>NC_091795.1:45066250-45688125 GCF_041296235.1 Equus asinus | reverse complement strand
AATGTGTGACTTTGTAAGAAGTCTTTTATTTTTCAACTCCTAATGCGATTACTTATTTATTGTGTCATAATTTTAAACTTTTTTCTAATCAGAAACTCTATGTGGTACCTCATTCCCTAGATAGAGTAATCTCTCCCAAGTCCTCATTCTTCATCGATGCTAAAGGTTCTTTAGAGCACTTAACATTTGGGGCCAGATAATTCCTTATTTTTGGTGCTGTTCTGTGCATTGTAGGATATTTGGCAGCATCACTGACCTCTACCCACTAGATGCCAGTAGCAACACCCAACCCCAGTTGTGACAATCAAAAATGTCTCCGAGGGCTGGCCCTGTGGCCGAGTGGTTAAGTTCACATGCTGCGCTTCAGCGCACCAGGGTTTCACCTGTTCGGATTCTGGGTGCGGACATGGCACCGCTCATCAGACCATGCGAAGGCAGTATCCTACATGCCACAATTAGAAGGACCCACAACTAAAATATATGACTATGTACTGGGGGGACTTGGGGAGAAAAAGCAGAAAAAAACAAAAAAAAGATTGGCAACAGTTGTTAGCTCAGGTGCCAATCTTTAAAAAAAAAAATGTCTCGGGACGTTGCCAAATGTCTCCTGGGGGACAAAATCACTCCTAGTCAAGAACCACTGCTTCAGAAGTATTTTTTTAAAAAAATATTAATGAAGACATCATTTCTATTCAATAGTCTTCCTATTGGGAAAACCAAGTTCTGTCTCAGATGTCTTGGGTGTGGAGTGAGGGAGTTTGGGGAGAGTTGGAAAGACAAGACTCAATCACCAGTCACCAAGTTTTACCTCAAAGTTCCTCTTAACAAGATATCACTACATCTGGAGCCAAATGGAAGGTGACTTGCTTACTAATAGAACCCACAGGTCTTCGGTGGTCTTTAAGAAAGGTAGGACAATGGATTCCTTCCCATGAGCCCACCCTTCATTTAAAGTCAGTTAAATTCTTTTTAGGTGTTTAGAAGGGTCGTGTCTTTCAGAACAAACAAAATTGCAACCACCTCCAGTAAATGTCAATGTGCAAGTTATAAACCCTCCAAAGGAGGGGACTCCCAGTGGAGGACAAGCTGAGCTCCCTGTCACTAATGGCCCTGGTCTATTAGGCAAGACCAAGGAGATGAAACTATCCGAGAAGGACGTAGCTATTGCTGCACACTGATCGTCTTCTCCAAACAGGCAGACTAGGGAGGGAGAAAATGACTGATGAGACATAATGTACCATCAACATCAAATTCTATAACTTCATTTTTCAGATTGATCAGGAATCAAGTAAAGAAAAAGGGACCTGTTACGTTTAATCCTAAACTGACAAGACATTTGTATTTATGCGACAAGAAGTTACATCTGCCAACCCAGCTCCTGTCTTCCTTAAGTAAAAGCCTCGTGTCAGCTCTTCTGTTTACTCAATCGCAGGCTGCTTTCTGGTCTCACTCGCTTTCCTATATATTTATATTGAAAGAATACATTCTCAGCAGCTTTTAGCCCCTTAAATGCATTTCAAGAGGAGACCAAGCCCAATCACTGTTACTTAATTAACACAATTGTGAAGACTTCAATCCAGCTACACAATAGCTTTCCTGACCTTGCAGAAGGAGGCACGACTTCATTATTGAGTATATTGTTTCCTATAAACATATAAAACCCCTACAATAACAATCCCATCAGCCGAAATGAAGTTATCTGAGAACAGAATTAAACTCTAAATGACCTTTTGCTCTACTCCGTAGCCCCCTATTAATAATTTCTAATCTAATCAGTGTGGATAAATGTACTAAGGCTGGTCATGCCAGGCACAGGGCCAGCCCGGCCAATTGCCGTCCATCTGATTCATTCCAGTCCAGAGCTTGTCTGGAAAAGACGCATCCCTCGCTGAGAGGCCACTGCCTGATTTCCTCTTTTGTTATCTTTTAGCGGCAAAGTCATGTCCTTGTAACTGATAGACACGTTTCTTTGTAAATAACCCTGGAGTGACTGATAGAGCTTTTGCCAGACAAAGGCAGCAAATAGCAAGGCATTACTCATGCCAAGCCGGAGAACACTGTGTCACAGCTGACAAATTTATGGGAGATATGAGCTCACCTCTTGCACAAATATATACTTTCCTGGCAAATTCATCACATGCTTTAATGGCCCCATACTGCATTTGTCAGCTGTCTGTCCCTGTGCCTTGTTGCCTTTGGTTTCCTGTCAAGGATTGTTTGTTGAAATCATCTAGCAGCCCCATTCTTCAGCAGTGAGACCCAAGAAAGATCAATGATGACACCTGTATTGATAATATTTTACATTCAACTATTTGGCTGATAAATCATTTTAACAATGCTGATATGTTTATTGAGTGTCTACCGGTATCACAATTGTATGGAAAGCAATGCCAACTTAAATCTTTGCTTTGTTGGTCTGGATTTTGTTTTTTTCCTTTCATTTTCCCATAATTAAATGTGCCATGGAACAAGTTTGACTTTCCCATCTCAACAGAGAGCACATGAAAACAGGAGAAGAGGTGACCTTGCACTTCCATACATTGGTTTGTTAAAAAAAAGAAAACAAATGGCAGCCCAGTAGTTAGCCACAATTGAGGGGGTAGTCATTAGAAGGGAGAACAAGGGGGCTCTTCGGGTCCTGGTAATGTTCTGTTTCTCGACCTAGGTGTTGGGTACAAAGATGTCTTAGTTTGTGAGAATTCTCTGAGCTCTTCTTTACAATATATGTACTTTTTTGGATGTACATTACTCTTCAATAAAACATTACACAAAAAATTAGCAAACATCACACACACACACATACATATTATAAATATATAGGCTCAGATTCAGTGTTTACCACCTTGAAACTCTATATTACCTATAATCCTTTCAGTTTCTCCCTATAAATTTCACGTCTAACATGGAAATTAAGTCCAACAAGCATTTTAGAGGTGATCATTTCACCTCTACCCCCTCCACAGAATTTCAAAGAAAACCTTAGGGTTCTCAAATTCCTTAGCCTTTACCTTCCCTGTAGGGCACTTTGTCATGGACTCCAAGGTCGCTATGAGGAAACAGAGAGAGACTGAGACATCAATAAGAAGAGATCAAACTCTCCATTGATTTCCCATTCAAATTACCTTTGATTCAGGTCCTGTGCTAGTCTATGTCTACAAAAAACATGCAGATAAATGCAAACATTCAGACGAAAAGTAAAAATCCAACTGCCTGAATCGTCTACTTCATTATTGGAAACACCTGGATGTATAGGCTTCCCAGAAGCCCTCAACAGTCACTTTCTTGTCATTGGCCAGAACTGTATTGTACAGATCCTTCATCTTAGAGAAAGTCTAGGAAAGAGACCATTTAGCTGCTTTGACCTCTATATTAGAGGCAAGTACAGAGATGGCATTTGGGAATGAGTGTTGTGTTGGCCAACTCATGGTTCCAGCAAGATGAGTGAAAGCTAGAGCAGGCCACGGTGACATCGATATATAGGGAAAGTCCAGGGAAGAATTATTTAAATTAGTGGTTTCAACCTTGGATGCTCATTGTAATCACCTGGATAGCACCTACAGCGATTCTAATTTAATTGGTCTTGAGGGCAGCTCTGGCATCAGGATCTTTAAAAGCTCCCCTAAGTGATTCTAATGCTCAGTCAAGGTTGAGAGCTTCTGGCTTAAACAGATAAGTATAAAGACTTGTATGCTCTCCCAAAATAGCTAAAGTATTAGATGTATCACAACCTTTATTATTGTGGATTTGAAGTTGAAGATTAAAAAAATGTTTAAGAAAGAGCTAATAGTTCGAAAAAGCATAAAAGCCTGGAAAAATTTATCCTCTGATTTTGCAAACTCTTGAGTGACAAATGAGCATTAGATGGAACATGAACAAGTTTATTTTTGAAAGTGGTATGTTGAATAATTAACATTCAATTTAACACTTGGATCTATTAGCATAAAAAGTAGGCAATCTTATCTCTATAATTAATTGGAAAACTTTGGCACTGTTACATATATTTACATCCTAGCTTCAACACTTCCTAGCTGTAGTCTCATGCAAATTTTGGACTTCCATGAAAGTCTCAGTTTTCCTGTTTATAAAATGGAGAAATGATTGAACCTACCTCAAAAGGCTTGTTGTAAGGAGTGATTGAGACGATCTGGATGAAACAGTTCAATGTCTGGCACACGGTGACAGCTCAATGTCATCATTACTCTTGGCATTCCATCAAGCATGCTCGTTTACCAGCATTAGTGTTACCAAGAAGGAATTAAGAGGAATTGGATCCAGAACACGCTGAGGTGACAATTAAATAACTGTTATCATAAGAGGCCTGCATCAACTACTATTCAACTATCCAAGAGGAAACTACTTTAAAATAGATATAAAATGCTGTTGGAGGGACTTAGGTTAAAAATGATAAAAGTAGGTAACTATGAAATCAACGAAACATGACAATATGTTACTACAAGAAGCAGTGGCCTCTCTTTCTAAGAGAGTCTGCTTTAATAGGAGATATTTTCATCTCTTTAGAATAGTGTAAGCCAGGAGTATGGTGAGTAAATTAACTTTCAATATTCTTTTATCTTTATGACTCAACAGTTGCTACTCAAAGATATTAACTCAGGGAGATGAAATTCAGATTTCAGTTCAGAAGTGATGGTATTTGACTTCCACTGAGATCATTGACTTATTTGTGAAATGCTAAGGCAAAAGCTGTGTTGCCTTCAAAATGTGAAAGGTCTTGGCCTGAGCTAGCCAAGGCAGAAAACTTATCCCATAAAAGCAGTACCCTCAGGAATCTGTGGACAGATTGGGTACCACAATATTCAGGGTATTGGGCCTGTCCCCAGGACACTGGCTCATCCTTTCCATTAGGTTGCAGTGCACAGTTAGATCCACACCATCCCAGGTGATTTGGGGTTTTGCTCTCTCACTTCAGGTATTCTTTAACTAAGAGAACTTGTAGGTCTCTATTAGGTCTGGCAGAGAGTAGGCACTCAATAAATATTTATTGAATGAACCTGGTCATTCTGATGAAAAGAGATTCCTTTGTTCTTTTGGGCCATTGGGTTTACCATTTACTAAATGGCCTGTGGCTTCCTGCTCTGACAAATTTATAGCACCTGTTTATGTCTTTCTCGCCCACAGGTTTCAACTGAATATCTGTGGCTGTACTTACAAAAGGTGGGCAGAAGGAGGCATCCATTTTGGCAAATACCTCTGGTCTGAAAGGTACAAATCAGAACTTTCACCACATTCCATCTGCCACTCACTGGTGGTGCCAACACCTCAAAAGCTCTGCTTGGGCCATTTGTCACCATGTGGACACATACAGACCACTGACGGAATATGGAATTTTTGAACCAGTTTGAATGACTTACCTATATGTGTGGACAGCCACGGTCACTTTTTCTCCATAGTACTGGATGTGCTCATTCCCATGTGGTTTCTATTAGGCTATTTTTCTTTAAAAGTAAAATTTCTTTCAGAAAGCTAGAAATTTCTGAAATGATTTTATATCCATTCTTTCCTCCTACCTTCCAAAAGAGCTGCTCATAATCTGAATGCTGTCAGCACATAGAAAGAAAAATCTTTATCATTATTATTATTAGTTTTCCTTAGAAGCCCAAGGAATTATTAATATAATTTAGAGTAAGCCATTAGAAGGAAATCATTATTTTCAATATGGTCCTTCCTGTGGAGGTATGGATTGAGAGATCTTGCTCTTTCTTTCCTGGAAAGTGATGCTGGACTTTCAGAACAGCAGATTTTCCTCCAACCACATGAAATTGTCACTAGGATATAATCAGCAGCAGGAATAAATCTGTTACACTCTCGTTGTTTCTCTTCTACAGTTTTTCCAGGTTCTCACCAGCAAAGTTGGGATTACTTTGCCATTTTCAGCATTTTTTTTTTCTTTCTGCATTAGTAAGAAAAAATTACGGAGTTTTCTGGTAGGCTTCCCAAGTGACACATGTGCACCCAACACCCCGCACTACGGAAGGGAGAACCAGCAAATAATTCATTATTCCATTATAGCTCCTGCCTCAAAAACATCTGGTACTTAACAAAACATTACACCCCATGTTATTTATCTTTCTTATGTATGAATCTTATCTCCTCATATAATAAGCTCCCTGTGAGGAAGGAGAGCACCACTTATTGAGAACAAACCATAGCTCATTATTTATTTTATTCTCTGGATTACCAACAGCCCTGGAGGTCTTTACAGATGAGGAAAGTGTGGGAGGTTTGGGTCATTATTCCAAACGCACACAGAGGCTGTAATGTTTTTCCCCACCCTCAGCTTGAGCTTGTCCAGGCACTCAGTGAAGGTTTGCTAAGCAACGTACACCAGCATCAATAATTATGGTCAAGAGATTAGTACTGAGTCTGGCATTACCAGATGTCTGTTACTTGACTACTCCTGAGACCTCTGGAGTCACCTCTGACCCTAAGAACAGCCTTAGCTTTAAACATCAACATTGGCTGAAACTTCCATCCACATATTTTGGGAAACTAAGTGTCCTCCACCCAACTCTAATATTCATTACTCATGCTCAGTGTTTATTGAGTGCCTCTGTGTGCCAGGCATTATTCTACCTGCTTGGGATAGAGTGCCAAACAAGTCAAGTCACTTCCTCCATGGAGCTTACATTCCAGTGGAGTTGTTAGTTAACAATTGCTGTGTAACAAATTACCCCAAAATTTAGCCACTCAAACAACATATATTTACCATCTCATAGTTTCTGAGGCGTAGCTGGGGGCCTCTGACTCAGGGTCACAAGGCTGTAAAGTGTCAGCTAGGGCTGTGATCATCTCAAGGCCAAATACTAGGGGATCTGCTCACAGACTCACTTGTGTTGCTGTTTATAGGCCTCAAGTCCTCACTGGTCGTTGGTCAGAGACATCAGTTCCTTGGCACATATGCCTGATAGGCTACTCACAACATGGCAGTTTGCTGCCTCCAGAGCAATGACTGCCAGAGAGAGGGAGAGAGGTCAGGAGAAGGCAAGATGGAAGTCACAGTCTTTATGTAACCTAATCCCATTACTTTTGCTGCATTATATTCATTTGAAAGAAGTTATGGGTCCAGCTGACTCTCAAAATGTTAGGATTGGCACACAGGCATAAATAAATACCAGAAGACAGGGATCACTGGGGGCCATTTTAGAGGCTACCAAGCACAGAGAGAGAGATAGTAAATAAACAAACAAATAAATAAAAATTGAAGGTAATGAAAAGCGCTATGAAGAAAAATGAAGCAGGGTAAGGAATAGAAAGGAAAGAGTTGAGAGACAATTCTTTTAAACAGGATGGTCGAGGAAGATCTCTTTGCAAAGGTGACATGTAAGCCAAGATCTGAATGATGTTTGGGAAGCAGCGACTCCAGAATCTGGGCAAAGAGCATACCAGGCAGGGGTGCCACAAAATGTAAAACCCTGACATGGTAAGGAGCATGGCGTGTTGGAGAAGTGACAAGGAGGCCAGTGTGGGCAGATCAGAAGGAGGGAGAGAGAGAGTGGAGGAAATGAAGTCAGAGAGGCAGCCGTGAGCCAGGGCACACAAGATCTTTTTGACCAAGGCAGAGACTTTGGACTTCATTTTAAAAGTCTAGTCATGATCTGATCTACGTTTTTTTCCAGCTTTATTGAGGTATGATTGACAAATCAAAATTGTATATAGTTAAGGTGTACATAATGTTTTGATATATGTATACATTGTGAAACGATTATCACAATCAGCGCATTAACATATCCATGCTACCTGTTTTGTGAGTATGTGGTAAGAATACTTGAGATTTACTCCCTTAGCAAATTTCAAGTATGCATCATTATTAACTGTAATCACCATGCTGTATATTAGATCTCCAAAACTTACTCATCTTGTAACTGAAAATTTGTTACTTTGATCAGCACTTCCTTATGTCCCTGCCCCCCAGCCCCTGGTAATCACCATTCTATTCTCTGTTACTATGAGTTCAGTGTTTTTTGATTCCACATATGACTGAGATCATGCAGTATTTGTCTTCTGTGTCTGGCTTATTTCACTTAGCATAATACCCTCAAGGTCCACCCATGTTTTCACAAATGGCAGGATTTCCTTCTTTTTTAAGGCTAGATAGTATTCTATTATATATATACTCCCCATTTTTTAAAAGTCTCTCATCCTTATACGGACACTTAGATTGTTTCCGTATCTTGGCTATTGTCAATAATGCTGCCATAAACGGGAGTGCAGATAGCTCTTCAACATCCTCTTTTCATTTCCTTTGGATATACACCCAGAAGTGAGATTGCTGGATCATATGGTAGTTCTATTTTTTATTTTTTTTAGGAACATTCATACTATTTTTCATAATGGCTGTACAGTTTACCTTCCCACCAACAGTGTAACAAGGTTCCCTTTTCTCCACATCCTTGCCGACTCCTGTTATTTTTTGGCTTTTTGATAATAGCCTCCGTAACAGGTGTGAGGTGACAGCTCATTGCGGTTTTGATTTGCGTATTCCTGATGATTAGTGATGTGGAGCACCTTTCCATACACCTGTTGGTCATTTGTATGTCTTCTTTGGAAAAATGTTAATTCAAGCCAGCCCTTTACCCATTTTTTTTTAAACATAAGTTTATTATCATCTGTATTTTCTTTTTTTTAATTTCTTTCTTTTTCCTTCTTCTCCTCAAAGCCCCCCAGTACATAGTTGTATCTTTTAGTTGTGTGTGCTTCTAATTGTGGTATGTGGAATGCCACCTCAGCATGGCTGGATGAGTGGTGCCATGTCCGCACCCAGGATCCAAACTGGCAGAAACCCTGGGCCGCCGAAGCAGAGCACGTGAACCTAACCACTCGGCCATCGGGCCAGCCCTGCTTTACCCATTTTCTTAACTGGGTAATTTGTTATTTTGCTATTGAGTTGTATGAGTTCCTTATATAATTTGAAAATTAACCCCTTATCAGACAGACGGTTTGCAAATATTTTCTCCTGTTCTGTACGTTGCTTTTTCATTTTGCCGATTGTTTCCTTTGCTGTGCAATTTATAGTTTGATGTCGTCATAAGTGTTATTTTTGCTTTTGTTGCCCATGCTTTTGATGTTAAATACAAAAAAAATCATTTTCAGAACTAATGTTAGGATGCTTTTTCTTTACATTTTCTTCTAGGATTTTATGGTTTCGGGTCTTACGTTTGTCTTTAATCCATTTTGAGTTCATTTTTGTCTGTGGTGTTGGATAAGGGTCCAAGTTCATTCTTTTGTTTGTGTATATCCAGTTTCCCAGCACCGTTTATTATGAAGAGACTGTCCTTTCCCCATTGTGTATTCTTAGTGCCTTTGTTGTAGACTAGTTGAGCATATATGCGTGGGGATCTTTTCTGGATGCTTTCTTATATTCTGTTTGTTTATGCATCTATTTTTTTTGCCAGTATCAAACTATTTTGATTACTGTAGCTTTGTAATATAATTTGAAATCAGGAAGCATGATGCCTCCAGCTCTGTTCTTGCACAAGATTGCTTTAGCTATTCAGGCTCTCTTGTAGTTCCATATGAATTTCAGGACTGTTTTTTCTATTTTGGAGAAAAGGCCGTTGGAATTTTGATAAGGATTTCATTGAATCTGTAGATCGCTTTGGGTGGTATGGACATCTTAACAATATTAGTTCTTATAATCCATGAACACGGGATATCTTTCCATTTATTTGTATTTTCTTCAATTTCTTTCATCAATGTTTTAACATTTTCAGTGTACAAATTTTTCACTTCCTTGATTAAATTTATTCCTAAGTATTTTATTCTTTTTTGATGCTATTGTAAAAGGGATTGTTTTCTTAACTTATTTTTCAAATAGTTCATTGTTAGTGTATAGAAATTCCCCTAGTTTTTATGTTGATTTCTGTAACGTTACTGAATTCATTTATTAGTTCTAACAGTTTTTTGATGGAGTCTTTAGAGTTTTCTATATATAAGATCATGTCATCTGCAAACAAACAATTTTACTTCTTCCTTTCCAATTTGGATACTTTTTATTTCTTTTCTTTAACTAATTGCTCTGGCTGGGACTTCCAGTATCATGTTGAATAGAAGTGATAAAAGTGGACCACACTCCTGATCTGAGCGGTGCTTCCTTCCTGATTTTAAAAGAAAAATTCTCAGCTTTTCACCACTAAGCATGATGCTAGCAGTGGGCTTGTCAAATATAGCCTTTATTATATTGAGGTACATTCCTTTTATACCTGAATTGTTGAATTTTTATCACAAAAGGATACTGCATTCTGTCAAACGCTTTTTCTGCATCTATTGAGATTACCATACAATTTTTATCCTTCATTCTGTTAATGTGGTGCATTACATTTGTTGATTTGCCTATGTTGAACTATCTTTGCATCCCAGGGATAAATCCCACTTGATCATGGTGTATGATCCTTTTAATGTGCTGTTGAATTCAATTTGCAAGCATCTTGTTGAGGATTTTGCATCTATGTCCATCAGGGATATTGGCCTGTAGTCTTTTTTTTTTTTTTTTCTCTTACAATGTTCATGCCTCATTCACTCTTTTTAGGACTGTATGCCTTCTCCCAATCCTGCAAAGCCAGATCAGTACTGAGAACTCCCCGAGGGCATCACTCTGAATTGCTCAAGTTCATGTGCCTTCTCCCAATCCCACAGAGTTGGGCCAGTTTTCTGTGTGTGCTCCTGACCTATCTGTAAAGACTAGCACTCACTCTGAGGGGGTGCACTTAGGGAGCCAACCTCAAGGGATAATCGAGGCATGTAGAGCAATGGGAGTGCCTATGAGTCAGTTGTGGGCGGGGTGGGGGAGGGGTGGGAATCCACAGATGATGAATCCCAAGCAACTTGTGGGTAGCTTCTGATGGTATCCACAAAGCAGGTTCATAAAATCCGTGGCCTTTTGATGAGTTCTTGGTCCTGCCTGTTGTGCTCGCAGCCTCTCCCAACCCCTCAGCTATGCTGATCACCTCAGGATTCTGAGGGAGATGAGAAAGAAGTAGGACTCTTGGGCAACATTCCGCACGGCTGGGGAAGTTGGGTATTGACTTACTATGCTCTCGTTTTCTCTTGTGACAGAAATCACAGGCTGAGGGGATCTCTCTTGGCACTGAGCTGTGGTGCTTTGGGGAAGGGGGAGCATAGATAAAGTGAAACTGTTCTTCTTACCATTCTCAGTGCATCTATTCTTTGATTTTTTGCTCTAAAGGTGTGCTGGAACTTCTCCACTGGACTACTGGATGCCTACAAAGGTACCCTCACCTGTAGGTGGTTGTCAAAATCAGTGTTCTGTGGAAGGATGATGATAGAAAACCCCTATTGCAGAAGGGCAGGAGGGGAGCAACAAGACAGGTTGAGAGATTATCATGGCGGGAACTGTGAGATGGTCAGCAGCTCAGACAAGAGCAGAGGAGTCTCAGGGGCTTAGTTGTCTCTTAATTCCCTCCTACCCTGATATTCCACTTTGTCTGAATTCTCACTCTCTACCCAGTGTCTCACCCTCTATGACAATCTTCTCACCATCCTAGATTGGCCCTACTGTGGAATGCAGCCCCATATCCTTTTAGTTCTTCTGCCAAACAATCACCAACACAAAGAGGGGTGTGTAGTTAACTCTGCTTAAGGTCAGTGTATCTCAGGAGGCTTATGTTCCAGCACCGAACGGTGCAGCAAATAATTTAAAATGTAATATTAAACATTGCTACTTTGAAAAGCCTTTACCCAGAACCCCTGCCAATCCCAATACCCTACATGGTGCAATATCGCCTCTTACCCTTGATCTGCTTGTCACTCAATGTTTCCAGTTTTTCTGGGTGCCTCATTCCCCCTTTCATGCTGCTCACACAAAAGGTTTCCACACCTTTTCCCATAAGAGCAACTCAGTGTCCCCTTTATTTTGCTGCCTTCCTCTAGATCCTGACTTGGGGCTTACCTTTTCACATTTAAAATACCCTATCAAGGTGTTCTGCCAAACAACATCCACAGCAACTGTATCTTCCTAAGCAGGACACTTGGATGTTTTCAGACTTCTCTGATATTTGGTTGGCAGGTTAGAAGACAAAGGGAGGGATGGGCTAGAAAGGACTCTAGAAGCAGATTCAGAGCATGCATCGCTCCTCAGAGATGGAAAAAGTAATGAAAGAAGCTGAATGCAAAACCGTTCCAGCAGCAGCGTCTCCTTGCCAATATATACTTTCAGTGTTTGGTGTTTGGTATCACCCAGGGAACACAAAAGCCCCTATGGACATGAAAGTCATAATAATTCCACTTCTCCCATCCTCGAAGCCCCAAGCCCTGTGGCAGCTTCATACATTCTCCTCACTGTAAACTCAATTCTCCAGAAAATCTCAAGAAAACTAATTTACTTCCCTCTTCAACCATTTATGTTCATTTTGGCTTATTGTATTAAGAGTCTAGGTACCTGTAGAGTGTTCAGACTCTGTTAACGATGTCGCAGTTCAGAAGTATAAACATGATTGAGGAAGAATTAATTTCTGATTCATGTAGCAATAAATTGAGGCAGGTTGACTTGAGCATTCATTTTGCCAAGAAATGTTGCTGCCAGATCTTATTTACAGAATGTCATCATTTTCCAAAACATTATTGTTTCCTTTTTCAGATCAGGCTTTCTGACTAGAGCAGGTAATTTGGGGAGGATTTACACATAATGATAGCCTGAATCCCTTCATTTATAAAATTGCATAGTACTTGGCTCATTAATGGCTGTTGAAAATGCTAGTTTAGTAAAATCATAAGAAGAGCTTTTACCGGGTGGATTTAATTGCTGAAACCAAGTTGGACTCATTCCCAAACATTAACTTGAGACAAACAATCCATCCTGGTGCTGGGTGTTCCTCAAGGTAGGTGTTGGGAAGGCACTGCCCCGACTGGGCAGGCGATGTGGTGTTATGAATTTACCATCTCAGGTAAATTTACCAACTCACGCACTGGACTTGGAACAATCACCAACCTGTTTATTCAACTCCATTTGGGCCATTGAAACATTCTGTTGAGGGCATTGACAAGAGTCCAAAAGGCAATAAAACATGCATAATGTAATCCTGGTTTAAAGGATTTAAGCATCTGTCAAGGCCCCAGCGATGACACTGGACTCTCATCATTAAGCACATAGTAAGGTTGTGAGCTGGAAGTAAAAGATTAAAGGAATGCTAGGTAAACACTTCTTCACAATTATCGATCTTAATAGCGAATCATTTTGTCTTGTCCTCCCACTGTAGGCCCTGGTCTGAGCCCTGGTGAGAGAAACACTCTGTATTGTACAGAAGAATGCACAAGTAAAGCTGCTGATTCAGCTGAGATCTGTTCCTAAGGTTTGAGGAAGGGCAGAGTCAGATTTCAGGGGATGAAGATGGAGTATTGTGGCCAAGATTGGACCTCAATTTCCTCCAGATAATTGTGCATTCGTGTGTGTGTGTGTGTGTGTGTGTGAAGAGTACACAAATTATTTCTAGTAACTAGGCTGATCATCAGAATGACTTGTGGACCTTTTAAAAATACAGATGCCCAGACGAACCCATCCTGAGGCCCAGGAATCTGTACTTACGGAACAGGTCCCCGTTCAGGTGACTGTTTATTAGCCAGGTTTAGAACCACTGTTATAATATCCATTCCTCACCTCACCCTCGCCATTTCTCTGCTGCCTCTCTTCCAGTGATTTAGTTTCTCAAAGTTCCTATTTTCTTATTTTCTTTATATATTGATCTGCATTTGATCCCTACAAACTGTATCTTTCTTCTGCTTAAAAAGATGTTCATCTTTCTATGTGGAACTATTATTCTTCCAATTTCTAAAAATTTACAGTAACCAAGTGAGTGCATAGCCAGGGAAATGGATGCTCTTCAGCTCCTGGGGAAACTTCGACTGCAAACTGGTCAAGTGCTGCCCAATGATCCAATGACATGCTCACAAATCCTCATCCAAACGAATTCTGAGGCAAACACGGAGAGACTGACAGTTTCAAGCAATGCCCTGAGGACCGTCAATAGCTCCAGCTGCTTGAAGCAAACCAAACTTTGATTTTCAGATAAAGTTTGGCAAAGCATTGTTTCCTGGTTTAAAGAACAGAAAGGACTTAAAATGGGTTACACACAACTTTAAAGTACATGTTCTTACAAAACAATATCTTCATGAGCTAACTCTAAATGTTAGTTATAAATAAATCAGAAACATATGGTTGTAACTTTTCTCTCAATACAAAAGAGGCTAAAAATTCAGGGGAAAGGAGCTAGAGACAAACATGAAGTGGATTTTCCAAAGGTCTGGATGCTGAGGGATGGTTTAAAACTCTGAAAACTCAAAGCTGTCAGGTTTAATTAACCCTATTTTTCAGTTTAGTTATCAGAATCCACAGATATCTAAAAAGAATCAGTGTTAAATGAAAGTTTCTAACAAATTCTAACCAGAAGTCATTTTCGGACTACAATCTAATTATAGAAAACTTGCTAAGGACAGGAGGTAAATAAATGGAGACATACTCAAAAAACGCAAAGCTGGGGCTGGCCCCATGGCTGAGTGAAGTTCGCGCACTCCACTGCAGGCGGCCCAGTGTTTCGTTGGTTTGAATCCTGGGCGCGGACATGGCACTGCTCATCAAACCACGCTGAGGCAGCATCCCACATGCCACAACTAGAAGGACCCACAACACAGAATTAACAACTATGTACCGGGGGGCTTTGGGAGAAAAAGGAAAAAAATAAAATCTTTTAAAAAAAAAAAACCCAAAGCTGGGCATCCAAGAAGTTCCAAGAAATTTTTAATAAAAAAGAGAGTACTTCAAATTGAATGATAGTTGAACAAATCAATTGTTGCTGAAGAAGATTTTCCTAATTAAGTCCTTATGGCTTTACAATGCAGAAAAGAATGCATTGGGCTTTTGACAACTCCTTCCATTCCCAGTGAAAAGGGAAGCCAGCCCAGAAAATCACTTAGGAAGACACGGACAACAGATGGTACACAAAAACTGAACAATGATCTCAATAAGTGAGGCCTCAGAGACACGATGATACATTCCACAGCTGGATATCATAAAACTTGGGTACTCGTGGTGCACTGGGCTGACCATTAAGAGTAAGTTCTTCCTGAGCCACAGGCCAGTATGTATGACCAGTCAAAGCCCAATCACAAACTGGACAAAGTTGGAGGAAGCACCTGGGGCCTGGGAGGCAGCAAACTTCCCCGGGTTTGCTGCAGTATGGCTGTTACCTTACGCAAGTCAAAATCCCTCTGTCTCGATTCATTGTAGAGTGAGGGCAGCACCATTTATTCCACCTATCTCACACAAGGGTCCAAAACGAAAAAAGGAACTGCTTTTAAAATGTAAATATGCTATTGTCAAATCAGCTGGTATTTTGTGGAAAGGAATGAACACATTTCAGAGCTCATATTTTTAAACTCCTGTGCTAGATTAAAGATGGCTGCACATTCTTTGATCTTCCTCCCATTAAGAAGAAGGGTCAATGGCCTCTCCTCTTGAAAACGGGCAGGCTCTATGACAGCTTGAGCAATAGAATATGGTGGAAGGGATGCTGTTAGTTTCTAGGTTCAGGACTTTAAGGGAAGCTTCCATTTTTTGTCACTTGAAATACTCCCAGAAGCCATCCTCCATACAGTGAGGAAACTCAGGCAGCCCTATTACAATACCCTTATGGAGAGAAGGCAGCCTCCAGCCAATGGCCTTGGTTGAGCTCCTAGCTAATTGCTAGCACCAACCTGCTAGCCACGTGAGTGAGCCTTCTTGGAAGAGGATCATCCAGCTTCCAACTGAGATGCCCCAACTGATGCCACTGAGCTCTGCCCAAACACAGATTCACCAGCAAAATAAATGATTGTTGTCATTGTTGTTTTAAACTACTAAATTTTGGGGTAGTTAGTATGTAACAACAGATAACCAGAATACCCACTATCTTGTATAACAATAATTATATAAATATAGTAATTATTGCATTATAATATCATTATATTATGTATAACAATAATTATGCAATTATTATTGTATCATAATTATTAACAGGAATAATTATTCTCAGTTATTACACATTATGTTTCAGACATTATTTTATGTGCTTTGCCTGCATACTTCCATCGATTTTTACTTGTGTATTTATTTATTTGCTTATCTGTTCATTGTCTGTCTTACCCAGGTGACAAGTGACAGGCAGCTTCAAGAGCGAAGGGACTGCACTTTATTCACCATGGTATACCAAGTGTCTAGCACAATGTCTGCCATATAAATAGACATGTTAGATAGGTTATTCTGCTACTGGGTCACTTTTCTTTACTAAATGTCATCAGATTTATTTTCATAACAACTCAACACAAACCCTGAAAAATTCAGGACCAAAAAAAGAGCTAGAGATTAAGAGAAGGACTGAGGTCTCAATACCACAACTCAGATGAACAAGATGACATTCATGAAGTCTTTGGAAAGCAGAGTTATTAAGGCCATGCCTAGGGAGGAACCAATTGGTTGAATATGCCTTGATCATTTGCTACCTGGTTTTTAATGACTGATTAAAACAATCTAACCACACATGGACATAACAAAAGAGAAAGATAAAGATCAGGGAAAGCTGGACAGCTTTCACAAAATTGGAAAAAAGAAAGAAGCATTGTGGTGGTATTACTGGGGAGCTTACCCTTCTGGGCACCAAATTCTGCCACACTTGAAACAGAACACACAGTCAAGTGATACCATCGGTCCTTCACACTCATGCATGTCCTGAGGAGACAGGGAAGGGTATGGCTTGTACTAGACTCCCAAGTAGGATGTGATTTTTCAGACAGGGGCTTGGTATTCAGTACCACATTCGTTATTTCAGATAATCTATCAGAACAACTGGAGGAAGCAGGGTCTTCTCAAAGGCGTCGCCACCAACTGGAGTGATTTAAATGTTCTGGAAGGGGCCACACCTTCACATTTATGATATTGAGGAGGACACAATCAGATTGCCAGGCACTTGGGTGGGATGAGAAGAATGGAACAACAGCCAACACTGCCAGAAGGACCTCGAGTCACTGATGCCTGGGCTAGCACAGTTGCTAAGGGTAAAGTTGGTATAAAAATAAATATTTTAAACCAAGTAAGATGAATGATAAATTAAGAGTAAACAACAGAACAAACAGAATTGGGCCTTCAAATGGTGGACACTCAGGCTGTGATGATAGTGGTCACATTGCATGGAACCCCATGTGTCCTTAGGCTTTGGGAAGTCAGAAACCTAGGAGGACAGAGAAAAGGGAGCACAGAGGCTATTTTCGGAGGAAAGCATATTACATCTTGAAGCTAGCTAGCATCCTCAAGCTCAAGTCACTGACCTATGTGGTCAAGGATCGCACGGCCATGGGTCCATTTGGCAGATGTAGTGTGCCAATAGTGTGCAGCACCAGTGACATGCAGGGATCCCACCCAATCCACACCCTTACAGAAGGCCCTGGAGGGCAACATTTGGAGCCCTGCTCCTCTGGATATTCTGCCAAAAGAAACATTCCAATGTTAAGATTGTTGGGGAACATGAAGGAGCAAAGCAAAATATGCAAGCGTGGCCTCCAATAGAGGGAAGCCATGAAGCAAGAAAAATCACCATTCTGTCCCACAGGCAGGACAAGGCAATAAATGCTCCACTGAGGACTGGGTAACAACAGAAAGAGTATAGAGACTAGTTCAGGTTGCAGGCATATTTCCCTAGGTCACCTCCAGACAAATGTTAAGAGAGGCAGCTGAAGAGAGGCTGTGTGTACAATGTATGTCAATTTCCATTATTTTGATAAACCCACATTGTGCAGCTGGTAGACCATAAATCTCTGGTTTACATTGGGCTATTACTTAATTAGGCCAATCCTTAACGATGCATGGTATTTTGTCATTTTAACAATTCTTTATTTTTCTCACATCTAATTGGTAAATCACTGCTATCAGAGTTTATGGTCTCTTTCTTTATTGTTCCTTCTTCTAGCCGCTGTCCAAGGTGATGTGAACTCCAGGCTATTGACTTTCTGAAGTCTTCATTGGAGGTTGTCATGAAAAATTAAGTTATTGACAAATCATCAGCCTGTGTGCAATGCTTCTTCCTGGGTGTAACTTTAAGGAATTTGGAAACTGTCTCTAATTTTGGCCTGGAGTCACACTGCAGCTTGAGAGCCTGTCATTTGCATCAAGCTCGAAAATATACATCTTAATACACTGCAGTATTTCTTGGACTTTGATGGTATCTGTGAGCATGATGAAAAGGGTTTTCACCACTATATTTGAAATGTTTGGCCTTTTTTTGATCACAGACTTCTTTTGTCTAAAACATGTTCAGGCAGTAGGAAGAAGTGAAGAGAGTTCAGATTTATTCACATGTTATTTTCTCAGAAGAGTCTCTTTTTTAAGAAGCAATTATGAAGCCATCCACATTAGGCCCATGCGAATGAAAAGATCAGAGTTAATTAATCTTGTCCTGTGTAAGAGAAGTGGTGAATAGCAATTAAATATTTTGTGTTGCTCAAGGAATTTGCTTGCTTGCTTACTTCTTATTTCTCAAGGAAGGGAGTTACTCTTATAATATAGAAAACGCTTGGTGGAGAGGCTGAGGCTAGTGACTCATATATCCTGATTATCTTTCTTGACCATGGCACAGGAAAATAATGGGACTTTTTGAAATCACACAGACCTAGCTTCTAATTTCAGTTCTACCATTTGCTAGCTATGAGAATTTAACTAACTTATATAAATCCTCATCTATAAAGCAGAGCTAATAGGGCCAACCTCCATCATGTTGATCGCAAGGCAGCCATCTGCTTCTCCATAGACTTGAGCTAGTGTGAAAAGAAGGCTCCTGTGAGAGTGCAGATTGAACACAAAGAGATTTATTCAAGAACCCTTGAAAACATAAATTATAGTTCTAATATCACATCACCTTGCACTTTACTTTATAGAGTACTTCAAGGCTATCTCTATACCCCAGAACTGTCAAATGTATTCAGATAAACAAAACTAGATCAAATAATCATAATAACACAAAAATAATGACAATAGTAATAACAACAATTGATGTTACTCTGATGGGGACACAAAGAAGACAGTACTTTTTTGGTTAAACGATCTCAAGTCATTGGTTGGCTGCCTTTCCCACTATTCAGTTGATCTTTGAGGCATCATTAGACTAAACAACCAATGTCTTTATCAAGAAAAATAATCAACAAGTATATTAATTAGGCATTGCTTACACTTTTACTGCGAGACTAATGATTTGTTGATTTTAAGTTAGATGTCTATCTTCATTAAAGTCATTAATACTCTAAGTGAATTTATGCTTGAAATTCCATAAGTATTTAGGAATAACACACATTTTGCTTTTTACTGCAGTACCCTTAGGCTATGGACATTTCCCTATTGCAGACATCTAAAAGTACAAACAGAACCTTCGCAATTGAAAATGGAAATGAAACAAACACCGAAGTGTAAGGGACAGAACCATCAACAAAACCCTGTGTGTATTAACTTCTCTTTGCTGTGGATACATGTGTGTGTCTCCTGCAGCTGGCCCCAAATCAGCACAACTAGTATCTAAGGCGTGAGTGACATTGACATTCACTATTCAGTCTTCACCAGACCACCAGAAGACATGAGGCCCATCTCTTCCCCGGCCTCACTATAGAGTGAGTGCAATTATGTTGTCTTGAAATTAGCACATATCTTGAGCCTCTGAGCCCCATGCAGGGTCTCCCTTCCGTGTGGTTTCTTCTGGAAGTCCTGGTGGTAGTGTGGTGGAGAAGATCATGGCTTTGTTCTGACGTCCACTGCTCTTGTGATCACCGGCTCTGTGGATCACTGGTGGTCCCAGGGCTACTTTCTGTAAAGCCACTCACCCTTACTTGGACCACTGACCTCTAGGCAGCTTCTTCCACTATATCCAACAGGAAACGTCCTTTAGCACCTTGCAATGAGCTTTGTCACAGGACTGTCTCACAGCAGAATTGTCCAGATATTATGGGGAGGGGAAAAGAGAAGAAGGAGTAACAGGAATTGGTGAGCTACAGCTTCACCCTATGCCTAGGACCCATGCTCCCGCTTCAACCCAGTTTATGTTCACCACCTTGGCCCCTTCATGACCTGGTGCCTTCCTTCAGTGAATGGAGTGCGCCATTGTTTTATCTCCTATCCAGACCTCCTTCAGCAACTACTAGAGCATCAAACAAGGCTATGGACCAGTTCAAATTCTTTCTAATAGGTATCACATGCACGTCAAGGATATACTGGGGCATAAATATCAGTTTTTGTTGTCGTTAATGCTGTCGAGTGGATTCTGATTCCTAGTAACCCTGTGTACAGCAGAGTGGAACCCTGCCCAGTCTTTTTGCGCCACCCTCTTACCTTCTAGTGCTACATCTGACAACACTCCACTGCTATTCATAGGGTTTTAATGGCTAATTTCTTCAGAAGTGAGTAGCCAAGTCTCTTCCTAGTCTATCTTAGTCTGGAAGCTCCACTGAAACCTGTCCACCATGAGTAACCCTCCTGGTATTTGAAATACAAATGGCATAGCTTTCAGCATTACAGCAACACTCAGCCACTGCGGTATGACAACTGGCAAATGGGTGGTGCGGTTCCCTGATGGAGAAACGAACACAGGCCACAATGTTGAGAGTGTTGAATCTTAACCACTAGCCCACCAGGGCTGGCTATAAGTCTCAGTGCTCCATAATGTTTCCTGAAAGTTCAGAAACTCCCAGAACAGCTAGAGGCCAGTAGGTCCTCACTCTAACAGAGTTAGAGTTGAGCCTAACAGAGTCACATTGACCTAGCTTAACATGTTTAGTCCTCGCTGGCTTTTGTTACCAATGTTATATTCTAGAAGATGGAACACAAATATGTCATATGTACATTTCAAGGCCTGTCATAGTCAGGTCCCATCTCACCTACATATTTTGATCACTAACTCCTTTCTTCAGCAACTCACCACACGGCACTCCAGTAAAACTGTTTGGGATGTTCTTTCTACTCAGAATCTTCTCCT
This sequence comes from Equus asinus, assembly GCF_041296235.1. Lineage (NCBI taxonomy): Eukaryota > Metazoa > Chordata > Mammalia > Perissodactyla > Equidae > Equus > Equus asinus. The sequence goes on along the minus strand of NC_091795.1, from coordinate 45,667,117 downwards.
TCTCACCAATTTTCATGTCATTCCTTTTCTTATTTAAGGAGTTATTTAAAGCCCACTTCCTCCATGAAACCTTCTCCAAATTCTCCAAAGCACATTCATCTCTCTCTTCTCTGTCCATGTATTTGGCACAAAAACCACAGCAGCTCATGTCCTCTAAACTCACACATTAGTGTTGGTTTCAGTTTTCCAGCTAAATTGTAAATCCACTAAGGGGAAATTTGCATGTTCTTCATGCATTCTTGTATCCACACAGTATTTAGCATGATATACTCTGGTGGTCACAGAGGCACAACAACAAATCAAATTAAATGCAAAAGTAATAGTATTGTCTGCTGATTTGGTTGATTCATTTGCTGGCATGTCTAAAGCTTTAGGCACTACAGGCTATACAAAAGTGGGATATGATGCGGTCCCTGCCCTCAAACAGCTCCCAATCTCATTGAGAAGGCAAGAGACACAACAATTTGACTGTAGGCAAATGGCAAAATGCTTGGTGCAGGCAGGTGTTGCTTTGGTATCCAGCAAGGGGATAGTATAAAGTTAACTGAAGTTAACCAGAAAGATTTTACGGATATGGTAGAGTTTGCGATTGGCCTAAAAATTCTAAAAGTTGAAGAGGCTGATAAAATAACAGCATAGTTATATTCATACAAAATCCCGTACATGAATGTTCACAGAAGACTTATTCGTAATAGCCAAAAACAGGACGCGGCCCAGGTGTCCTTCAATGAGTGTCTGGTTAAACAAACTGTGGTATGTTCATCCTATGGAATACTACTCAGCAGTAGAAATGAAAGAACTATTGATGCATGCAACAACCTGGGTGAAGCTCCAGCGAATTATGTTGAGTGAAAAGCAGCCAATCGCAAAAGAGTATATACTGTAGGATTCCATTTATATAACATTTTTGATATCACAAAAACTTAGAAGTAGAGAACAGATAAGTTGTTGTCAAGGGTTCAGAGAGGGGGCAAGAGAGGGGTGTGTGTGACTGTAAAAGGGAAACCCAAGAATCTTTGTGATGATGGAACTGTTCAGCATCTTGACTGTGGTGGTAGATACTCAAGTCTATACATATGATAAAATTGTATAGTCCTAATTCACATCCATACACACACACAAATGAGTACAAGTAAAACTGTGGAAATCTCAATAAGACCTGTGCAATGTATCCAAGTAATCCATGTCGGTATCTTGGTTGTGATACTGTATTATAGTTTTACAAAACATTACCATTGGGGGAAACTAGATAAAGGGTACAAAGGATCTCTCTGTGTTGTTTCTTACAAATGCATATGAATCTATAATTACCTTAAAAAATTCAATTAAATGAAAGCAAAATATCATTTCAGATGATAGAGTACAACGTGAACTAAGCAATGAAAACATAGATTAGGTCCAAGATCAAATTCCAGCAGTCTTTGTTCCATAAATATTTCTTAACCTGCCAACTACTTTACCTCAGTTTACAAGTCAAAAATTTATGAATGGAAAGTAGTATAATGTAATCTGGAAAAATTAAGTAAGACATTCAAACATTCAAAGAAGATGATTTCATTTCATCAGCTTACACTGATTCCAACTTAGGGAGACCACTGCCATTCATTGAAAGCGTCAGAGGTTGAGATGCTGTTGTGCAACAAAGACTAGTATACCCTAAGTGTCTAATTAAAAGCCCTACCCCCAGTGTCCAACTAACCTAAGGGTTCTTAAACAGTGATATACCTAGGATTCATTTCAAGATGTAAAAAATACAGATTCCTGGACCCACATCTAGAGACACACTCAATAGGGTTGCATAGGGTTCTGAAATTTCCACATTTAATAAGCAACCCGGGTGATTCTAATCTACCTAGAATCAGAAATCATAGTCAACTGGAGGGTTCATTAAAAATGTGAATTCTTTTGAGACTCACTGCTTTGGTCACACCAGTCTGTTTTAACTCTATTCTTATGACTCAATGGAATTTATAGAAAGAGGTTTGGGTACTTAAAGATCTGGGTCATGTTCCTACATGGTTGGGGGTGGAGAGAGAGGAGGAAGCTGTCAAAGAATAAAATCTTCCCAGCCCTCCTCTTCCAATCACAACTCATCAGAGAGCATTTTGCACAAGGAGATCAAAGGCCCTTGCCGAGGAGAAGTTGAAAGACTTTGCTGTTGTAATTCTGGGGCAGAGGTGCTTGGATATAAATGATTCCTAACTGTGGGTTTGGGGGACCCTGCTACGTAGAAATGTAAACACAGATGTCAGGCCTTTCATCCTCACTATGTAAACACACCAGCTGCCAGGGGAAGAAGGAGAAACTCTTCAGAATTAGCTGCATTTTTTGCCATCTAGAGCATAAAAATTGGCTTCACGCTTGAATTTCCACCAGCAACGCAAAGCACTGTTCACCAGAGAAGGGCTGAACAATGAACAAGACGTCCACTTGCTGACTGACCCTTCTTTCCAGGACACAATCCGTTCTTGCCATTCTCCAACACGTAAGTGGCTGGTCCAGAAGAGGACGATGAGAAGAGGTGGCACACCCTATCACAAAATTGCTGGACTCATGGAAGGGGGCCCTTAAAAAATATGTGACCATTTTTTCTTGGTTTATCTTTGTATAAACCAAGAGTCTGACTGAGATTTATAGTCCTGATTGACCCAGATTTAGGGAAAATAGAAGAAGTAAACTCTCATGAGCTTTTGTGAGAAAAACAGAATGGTTTCCAGTACAAGAGGATATGATTATTCCAACACATGAATATTTGAGGGGCCACAACTGGTTTAGCCACACCCAAACCACAATAGACCTCCTCTCACATTATTAAATAATTTTTTTTTTAAAAAAGGAAACCATGAAAGGAACCATTTCTGAAAAAAAATTTAAATGTGAAAAAGGAATAATGGGAAATATATTTCTAAACAAAACAGTTCAATCCATGAAAAATGTGTCTTCAATTACCTCTTGAGCTAGTGCGCCAACTTGCATATGCGTGTTTAAGTCTCACGTTTTCTACAGAGCCTCAGTTCTGAAAGACCTGAAGAGTTGTAGCAAAAGCATATAAAGAATGTCTTTTCATTGGAAGAGGGATTTTTTTTTCCTGGAAACGTATGACAGTCAAACAGATCTTCTGATAATAGAAAGGCTAGTTGTTACATTATTAACAATACACCACAGTCCAAGATGATAAAAATAAATCTGAAATTACCAAGGATCCCACACATGTGAACTTTTTCAGAAGAAGCCATTATGATTTAGGACACATTAGTTCTAACAAAATTTATCCCTTTACAAGTAGTCCATTAGGCTACTGTAAAAGAATTTTCACAGTAAGCTTTTTAAGGTCCTCTTGCTTAGAATAGGTGAGCCGAACTGGCTACAGGTGAGAGAAGAACCAATCAGTTCAGGACAAATGCCTCATAGGTATTAACTAGAAATTCTGTCCTGTTGATGTTGATCTTATAAGCTACCATTTTCCATAGTCAGGTTATGGACCCACAACCAACAAAAATCTGTGTAGACAATATCTTCTACTTACAAATACGTTAGTTCAGGAAGGCCGTTCATAAATCCACATGTTTCTAAGTTCAAAAGATCACAAACAAACAATCCATTTGTACACCTTTCTGCTTTTACAAGAGAGTTCTAGATGTTAATTGTATTGCTTCTGTCTCTTCTTGCTTATTTCAAAAATTCATGTATATATTTATGTAGTATGAATGCGTACATAAGTGCATTTGTGTGTATGTATGTGTGGTATCTATTTATATATGTGTATGTGCCCAAGATAGTACTTCAAACACAGCACACATACTAGAACATCTCAAAAATTCAGACTTAAGATGACTGTGCATGACATCCAGTGCCCACTGTGGGTGCAGGCAGAGCTGACCATCCTTGATTAGGGGCATGAAAGTTTGTTAAGTTGAGTCAGGAATATAGCTTATGTAATTCTCAATTCCTGTTAATATGGCAAAATCAGGCATCATGATTTGGTCCCAGCATAACTCTCCAGGCTAATCTCTCACCATTCTATGCTGCATTCACACTGGGGATTTTTTTTTTTAATTTCCTCAAAGCATCAATTTTTTCTCTTTAGTCATTACATTTTTTATTGATCACCTATTATGCATTAAGCATGGTTCCACATTCAAGGGGATACAGCAGTGAATCAAGCAGACAACACTCCTTGCCTTCTTGGAGCTTAAGTTCTAGTTGGGGAAGACAGAAAGAAACAAACATGTGAAATATATAGTATGTGAAATAGTGGTAAGTACTCTGCAACACAAGCAGGCCAGATGGGAGAGCTGGAGGGTAGAGACAAGAAAGACCAAACTTGGAGGGAGCAGTTGAGAAAAAGCTGAAGAAGCTGAGGAAGTGAGCCAAGTGGATGTCTATGGAAAGAACATTCCAGGCAGAGGGAACATCCAGTGCAAAAACCCTGGGAAAGAAGCATGTTTGACTTGTTAAACAGCAAAGAAGTCAAGACGATGGAAGGAGAGAGTGATGGAGATGTGCACAGGAGGTACGGGTTGTGCAGATCATGGAAGGCTCTGGAAAAATTTAGCTTTTACTCTGAGTGATGTGGAAAGTCATATAAAGGCGGGTATGGAGAGGCGAAGGGTGGGGGAAAGCAGTGGTGATACAAGGAAAGATGCTGTTGACAGTAGTGGTAGAAGTCATGAGAGTTGGTGAGATTCTGCACACATTTTGAAAGTGGAGCTAAAAGGACTTGTGATAAACTGAATGCAGGGAGTAAAAGAAGGAAGATTCGAGGTGTTTGTTTACTTTTGCCTGAGCAAATGTTGCTTTTTTTTCAACTGAAGCAACAAGAAATTGTTATTTCCTGGAAAGGGGCAGGCTCTTGAGGGAGCAGGACTGTGGAGGCGGGGGAGGGTGCCAGTATGAGGCATTTGGGTTTAGGCAGGCCAAGATTGAGAGATGGCAAAACGGCCATTGGGCATATGAGTCTGTGGTTCAGGGGAGAGGTATAAATTGCAGATATAAAGTTTGGAAGTTATCAGAATATGGATGAGATTTAAAGCTACGAAACTGAAGCACCAAAGAGTGAGTGTTGATAGAGGAGAGAAGACTTTCAAAGAGTGAGCCTTGGTTCACGGAACTGAAGACCCCGGTCCTTAACCCATTCTGTTCACCAGGCTTGACCTGCTCTTTGCCCACCCCCACTATCTTTGTACAAAACTGCTTTTTTTTAACTTCACAATGATTTTTATGTTTAAATTTTTTTCCATGTATTCATATCTATTCATATGAACATTCATTCATATGAATATTCATATCTATTCATAGGAACATTCATTCTATTCATATAGGAATATAACATATGAGCATATATAAAGCAATAACAATAGTATGAATACTTGTGCATTCATCGCTCAGTTTAAGAAATATAACATTATAAGACATTAGAATTCCCACTACACATTTCTCTGTATGCTTCTCTGTCACCCTCTGTGGTAACTGCTGTCCTAAATTTTATATTAATAATTTCTTCACTTTTCTATAGGGTTTTACCATCTAAGAGTATACCTATACAAATAACTGTTTAGATTTTACTCTTCTTGAAACTTATATATATAAAATCATACTGTAAGTACCCTTCTGAGGTTTCCTTCTTTCCCTCTACATTATGTTTTTAGATCCATTCACATTGATGTGTGCAGCTATTGTCCATCTGTTTCCACTGATATATAATATTTCATTGTGTGAATATGCTATCATTTATTCATCCATTTTTCCCAGGTTTTGGCTCGTAAAGACATTTCTATTACAAACATTTTTGTATGAGTCTCTTGGTATACATGTGCAAGACTTTTCCTGAGAATATACCCAGGAGTGAATTTCTTAAGTCAGAATATGGATGTTTTCAACTTTACTGGCCACTGCTGAACAGTTTTTTTTCAAGAGATTGTACCATTTCTATTCCCACCAGTAGGGAACGTGAATTCCTACTGCTTCACGTTCTTGACGACACTTGATATTGACAACTGTTTTTAAAATGTTTGGTTCTCAGGTATGTGGAATATGGTATTTTACTACCGTTTTATTTTACATTCCTATGATTATTAATGATATTAAACATAGTTTCGTATGTTCACAGGCCATTCACATCTTTTCCCTATAGAATTGTTTATCATTTTCTAATGGATTTGTAGAAATTCTTTGCATTATCTACATACTAATCATTCTTACAGTTATATGTGTTGCGAATATCTTTATAAGTTTGAGCCTTGTCTTTTCACTCTCTCTTATGAGATCTTTACACGTAGCTCTTCATTTTAATATGGATGAATTTATCAAACTTTATCTTACAGTTAGTGCATTTTTTGCTTTTACTTACAAAAAAAAACCCTTACCTACCACAAAATCAAAATAATATTTTTCTGAAGTATTTATTTTCATCATTCTCATTTCAGCCATTAATCTACTTCTAATTGATTTCTGTGCGTGATGTTGGGTAGGTATCCGATTTCCTTTTTCCATATGGAAAGCAAACATCCTAGCATTATTTATTAAATGATCTGTAATGATGGCATTTATTTGCAGTGCCCTCAAATTTCCATATAAGGGGATCTGTTTCTGCACTCTATTCTCCTCCACTGGTCTATATGTCCATTCGTAGGTCAATACCACAAGCATATTATGTGTGTGTGTCTATTTTAGCCTTTGTCTCTCCATATTTCACATCTTGATCTTGTCCAAAAATGTCTTGACCATCCTTAGGCCCTTGCTCTCCCACATTATACTCAGAATTAACTTACTAAATTCCGCCAAAAAAATAAATAAGGTCTACTGTTATTTTGACATGATTCCACTGAACCTATAGTTCTATTTAGGTCAACTGACAACATTATGATACCTACACTTTGTATTCAAAATCAAGGTGTAACTCTCAATTTAGCCGTTCTTTAGTATTTTAACAAACTTTATATTTTTTTCCAAAAAGCGCTTACATGGCTTTTGTGAGATATTCCTAGGTAGTGTAGTATTTACCTACTATAAATATTATCTTTTTAAAAATTTAAATATTTACAGTTATTTCTACATGGAAATTCTTTTAATGTTTGAATTTGATTTTGTATTCAGCAAATTTGCTAAACTTTCTTATTAACTTTAATAATGTATCTGCAGATTCCTTTTATTTTCTATGTGCACAGTTGTATAATTTACTACTGTTTGTTGCATTTCTTATTTTCTGCTTCTTATACTTTTTATTTCTTTTTCTTGTGTTTCTTTACTGGCTAGTAGTTCACATACAAGTTTGAATGGAATCTGATTGTGGACAGCCTTGATTTCTTCCCAGTTGTATATATGGAATGCTTTCAACAGTTCCCCCATTGATCATGAAATTTGCTTTATGTTCTCTGTAGATATTTTTTATCTGGTTAAAGAAGTTTTCTTCTATTCTTAGGTTGATGAGAGTCTTTCCTTAAAAAATCATAAAAATCATGTGGAATTTTTTCATGCCTTTTTCGCATCTATTGAGTTGTCTATATGATTTTTTCCTTTAACTTATTAGTGTAGCTTACTACATTAATTGACTTTGTAGGATTAAACTACTTTATACTTTTGAAATAAATCCATATTTTGTGATATATTTTAATTCTCATATATTGCTGGATTTGGTTCACTATTTTTTTGTTTAGAATTGTTGTAGCTCTAACCACAGGTGATTTTATTGTTTTGTACTGATCATTGTCACTTTGGGCATCAGAACCATCTAGCTTTATCTGTACTTTGGAATATATCATGGAAAATTACAATTAATGTTTTCCCGAATATTTGATAGAACTTATCTATTAAAAACTACTGGGTCCTGAATTTTTATTGTGCGAAGATATTTCACATCCTAAAGTTTTTAAGTATATTCTCTTATTTTCTTGACAACTATTTGAAAGATTATCTTGTTTTTATTAATATTGGTATGTTTGTGCCATTTTTCTTTTTTCCCTTGGTCAATTTTTCCAGGGCCTCATCAAATTTCTTAATCTTTTGTAAAACCAACATTTGACTGTTGATCACCTTTATTGTCTGTTTGTTTTACAATTCACTAACTAATGCTTTTAAATTTATCATTTTCTACCTTTCATTTTCTTTGAGTTTTATCTTCTCAAGTTAAATGATTAACATATTTAGTTTCAGATCTTCTTTTAAAAAACCCGCCATTTGTTTGGATTCCTAAATAAGAGATTGGATCTCTCCTCAGTTCTAGAAAATGGTCTGCCATTATCTTTAAAATATTGCCGCTGGTACATGTCCATGAGTTAGCCTATGGTAACAAATGGACCCAAACAGGCAATGGTTCAACACACTAGAACTTTTTTATTTCCTCTTTTAACAGTTATGAGCTGGTACGTAATTAGGCAGGGCTAAGCTCCTCTGTGTGTTCATTCAGGGACCCAGTTGACAGAAGCTCTCTTCCACACAAGGCATTGCAAAGTCATCTCCATTCGAGCCAATCAGAAGGAGAAAAGAACAAGGAGGAACAGACATGAAAGGTGTTTTATGAACCAATCCAGAAGAGACACACGTAATTTTTGTGTCCATTGACTAGAATCCAAATGAGGCTAGGAAATACAGTCTATGTGTCCAGGAAATAGACAGTTTAGATTTTTTTTGAGTGGCCAGTAGTTTCTGACATACTCTTTCTCCTTTCCTTCTAGATGATGCTGGATCATTTTACTCTATCCTCCGCTTTTCTTAATCTCTCTTCCATATTTTCCAAGACTTTGTCTCTTTCTCTTTGCTGCATTCTGGTTACTAGACACATAGTAACCAGAATATACCTTTTATTTCATTAATTCTTTTAGTTCAGCTGAATCTACTCCACTGCTAAACCCATTCATTGAGATTTTAATTTCAATTTTGCTATTTTTAATTTCTAGAAATTTTATTTGGTAGCTTTTCAGATCTACAAGTTCACTTTTTATAGTTTCTGCACCCAAAGCATATTTTTAGTCTTGTCCTATTTATTTTGAACTGCTAATTGTAGTTATTTTAAATAATTCTAATATACAAAGGTTTTGGGGTTCTGATCATGCTGCCTTTTGTTTCTGCTGGCCTTCATGCATGGTGCCTTATTACTTTGTGTCTTGTATATTCTGGGTAAAGGGGAATTCCCCCAGAGAGGATTTGTGTTTGCTACTGCCAGGAGTCTGAGAGCTACACCAACCTAAACTGCTGTAAGCTAACATCTCATCTGTAGGGTTTTTTTGGTGGGAGGGAGTAGGGGATCACCTGAATTGTGGGTTTCAAGATTCCAACATTTGGGGGACTGGCTTGAATTTACTATTTCTCAAGGAAGTCTTTTTCCTCTTCCACTTGAAGCTAAGATTCAAAATAATAGCTTTATCTGCAGTCTCCTGGAGGAAAAAGAAGAGCGTTAAGGTATGTTTATCTCTAGTTCACCCTTACTCTGTGGATACAGACCTTTGGTACCCCAGCTTAATCCCATGGTTGAGCTACTGGACTCCCCACACTGTGGGCACCCACACTGGGATGCCTTCTGTTCCTTGTACACTGTAAGTCTGTGAAAATAGAAGTTCAAGTTCACCCCAGTTGGCAAATGCACTCAGGGCAAAAGCTAGCTTTGTGCTCTGCTGACCTCTCCAGGTTCCTGCTTTCACTGGTTTTTGGACTTAATTTCTTACCTGCTGACTGATACATGTAAAAAATACAAGATTTTTTAAATAGCCTATCCAACGTTTTTGGTTGTTTTCCGTGAATGGGTCGGTCAGAACGTTTCATTTCTCCTGCTGGAAAAGGACGTTTTCTTCTACCGGTCTGGTGCCGTCAACTCGTATACAATTTCCTCTCAGAAGCTTTTCTGACTTCCCTTTCCTGAATGTTTAGACAGCACTCAGCACATATTCTGATCTTAGCACTTACCACATGGCATAGTAATTTCTACTTTGTCCATATTCTAGAGACAGTAGGAGTCATGACTGTCTTGTGACCCGTTATATCTCTAGGGACAGTCAGAGAGGTTTCAGATGCATAGGAAACATTGAATAAATATTCCCTGAATGAATAAATGCAAACACAAATTAACCTCCTTCTTCCACTTGCTCGCTCTCCATTGAGTGGCTCCTGCACATTTTCTGAGATCTTTCTGTTAAGATTCACTGTCAGTTCTAGGATAATTTAGCCTTTAGGTAATCTGGTGACATAGGAAATATAATGAGTTTGATAAGTATCAAGTAGCTACATGCTTCATATGCACTTTTGAAGTCAACAACTCCCCCTGAAATATAGTATAATTATTGTTTAAAAAATTTTCAGATCATCTTTGAAATATTTTATGAAGATTGAGGCAATTGGTTAACTAACACTTAAATGATATGGTCAAATATTTTAGAGGGGTCTAGAGAAAATCAAGGCGTGCTTTATCTGCTCCAAATTTCAGTTTTATTGTGTAATGGAGATTCCAGGAACCATATCCCCAAGTTGAGGTGGTAGTTACCCTTCCTCATGGTCAAAAGTCTGTTTGGAAACACATAGTCATCGTCTTCAGCTGCTGCTGGTCAGGCTTGCTGCCATTTCTTGTCTCTTCTGTGATTTGTCCCTATTCATCTTCCCCTTCAGGACTCTGGCTTCCTCCTTAGTCCTCTGAGAACAAGAAGTTGTTAGTCAAGTTCCACGCAGTCATTTCATTCATCCTCTGCTAGATGCTGCTTCCAGAGGATTAAAGACCAGAATGCCTGATTAAACACTTAATTAGACATAATAAAAAATATTTCCAGTTTTAAATAATTGATTCACTCATTAGTTTAATATGCTAATGACAGAGCCTTGAGAAAAGGAAATGAAATAAAATTTACCCTCTGAGAAAATGGGTTGAAATTAGATTTTTACACTAAGATTTGTCAGAGTAAATTACCAGCTCCCATAGACGGGAGCTGTCAAACTACTATTTCATTCACTGTGTGGACCTCGAAGGGCTAAACATCTTGGAAATGAGAGCACTCAGGACTGGCCCTTCAGTTGTTTACTATTAGAAACTGTTGTGGACATGACATACAACAGAAAGAGCCCTGCACTCAGAGACCCACAGGTGGTCTGTGTTCAAATTACAACTGTTACTTCCCTGTTGTGTCTTGGAAAAGCCTTGCAATCTCTTTGGGCCTTCACTTGCCCTCTTGTTAAGAAGAAGGCTGAGACTGCGTCCTAGACAACATTTGTCTCTAACAACATCTGTCACAGTGTCTACCAAGTACTAGGCACTCAGTATATACTTACCTAATTAATAAAACAAGAAGATTAGATTAGGTGATATCTTAAGTACCTTTCAATTCTAAAATTCTGTAGTTATCTCTAATATTTACATTTTTGTGACTTTCGTCCCAAATGTCCTGGTAAAGAAACTTTTGGGGCATGTGCAAACAATGATATATAGATGGGTAGATGGAAGGATAGATAGATAGCTATAAAATTCTGATTAAGGGGCTGGTCCTGTGGCGCAGCAGTTAAGTTCACACATTCTGCTTTGGCTGCCTGGGGTCTGCCAGTTTGGATCCCAAGTGCAGACCTACTCACCACTTGTTAAGCCATGCTGTGGCAGGTGTCCTACACATAAAGTAGAAGAAGATGGGCACGGATCTTAGCTCAGGGCCAGTCTTCCTCAGCAAAAAGAGGAGGATTGGCAGCAGATGTTAGCTCAGGGCTAATCTTCCTCAAAAAAGAAAAAAAAAAAAAAATGCTGACTCAGCACCAAAAGTTAACTCTACCTGTACAAAATTTCTTAATTATTTCTACTGACTTCCATCATCTGGAATATTAAATGAGAAAATTTTAGGAGGACCCACTAACGTCACAGGTATTATTCTTTTCCATCATCCAGCAGGAGAGCTATAAGAAAATAAGGAAAAACAAATTGGCAAGACACAGAGAACTATGTTGTCTATGATGTCTATAGATGTGAATTGACATGGTTCATGAAATATTGTTAAAGCAAGTTGCAGAGAATAGTCTGTAATATAATCCTATTTTTACAAGAAAAAGAAATAATTACAAACACACATACATATTCTATGTGTATTGCAGGGGAATATAAATTTGTATACACTTAGAAAAAAGTATAATTGACTACCCAGCAAATTGTGAACTTCTGTTTGCAGAGGTGGGGCCGTGGGCAAATGTTTAGAATGGGGAAAGTGGAAGGGAGCTATGGAAGGGAGGAGATTTTGGCTTTTGCTTTGCCCATCTCTGTTTTGTTTGGCTTGTTTTATAAGCAATAATAATTTGCATTGAATTTTCTTTTGAAACTAAGAAGTGTGCAAAACACAGTTGGTACCCAAAATTAACTTGTTCTGATAGCATTCCAAATACCTGGTGATTCAGACAAAGTCCTTAAACTGGCCTTGCAGACCTTCCATACTCTGGCCTCTCACTACCTCTGAGTCCTCGTTAACATTTCTCAAACGTGCTAAACTTGCTCTCACCACAGGTCCTTTACACTGGCTGTTCCCTCTTCCTGGAATGCTTTTCCTCCAGATATCCACATGGCTCTCTCCTTCACGTTTTCAGATTTCTCTTCAACAGTCATCTTCTTGACCACGATATATTATATACCTCCCGACTGGCACTCTTTAGCCTGCTTTATTCTATTTTCTTTTTCTCCACAGCACTTACTGCTATCTGAGAGACTATATCTTTACTTGTCTACTTGCTCACTGTCTGCCCTCCTCACGCTGGAACATTTCCCAGTGCCTAGTAGACGTGACACACAATCAGTGTAATTAGTAAAGATACAAAGGTGAACAAGACAAATGTGGGCCATCCTCGTGGAGCCATCTAGTACCATCATGCTTCTGACCTCTACAGGGTTTTTCCAAAGAGGGAACAGAAACAACAAGAGCTTAAACCCAGCTCTCCTTTTGCTCCTAGGCCCCAACATCTAGTGATGTCATTCAGGTTACTCTGTACGTCTTGAAGTATTACCTCCACCCTTTCACTTCGTACTCTTCTGAATTTTCAAGGTCCACCAGACAGGATCAGACTTAGCGAAATAATGTCTTTAGGTTTGTTTAATCACCCAACATGTTTATTTATTTGATGTCTCCAACTAGATCGTCTCAATCTTATCTTAGTATATCTGATATAAGGCACAGACTAATTTAAGAGGCAAAGAGAGCAGTATATTCTTACCCCTGGATTCTTCATCAAAATTTTATATCTCTAGATTTCTATGCCAATGCATAAGAATGTTTCATTTGTGCTAGGATGCTCTTAATTACAAATGAGATAAAACACAATTCATTTGGCTTAAATAGTCGAGATATATTGGCCCTCAGAACAAATACAGTCTCTGGGAATGGCAGCTTCATGGTTGACTAAAACAGCATCCTAGTCTTGTCTCAAAGATCCAATTTTTTTCCGTCTTTCTGCTTAGTAATTCTCAATATGAGCTCCATCCTAATACCCGTTCTCCTTGTGGTAGCAAGATGACTGCCTGACAAAGTCAGGGATGAAATCCTCCTTGTCCAAATCCAGGAGAGATTTCTTATGCCTCAATATTACAACAGTGCTGAGATATACACGGATTGGACCGATGTCAGATATGTCCTCCACAAAACCACTGGCCAGTATCAAGGGAATGGAATGCATTCATTGGGTTAAGCCAATCCGAGCCCACCCCTACAGCAGGGAGTGGAGTCAGCTTATTCTAAAGTCCATTGGTAGAATGGAGGAAAAGAGAAGAAAAGAGAATACGCTAATGAAAGTCAGGAGACTCTTAGGACAACAAATGTCCACCACAGATATCACTACTGGGAGGGCGGTGAGGGCAAAGAGGACTCTCACTCCAACATTCCAGGGGCTCCACAAAGGGAAGTGCAGAGAAACCACAACCACAGCTGTTTGATTTGGATTCCCAATGTCCTAAGTCTCTTTAAAGCATATTTATTGCTTGGAAATCACATGGAATCCAGAAGAATTAAGTCTAAGTCTAAATGCTGGGACTGGTCAGTATATAGGGTCCTTCTCAGTCAGGAACTTGCCTCTACAATTAGGCCAAAAGGATTGCCTGATAGAAAGAGCAATTCCATAACAATTAAGGTTTTTATATTTCCTCCTAAATCCAATTTGGAAACTAGGGGTAGGGAGGACCTATTAGTACAATAAAAATTATGCTTTCTTTCTGTTGGCAATTCTTCCCCCACTTCAGCACACCTTCTACCCAAAGGGCTACAATATGTACATCTCATTCTTTTAGGAATAGTCTAACCTGTCACCTGAGCAAGTGCTAAGAAATGCTCGATGCAAATTGATGACATTAAAAAATCTTTTCTTATTGTGGAGAATTTCAAGTATAGAACAGTACAATAAATTACTGCATACCCATCACCCAGCTTCGAGAATAATTGAGTTACAGCCAATTCTGGTTTCAGCCACTCCCTGCCCCCAAATTATTTTGAAGCAAATTATGCATCACATTATTTCATTTGTAAATATTTCAGTATGTAACTCATGTATCTCTAAAAGACAATGAATTTTTTTAAAAACACAATACATTATCATAGCTTTAAAAGTTAGCAATGTTTTGTAAATAATTATCAAATATCTAGTCAGGGTTCACATTTGTAATTGTCTCATAGATGTCATCATTTTAAAATTTACATGTTTGAATTAGGATGCAGATGAAATCCACATATTGCAAGTCATTTTTAAGTATTTGAAGTATCTTTGTTCTATGGGTTCCATCTCATTTCTCTTTTGTCTTTCTTATAATATGTTTTTTGAAGAAACCAGGTAATATGCCCTGAAGATTTTTGTACAGTCTGGATGTAGCTGATTGCCTCCCTATGGTATAGTTTAACACTTTCCTCTCTCCTCTCCTGTAAAGTGGCAGCTGGAGCTAGAAGCTTCATCAGATTCAGGTGTGGATGGCATTTTGCACCATCAGTCAAGGAAATGTATTCATGTATTTTCTCATGTCTAAGATATATATATTCAGAAGTGCCTAGGAAATTCCAAACTACGGCATGGTGTCATTTTCTTTACAACAAATAAATAACCCAGGCGGAGGGAGTTCACGTGGCAGGGTGTTATTTTGAAACTCATACAAACTAACCTTTCCAAGTAGAAGGAAAATAACCTGCACACGTGTGGGTCTGCAAGCACAGACAGCGCACTCTCATTTGTAAGGATGCAGACACATTTCTAGATGTTTCATTGATCAACCTACTTCATCCCACACTGCTGAAAGTCCCGCATAAGCAAACAGGCTAAACGTGTAGTTCTCTTTCCAAGGTCTCTGTTTTCTTCCCTGCCTGTCTTCTAGTCTCCTCATCTTTCTCACCTTTGTCGTGTTTGACATAGTTTCCCTGCATCAAAGTCAACCACAAACTTGAAAGAAACATTCCTGGAACGAAATTTGATGCAAATCAATATATATTAGAAAATGCAGATACTGGATAAGATGGTCTCTGATTCTCAGAGTTCTGTGCAGCTATCTGGGCTGAATCCACAGAAGTTATACTCTCCACCAACCCTGTGCTGTCAAATCTCAAGCAATGGCGTGCTGAAATCCAGTATAAAACACAGAATATGAAAGCTGGCTTAGAAATTATTTAGTCCGTTCCTCTTGTTTTTCAAGAGCTCAGAGAAGCTAGTGACTTACAATTAAAAGACGTGGCAAGTAGAGAACCCAGCGCTCCTGATTTCCAGTCAGCGGCTTTCTGCACCATCTCTCTGCTAAAAGCCTAAAAATAGCTTAACTCACCAGTCCAAAGGGTATGTAACCTTCAGTCTTCCCCTCATTGTCCATGAGCTGGAGCCTAAGGAGATCTCTCTGGAGCTAGAGAGTGGATGATCTCCCACCCACCTACTCTTATTGTTAACTGGGATTATATTATTTCACTGCTCACCTTTCCTACCTGGCGATGGGGCAAAGGCAAATCCTTACTTTTCCCCTGAGGCTGCAGCATCATTGACCTGTCATTCTTTCACTCCTTCACCTCTTATATACAGATCAGGCTTCAAGTCTACGCAGTTCCCTCTGCATGTCATTCATTTCTCCCTCTTCTTCTCTCAAGCCCCTGCTCAGATCCAGGTTATTCTATCCATAAGATGTGCTGACCTCTTCTCCTCGCTCATTTCTTATTGCCACTAAAACAATCGCTTCCATGTGATCATTGAATGGCATACTTCAGTTATTCAAAATCCTCTAAGGACAATTGTCATCTGTCCAGTCAAAATGCAGACTCTTGACCCTGATTTTCATGCTGTTCACCAGTCAGTTCTCCCATACTAATCCCACTCTCTCTTTGTGCTGCTGGTTTAGCCATCAGATTTCATGTTTACATGTCCTCATCACCTAATCTCCAACCCTCTCAACAGACATTGCTGAACCTACGCATCATATGCAGAGAACATTCTAAAAACCAGGCCACGTCATCTTTCTTCTGAGAAATCTTCTCCACTTAATACAAATTCCTACTTCCTTGACCTCCCAGGCACTCATGCTATTTCCCATCATAAGTGCATATGGTGTAGTCTCCACAAACTTATTAGGCAAAATTAACACTGTTTATAGGAACATTGATCAATAATATTGATCATTGTAATCGAACATAATCAATATCAATCTATTGATAAATATTTGTTGAATATTTACTAAATACTATATTTAATACAATACTAATCTAAATGATATTTACACCTAATATACAAAGCACAGTCTCTGTCTTCAAGATCCTTATATTCTAATTGAACCAACAAAATACGCACATTTAAAAAGATGACTAACAATCAAAAAAGATAATTACAAGTGAAAAATTATTAATATCTAGACAATGGCTACTGTGGGGAATCCAGAAGGGAGGTCCTAGACGGAGGAAGAGAATTTAGATCTTGTCTTGGAGTTCTACATAGAGTTTGTAATGGCAGAGAGAGGATCAGAACTTGCTGGGGCATGAACATAGAGTGCAGGCTATTAGCAGATGTGGACTACTTTTCATCATTAGTGTACTTCTAAAAAGAAACGTGACTGGGGCCAGCCCAGTGGCACAGCAGTTAAGTTTGCACGTTCTGCTTCTCGGCAGCCCAGGGTTTGCCGGTTCGGGTCCCAGGTGTGGACATGGCACCGCTTGGCAAAAGCCATGCTGTGGTAGACGTCCCACTTATAAAGTAGAGGAAGGTGGGCGTGGATGTTAGCTCAGGGCCAGTCTTCCTCAGCAAAAAGAGGAGGATTGGCAGTAGTTAGCTCAGGCCTAATCTTCCTCAAAGAAAAGAAATGTGACTGCTAATTATGAACATGATGAAGATGATGTTAACGATGGCGTTAATGATGGTGACATGAGGAAGGTGAGGATATTGACAATGATGACAAATGACTGTGGTGATTCTAGGAACAGTGAAATATGTTTTATTTCAAAGAGAAAGAAGCCATTCTCTTTTTGCCAGCCTGGTCTTGATTTGCCTCAGTTAATGTGAAATAGTCTCTCGTTTCAATCTACCATTCCAATACTAATTTTGACAGCAATGCCACGGTTGGCTATTTTTTCTTGCTTTATATAAACGGCTTAACGAATTCACTTTTTCAGTGGAACAGCAGTAAAGCTTGTGGGTTGATGCTAATCTATCCGGCTAGGGTCTTGTTAACACACTTTCGTTGTGTGAAGGATGGTGTATGGAGTGCTCAGGCAAAGCATAAATAACTGAGGACTTTCTCCAGAGTTTGTTTTACTTCAATGGCTGTTGCCCCGATTCCACTCCTATAAGCTTGGCTTCTGGACTGATGAGAATACAAGCCCAACCTTACCTGCAATGGAAAAAGCAGTCTGCATATATATAACCAACACTGAGACTATCTTGACAATGCGTTTATACATCTAAACTCACAGGAGCACACACGCGTGCGTGCATACACACACACACCCCCACTTGATGTGAAAGATCTTGCCATTTTACTCTTAAGCTTGGGAAAATTAAAGGAGCAAAGGCAAGCACGTTCTCAGTTCCACTCGGTAGAGGCTTGAGCTAAAATGATGCCTGGAAAGCAAATGTGGTGACCTTTACAGGAATCGAGAAGAAGCTATTTCCAGCACACGACTAAATGCTATATTTTAAAGGTTCTAACCTTATTTGCTGCAAGTGTATAATATCAAGAAACCCTTGTGAGGGAAGGGTCTGCATTCATCACATGGCACAGGTCGCTTATAGAGAAGATGGGGAAAGTTATTACTTTCCAACTTGCAGACACCAAAGTTCAACTTAGCTCCTTTTGTGGTTTGTGCATTAAATAAGGTTCAGGCATCACTTGGAGAATTACAGGCTTCTTGACCTAACAAAAATATAAAGTTTTCCGCAAATAACAATGGCTATGTCATCAGGCCAAGCAATTTATGATACAAACACACACATGCTCCACCTTCACAGTTCATGCCAGCTGGCAAGACTGACCCTTGATGCGTCTATGGTATTAATTTTATCTATTCTTCTAATTGATTAATAGTAGTAATTGATCTATAAAACCCAGTATCAAAATAAAAAATGGATAAACAAGAAATTGCTCATTGAAGAAAAACCCTAACATACAGTCTTTGAAACTGAAACTGAAGCTGAAGCTGAACTCCACTGTGAAGGTCTGGAGGACTATTTGCAAAAAGTAAAAATATGGGCAATAACACCGATTGTCTTAAGATTTACCAGAATCCTCAGGTTTAGATGTCTTAGAATAGAGAGATAGGTAAATAGATAGATCAATCATTCTTGAAAACACTGACAATAACACCTTACATTTGTATACTGCTTTACAAAACACTGGTGTTTGCCCATACTTTTTTATTCTTAACCTTATCATATTTTATAGATTGAAAGTGAGGATTTCCAGCAGGTCAACTTCAGTGACTCTTTTTTCCCATCCTGAGTGTATAACCCACATCTGTGAAGGAGCGAGCTGCCAATTATCTCATGGATATAGGATTTATAATCAGCCAAGCCAATAAAAAGGTGTGTGGGGGCCTATGTGGTCAGAATTATCTCCAGTTCAAGTTTATGCTAAGTGGAGCCGTCAAAACATTAGTAAATGCCCCTGGTTATCTAACAATTTGCTGACCCCCATGTGATGGTGACCTCCAACTGATTTTTGATGTTTAATAATGAACTGGAGAATCCCTTTCAAGCTAGTCAGCATAAAATCATTTGTTGCTGTTTATTGGTTTTCCATACTTAGAGTTGGAAGACTGAGCCCACAAGCAGAAAACAACTATGTGGGCCCTGTGACATGGGTTTTCAGGCTAGGGGAAGTTCTCCTAGTCAGGATTCTATCTTGTTCAGAAAGCACTTGTGTGAGGGTTTTGAAATCTGTTGTTTAACCAAAGCCGCGGGCAAGAGAAACCAATAAGGGCCTTGCTCTCCAAAGCAGCAATAAGCAAAGTCAGAGAAGGAAAGGAAACCATGTAGTTCAAGGTGGCGTGCAAACTACACTCAGAAATTAGTTCATTTTCACAAATACGGGTAGGAAAAGCTGGGAAACTCAGCAATGAGATATTAAATCAGAAAGTCACTTAAACCTAAAGATCTTACCAATGGTTCCCTTGTGACTTGGGCCATCACGGCTCCAAAATGACCTTGACTGAGTTACAGGAATTCTAAGGTCTATTGGCAGCAGCTGACTTTTAATGGCAGAATGAGTATACTAAAGTGTGTTTTAGGCTACTGTTGTTAAGACTTTCCAGAATGAAACAAAATACACATTGATTTTCAGTACAGAGATCCCAGTATTACTGTAAGTCAAAAAAGGGCTTCTGCGAAACAATTCCTGTCGGCTGAGACATGAGGAAACAAACCCAGGGAAGTTCAGGCCCGCATAGTCCCTTTTTAGGCTGCCTCGCCCTTTTTCTGCCATCATCTCTAGGGGAAGCTTCATGCATAAGATGATTTGTTTAACCCAAACTCAATAAAGATAATCAAAAGTGACAGTATTGAAGAACACACGTGGCAACACACCCCTCATATTCTCCTTTGGTAAAATTGCTCGTGCGTTTGCCAAAGGAGCCTGGAATGGGGTGTTTTCAGTTGAACTTCAGGTTCATAAGCCTTCAGTGGAAGAAGGTGTTCATTTATCTACTTATAAAGAGGGTGGATGTCAGTACGCAGGGACACCCAGCAAATAGACCATTTCTAGGTTTCAGATGGATATCCCGCCTACACGCCTACTATCTTGACCCACTATGTCTCTGTTCTATCATCCTCCATAACAGTAATAGCTAATTGATAGAGTGCTTCTGACATGCCAGGCCCTGTTCTAAATACTTGGTGTGCTAATCCTCAGCATGGGTGCTATTATTATTCCTGTTTTTCTTATTAAGAAAACTGAAGTACAGAGAGGCTGAAGGACTTGCCAAAGTCACACAGCCAGTGAGAGGTAGAGCTGGGATTTGAACCCAGTTTATCGATTCCAGGGTATTTGCTACCTTCCGGAGTTTGATAAAGATTCAAACATCACTGACACATAGTACCAAATAAATGTTAGCTATTATTTTTTTTACTATTTAGACTCCTATATCCAATTGCTATTTTCCTATTTTTTATTAATTAGGTTTTTATATACTATCTGGAAGTTCCTGACTTATATGTTCATTACAGTCTTTCCTTGGCTTATCTTCTCAAAATACCGTGGAATTCGACATGGTGCAAATGCATGGTATTTAGTTTTACTAGCTGACAAGTAACCTGCTGTGATGGCTAATTTTATGTGCCAACTTGCCTGGGCTATGGATCCCAGATATTTGGTAAAACGCTATTCTGGATCTTTCTGAGTAGGTTTTTGGATGAGCCTAGCATTTAAGTGGACTTTGAATAAAGCAAATTGCTCGCCATAGTGTGGGTGGGCCTTATTCAATCAGTTGAAGGCCTTGATAGAAGAAAAATTGACGTCCCCGAGAAAGAAGGAATTCTGCTGGCAGATGGCTTTTGGATTTGAACTGAAACATTAGCTCTTCCTTGGGTCGCCAGCCTGACAGCCCACCCTGAAGATTTGGAACTTGCTAGCCTCCATAATCACGTGAGCCAACTCCTTAAAATCAATCAATCTCTCTCTCTCTCTCTCTCTCTCTGCATGCACATGTTATTGGTTCTGTTTCTCTGAAGAACCCTGACTAATATACTCACAGACTGAAACGTCAAAAACTAGCCTGGCCCACAGGCATTTTCACCAGCCTACACAAATTTCATCATTTCTCTCCATCCTTCCCGGAACCATGATAGTTACAAAATCCCCGAATTTCTCCCAGAGGGTTGGACCTCTGAAGTGGCATCCGTTTGCTCTTACTCCTTTATGGGTTCAGTTTGCTAGCAAAGAAGAACTTCAGGCTGCACGATAAACAAACACAGAAACGCCAGCCGTGTGACCAGATTGCTGAGAATGAGGCTTGTTCCCGGACACTCCCAGCCATCCCGAGAACAAGCCCACACAGCTGGTGAGGAGGGCAGCTTGGCCCTGTCCCCTCGGCTGTCGGCCTTTCCCACAGCTGACTACAGCCCTCGCATTGGCTGAAAACCAAGATCTGATTGATTAAATATTAGGCCAGAGATTTTATGCCTAATTATTTAAATTCCCGAAGGCTAATCTTTAAGAAAACAGTGGGAAAATAATAGCAATAGCTTGCAACAGAGGACTCTCACACCGTCAAAAGCAAGTGTAGCATTTCACCCAGTTCAGCTTAATCTCCCAGTAAGGACTTCCTTTTCATATGTTAAAGACCTCATATAGGAAGGAACAACGTGTTATGTTATAAACAGCTGGTGGGCGGCTCAATATAGTCACAGGTGAGTGGATTTCCCCCCTTCTATTTTCTCACTGTTGTTACTTTAGATATAAAAAAGCTACACCCTCCGGAAAGCACAAGATATAAAACCAATATGTTTGCCTTTCAATTAAAGACCTCAGGCTCTCAGCTGGAATGCAACACACCAACATCAATAAGAAGATTTTTCTAAGAACGGTGAAACGCAGGACTGTGGCTGTAAGTGTTTCTGTATAGGAATCCTGCTAATGAGCTTTAAGGTCCTGACAGCACAGATTGCTCTGGGCTGAAGCTTGCTCTATGCATTGTCACCTTGGGTGTGTCTTTTTGCCTGAAATCTTTATCTACTAAGACATGTTTGAGGTTTAACAATCAAAATGTTCACATGGATTCAAATGCTCCCCCCTCCTTGTTTTTTTAAAGTTCTGGCCAGCAAAACTATGAAAATATGGACAGATACTGTCCAAACTTCTCTCTTTTCTTTTTTTTTCAACAGACATTATTTTTTTAGAGCAGTTTTAAGTTCAAAGCAAAATTGGGCAGAAGGTGCAGAGATTTTCCATATACCCCTTGCCCCCACACATGCACATCCTTACTCATTATCAATATCATCCACAAGAGTGGTACATTTGTTACCATTGATGAACCTACACTGACACATCATTGTCACTCCATAATTTACATTAGGGTTCCCTTTTGATGTTGGACATTCCATGGCTTTGAACAAACATATAATGACATGTACCCACCATTACAGAATCGTGAAGGGTAATTTCATTGCCCTAAAAATCATCTGTGCTCCGCCTGTTCACCCCTCCCTCACCCTAAACTCGGGCAACCATTCATCTTTTTCCCATCTCCATAGTTTTGACTTTTCCAGGATGCCATACAGTTGGAAACATACAATGTGTTGCCTTTTCAGTTTGGCTTCTTTCACTTAGTAACGTGCCTTTAAGTTTCCTCCAAGTCTTTTCGTAGCTTGATAGCTCATTTCTTTTTAGCACTGAATAATATTCCTCTGTCTAGATGTACCACAGTTTATTTGTCTTTTCACCTACTGGATCACATCTTGGTTGCCAAAACTTGCAAACTTCTCTTTTAAAACACCTTTTTGAAAAATAAAGGCGTTAGTAACTCACTTCAGGGAAAAAGAAAATGTTAATTGTTTATTAAAATCCCTTTACGGAGCAAAGGCTACCAATTCGCTGGGAGTGGTGGGCAGAATGGGGAGGAGGCCTTGAGTGAGGAACACAGGTGAGTTAGAAAAATATTGTAGTCTTTGATATAATTTAACCTGGCTTAATCATTCAATGTTAAATAGTGCATAAAATAAAGAATTTTGAGCATGTATCTAGACACTGCTGAAATCTATGGCATTATTTGGCAATTCCAAATTTACCTAGCAACTTCCTTCATTCAAGAATTCAAATTATTCTATTGACCACCTTATTACATTAAGAGAGAGTAATATTGACCTTCATCTTCAGAAGAAAAATGAAGCAAGGTAGTTATAAGAAAAAATGACTCCTGGCATAGTGTATCCTTAAGTGTAAGGTCTACTTAGATTGTGCCCTCCGGACGACACACACAGAGACATTATTAAGAAAATTAACTGGCTGCCCAACTACTTGTTTGCATCACATCATTCAAATTAATTCAAATTAATTGTTTCCGAACTGTTTATGCATCTCCATGATACTGTAAATTCCATTAGGTCATCCATAGTTTCCTGGTTTAGTTCCTGGATCATGGTCCTCAGTAAATATTTGCTGAATGAATGCCCACTGGTTGTCGTTTTTTTCTTCTTCTTCATCTTCTCCCCAAAGCCCCACAGTACATAGTTGTATATTTTAGCTGTGGGTCCTTCTAGTTGTGGCATGTGGGACACTGCCTCAGCATGGCTTGATGAGTGGTGCCATGTCTGCACCCAGGAACCGAACTGGTGAAACTCTGGGCTGCAAAAGCAGAGCATGCAAACCCAACCACTCTGCCACGGGGCCAGCCCCTTGTTGTTGTTTTTTTAATGAATAGGAACTATCCCTACTTAACAGGGTACTTCGCCTGGCACCATATTACAACCAATACAACAGATCTGGGAATCATTCTTTGCCAGCAGTTCCCAACTCTCCCCAACTACGACTGGTTGGTTTATCAAGGCCAGAGCTACATTGTGCATACTCTAACGGGTGCCCTTCTTATAAATCACAATGATGGGAATTGTGGCCCCTGGAGTTAATGTGATAGAACTAGTTGGTTTTACTGATTATCATCAACAGCCTCCGAGAAATGTTATATGGCTAGTGTTTACCTCTCAGCTAAAGAGAATCAAGATGAATTGTTCTTTGAATGTGTTTTGAGAATTTTACAGGCCATCTAATCAACTAATTGGAAATGCCTTGGAGTATCATAAGTCTGAGAAACCCTGCTATTAGCTTCTCTCAAATGAGGATAAAAATCCTAGCCAGGCTGCCTCCCTGGGGTGGTATGGCTCTCTGGCCTCCGTTTGCTCATCTGTAGACCCAGCAGGGCTAAACCCGTAGACCTCTATGCACGCTTGTAGTTCTGACTTTCTATAAGTTTAGAATACAAAGAATCCTCTTAACTCAGGCTCATGCTGCGATTATTGCCTTTGGCATCAAATACCCAAATCATATTGTAAACACAATCTTTGTGTCTTTTATTCACAAATATTTAGAAAACACCTATTATGCTAGTAGTCACTGGGAAAAGAATAAACATGTCCAATCTTCTCCACTAATAATAACTGATGACTATTATTTAACTGTAATGTTGGCGTGCATTAAATACATCCTATGCACCATCCACTCTTAAGATTTTATAGATTTTATTAATCCTCACAACAATCCTATAAGGTAGGCACAGGTAAGGAAATTGAGGCACAGAGAAGGTACATCCAACACCAGTAAGTGAAGGAGCTAGGATTCAAATACAGGCAGTGTGACTCCAAAATCCTTACTCTTAATCACTATGCTATAATAAAAGAATTACAAAGAAATTACAAAAGAAAATAAAGAATATGAAGACTTACTTACAGAGTCTGCATTTCCTACGTGGATTTAATTTGTAAGCCAAAGAAAAGTAATTATCTACATAATCTAAAGTGGATTTAGTAGCAGGAATCAGGATTAAAAACAACAATGACAAAAACCAAAGCCTCCGTCTCTTTATATATTCATTTGTGCTAATATTATTATGTTGGTTTAGAAGGAACACACTGGGAACAGATTGAGGAATTTAACCTCGGGCCACTGTAAGGTACTCCTGGAGTGGGGTCACTCCAAATGACCTGAATGAAGGCCCAAGGTCCACTTCCATGTATAAATGGGAAAAGTCCACTGATGACTCTAACCTTCACAGGTCCTGTCCTCTTCACTCCAACAGTGTTGACTTTACACACTATAGGGGTCACCCCTAAAGAGTTGCCACAGCATCATGGGAAAGATGTTGAGCTCTGGAGCCCCATCTAGCTGTGACCTCAGAAAGAAATGAGTGTGAATCCTGGCTCTCCTGGAAGAGTGGTCTTGCCAAGTTCCTCAGTCATGCCAACTTCAGGTTCTTTATCTGAGTAATGGGGAGAAAAATAGCACCTACCTAACAGGATTGATATGAGAGTTAAATGAGATAATACATTTAAAGATAACACTAAGCCTTAGTATGTAATAAGCACTCAAAAAACTATTTGCTGTTAGTGTTATGTGCTGCCACTCCAACCTCATCAATACGTCTCTCAACTAAACCGTCTGCCTAAAGGGCGGATTTCTAAGACTTCTGCTTTTCGGTGTCTCCTTTCGTGCTTAGTACTTCCAGTGCTCAACAAATACAGATTGGTGGACTGATTGTCAAGGAAAGCAAAAGCTGAGAGTTAAGTTGTCTACATACAAAGTCCCCAAACAAAAAAAGACAACAAATGAATGAATTGCCATTTGGTCTTTTGATTATTCTATTCAGATTTATATGATCAGATTTCTTCTCTTTTGTAAATCACAGGAATACCTTCAGGAAGCCTCAGACATATTCATACAAGGTTAAATATTTAAAACAGAGCTGTGCATGAGCCTTGAGGATATCCAGACAAACATATGTTGAAAACCTTTTGCAAAGCCCACCGCAGCACAGGGAGCCAAGGGTGGCTGGGGCAACCCTGCAGCTGTGCGCTCTGGGCACACGCACCCATTTGTCAGGGGCCATCCATCTTGAGCACAGCTTGCAGGCCTCTTCTCAAGAATGAGGTCACCCCAGAGCCCAGATGGGCAGACGGGCTGCAGAGTAAGATATGTCTGGGTGCAGATGTGGGAGGAATTGGAACTAACAACCATAATGGAAACAGGAAATGAGAGTTAGGCCAGCCTAACTGCACAGTTGTTGAAAAAGCAAAACTTGGCCATGTGGTATAATTTTCATGCTCCATAATGTTTACCACCCATCAGCCAACTTTGCCAATAGGTTAGGCTGTCACGTTGAAAAAAAACCCTCAAGGGTGTCTGTCAGACCCCTTCCCCCCGACAGTCTTCCTAAGTTCCTTCCTGTACTCTGAATCAACATATCACTAGATCTAAAGGGGCATCCCATTCAAATGCTTCAATGGCAAAACCATATTTTTTCCTCTACATTTGGAGCCATTACAATGCACTTTGCAAGGCCTTTGAAGACTGGAGGGCCTCGCTGATATATAAAACAAGAAAGAAAAAATATGGATTTAGCAGAAAAGAGCAAGCCCCTTCCCATAAACAGACATGTATGTTCATAGTATGCATGCATTCACAAGCTCATACATACACATGCATGAGCACACACACACACACACTCAGAGCTTCTGCCCTTTATATGGGAAGTTATTTTGAGAAAATTGTTCCTGGGTCTCTGGGCTAGGAGAGCCGTGAATCATTAATCTCTCAAGATGGTTAGCTTATGCTTGGTGCTGTGATGTTATTGACCTCACCCTCCAAGAGTACGTCCAGGGCTGTCTGCTGACCTGAAAACTTTGTTTGAATACTCTCTGCCACTCTACCCTTGACCTCGCGTGAACCTTGACGTCTTTTTGGCTGATGATAAAAGTCATGCACAGCTAATACATGCCTTCTGACAGAATTACCAGCACCAAGCCCCGCTAATTTTTTTAAAACTCTCTTTAACACTCCACCGTTTCTAAAAATCCGTGATTTTACTCTGTAATGTATACCAGCATGTTTAAAAGTTGGGACGTACACTACACAAAACCTTTTCTAATTCTGCAAACTCTCTGTGCTCATTCTATTTTCTGAAAGCCTTAGAGTCTATGTGCCGTATCACTTAATTGTAAAACATCTTGTACAATTCTCTCATTGTTTCACATATATTAGGGCTGCTTTCTCAAATGAAGTGGGCCCATAAAGAGGCAAAACTTAGGGAAACTGCTTAGGAGGAAAGAGTTGTTTTTTGGTTGGGTGTTTTTTTTTGGTATTTTAAAATAAGAGTAGGAAGGAAGACAGAGCCTGCTGAGTTGATTAGCTGTAATACAGTAACGTATATCAGAATTAAGTAGAATGTCCCAGATTTCATCTTCTCTATCAAAGAGAAAGATGTTCAGACTAAAAATGAAAGTAGGGACAAACTTAGGTAAGAGAAAGTAGATCCTAAGCCAAGAGAGGAAAATATAAGACTTGCAAGCTGGAGCAAATGAATTTAAATCCTGTAGTGAGAAGAAATTAGGCACTCAGGATAAAATTACTGAACTCTTTAGAAAACCACAGTGCATAGAGGAGATCTTAGAAAAAAGAGGACTAAAGAGTTTATCTGACTGCAAAGTCAATACGGTCCATTCATTCAATAATTCATTCATTAACAAATATGTGTCAGAAAGTAACCAGTGTCAGGGAGTACCTAGTTATGTGTCTGGAATTATTTTAGGCACCTTTATGCAAAAAACAAGACAGATAAAGTTTCCGCTCTAATGGAACTGACATTCTAATGGTAGAGACAGAAATTAAACAAACGAACAAATAAACATACAATGACAGCTGGTGATAAGTGCCAGGAAGAAAAATAAAGCAGAATAAGGAAATAGAATATGATTGTGGGGAGAGATAGAGGTTCTATTTTAGGTAGAGTAGTCAAGTACGGACTTTCTGAGTAGATAACATTTGAGCAGAAATGAATTAAGGGAACAAGCCAATAAAAGATGCGGGGAGAACATTTCAGGCATGGATGATAGCATGTCCAAGAGCCTTGAGTACAGAAGGAGCTTGGTGTGTTCCAGAAACAGAAAGAAGGCTCATGTGGCTGGAGCAGAGGGAGGTGAAGAGTGAAGTGGGATAGATCGGCAAATCATGGAGGGTCTTGAGGGCCACAGTAAAGAAAACTGGATTTTGTCTGAGTGTGAATTGCAGGATCCTGAAGAGTTTTGAGTTGGGAAGTCTCATAATGATTTTTTCACATGATGAAATTGTGATTTTCAATTTAAGAAGATTGCTCTGTCCGTTGTGTAGAGAATGTATTAAGTAGCATCCCAGAGAGGGGGGCCAGCTCCGTGGCCAAGTGGTTAAGTTCGCGCGCTCTGCTGCAGCGGCCCAGGGTTCGGATCCTGGGCGCGGACATGGCCCCACTCGTCAGGCCACGTTGAGGCGGCATCCCACATCCCACAACTAGAAGGACCTGCAACTAAGATATACAACTATGCACGGTGGGGGGTTTGGGAAATAAAGCAGAAAAAAAAAAAAATAGTATCCCAGCGAGGAAACCCTAAGACAAGTTAAGAGGCTATTCCATCAGCCCAGGAGAGAGATGATGTGACTGTGGTGGTAGTGGTAAAGGTGAAAATACCGTTTGAAGGACGAGCAGATGGGACATGCCAATGGTATATCCAAGGAGAAGGAATCAAGGATGACAACCAGGTGTTGGCTGAAGCAGTTGGGTGAAACATGGGGCTGTTTACTGAGACAAAAAAGATTGTTGAAGGAGCAGAATTGGGAGCAAAAAGTTACATGGGAAGTGGGATTAACTATGTAATGCAATAATTAAAAAAACTAATAGGACCTTTGGCTATATTGATAGAGTGTAGTATCCAGATCAAATGACACAATATATCCTCTGTACTGTGCGCTGTTTGTACCACATCATACCTACTCTGTTTGGTACTAGACCTTACACTTTAAGAGGGATATTGACAAAGATTCCCCAGAGAATGGAGTCCAGGAAGGAAAAGGGGCTCACATGACAAATAGTTGAGGAAACTGGGGACCAGAGAAGAGAAGATTTCACTGAGAAAGATGAATGCAGCACATGGTGGTTATCTTAAGTATTTTATAGATTTTAGGAAAGAACTTTAACTTATCCTGTGTGACCACAAAAGACACTTGAGTTGAAGCGGGTAGAAGACACAAGGTGATAGGCTTCAGAAAGGAGTCTATCAACTAGAAAGCTGGCCAAGAGAAAGAGACTGGCCATGCATTCATTGGGGGACGTCAGAGAGCAGCATGGACCAGAGGAAACATAAGTCCTTTCCATCATGAGGTTTCTGTGACTCTAGATGTAAGCTCTTTGTTAGAAACCATCATGGTGTTTTTAAAAGTCTCCAAGAGCATACATAGTAGAGCTTCAAAATATACTTTAAATTCAACTTTTTTTTACATGGTATTTGAATCTAGCCAATAAAACCTTTTAAATAGTTAATTTTTTCTTATTTTGTTTTTTGTGTAGGGGTGCTGTTGAGAAATCTGTTCTCTGCAACAAAAAGCCTGGACTAACTCTTTCAATTATTAATAGTAGACTGAGATTCCTAGTAACCAAGGACAACACAGAACCAAATAAGTTGCTTGGTAATACCCTTCTGCCCCTAAAAAGGACTAGATAGAGAGACAGCCAGATGAAGTGAGAAGAAAGATATTCCAGTTAGACACATCTGCCAGTGTGTCTGAACAATGGTATTTCAAATGATTACTGTGGAAATGAACTTAGAGAATCCATGTAAAGTGCCCAGCACAGTGCCTTACCTGGAGAAATGGTTATTGTTATTTTATCACTATAATTATTCACAAACGTTAAATCATTTCTGCATGTTGAGCTGTCTGATCTTTGGTTTAAGCATCTCCAGGAAGATGGGGTGGGGCCCTCCAGGGCCTTTCTTTCATAACGTTTAGAGTGTGGTGCTGAGGCTCCCTGATGGGTCATCTATAAAATGAGAGGGTAGGATGACCTTTAGATGCTTCCAGCTCTTACAGACTAAGTTTCTGTAAGATTTACCGTCTCGAAGGATACTCCAAAAAATGTGCTAAGTCTCCAAAATTGGAATTAATAAGAAATTTAGTAAAAGTGGTTGAATCTGATATGACCATGTGGAAATAAATAACTTTTCTTCACACTAGTTAGAAAAATATCACAAAAATATAACATTTATAAAAGGAAAATCTATAAAATACTTAAAAGTAATGTTAGCAAGACATGCAAGAGACCTATGTAAAGAAAACGTCAAATAGTTCCTGAAAAATATAAACTAATTATTGAGTGATTGAAGACATAACGTTCTCAGACGGTAAAACTAAGTGTTGTAATCATATTAATTATTGACAAATTGTTTGTTTAAAGCATATCCAATAAAATCCCCAGCAGCATTTTTCCTTCTTTTAGCATGATTGAAAAAGATGTTTCCGAAGTTCATATGGAAGAATGTATTTATGTAAGAATAGCTAAACATATTTGAAAGAGAAAAGAAATGAGAATGACTGGGTAAAATACCACAGACTTTACATTTCACTACATGCACAAACTACATTCTCAACATATGCAAGAGTTAAATGTACAGTCCAAAACTTAAAAGTGAGGGGAAAATCGCACAAATGGGTGAATATCTATTGTCTCTCTAGTAGGGAGAGACTTGAGAGCCAAACAGCAAGTAATAAAGCAGGAAAGAAGAAAGGAAGGGAGGAAGAGGGGGAGGGAAGGAAGGAGGACAGAAGGAAGGAAGCAAGGAAGGAAGGAAGGAAGGGAAAGAGAGAGGGAGACAGAAAGAAAGAAAGAGCCCATGGGAATTTTGATTACTTACACACATAAAAGTTTACATTATTTGTCAATTAAAATAATATAAACAAAATGCATACAAACCAGAAGAATATTGGCAAGAATATGACAGAGGTTTAGTATTTGATATATAAAAAGCTCATATAAAGCTTATCTTAGCTCAGGTGTCCAAGAAGCAGACAATAAGACAGGATTAAGAGTGGGAGGTTTTATTAGATGTCTCAGTTTCCTGGGGCTGCTATAAATAAGATACCACGAACTAGGTGGCGTAAACAACAGGAATTTATTGTCTCACAGATCTGGAGGCCAGAAGTCGGAGATCCAGGCATCAGCAGGGTTGGTTCTTTCCGAGGGATGTGAGGGAGTATCTGTTGTATACTTTTCCTCTGGCTTCTGGTGGTCTCACTTGTTCCTCGGCTTGTGGATGGCACTCTCCTTGTGTTTTCACTTTGTCTTCCCTCTGTAAGCCTCTGTCTCTTCGATGGTGTTTTTTATATAAAGACTCCAGTCATATTGGATTAGGGGCCCATCTGACACCAGTATGTCCTCGTCTTAGCTAGTTACTTCTGCAACAACCCTATTTCTGAATAAGGTCACATTCTGAGGTATTGAGGGTAGGACTTCAATGCATGAATTGTGGGGGACACAATTCAACCCATAACATTAGAGGAACTGCCTGTGTGAGAGGAAGTAAGGAGGGAGCTCAGCAGGTTGGGAGGGCCATCAGAGATGGGGAGAGAGGCTGTAGACTACCTTATTTATAGTCTAAGGAAGGGTCAGAAAGCCAGAGGGAAGTCCTTAAGACAAAATCAGCTGACAAAGGAGATCTGTGTCTCCTAAAGAATGGGTCTGCCTTAGCATCTCCACCACACTCAGTAGGGAGCAGCCCACTGGTGGTGTGGCCTCAGCATAAATGGGGCAGTGGATTTCAAAGCACTGCATTTGGGGCCCTCAGTCAGTGATGATCCTGTAGTAAAAAGCCTGGGAGGCACCTTCTCAGGCTGCCTCGGTACTGTCATAGATAAATGGATAACGGAAATACAAAAAGTCCAGCTTCACTGGCAATCACAAAAGTGCAATGTCAGACAGCATATCATTTTTCGTTCTTAAAATCACAAAAGTGCAATGTCAGATAGCACATCATTTTTTGTTCTTAAAATTATCAAAGTAAGAGTTCTTTTTTAAAATGAGGATATTTAGTGCTAGTGAGGGTGCGCTGTTATTAATGTTATCGATAAACTATCATTAACGTAAATTGGTACAACCATTCTGGAATGCAATTTGGTAAAAATGTGTCTTTTACAATAACCATGCTTTTACTTAATCATGCTTTATTTAGAAATCTATCCCAGGAAATAGTCAGAAATGCATATAAATATGTATGCACAAAGATGATTATTCTATTATTTTAGGCATAAAAAAGTAGATGCCACCAAAGGTTTAATCACAAGGGAATCTGAGGAAATGTTGATGCATTTACTTAATGGAATAAGAAAAAGCTATCAAAAATTACACTTCTGAAAAGACTGTAATGTTATAGGAAAACACATGATAAAATGTTGAGTTAATAAAGATCACTTGTATTTCCACATATAATTTGATCTCAACTATATAAAAAATATGGGCATAGAAAAATAACCGGAAGAAAGTATGTCAACATTTTAACAGTGATTATTCCTGGAGTATAGGAAGATTTTGCATAATTACATGCTTTGCATTCTTCTTTTTTCTTCTCTATATTTTCCAAAATGAGCATTAAAATCAGTCATTTATTTTTGTTAAAATGGCAGCTTTTCCACAAGTGGGAAAGAGGTAAGAACAAACCTACGACAGGAGGTGTAGGTGATAATGACAGAACATAGGGAATTAGAACCTCCTATTTTCTCAGTGACATAGGAGTGAAAGTGAAAGAGGAAGTAAAATAATTAAATGAGCCTTTGAGATTTCCTACTATCCATGCAATCCTTGTTCACCACGGGCCAAGAGAACCACAATTTAGCTAAAGCAACTGGCTCAATTCTGTTCTCTATAACCACCTCCTACTTTACATCTAAACCAAAAAGAAGTGACAATTCACTTTCAATAAATCACTCTGCATCCTAGAAAACAAAAGTGTCCTCTCACTAGGGAATAGTGCTTAAATGCACTATGACAGACCCCAAGGCATATTCCCTTTCAGTCTCCTGGAGCTCAGGCGATTATGTGATTGCCACCTGCTCTCCCACTCCTTTCTGCTCAGGAAGACAGAACACTGGGGAGCAAGCTCTTACTCAGATGTCCTAAACCCCTTCACTTCTTGCCTCATATCCACCCTCAAACAAAGCCACATTTCTCCTCCTTCAAAGGAAATTCACAACACCAAAGTCGCATCTACAGTGGAGAAATAGTACATCCACTTGGCTCAGTGACCTTCCTTTTCAGCGGTTGATTAGAGATTGCCACAGTTTTAATAACCTAGCTCGCCAGAGTCAACAGTTCAAGGAAGATGCTGTAGTTTGAAAATCAGACAAATGGACAGTGAAAATTTTGCTTCCTTTTCCCAATCAAGAAGAACATTAGGAACAGACACAAATATTTCCTTGAAAAATGTCCAGTCTAATTTTCAATGGAAATTGTTCAGAGGACTTTTCATCCATGTGACATGGAAGAAACTACTTTATATTCAATTTTGGAGAAGAAGTGGAAAGAGAAGAGGAAATTCACCATTGCATGAACAATAGCTTGTGAACAAGCTTTAAAAGTCTTACCGTTATGGTGTTTTGCCTCTGAAACTCCACTTCCAAATGCCTCCTGACCACACTACGTATGATTTCCTGCCACATCCCTCCAACTCATTCTAGTTTGTCAAGACATCTTTTCTTTTAAGTTCTCCCCTCTCCCTGGAGTGTCATTTCATTGTTTCTTGGATTTGACAATAGTGCCTTATTTTGTCCCATCAACATTTTTCCCTGGGAGGCAGTTGGCACATTTTAGCAGACTTTATAGCATTAAAGAAAAAAGAAAAAAAAGCCTTTCCTAACGTCTGTTCTGAATTTGTTTGTGTTCTATTCTGTGTGTGTCCCGCCTTTGTTCTGTCCTCTGCGTCAGATGGAAAGCAATCATCTTGCCTGAAATGTATCTATAGCCAAGGCTCCATGTAAATTACAGAGAGAGATGACAAATTTCATGGCCTGGTTATGGTAAAAATGGCAAATTTCACAGTTTGTCATGGATTAATAGAAAGGGAAAACAAACACAAATGAAGTCATCCCAATTGTTAGAAATAATTCCAGAGTGACTACTTGATGAATTTAAACAATGGGATGGAATGAAGGCCATTCAGCACGTAACCCATGGTTTTAAATTTAATAAAGGACCTTGTAGTTTTATACTCAAACATCCTCATGCTAAAGGTTAAATTCAAACACACTTGCAGTTCAGCCTGAGCCTGTAATGAGCAAGCCCCAAATTCCAAATACCTGAGTTTACCCTCCTTCACAGAAAATAATAAAGCATCCATGAAATGTTTTCATGATGAACCATGGACTGCAGATTTTTAGGGTCATTGGTGACATCATGATAGATGAGGAGATTTATCAACATGTTTGGAAATGTTACACAGCTCAGTCGATCCACCTGGAAAATATCTTTAAAAGATTAAGGAACTGAGCCCATCTTCATTGTTCGCTCTCTTTAGTCCTAGTTTCAACTTTATTCCCTCTCTTTACTTATTCTCAGTTACCACTGCAACCTCGTGAAAAACGTGTTGACCAGGGCTTCATTCACCATGGGATTCTGAGAAGGGTCTTAGGAAAGAATTGGGTAATCCATCATCATCTCTTTAAACTCAGATTCTACAGCCTGAGCTTTAGGCCTGGCATTCCTGCGGCTTTAGTAACTGTTTCTCCACGTTGTCTAAAATCCCTCAAAAGAATTCCTCATTGTTTCAGAACCTGAGCAGGGCTTTTGCACTGTACCTCACTTCTGTGTCTGTATCTGTCTTACAATTCATGTATTCCTTGTGTTTTTCTGTAGCAGTCATGTCTAGAGTCTGAAAGAAACAAATTCCGAGATTATAGCAGAATTACATACGCCAAAAGATTTATTAGAGCTGATATTTTCAGGTTGCTTGATACTTGTCAATCCAATCAAATTGACCATAAAAGTTTTGTCTGAATAAACCTTTTAACCACTTTGGATTCCTCCCCAAAATGAAGATCTCTAATGAGAATGTAAATGCTAACGTATGAGCAGGTAAATACAAGGAGGAAAACAAAATAAATGGTGACATTTGATGCCTTCAAGCACTAAAGATTTAGGGACTGTCCAAAACTCTAAGGTGGAATAGGCACAGGACATTCTGAGGGGTTTATATTAGAGAAATACCATTCAAATTCCCTAATCAAGAAGGCATAGTTCATTTTTCATTTTTGCGTCTTAACAGATTACTATGTTCAAAGTAATCACATTTGGTTTATTGTCATCTTTGAAAATCATGAGTAGCTCATCTGGAAACTAGAAATAAACAACAAAGAGTAGTCAAATACTGATGCCTCTTTTTTTGTTTTTTTTTTTAATTGGAGGTTTTCAAATACATGGAGGAGAAGGCAATCAAAATGACTGGCTTCACCTTCAATCCCGTCAGTGCTTACATAAACAGTCTCTCCCACACTCTCACTTTGTTCATCTCACTTTGTTGTGTCCCCGTGTGTATGTCTTACATATACGACTAGACTGTAAGCTCCTTTAGGGTAGGAGCTTCCTTTCTTTGAATCCATCCTGGGGGCACTGAAAATAATTCAGGGCAGTAAATGCTAGCTGGCTCGAGAGACACTCCTAAGGACCACATGAAGGCCATAGCTGCACAGCTTGCCAATTTAGCTGTAGTCATTTGCAACAGGTCTTCCTAAATCATTGCTAAGGACGCAAGCCTCCAGAGCTCCATGGAATATCACCACTTAATATTCCCAGCACTGCCATAGAAAACAGTTTCATATGCAAATACAGCCGCTCAGCTTTCTGGTCATAGAAGCTTCACATTAAGGAAAGGCTGCTGGAACATCTGGTGTCCCATCAAGTTCCAAATATCACCATCAGTAAAGAGTGAGCTCGACTTGAAGTGCAGGATAAAGGCAGTAGCCTCTGGCTGAGCCTGTTCCATATTGCTGATGGAATCTAAAGAATGTAGTCATTTGCTGTAAGTCTGTGACAAACGATATAGGTTCTGGCAGATAAGGAAGAACTTAAGTCTGAACCTGTTTTAAGGCCACAGAGTCTTATGTTTGGTGGTGCTCTATTGTCTTGATCCTCGTTCCCTGACAAGAAGACGCTGCCGTTTTTCGGGGGTGAAATGGGGATGGCAGGCAATACCACTGAGCTATTCTAGAGGAAGGAATTTTCTTCCAAAAATCAGAGGCTGAGTAAAGTTGAGAGTCAGGTGTAAAGCTGAAATCTAAAGAACCCAGAGCAGACCTTGAGGCAGTGGCTAAAGCCAAGGATGCCAGAAGCAGGGATGGAAAGTAGAAATCCAGACCTAGAAGCTGAACCCCTGGTGGATCAAAAGTGATAAGTCTAATGACAATGGGCTAGAGTCTAAAAAATGGCCATTTTTGTAGGCTTGCTTTCATTTGCCAGTTTAAGCCAGATGCTTAGGTAATACACAAAGTTTAAAGAACAAAGGAAAAAATGTACATTGCCTCTTCTTTATGTTTCATCTCCTTGAAAAAGTGATAGGGCTTCCTAAACTTATCCAGTGAAAAATTCAGACCCAGTTTGATTATACTTGAAGTAGGAGGCTGGCTCTCTTGACCTTTCTTCTTGACCCTATCCAGTTCCTTAAGTTCAGGAACTGGTCCTCGCCTGCTTTGACTACATCCTTGGGGTCCCCATTTTGGGTTTTACGGCTGTATGAGAGGCAGGGTTTGGTCCTATTAGGCTAGGTGCAGGTGGAAGTGGTAAAGATGGAGTTGATACTTTTCAATAGGGGTAATTAGAGTTGAAAGGTGATACGTGCAGGCTGAACAAATAGCCAGAGCTCTCTTGCATAGCTTCCTCCTCTTCTGCCTGATACCTGTCAGGGGCATCTCATCTCATATTGCTCCTCAGTCTGCCACAGAGCAGTTATTTGGTCTTCCTAACTGACTTAAAATATCTCCAGGTATACCGGTGCCCAGGCCATGGTGACAATCAGATTGCAGGTTAGTGGTGGCAATCAGATGGCTAGTTAAATTAAGTCTGGTAACATAGACCTGGGTTTGCCACTTACTAGCTGTGAGTAGTGATCAAACTACTTAATCTCTTTAAGGCTATGTTTCCTAATTTATCACATGGGTATTCTTCAAGATGTATGTATTTATTAGTTGGGTATGGAAGACTGGCTGCATTAATGATGATCATGATGATGATGATGGTGATGATGATGATGATGTTGGTAATGATACTTATCGGTTACTTAACCCAACAGTAGTTGATTTCCTACTGGTGTAGGTCAGCCAGCTCTGTTCCAGACTCAGATTCAGGCTGCCTAGTAAGTGGTTCTGATTGGAGCCTCATTAAATCTTCTGCATCTGCCCAGGAAAAGAGAAAAGCCAGACAGCAGAGAATTTCACGGAGATTTTAGAGGCCAGGAATCTACTTACACCCCATTGACCAGAACCAGTCCTACAATTCCACCTAGATTCAATGGGGCTGAGGAATATGCCCAGGAAGAGGAGGGGAAACACAGACACTGGTGAACCCTGCTGTGATCTGGCCCAGCTCCGGGGGAGGTAGTTCACCCAGCTATTGGCAGTGGATTTGTGGACTGGGCAGTGAGGATAGTGACCACTTGAACCCAGGATATGAACCAAAGAACCAAGGGCTGTGGTGGAGATTAAGGGGAAACTTCTTTGTAGATGGAGAGCTGGCAAATCATGAATAAAACCATTTTAGTTGGCTGGCTCGTCACCAACCCTCTGCTTCCCTGGATGAATGAGAGTGGGAAGCCCTCCTTAGTTCAATCCTAATACGACGTGAAACCTGGATATCTTTGTAAAGCCACTCTTTCGAAAGCTCAGAGATCACTATAAGTTGGTATAGTCAGGAAGGCTTCAAAGCAAGTAAAGACCTTGATCTATGTTTTCAAATAGCTCAAATAGATTCAAAAAGAACTAGAAAACTGATACAAGGATAAAAAGTTCATATGCCGTTAGCTATATTTGCCCCATAATTACCAAAGAAGACAATAAAAATTTAAGAAAGGAGGTTCATTGAAATTTTTGGTCATAGGTGAAAATGGTATTGATGAAAACAGAAAAGACTACTTTCTTCTATTCAAAACGATTAAAAATGTTCTTGGCAAATTGCTCTTAAAAAATTAAAGGGGGGCTGGCCCCGTGGCTGAGCGGTTAAGTTCGCGCACTCCACTGCAGGCGGCCCAGTGTTTCGTTGGTTCAAATCCTGGGCGCGGACATGGCACTGCTCATCAAACCACGCTGAGGCAGCATCCCACGTGCCACAACTAGAAGGACCCACAACGAAGAATATACAACGATGTACTGAGGGGCTTTGGGGAGAAAAAGGGAAAAAAATAAAATCTTTACAAAACAAAATATTAAAGGCCCTTCAGCCATAAGTTCTGAACTTGATTGCACAGGCTTCAAGTTTGCAGGTGGAGTCGCCATGTGAAAAATTGCCCAAGAGCATCCCTGGTCTGCTCAAGGAACCATCTGAGTCTCATGACATAAGTGCTTTGTGTTTTAACAAAGAAAGGGGAGGGAAGTAAGTAGTGTGAGAAGGACTGGACCTAGAGGAAAAGGCGTACTCAGAAAGTGGTCACAGTTCTTCCTTATTTTCTTCTAGGGTACAAAAAAAATCAAGGGCTTTACCGTAAAGTTTAAATAAAGTCTGGTAGTTTAAGAACTTCTCATGCCAAAGCATCAGTGTTACATTCCCTGAGAATATTATATGTATGTTATAAAAAGGAAATGGAACAAAACGATAGTTCCTGGACCTACAGATCTTCCTCATTCGAGTGACTTCTTCTCAATTATTAGAGGTCTGTAGATGAATGAAAATGTAATTCTGTTATGTAGCACCTGATAGCAGGAGAAACATGGTGAGGCTGATATACACATATGACTCAGTTGTTATGTTTATTATATTTTACTTCAATTAGCTTTTGTCTTAATGTTAAAGCATGAGCATAGATAATAGGATTTAATTAACTTTTACAGGTCGATTCCAACAAATAATGTATCCTATTTTTAATGTATTTCTAAGAGCAGAAGCATTTACCTTTCTGTGTGATATAAGTTATCCATAACTAGACAACCTATTTTCTCTAAAACCATTTCTTCCTCCTGAAGCTCCTAATTCTTGTAATGTTTCCTCCTATTGTGGTTATTTATCTTGTTTCTCAGCCCCGCAGCCTTCCCTCCTATCCTCTGCTCTGTATTGCTGGGGCTGGAAGCCTACAAACTACATTTCCCAGACACCCTTGCCAGCTGGCTTCTCGTTATGTTCTGCCAGGTGGAGGAAGTGTTGGAAGATTAGAAAGTGGGAAGAAAGAAGCAGT
Organism: Equus asinus; assembly: GCF_041296235.1. Taxonomy (NCBI): domain Eukaryota; kingdom Metazoa; phylum Chordata; class Mammalia; order Perissodactyla; family Equidae; genus Equus; species Equus asinus. The sequence continues at coordinate 45,627,814 of NC_091795.1, read as the reverse complement.
GTCGTTTCTCTGCTTCTGATTTCAACAGCACAGCAGTTGCTGAGTTTCTGGTGGTATGGTGGCAGCAGGGGCAGAGGGACTACAGCCTCTGGAGCCGCAGGGTGGGCAGCCCCCCATATAGAGTTCTGGTTACAGTTGAGGCAGCACCAATGGGGTTTTCAGCAGCAGCACGTCTAGGATCCGGGGATCCAGTCCAAGAGCACAAGAAGCTGCCTCCTTTTTCCATTAGTCCAGGTATAAAATCTTGAGGTCATTTATGACCATTCTCCCTCTATGTCACAGTTTGTCAATCACCTTTTTCTTTATAATATGTCTCACACTCATATATTCTTTCTTTTCCACCCACATTTACCCTGCCCAGGCCCACTCCCCAATTATTTCATGGGCCCCTGCAATATTCTCCCAGACACTGAAATTTGGACAGACCTGAGTTTAAATTTCAGCTCTTCCACTTACTTGCTGTGTCGCCTTGGACAAGTCATTTAACTTCTTTAAGAATCAGTTTTCTGGGGCTGGCCCCGTGGCCGAGTGACTAAATTCACACGCTTCACTTTGGTGGCCCATGGTTTTGCTGGTTCGAATCCTGGGTGCGGATATGGCACCACTCATCAAGCCATGCTGAAGCGGGGTCCCACATAGCACAAGCAGGAGGACCTACAACTAGAATATGCAACTCCGTACTGCGGGGTATGGGGGAGAAGAAGAAGGGGAAAAAAGAAAAAGAAGATTGGCAACAGATGTTAGCTCAGGTGCCAATCTTTAAAAAAACAAAGAACCAGTTTCCTTATCCATAATAACAGTAAACAAAAATTTCTAACAATTATTGAGTCCCCTACAATGTACTTGGGGTTCTGCTCAACACCATATGTGCATTCTCTATTTTAATACTTACAAAATCCATGCAGTGCATGTTATTATTCTTTCATTTTTACAGCTGAAAAACTGAGGTTTGATAGTTAAGTAATTTGCTTAAGGTCTCACTGATGGTAAATGGAGGAAGTGGGAGTTAAATGCAGGTATCTCTGACTTCAAAGGCCATGCTCTTAAGCTTATTTAAGTGCAGATCATAATATAGATGTTGAAAGGTTATTGTGATGATTAAATGAGATATATAAAGTACTTATAGGGCCAACATATAATAAGCATTCAACAAATAGTAGATATTATACCAGAAAAATATTATAATAGTCTTTAAATCTTACATAACATGACATGTGTGCATCCATGGCCCAAAATATCCTGCTTTGGTCATCTTAACCCAAGCAATTGGATGTTTATCCCCAATAGAAATGTATATGAGAGTTAACAGGAAAACAGGATTTGCCTTATAGTTAGTTTTGCTGGAACATGTAAGTTCTGTAGACAGACTCACACTGGCATTGGCTATATACCCTCATATTTCCTTATGTATTAATTTGTTCCTGCCTAAATACATCTTTTTCTTTTTGTGTAGGCATACTCTTATTTGACACTTACCAAAACTTAAACTTGAATCTTTAATGTGAATATTTGACATTAGAAGAACAATCAAGACAAATGGAAAAGCTAACTTCTATGAAGGAGGAGGTGGCCTAGGGAGGTTGGGAGCAGCCCAGTTAGAGAGAAAGGGGGAAAGTTGTAAAGGCAGGTCCCATACAAGCCTAGAGTTAGAACACAGACCGAGTGAATTCTCTGTTTCAAAATACAGTCCATATATATCTTTTCACGTGGTTTAGCTTTGTTCTTTGCTGAACTACTGGTTTTACTTGTTTTAATAAGACTATTTCATGCCAAATTTCAAAAATTAATAACTAGCAATCCAAATAAAGCTTCTTAGTATCTTCTGTCATCAATTCTTAAAACTTCTGGAGCATCATCTTATACTCAAAGGATTCTGTTCATTTTTAAAGTAACCTGTCTCCCCTTTCCTACCATCAGTGGATAATTAGAATTGGTTCCTCCAGAGTCATCACGGTATAGTAAAAAAGGAGTGGGCAGCTATCAGGAGACCTGGGGTCCAAATGGAGGCTCTGAGGCGAAACACCTTTGTGAACTTTCTGAGCCTTCATTCTCTCATTTTTACAATAAGACCCACAGTTCCATTCTCTGCAGAAATTTTATGATTCTAATTAAGAATGATTTTCTATTCTGATTCATTACAATAAATTGAAGCACACCCAAAGAATGAATTTGGCTGCATTCCAAAATGCTGCCTCTGGGAACTCTAATCTTAACAATTTCACAGAACATTCAGTTGACCAAACACCCTTTGAGCAACTATTATGTGTGCAATTGCTCAACGTTCTGGAGGATAGCAGACCCAGTACCAACCTCCAGAGATCTTGCAGTCTAATTGGTGAGGCAAGACACATGCACCAAAAAGAAGATGCAAGTACAAGGCAGAATAGGACATGAATCAACACTAAAAATGCTAAGCAGTCAATATGGTAGAGAACATCACTGACAAAGAAAAGAGCATGGATCACTTGAGAGCAAGTTCAAAGGCAAGTTTGATCAAAGCGGAAAGTGTGATAGAAGAGAGAGGATGAGCCAGAAAAGAGTTTGGCCAGATAGTGAAAACTCAAATGCCAGTACAAGGAAATGACTTCATTCACTACACAATGGAGAACGATTTTTAAGTTTTGAATAAGAAAATGATAACTTCTAAAGAGTCATGCAGAATTTCAAAATAGTGTTATGGTCACAACACACAGATGTTTCATACATCTGAATAAACTGCTAAACCTTCAGAAGTTTGTCTTCATCTCATTTAAATTGGATAAGTTGGACAGGTTCTCATAACCCACAAGAACTTTATTTCAAACATACAAGTCACACTCACAGCCATTCCTTTAAGTGACTTTTGCTTCAATTAAGATACTTTCAACTGAATGTGAATAAAGATCAAAACTAGTAGCTAGTGGCAAAGTAAAAGCATCAAAGAATTACAGTCTCTAGAACTTTCTTTCTTCTCATTTATTTTTTTAACTAGATATCATTTTGTAAGGGGCTATTGAGTATTCACACACCTCTCACACCTCTAGACATGTGTTGCCTATTCATTTCTGCAATCTTATGGTTAAATAAGAACTCTCTCTTCATCCCAAGAAGGCAGTTGATTATATTTTAAGGGATGACCATTTCAACCACTCGGGTGGCTGATGGATACTTCCTTGCTTTGTTGAATTTAAAAGCACCAAACAAAAAGCTTCTAGCATTCACCAACAACAGTTGGAGTAAGAAGAAATCTCTATCTATTGGCATGAAACTTTGCTGTTTTCTCTACTGAATTAACTCCAATCATTTTCAAGAAAGAACATTTCAATACATTTTTCTGACAGGTAGGAAATTAACTACATACCAGAAGCTATTGAATTCAACTTTAACAGTATCAATAAACATTTCTGATTAAATTATGAAATTGATTTTATAATTTTGACCATTATGTTTTTACATCAATATCATCATATGACAGTAAATGTAGTTACTGCTTCCTTATTGATCTCAGACATGGCACTCTAAAGTACTCATTTGACTATATTACAAAATCAAACTTGATTTCCTGTAGTACTGCAGTAACTTCAGGTCATAATCTAGTCTGAAGAATCAAAATAGATGAATTATTCAGTTATTAAAAGATATATTTTTCCTTCAGGGAAAAGGAACACTTTGGTCAAGCCATCCTTAATGGTTGTGTTATAGGATATTTCTCCATGTGGGATTACTTTGTGTGGATCTCATATAAATATACTATCACCTCCTGCTTATGTGTTGTCAATCATGTTTCTAGTGAATAACATAAACACCACTTGAAGAGAAAGAAATGTTTATCTTTTATACGCAGGAATTCAACAAAAATGCAATGTTTCCATGACTTTAAAACCCATGTCTTGGTTTCACCAGCCCATCCCATCAAAATAATACTAATATATTGAGCCATTACATTTCCCAGGAGAGCTACGTGTCTTATATGTCTTTCACCAGATAAAATTTAAAAGCAAACTAAAAAATGATGCACTGAGTGTCCTGCAAAGTTAACACAAAGCTATGAGTGCTCATCCTAGAGGCCCAGAATCCCTGGGTAAGCCCACATAAAGGCATTTGATGCTTGTCCAAACATTTCCCCAAAATAATTGATTATCAAATTGCAGAATGTAGGGACATGGGGAGACCTCTCCAATTGTCCTGCCTACCACGTCGTTAGGTAGATGAGGAGAACAAGACGTAGGAACATTAATTAAGGAAGTCATTGAGGGAGACATAGCTGCTTCATGATAGACTAGGACTACACCCCAAGTTTCTTGTCCCCCAACCTAAAGCCTTTTTTCATTTCAGGTGCACCCTGAGTATAATTTTTGAAATAGCCTATGAGGTGAGAGTTAAAACATCAAACCCAAGGTAAATTATATCCACCCCAGAACCAAAAAAATCAGTCCATACTAGAGAAGTTCTAAGGCTGGACTTCTGGGATGCTACTTTTTCTTTTTGGTCAACTTCCTAGTTCCATGAAAATAGGAATCCTATGTAAGGACTATTAGAAATAAAAGAAGATGTCTTTCATGCATTTCACGAAGGACCAAAGTATGAATTCACAGTGGCTCAAGGTACCAAAAAAGATATATACACGTTTCTTATGAGGATCTGCCACAGCTCTGAGTTCAGAGGGTCAGATTACATTCATTCCCTCTTTGCTTCTCTTCATCCTTGCATTAGCATTTGCTAAAAATATCTTCCCTGAAAAGGTTTTCGTTATATGGTCAACATTTAAACCCAATGGGAACAAAAACATAGAATAGCAGATTTTCAATAAATACGACTCCAGAATCTTCAAGTCAGAGGCCATCATAAAGCTCACTCCATCCAACCTTCCCCAAAGCAGAAATGTCCTGTGCACCATCCCAGAAAATGCCCACCTGATCTGTCTCAACAGCACAGGAGCCAGAGGACCTTCTTTTCTCTAAACAGGACATTCCATTTATGAATAATAGTGAACGTTGGATGTTCTTCCTTATAAAACACTAAAATTTATTTACTGATTGATTTAATGCCTCCAGAAAAAAAAAGGGAAGGATTATTAAAACTGTCACTTTAATAAAAGTGAGTCTAGCCCTTGATATTAGTGACCTATTATAAGAATATCTTCCTGATTTAGTTTGTGCAAGATAAGCAGATCTATGAAAGGAAAGATATTTCCAGAAACTTGGAAGAGAGAAAACAATAGAAATCTAATATTTTTTATTTTACTGACCCAGATGTTGGGTTTCTACAAGGCAGGAGACTTGGAAAGCGCATGGCAACATCTATTGCTCCAAGCTAATTATAGGCACTGATCTAACTAGGATGATATGTATTTATCGCTTTAACAAGGACCACTTATTGAATGAATAGGCTCTGAGATAAAAAGATTAATCCAAAATTGACTTGTTAGGCAACTTTATGGAGGTCTTCTCTGTGCCCAGCTCTCTGCAAGAACCTTAAGCACAACCTGAGCATAATCTCTCCTCTCCAGACATCACAAACCAGTGGAAGAAACAGACACGTGGACCCACACATAGGAATGCAGTGAGTAGATGTGTGCAGAGAGAAGATTCAGGGATCATAGGAGAAAGCCCAGTTTCTGCCAGGAGTTCTCTCCTGCTTTGCTTCTTTTGCCTGAGTTATTGCAACGGGCCTTCTAACAATCAATTCAATTCCGTTCCACTTAAATTCATCTTTCACACTGGTTCTTAATGATCTTTCTGAAATACCAACCTAATTATGCTATCACTTTGCCCTCAAGTAAAAGTACCTGCTCCTTGTTTCCTTGGCCATTTATAAGAAGTCCCTGCTCTCCTCCCGCCTATTCTCTCAGTACCAGCTACACTTCATACCTTGTCTTGCAGCCACATCGACCTCCTTGTGAGAGCCCACACACTCAGGGCTCACTCACCTCTGGGTCTTCATCCATATGGCTCTCTTCACTGAGGATGACAGTCCCTCCTTGTACTCTTCATAGAACGAATTCTGAGTGAATCTTCAGGCCTCAGCCTGAGGATTGTCTTTTCAGGAAGTCATCCTGTCCTTCCCAGTCTGGGTCTGGCATTTCTCTTCTTGGTTCAAGAGAACCCTGTATTTACCTTGATTATAAGCTCTTGAAAGCCTGTAGCTGCTATGGTCCATACCACTTAGGTTTTGTAATCACCTTATCTCCAGAGAGAGAGAGGGAAAGAAAGAGAGGGATGGAGAGAGGGAAGGAAGGAAAGAGAAGAAATGGTAGGAAGGAAGGAAATATTCCTCTTTCATAGGTTATTATTAAGCAGTAAATGAAAAATTTTGTGTAGATAAAATTATTATTTAACCTGTATCTTCCATAGATCTCAACATACCTTGAGTGTTGATAATTATTTAATTGATAAATATTTAATAGATGAATGACTGAGTGAGATGCAGTTAGTGGCTTTGAGTGGCCCAAAGGGGTATTCACAATGTCTACAGATTATATTCCAAGACCCGCCTGCTCAGACATCCTTTAAGTAACTTAGTACCGTGAAAAGTCCTGTTTGGCTATAGGTGAAGGACAGTCAGCATGGGTTTCTTCAGGAACAAAGTAGCTCTAGTGCTGACGGAGGGAAAATTTGACTCCTCAGATATCACGGGGAGCACAATCTCATTCTTTACTTGTTACTACACTGAAGTTCAACCAAGGATCAGAAAAGGTAGACAAACTTTCGTGGAGCCGGGTTCTACATCATCAACACCCCAGGCAACCTGAAGATGCTCATCCTTAACTTCCTCCAGAATAGGTTTCATTCTTATAAACACAATCATTGGTGCTATCCCTAGGTCTTAGAGCTTGGATTCAACTTAGAAAGCAAGAAGGATTTTTATTTTCCTTCCTCTTTAGCTGTTGTTTTTTTTTTTTTAACTTTTGCTGCTTTAAAAGTTTTAAATTAACAGCTTCATTAAAGTTCTCAACAAATTTCTCTCTGATAGTGAAACTTCAGATCCAGTTTTGCAGGTTAAAGTGACATAATGGGTCAAACACTCCTTTTACTAGTATCTCTGATGCTCCCATGGAGAGATGACATTAAGCAATATGAGCTTGGGGGCTTTGGAAACTCATTCCAGAAGGTAAGCAAACATTGCTCAGCACAAAATTTCCCCAGGCAAACTCACAAGATCTAAAACAGAAACATTAAGAACTTCCTGCTCTTACTTAGCCAGTGCTCGTACCAGATAGAGTCATCACAACTCCTGGAAGAGGAATTAGGAAGGGTGTGCTCTAGACCAGGGGTTGGCACACCTTTCTCTAAAGGGTGAGGTAGTCAATAGTTTACACTCTGCAGGCCACACGCTCTCTGTTGCACCTACTCAGCTCTGCCATTATAGGCAGAAAGCGGCCACAGAAAACAGGAAACAAATAAGTGTGGCTGTACTTCAGCAAAACTTTATTTATGGGCACTGAAATTGGAATTTCAAGTCATTTTTCCATGTCACAAAATATTCTTCTTTCGATTCTTTTTCTCAATCATTAAAAATCATTCTTAGTTCCCAGACCATACAAAAACAGGCAACTGGCTGGGTTGGGGCTATGGCGCTGTACCTTCTCTGCCCCTGCTCTAGAATACACAACAATACACCGCTGGACTATTTGGTAGAGGCCAAGCTATGCTGCCTATGTTGAGTTAAATAAATTTGCTAAATGAGTTAACAATAAGTTTCTTTATATTAAAAAAAAAAAAAGCTACTATCATCCTCAGTAAAATAAAACGCAGATCCCTTAAGATGAGCAACGGAGGGATGCTCTCCAACATGGATGGGCGACGAGACTGCTCAGTGTTGTCTCTTGCATCTGAAATTCAGCTCTCCCTTGGCTATCTGGCTCAACTACACCAACCCTCGGGGGAGAGAAGAAACGTCTCCCTCTGTAACCCTCTGTCCCAAGCATGGACTCTTAACCTTTTCCTGAATTCCTTGTAGCACAGTTGAGATCAGGCAGAAGCATTTAAGCAAGAGTTTATTAGAGGCTAGAGGATGACTAAAGGGAAATAAACATAAAAAGGGACTAGAAAATGAGCTTGCATGAGACATACATAGTTACAGCTCTGCAGCTTAGTTTACTCCAGGCAAGCCTGTGCACGGCTAAGGCCATCTCTCGTCCCTACTCCTGGGAGTGCACAGTGTCTCTGGATTCTCTGAAATTGAGACTCAAGAAACACAGCCCCAAAGAGAGGACAGTTTGCTTTTACTCTGGCTACAAACTGCCACCAAGACTTTGAGATCTTTTGTTAGAGAATCTATACCTTTATCAGAAAAATAACTTCCAGGATGTCCACCTTCTTTAGGTCATAAATCATCCTGATCTGATGCAAAAAGCTCAAATTTTGGGGGAGGAAAAGGGAGGGAATCAGAATCCGATACTGAATAAAAGAAGAGAAGAGCTGTAGGCTAACTTTGTTGAGAGGAGAATAAGGTGAAAGTGCCTCAAACTTCAGAAGAAAGGATTTGGGTTAGTTATAACAGAGACTTTTTACTAAAAGGATAGTTGGACCAGAAAAAGGCTATAAAAAGCCTGAATATGGGAAAATTGTTCCAATACAAGTGAGGTCAGTGACTCTCAGACTGTCCCAGTGTATGACAGTTTGAAAGCAGAGACTAAGAAGCCAGGGTATGGACTAGGTGACATTTAGATTTCTTTCCAGCTTTGAGTGCCTTTAAACCATAGATTGTGGAATATGCCAACCGAAAAAAGAATTCAGCTTCTAATACAAAATCATGGGCAACATTTTAATATGACTGTATTTTCTAACTACAAGAAAGTATACTAAGTGCTGTTAAGTGGAAACATTAATAAGATGCTTAAACTTTGGTGAGTTATTTAGAATAGTTGAGAGAAAGAGAGAAGGAGAGAAAGAGAGAGAGGCTGGAGAAACTGGTTGTCTGACCATGAACAAGCCAATCTCTTGAATTTCCTCATCCACAAAATGGGAAATGTTTCCCAGGCTGAGTAAGGATCATATGAGATACAGAGGTGAAAAAGCTTTGAAAAGTAGAAGGCACTCTCCCAAATGGAAGGGATTATTATTAGCTAAATGCATTACAGACCCAGCAACATCAGCAAGGCTCAACCTCAGGCAAACAGCAGTCCAACAGGTGATCTGAGGAAGGGTTGAGGTTACATTTTGAATAACCTACGTGAAGCCGTTACATCATACAAGGCAATCTGATACACCCAAACAGAGCCCCTTAGAGCCAAATCGGGCCTCTAGTTTCATGTTGTTAGGATTGTGTTTTTCATTAATTTCAGTGAGCCTTGTAGTTATTCATCTAAGGAATGAGGAGTCGGGAGGGTCTGTAAGGAAGATTGGGACAGAAGAGAGAAGTTCGGATGCTAAAGCCAAGGGACATTAACTTTCACAAAGGAATAAATTAAAAAACATAAACAAAACTATTAGGTCAGTTAAACAAGCAGGTCACTGAGACTTGCCAAAGTGTGTAATGAAATAGATAAGAACAAGTTTTGGGAGTTTGGTTTTGGTGTTTGGTTTGTCCCCCAAAGGAAATACCTGGCAGGGGTACGCCTTTTTATTAATTTATCCCATGTTGATATCTTTGCTTGGTTTTGTGTATAAATAAAACAAGGGCCAAATCTAATTTACTTGGAAATATGTAATAAAACTTATTAGAAAAGGAAGAGTGGTGAAGTATTCTTTGAATATTGTTTTTGTAAGTCTATTATAGATTTTAAAATGGAGATAGGGAGACTATTTGCAGAGAAAACACTAACCCAAGAGCAAAGCAAGGAAAGAGCCCTAGTTTGGACCTGTTTGGTTTGAAAAGTGGCATTCAGTTCAGCATGACTAGCAAGATAACCAGGCAAATGATTCATCAGGCTCGTAACTCAGCAGGTGTATTGCTGTGCGCCCGCCAAAGAACCATTCACGGCTCGTTTCAAGCTGTGACTTTCTCTGTGTGGCAAGAACAAGAGACGAAGATCAGGCGCTCCGGTTCCCTCCTATGGGTGTGTCGCACATCATTCTATTCAACTCTAGTCAGAAAATATTTATCCAACATTCGTTCTGTGCTACTAAATGACACTGGCTGCTGGTGGGAATGGGAATGGAGGCGAGGAAAGGCAAAGGGGATGAAAAAGGAGGAATGATCCCTACGCTCAAGGAGTTTATGATCGGATTAGAAAACCCTGCTTGCCCCTCATGAAAACAACTATTCAAGTACAAAGCAGTGTACAGAAGTACAAACCCAAAAGAAAGGACACAGGATGGGGCGCTGAATGAAAAAAATACAAAACTAAGTACACACTAGAGACCAAAATTTGATTTAATAATTAGATATGTGTGTATATATGTATATATACATACGTATGTATAAGATTCACATACACCCTAACAATAATAATTATAAAGTTATAGACTCAAATGTTAATACTAGCTGTCTCTGCATATGGGATTATTGGTGACCTTTTTCTTATTTATACAACTCTGTATTTTAAATTTCCTTGCAATGAACAAAACTCACTTTTGAAACCAGGAAAAGAAATTACTTAAAAACCATATATATATATATATATGTATATTTATGTAAGCATCACATATATGTAAGCATGGTATATATATCCTTATACGTACATATGCAAGCATCAAACACATATGGCAAAGATGAATGCTGTCAATGAGGAAATGTCCTGAAGGGATTCTGACTGGGAAGGACAGAGCTCCTGGGAGGTGGGCATCGCCTTATAGGAAGCTGGAGAGGGCAGATTTTCTACCTGAGACCTGTGTGAGGGGAGTGGGCACTTATCTCTATCAGGCTACGTGAAGGAAGAGAGGATGTCATAGACAGTTCTGGATTCAGATGTAAAGGCCAGGATTGCGTAAAGGCAAGTTTTTGGTGAGCCTCGCCTCGGGAGGGGAACGCTCATCAAAATGATTCGTTATGTTACAGGAGCAGATTATGTAATTCTGACCAGTCTATGAGCCTCCTCTTCACGCACCTCTCCTAAGGAAGATCCCTCAGGTGGGAATCCTGGACCTTCTCTTGGGTTGTTTGTGATAGACAGAAGAGAAAGCTGAAAAGTGGAATGAGCAGAGAGGATAGAGTTTTTGGTTTTTAGGGAAAAAATGAGACTTACTAGCTGGAGAGAAGGATTTGATTCAAAAGAAGGTAAGTGAAGATGAAGGAGTTAGGAGCTAACTAGGCTCAGTTTCAAGGAAGGATTTTTGGGAGGAAGTTGGCGGAACCAAAGGATTACTTTCTTTTTTGAGACAGCAGCTGCTGTCCCTGTGGAAGTCACTAAGTGTGCAGAAATGGGGAAAAAAATGTTTTCTTGTACATTAAGAATGCTTTCCCCTTTTGGCATCTTCTAAGATGGGGGTCAGCAAACTTTCACTGTAAAGGGCCAGACAGCAAATATTTTCAGCTTTTAGGACCATACAGTGTCTTTCACGACTACTCAACTTTGCCTCTGTCACTTGAAAGCAGCCATAGATAATATGTAAACAAATGTGGCTGTATTTCAACAAAATTTTATTTTTTAAAAAAAAACAAAAAAAAAACCCTGACTTTATTTCAAAAACAAAACCAAACAGATTTGGCGAGGGAGCCATAGTTTGCCAACCCCTGTTCAAGGAGATTAGTAAGGTTTAAACATCTTTCTATTATTTTTCCCCTGACATACTGCTCTTTCTATGAATCTATTATGCACAGACTGGGCCATGTGGTACATTTGTTATATTCAGGTCATAGCGATAAACACAGCAAGTTCTTTCATTGGCTGTTTCAGAGGGAATTAGAGCTATAGAACAGAAACATGACTATCAGAAGATTGTGAGATTTTCTTGTTATTTTTTATTTTACTTATGTGATTTCCTATAGTGACTAGAAGGGAAAACTTCATGATGATAGAGAGCTTATCTTCAGGGGCTGTCTTAGTCCGTTCGCCCTGCTGTAACAGAAAACCGTAGAGTGGGTGGCTTACAAACAACAGACATTTATTTCTCACAGTTCTGGAGGCCAGGAAGCCCAAGATCAAGTCACCAGCAGATTTGGTAGCTTGAGGACCTACTTCCTGGTTCCTAGATGGCCGTCCTTTCTCTGTGTCCTCACATGGCAGAAGGGACAAGGGAGCTTTCTGGGGTCTCTTTTATAAGAGCACAAATGTCATTCGTGATGGGCCCGCCCTCATGTCCTAATCACCTCCCAAATGCTCCCCAACCAAATACCATCCCATCAGGGATTAGGTTTCAATATATGAATTTGGGGGGGGAGGGGGGATACAAACCTCCAGTTTACAGCAGGGGCAAAAAGGAAAAGGAGCTGGCACACTTTGTCTCCTTAGTCCAGTTTACATGAAGAAGAACTTCAAGAGGCAGAAAAGGTGGGGACAGATAAAAAGAAACTAAAGCCATCTAAAGAAGAAATGAAGAGGACCTGGAACAGGGTAGTACAGCTTAGCATAGAAAAGTCTATGTGGTTTCTTGAGAGAATATTGTTCACTCAATCAATCTCTCTAAAACACCTCTTATGTGCACAGTACCAAGGCAGGCACTGGGAGAATAAGGCAATAGGATATGAATTCTGTCCTTGAGGAGCTAGTCTCACAGAAAACAAGAAGAGACTGCCGTGGGAGAAGGGGAAAAATTATTTGCAGCTGGTGAGGAGTGAGGCTCTACAGAGAGGAACGTCAAAGTTGCGGTGCTCCTTGATCAGGAAAAGGAGATCGAAATTGCCAGGCATTGCCCATTTTTGCATCAGCACATATTTCTTGAGTCACCAAACACACAAGAAACAGGAAGGAAAAGGCAGGCTTTGCTCAAGGATAAATTTGCAATTTCAGGGCAAGATTGGCCCGACCATCCTGCTGATTCCTGTGAGATGAGTTTGAATGGGTTGTTCTTACCCATTTATTCACAGGGACTCAGACATCTATCCTCACAAGAAATCAAGATTTCCTCCAAGACTAAAGTGATAATCAGCTGAACAGATGTTTCTTGTGCATTCTGCTAAAGATCCAGAAATTTAGAAATGTCCAGTTGACTAGCTGACTTCTTCACTTTTCAGCTTACTATTGGCATTCCTTAGAAACAACCCGAGATGAGATTATTTCTAAACAAATCAAATCAAGTGTATTATTTATCAAGGGACGTTCTAAGAAAATATTGTTCCCTATTGAAACAAGAATATGCCCCTTATGAACCCTTCAAAGACAGACATGGCCATGTTTTCTCACTCTGGTCCAGCCTGGCACCAGGCTCATAGAAAGACCTTTCTGTTTGCAATGAGTGATTATGGCAGAGAATACATGGGCTTTTTCTTGGTTTGTGTCCCCTCTTATGGGATGCTTTTCCTAAACAGTGTGGTCCTGTTTTGTGCTGCCCAATGTAGACACTGCAGCTGCAGAAAATTCCCAAGCATCGGATCTGCTAAAGAATTCTAGAGCTCCTAAAACCAAGGGATGAGTTGCAGGAGGCTTGTAACTTATGTTAACCTAATACTTGCTTCATGTAGATGTTGCAGAGTCTATGAGATTAGAGGAGAGCAGAGCAAAGAAAAACTCTGCATTGAACTGACCTGTTGGGTGATGGCTGAGGTCCCATTCCCCCTACACAAGATGTCCAGTCAGGGTCTGGCCGAGCACTGTAAGCTTGCCATAAATTTCATATCTTATTTCCCTCTCTTCCTAGATCAGTTGCCACAAACACTTATCATTAAGGCAACCTTGCGTTACCTTGCTTTCTACATCCTATCAGCAAGGAAATGATGGAGATCTATAGAACAGAGAGGTTAAGCAGCCATAATTTCCAGGAAGCACAGCACTTCAGATTTTAAGGTGTGGGCTTTAACCTTGTCCTCCTAAAAGTATTGGCCTTAACATCCAATTTTTCCAGTCCTTGGCTCTCTGCTTATCAATGAGTACAAACCTCTCAGAGAGGAGAAATGACTTTCAGATCACCCAGGGAGTTGATCGTGAAAAAAAGACAAATGCAAATCCATTGCTGGACTCAAAGACTCAAAGGCTATTGGGCCAGAAACACATTTATACTCAGACCATGAATATCCCATATAACTCCAGTATATCTCATGCCCCTGGTCGGCATCTCTTTGTAAGAAACAGTGTGGAATGAGATTTTTATACCTTTTGAGTCTTGAATGGAAAAGGACATCATATCAGCCCCCTCCTTGTGTCTTGGGTGTCAAGATCTATTCACAGTAAGACCATTCGTTCAGGTATTTTTTATGTTTCTCCCATCCTCCAGTCCCTCTCCCGTCCCATTGCTATTGGCTCCCTACATACTTGGTTTAATTACTCTTCTCCATTTCCTTGACTCTTCCACCAATCCCTGATACTGACCTTCCTCATCTCTTGATGATTTGATCTTCCTTCTCAGTAGTTTCTCTGATTAATCTTTCTCATTCTTCCACGAATTAAGCTTGGCCCTTTTTCTCCAAAGCCTACTGTCTTGCTAATAACGTAATCTCTGTTTTTCCCTCAAGGCCAGCAATGGCTATCCAGTGATTCTTCTCTGGCTTTCAGATTGGAATCCTGGGGCCACTCGACTTTGAAATTTGGCTTTAATACTGGCGGTAACATGTCATGCTCCTTGTCTGTTGGTATCCACCAATTCACCAGGGTGAATTGCTTCCAATTCCACCTAGCCTTTCAACTTTCCTCTCTGGCAACGCTAAACTAGCATCTCACAGCATTCCATAAGAAATCAGCTCCCCAACTTGTCTCCACCTTAAACATCCATTATCATCCTCTATAACATATAATTCTATTTATAGAATCATTAAATCTTGGGCTGGAAGGAATCATTACCCATTCTGCTCATTTTATAGTTGAGAGAACTGGAGTCCAGATGGTGCAGGGACTTGACTAAGATCACACAGCTAAGACTAGTCAGTGATACTCAAGACTAGAGCCTGCTCTCCCACCCTCCTTCCTCCATGTTTTTCCCACTATACTGTCACCAATCTCAGCCTTGCCAGTTTCTCTTCCAATAAAACCCTGCATCTGGAATACCAACATACCAGTTTTGCCCCTTGTAGGACCTTAACATAAAGCCTACTAAACTGGGTGATAAAATTCTTTGATTTAGTAATTAGATAGCAGAATAAACATGACTTCCAGATCTTTTCCTGACATCTGAACAATTCTCAACTTTCCCTGCTTTGACCAACTCACCTACCTTCTCAGGGAGTACATGATGGTGTTTCTGACCAGCTCCCTCCCACATGTATTCTCATAAGATGCTTCAGTCAAGAAGGGCGCTGTGTCAAGCATGTTTACAAACTGCTCATAGTACATCTGCTCCCTGCCTTGGGAATTCATAATGCGTGTCAAAGGCTCTGAGAGTGCTGTAATGAAGAAATTTTCATGACTTTATTTAATTGAATATTTAGTAAGCCTGTTTGGCTGTGGAACCCTTTTCCTAAGAATACACCTATTAAAATCTTGCAGTACACATTTTAGGGAAAAGTAGTGGTGACTCCATATCTCTATTTCTGTGTAGATCACCTGCTTTCTTTTATTCTTGTATTCTTGCCCTACACAAACATTCCCATTCTATTGACTATCTTTTTAAACTTCCACCATGTTAAAGTATTAATAAGGGCTCACTATGCCCAGGAAAAGTACTAAACTTGGAATCTAAAATGGATTGAATCCCCGTTTCACTGGCTGCGTGATCTTGAACCAATAGCTTTACTTTCTGTGAGCATTGATTGCTTCACCTATAATCTCAACATTGTAATTTCTGGCCTGCCTATACCAGTAGTGCTTGGAGCATCAGCAGAAATAATAGATGGGAAAGCATGTCATTCACTCCAGAAAGTGGTATAAATGCTAAAAATTACGATGATGATAATGACAATGATGCTAAACCTCTTTCCTCAAGTAAAGCATTTACGTTAGTGTCAAAAATTCCCAAAGAGGATTAAAAACTAGTCATTTGGGGTTTAATCTGTCAATTGAGCATAGGGAAATATGGCTGAAGAATCAAAAACAGAAACTAGCTGGTTGCAAAAGAAAAGGAGAAGGGAGGTATAACCCCGGTGGAGAGAAAGGTTGGGGGGATCTGAAATCATTCTCTGAGGAGGCAGAGTTCTTGCATAATTTCAACAAGCAATTTCTCCTCTGACCCAGGGGCAAGGGGAAATGGTGCAGCCAGGAGCTACGTGCCTGGTGGAACCATACACAAAATTGTTGCTGAAATGAAAGGCAAGCAGCAGAGACCCCTCTTCGATGACCCGAAGGAAGTCGGAAACCGTATGAGAACATGCAAGAATAATCTTTTGTGAGACATCCCAGAGATTTATCCCTTTGCTCCGGAGGGAAGCAGGCAAATAGGACTGGATGTCAGTAACTGGAGTTCAATGATTCAGAGCTGAATCAGAGAAATCCTAGTTTCTCGTAGATGAGTTTATATGAGTGTGTACTTCTTGTCCACCAGGCTGGTGGCCAGAAAAACATCTGTTACACATTTTAATAGGGGTCTTCTGGACACATGATGCCATAACCCAAAGGAGTGATGTAAATGGTGGGGAAATTTAGAGATCACAGCCGGCCAGAAACTAAATGTGACATTGGCCCTTTAAGGCTTTGTCCTTCTGACCATTCCAGGTTCCTAATCCTCCTGCCAAGTGGGCTGGAGGCCAAAATATTTCTTAAGTTTGCATTTATTTCAGGGTGTTAATCTCATAGGCAACCAATTCCTATTTAATAAACTCAAACTCCCCAGGCCTTCCCTTTCAGGGATGCCTGTGTCTGCTCTCCCAAAGGCTCAGCATACAAGTGCCTGCCCCTGTCTTTTCCTGCCCGGGGAAGGTGTTGACACAGGGATGTCAGGGCATCGTGCAGCTGTCATCAGCCCCATGCCACAGATGGTGCCTCAATTACATATCCCCTTCCCAAGGCGCTTGCCTCAGCCGCATGAGCAGTCTATCTGTGCCTCTGGGTCTCTCTTTGGGCTCCAGAGGCCAGGAGGAGAGGCCTAGGAGCTGAACTCAAGATGGATCAGGAGCCTTTAGCTCTACGACTGACTGACTGACCGACTGATTGCACAAGGAGTAGGCTTCCCTCGCCCCTTCTTCAGCCCTATTTTTAATCACTAACCACAGAAGGTAATGAGAAACTACTTGAATTACAAAGATTCCCATTTATTACTCTGGCTGCCCCTCCACAAAGCATCTCTTTTCCCCTTTGGCAAGAACAGATCACTATTGACACTTTTAGAAGGCCCTGGGCCCCTCTCAATTATTGGCCTAATCTCTGCCTGCTCTGAAAGCAGAATTCTTTTCTAACTAGATTTTTTAGAAAGTTAAGAGGCTACTCTTTGCTCTATTCATTGGAATGACTTCGTGAGCTAATGTATTCTCCTGTCAGTATATTTCATGTGTTCAGCAACATCTGCAGGATGTGGAAAGACCAGAAAAAAACCAGATGTTGCAAAAAGGTAGCTCCACTAAGCCTTCTTAACATAATTAGTGCAATCTCACATGCGCATTTTATTGTACCTCTTCTATATTTATATGCTGCTAACTTTTCCTGTGGAAATCCAAACCAGTGAATCTGAGTTCCTTCTAAACAGATTTGCAATCTTAAAAAAAAAAAAATTTGACATATATCCTCCATTAACTCCAAATTTCCTTTATCAAATTTTAGAGGGGAAAAATAGATTAAGAAAATGTAGATATTTATCTCAGCCTTCAACATTTACACTCATTTAGTTAATTAGCACTTAATTACACTGTCAAAGGGGAAAATTTCACCACGGACAGACCAGTGCCCACCCCTCAGGCCCTCACTTCTTCGGAGGGGTAGACCTTTGCTCAGAGCCAACTTGTTCCTCCACGAAACATTTGTAATGATTACTTGACAAGAGTGCAGATACAAAATTGCGCAACGGAGAGCCATCACTCACCAGAGCCCCACTGGAGTTCTCAAGCTGGAGCAACAGTGCCCCCCAAAGCAAGCAGCCAGAAACGTCCTGTAAGCAGACACTGAGCTGCCCAAACTTCTATTTTCTGCTTCATAAGCCAAGGAGCTATTTTAAGAGTTGCTGGCCGAAAAGCAGGCTCTATTACAACCAGACCAGCATTCCAACCAAGCTGGGGAGCCTCGGCTGGAAACAGAGAATGTTTCCACCTATTTTAACTCAGACGCCAGGAATTCTCTAAGGAGGAGATGGGGGTGGGGAGCAGGAGAGACACAGTAGGAAAATTGGAAAACTTCAGAAGTTTGCCAAATTCGAGGGAACAAAGTATAACTAGATTAATGCATAAATCTTATTAACCAAAAGGCAGCTGAATAGAGTCGTTTGTCATCAGAGTTTCTCCATCTTTTAACAAATGGCAATAGTTTTTGGTCTCACAGGTTCCTTGCCAAGTGGAAGACCTCATTAAAGTTGTTGGAAAATAATAGTATTCTAATTAGTTTAATTATGATATGATGAATTATCAACCCAATTTTTTAAAACAATATGCAATTAGCCTTTTTTTAAGCCAAAGACTCTGTTTTCCGAAACAGGAAATGAAGCATAACACCCTTAATTTCATCATTAGCGCAAAATCCTAGACACCCTGATGCAGTGGTATAATGAGCGTGTAATGAAACCAACAGTCCCCACTCCTCCAGCGACTCCCTTTGTGCATTGACTAGACGGCCTTTTGGCTCCAAGAATGGAAACTGCATTAAGCTGGAGTCTGACCCAAATTTTCTCTTTCAAGTTCTAAGCCCTGTTTTCTATTTTCCCTTCTATCTGGAATAGGGTCACCCTATAAAAGATGAAATATCACATTCCTGAAAGACAATGAACTGATGATGTCATATCAGCATGCTTGGCTTCTATACTGCTCTTGGGGGTATTGCAAGGGGAAAGAAAATAATGTGTGTGGGAAATAGGGAATGCAAACCAGGAAGGCTGAAAACCAAACTCTTAAAACCAAACCATACAATCAACAGCATAATCACAAGCATCTATGAGAAACAACCGCTACCCCTCCTCCACAAAAAATCATAATGAGAACCCCACCCACTACACTCGCACCAGAATGGCTAGAATTAAAAGGACTGATAATACCAAGCATTTGTAATAAGGGGAAGAAATTAGAATTCTCATGCATTTTTAGTGGGAGTGTGAATTGGTGCAACCACTTTGGAAAACTGGTGGTATCTACTAAAAATATAAATCCTAAGACCCAGCAATTCCACTACTGGGTATATTCCAACCTAAATGAGCTTAGATGTCCACCAAAAGGCATGTGCAAAGATGTTCATAGAAGCTTTATTCATAAAAGCCCCAAATTGGAAACATCCCAAAGGTCCATCAATAGTAAGATAAATAGTGAGATTCATTCCATAGACTGTTACATAGCAGTACTTCCCACAAACAAAAAAGTACATACCATATGATTTCACTTACATTTTATTCAAAAATAGGCAAAACTAATCTGTGCTGATAGAAGTCATCTGAATAGTGGTGGAGACAATGACTGAGCAGGACGTGACAGAGCCCTCTGGGGTGCGCTGGGATTGTTCTCTATCTTACTATGGGTGTAGTTACATGGGTATATACATTAGGAAAAATTCATGCAGCTGGACAGTTAAGATGTGTGCGCTTTGTGTATAGTATACCCCCCAAAGAAATAAAAGCAAAAGCAAAAGAAAGATAAAGAAAAAAAGGGGAAAAAACCCCTCCCCCTGAAAGCTAGGGTCATCAGCTTCAAATGTGTCTCATATAATGTCCCTTCCCTATATCAAGCCTTCCTACTTCCTCCGAGAAGGATCTGCAAACTCTTAACTTGGCATATAGAGGTCATGCATGTTCTGGGCCCAGCTACCTCCACATCTCTCACCACTTCTGCTCTTCTTCCTCTTGCTGACCTCTCTCCAGCCACACACATATTTTTCTCTTCTAACACACCAAGATCACTCTGACATAAGCCCTTGGCACTTGCTCTTCACTCCACATGAAACATTCTTCTCGCAGACGCCCCCAAGACCACCCCCAACTCATCACTCAGATCCCAACTCAAATGCCATCTCCTCGGCGGGGCCTCTGCTGACCACCTTAGCTACAGTAGCATCCTCCTCTCACCACCATCTCTCTCTAGCCTACCACCCTAGGTATCCTCTTCAGTTGTACATATAGCATTTATTACTGTCTAAATTTGTTTATTTTATGTGTCTTCCACCAAAATGCATGCCCTTTGAGAGAGTGGACAAGGTCACTCTATCAATGTCACTACTGTATCTCCAGTACCTAGAATGGAGCCTGGCACCTACTAGACACTCAATGAATATTTGCTTAATGACAAATAAATAATGACTCAGTAATTTTATAAATCATTGCTCTCAAAAGCTAATGGGCATAGTAAAATTAATAAGGTATAGCATGACACAGTCAAAAGAGCACTGGATTAGGAGTCTGAAGACTGAGAAATTTGGAGTAGATGATCACCTGCTTTAACATCTTTGATATTCATCTATCTACATCTAGTAGGGAAATTGGACTGACGGACATAAAAAAACAATAAACAATCTAAGCAATAAAGGGCCAAAGTAGAGACCCCAAAAGAGGAAGCCATCAAGTCAGGTTAGTGTGGTCAGGGCACTTTGCAAAGGCGGTGGGGTTTTCACAGGGCCTGGAAGGCTAGGTGGGAGCAAGAGGAATAGATGGAGAGGAATGGAGGGTCCTAAGTGGTGAACTTGGGTCAGCAAATATGCAGAGGTGAAAAAACCCAAGGCATGACCGAGGAAGGGCCAGAAGCAGATGAATATTATTTAAGTGGAGGATTGGTATAGAAGATTGAGTTCCCACCAGTATCCAGTGACTTCTTTCTCATTTTTGAACACACACAGATCTTAGAAAGTGGCTTAACAATTACCAGTGAACCAACCTTCTCCCAAACAGAGGCAGCTTGTATTATATAACGGATTAGATGAACACTGACCTCCCTTGAAACTGTGGCCTGAAGGGTAGTATGAATGAAACATCAGAAGTGAGAGGCTTATAGACAAATAAGCCACCTGTGAAGATTTATTTGTTTGCTCATTTGCTCTAATAGTTTGACTGTATAGAGCTAATGTTATTGCTTAATTTTGAAAGTTAAAATGCTATCTTGTTACCTCCATCTTTTAGTCATTAAGCCAGTCATAAAGTTTAAAAAAAACAACCCATACAATTAATTTTCAAGTAATGTTTCCAAATAAATGATTTGACAGAATAGGAATCATTTGATTACATTGTGCATGTTGTTCAGAAATTGTGACCTGTGTGTGTGTGTGTGTGTGTGTGTACACAGCCGGAGAGCAATGAATAACACATTTATCTAGTGATTTAGGGTAAAAATCTATTTAGATCCTAGACAAGCTCAAACTACTGGAAGTGGGATGCAAGAAGAGATGAAGAGGAAGTTCACTGATCCCAACTATCCCTCATTTGAACACAGCTTGGAGTTTGATCTGGAAAACAGAAAGAAACAGGACTTGATTCCATTGTTGTTTTTTCCGAAATGATTCATTTCTTCTTATTGCACAGCTGGAAACACATGGAAAGAAGTGAGGGTTTCATTGTGGAAGGCTCAGTTGAACAATTACTCATAAATTGTGAATTTCAGAGCTTCTGTTCTGAAGTTGGGGCCTAAGACTGGCAATGGCCACCTTTTGGCTACAGAATCAAACCAAAGGATTCCAGTGGACCATTTTGCTGTGGATTTTCTCCCTGACTCCATAAGATTGGCAAAACTGAGGCTACTTTCCATAGGACCAATCTTATGAGTCACCCAGTTGGGTTAGTTAACCTTTGGTGCCTTTAGAGTCAGCTACAGATTTCACAATACTCTCAGTGGGTAGGGTTACTGCCATTTACAACATCTGTATGTTCTGAGAACGCTCAAGAAAGTTCCAACTATCACAGATCACAGATGACCACTACAGTGAGAAAAACCAGTTGTACATTTTTATTTAAAGAAGAAGGTGAAGGAGGAGAAGGAAAAGGGGGAAAAATGATACCCTTCATTTATATGAAGTAGTAGAAAACCTTAAACAATGAGAAAAATGTTGAATTCTGCTTTCACCATTTGTCTCAGGCTGTGTCTACATGCTGGAGAAAAAACACGGCTATCCATAACTTTTACTCAAAATGATTGCTATGGTGCATGTAATGTATGACATCAATTCTCCAATCTTAATCAATAGCTCCACAATGATGATAAATTGGTCTATCTGAAGGTTGCCATTTAAAGGTTTTGCACTACCATTCAATCATTCTAAGCTGTCCAACTTCACCTACAGCTGCCTATTCAGAACCAGCTCTATTCAGGGTTTATTTACTAATAAGCCATAGTAGTTTAGTTATTGTTCCCTGAAAACCCTGTGTGAATCCCTACCTCCAGGTCTCTCCATACCACTCACCCTTCACACAATGTTCTCTCCTTCCCTGTCAAATCACAGTCCTCTGAGTCTACATTCCTTGGCCCATCCTCTTCCTATTCCTCTGAGCTTCTATAACACTTTGTTGGTATCACTTGGTTCCTAGCATGTTTCTTTTATTTTCAGCTATCTTTGTCTTTGATGGCAAAGAATACGGTTTTATGCTTTTTGATATTTTCATGACTGGTGAGATACGCCATTCATAATGGGTGTTCAATCTCTTAATGGCAGCAGTGAAAACAAACCTGGGTGAAATCCCAGCTCCACTGCTTACTAGATTCTTTCTTTCTCTGGCCTCCGCATCCAATCTGTCATCAAGCCCTATCAGTTCTACTTCCAAAATATAAATTTAAGCTAGTTATGTCTCTTCTTGGTGCCATTGGGTCAATTCATACTACTCACCACTATCTCTCACCTCAACTACTGCAATGGTCTCATGACTAGCCTCCTTGTTTCCATTCATCTAAGGTAAACCAGACCTTCTCACTCCCTCGCTGAAACTCTTCAATGTTTTCCCATTGTGTTTAGAATGAAGCTCAAATCCATGACCATGGTTTCAAGACCCTGCATGATCTGACCTCTGCCCCAGCATCATCTCACACTTCTCCACCCCTCCCTCACTATATTTAGGCCACACTGGTCCTTGGACAGTTTCTAGAAATGGCTGAGTTCTTACCCACTTTCAGGCCCTTTGCTTAGAAGTTTTTTTAACCTGGAATCCTCTCCCTTGATTCTCAATTAGGCTGGCTTCTTCTCATCTCTCAGGTTGCTGTCCCTTTGTCACAGACAACTTTCTTGATCACTCTAAGTTATCACTATCCATCTTGTTATTCTTTATTACATCATCCTGTTTATTTCCTCTATGGAACTTACAACAGTCTATAATTATCCCGCTTATTTGTGTACTTGTTTGTTAACTCCCAACTCACTGAAATGTACAATCCATGAAATCAGAGATCTTATCTGTTCCACTCTCTATTGTATCTCTAACCACTAGAACAGTGTCTAATGCATAATAGATGCTAAATAAACAGTATTTGAAACTCTTCCTAAACAATAAATGTTAACTTATGAATGGATTCATAATGCGTATACTTCCATTTCTCCCCTCCTGGCATTTGTGCTATTGTTGTCATATGTTTTACTACTAGAAACATTATAAACCCCACACTGTATTGTTATTATTATTAATATTATTATTTTCAAACAGTCCAGTATCTTTTAAAGAGATTTAGCTAATAAGAAAAGACCTTATATATTAACCTGTGTAGTTAATGTTTCTGATGTTCTTCCTTATGTTATATAGATCTATATCTCTATCTGGTATCATATTCTTTCTGCCTAAAGGATTTTCTTTAACATTTCCTGTAATATAGTTCTCCTGATGATACTTTTCCCCAGCTTTTGTCTGTCTGAAAAAGTCTTTATTTTGCCTTCATTTTGAAAGATATTTTCACTGGGTATAGAATCCTAGGTTTTGTTATTTTAGAATTTTAAAGACATTCCTCCACTGTCTTGCATGTATTGTTTTTAATGAGAAACATGCCATCATCTTTATCTTTGTCCCTCTGTGTGTAATGTGTCTTTTTTTGTATGGCTGTTTTTAGGATTTTCTCTATTACTGTTTTTGAGCAATTTGATTACAATGTGTTTGATGTGGTTTTCTTTATGTTTCTTGCGATTGGAGTTTATTGAGCTTCTTGGATCTGTGGATTTACAGTTTTCATCAAATTTGGAAAATTTAGCCATTATTTCTTTAACTATTCTTATGCCCCATACCACCCCCCTTTTGAGAACTCCAACAACATGTATATTAGGCAGCTTGAAATTGTTTCATAGCTCATTGATGCTCTCTTCACTTTTTCTTGTGCTTTATTTCTCTGCATATTTCCTTTGGGATAGCTTCCATCACTGTGTCTTCAAGTTCACTAATCTTTTCTTCTGCAGTGCCTAATCTGCTGCTGCTAATCCCATCAAAAGTGCTTCTCATCTCAGACATTGTAGTTTTCATCTTTAGAAGTTTGATTTGGGTCTTTTTTACATCTCCCATGTCTCTACCTAACTTGTTCAATCTTTCTTCTAGCTTTTTGAACATACGAAATACAATTTTAATAACTGTATAATAAAGTCTTGTCTGCTAATTATAACATCATTTTCAGTTCTAGGTTGATTTTGACTAATTGATTCTCAACTCAGGTGGGTCATATATTTATATTTCTGTTTCTTTGCATGCCTGGTAATCTTTAATTAGATGCTAAGCATTGTGAATTTTATTTTGTTGGATGCTGGGTATTTTCGAATTCCCATAAATACTTTTGAACTTAGTTCTGAGATTTTAAGTTATTTTGAAAATTTGGTCCATGTCTAGCTTTATTTTTGGCTTTTTTGGGTAGATTTAGGTGTAGAACTATTTGTTCTTAATTACTGAAGCAAAACTCTTCCTAGAATTCTACCCAATGCCCAGTGAATTGTGAAGTTTTCCAATCTGGCTGGTAGAAACAGGTGCTATTCCTTGCCTTCTGTGAATGTCAGGTCCTGTTCCATCTAATCCTTCTGAGTGATTCTTTCTTCCTCCTGAGCAGTTTCTTCACACACATGAGCTTAGTACTCAGCAAAACATTCAAAAAGGACCATCTACAGAGCTTCAGAGTTTTCTTTCTATGTAGCATTTCCCTCTCTTGGACTCTGTCCTGTGACCTCTAACTGCCTTGGTTTCCCCAGATCCTAAGCTTCATCTCTTCACTTAGGCAGTCTTCCCTCCCTGGGCCATAGCCTATAAACTTTCTCAAGGATATAACATGTGGCAATTGTAGAGCTCAATTCATTTGTTCTCATCTCTCAGGGATCTCTGCTCTTTGATGCCTGATGTCCAATGTCTTGAAAACTGTTGCTTCATATATATTTTTGGATTTTTAATTGTTTCAGGGGGAGAGCATATCTGGTCCGTGTTACTCCATCTTGTCTGGACGCAGAAGTCCCAGGGTATATATGAACATCACCTAATCCTCTTCCTCATAAAACTACTATCTGGGGAACAGTTCTAATGGATAGCAAAATGGTAACAAGGAGGAAAACATGAAGAAAAGTAAGAGAAGGAAGAATGTATAGTGAAGAATGTACAGTGAAGCCCCACACCCTTGTTATGCTGGAGTTGGATAGTAGAGAAAGGAGAAGGAAAACACCTTTACTAATTACTACATTGTTTGGAGTATATGGAACAAGCCATGTTACATGAATTTTTTTCTATTTTGGTGGGGAGAAAAAGCCAAGGTAGAGTTAGTAAGATGAAAATAAAGCCATTCTTCCAACTCACTCTCTCCTCCCTGACCCCCACACGCACAGCTTCTTATCTCATTAAGTGATGTGACCCTCCTCACAAAGGAGGGTCATCAGCAAACACAATGGTTTGTGAACACATCACAGGATGTGCTCATTATACCACAAAGATAGAGTAGGGACCAGGCAATCACAAGGCAACACGGAAAATTGTTTTATAAGCCGACTTTTATAAATTGATTTCAAAACTGGGGAGCAATTACCATTAAGCAAAATAATTTGCTGCCCTGAAGAGGGTAGGGCAAGGCAGTAGGTCCAAAGATAGCCTAAGCCATCATTAGAGAAATCCAGTTATTTAGTCAATTTTACTTATTTACAGGACTAAAGATTAATGAGTTCAGATACTCACTCAGACAGTAATTAGGTTTCAAAAACATACTATAACACAATCAATCATGGCTCTTGAACATAATGGCATTAGGGCAGAGCCCTCTTTCAGCTCCAGTTATTAGCAAGTGATTGGTGAACACTGGGCTTAAGCTGAGAGGCTACCCCAGGGCCTTGCAATAAAATGAAAGAAGACCCTTAAATAAGAAGAAAATATATGTTTGATCCTTTGGCCTTTGCTTGGATATTCTGAAATATTGTGCTCAGGATGTAGGGTTCTGTAACAGAAATTCAAGCATTGTGGCATTTCAAAGTATGGTTTGTGTTTCACTTTAAATATATCTTTACTTGATAATCTAGCTATTTATAGTCCTTTGACTCTAATCTTTGGGGGGTATTATCACTTTCTTTTAGATTTTTTTTTAAAATTTACTTTCTCATGGCTTTATGAATAAAGATAACTCAAGAGTTTTATAAATATACTGAGAACACATGGCACCAAAGAAAAAGCCAGAAAATAAAAAGCCAAAGAGTTTTTAGATGAGAGAGAAGTTTCCATTGTCTGTTTTTACTTAGCAAAGAACAGTTTCTCTTGTCATGAAACAGGGAAATTAGATAAAGTTACAAGTCCTACCTTCATGGAATCTAGGGTGAAGAGGACCTAGGAGATAAAGGGAAAAGCAGTAATAATTTGGAATAATTTTAGATTTACAGAAAAGTTCCAAAGATAATAGAGAGTTCCTGTATACCCTTCACCCAGTTTCCCTTAAAGTTAACATCTTACACCACCATGATACATTTGCCAAAACTAAAAAACCAACATTGGTACATTATTATTAACTAAACTCTACACTTCATTTGGATTTCACCAGTTTTCCCGCTAATGTCCTTTTTCTGTTCCAGGATCCAATCCAGTATACCATTTTGCATTTAGTCATGCCTCCTTAGTCTCTTCTTGTCTGTGACAGGCTCTCAGTCTTTCCTTGTTTCCTATGACCTTGAGAGTTCTGACAAAAACAGGCCAGGCCTTTTGTAGAACATTCCTCAGTTTGTCTGATGTTTTCTCGTGACTAGACTGGGGTTATGGATTTTTGGAAAGAATATCACATAGGTGAAGTACCCTTCTCATTGAATCATATAAGAAAGTATAAGGGGGGTCAGCCCCGTGGCCACGTGGTTAACTTCACATGCTCCGCTTCAGTGGCCCAGGGTTTTGCTGGTTCAGATCCCGGGTGTGGACCTAGCACTACTCATCAGGCCATGCTGAGGCGGCCTCCCACATACCAGAACCAGAAGGACCTACAACTAGAATATACAACTATGTATTGGGGGCTTTGGGAAAAAGAAAAAAAAAATATTGGCAATAGATGTTAGCTCAGGGACAATCCTAAAAAAAAATAGTAAAAAAAAAAAGGGGGGGAAAGAGGGTATAAGGACATCAGCACGCTTTCTGACTGACCGTGTACACCTTGATTACTTGGTTAAGGTTGTGTCTTCCAGGTTTCTCTACTGTAAAGTCAATATTTTTCCCTTCCCATCCTCTATTCTTTGGAAGCAAGTCATTACATCCAACTCCTGCTCAAGAGGGAGGGAGAGAATTAAGCTCTATCTGGAGAGGGGTATCAACTTAGATTATTTGGATTTCTTCTTTAAGGAAGATTTGCCCATTCTCCCTCATTTATTTATTTATTCACTAATTCCCCCTCACCTGTTTTTAATAAACATTTCCTCCTAACTGCCTCTCTATATATATTGAATTTTACATCAAACTACAGTGGATACAATAGCTCAGGATACATGGCAAAGACTCACCAGACCTCCTTGGAAGACACATGCTTGTCCTTCATGAAGCCACTGTGCAGTTGATTGAATTTGTCGTTTTACCCTTCAAAATTTTTCCTTGTTTATTTGGATGTAAAGCTTATTTTTCTGTGCTCGCTTGTATAGATTCCATGCATTTCCTCTTAGAGTGTTAGGACTTTCTCTGATCTAGTTCACTTTTTCCTCCAGATTAATCAGGCTGTGGAATTAATCTAAGACTGTGTAAAGCTAGGCTGTGTCTCCACCAGTTTCTAAGAACGGTTGAAAAATAAAAATATAATATTAGTATCATTCAATCCAGCAGTTGTTTGGTTTCCATAACAGCAAACAAAAGATTTGACTGAGTTTCTCTAAACTAATCATGTTTCTCTCTGCTTCTATTTGGACCTACAAATCTTTTACCCTGTGAAAGTCCTTGGGAAAAAAAACGGAGAACTGACATCTTTTCTGCTACATAGCCCCTCCATGCCTACCCTTCCCCAAGGGAAAAACTCCTTTAAATCTTTAAATTTAGTCCTGAGACAGACAACCTCAGAAGAGCATAGGGATTTGCATTTTATTTTTAGTTTATCTGAGGCCCAATCAATTGGTTTTCTAAATGAGCCAAACCAAATTCCTTGTGTCCCATGCCAGGCTCCTGTGAGTCACAAGTCCAGCTCTGGTTTCTCACCAGCTTTTCCAGGGGAGAGCAACATGAGACCCAAGGGACCTTCTGCATTCCAACTTTAAGAAAGAGTTCTGTCAACAAGGCATTGATTTCAAGTATTGGTAAAGGCATCTCCTTGGTGTGTCACCCTGCACGGATATTGCCAATGCTAACATGTGCCGTGCTGTAAGCCAGTCTTTCCCCCATTCTGTCAATAAGAAGAAGTGTGCAGGTGCTCAAGGAGGAGCAGGGGAGGTTGCCACCCTGTAGAATGCCCACCGAGTCCTTGGCACTAAACCAAACCTGGGGAGCATAAAGAGGATGTAGACCCCTTTATTCTTATCCCTGCCCACTGATGGTCCTCCTGTCAAGAACTCCTCATCTCTTTTCTTCCCAATCTCATTCACCTTTCAAGGCCAAAAACACTGGATCTTCTTTCCAAGCTTTCCATAGCTCATGGATTTCCATTCTTCAGAAGTTCTGAGTGTCCAAACATATACACTTTTTGCTATATATATCTCGGATTTAATCTTTCAAATGTGTTTCTTTTCATTTCAATCTAGCTTGTAAGCAGCTTGAGGTTCAAAAAAAAAAATGTCTTCCAGATTTTATCAGTCCTTTCTGCTAGAATGTAAATACCGTGACGACTCCTAAGACTTGTTTACTGTTGTGTGGTTGTTCCTACCAAAGGACCCAGAAGATAATAGGAGCTCCATAAATATTTGTTGCACAGGGAAGAAAAATGAAAGTCTACTCACAGTGCCTAATGTATTATACTGACTGCATGATTAACTCATGCCTATTCTCAAGGGGCTTAAGATCTAGAGTAGCCATAAGATAACCATGTCTAATATATTTCCAATAACAAGTAACTGAAAATGTCATATTTCTATTTACAGAGTCATTTAAAACCCCCCTTTCCCCAGAATTTGTTTTCCCTCAGTTAAAAAATTATTACTACAAAGGATTTAAAATTTTTCCAGGTTTTTAATGATACCCCCCCCCAATCTTTCAATGCAAGTAGAATTTCTATGAATAAAGAAAACAAAAAAAATTTTTAAGTAATTCATTTAAAATTGGATCTGGTCAAAAGACTACATTCAAGTTAGAGTCTCAAAGGCAATTTGGTGACCATCCGTTAGGACTTTGGTTGTGTATGTTTGTGCATACATGTTTATAAAAATATATACTCATAAATGCTTTATTGCATCTCCTTATTTGAGATTGTGGTTTATCACTTGACTTTCTCATTTGTACTTTCTCATTTCTCTTTGGTTCCCCCCCATCTCTTTCCTTCTCTTATGCCCCAGCCTTATCCTACTTCTACATCTAAAACTAGTACCTTAATTGATTTGTCTTATTTCATGGCAAATGGATTAAATAACATGGCCTCCTTAAATCTCTAATTTAAATACATGTGTGGCACATGGGGAGGATCTCTTAGCCCTCTCCCATCCCATAGGCTTATCAGAACAGCCAGCTGAACCTGGGGAGATGAGAGCCAGGGCATGAACATTTCAATGGGAAATAGTGGTCAGGTCACCAGAATCAACCTCCTTCAGGACCAGAGTCAAGAGAACCAGCTGACAAGCATGCCAGGGTCAGAGGCACAGGTCTCTGAAAGGGAGACAGACTTGACCACAAGCCTTCCACGTGTCTCAGCTGTGCCTGGATACTTGCCAATTCAAAATTCGCGCCTCTTCCAATATCCATGGACAGTAAACTCCGATTCCTGGCTCCGACATTTTTCCGTTTCTGAAAAAATTAACCCCCACCTCCAACCCACCCCAGTGGAGACAGTGCCTGTTGACAAAGGCAGGTTAGTCGGGTAAGGTTCACCGTGTTTGGGTTTGCACAGAGACTGCACTGATCCTCAGGCTGAAGCTTACGGTCTGTCCTTCATGTTCAGAGTTTCTCACATGCTGTTCCCTCCTCTCTGCCAATCTGTTTAGTGACAACTAACCCTGGGGGGAGGGGGAGTAAGAACTGAGCGAGGGCCAAGGCAGAGCTTTCATTTTCAAGGCATAAAAGGCGAACTTCAGCCCACCACATCCAAGCTCACAACCAAACCGAGGCTCTGTACCAGTTTGAGCTATTACTCAATGTTCTACGCTTTAATATTTTAAGAAAAGTTTATTATGACAAGTCAATGACAGCACTTTTAGTAGGTCAATAAATCATGGACATATCATATCACAGAGATGACAGCTATGTAAAGCATCACAGGAAACCTGATATTATTTCAACAAAATAGCAACTAGAGCCTCTTGGCACTTACTGTAATTTTAAGTCAAGGTTTAAAAATATATTATTATTAATATTACTGAATGGGAAATTTTCTTGGATAGGGTACTGAGAAATGAAACAATTCTTTGCAAGGTTTAGTGTGAGAGGAAATAAAGTCTTGAGGGGAAGGAGTTGCAAATGCTGTTTCTCCTATTGATGTTGTGGTTATTTTTTATAATTTGCAAATATCAGGGTGGGGGAGAGAAAGAAACCCAAACCAGATGAAAAATAGGATGAAAAGATTGTCGAGAGCTTTCCTTCATGGCCCCTTTCCAAGCATATGGAAGGAGAAGAGATGTTAATTTCTTAATAAGGTGTGGGGCAGGGTAAGAGCAGAGATTGGGGGCTGACCCAACCCTGTTTTGTGACTTTCATGGTGGGAACTCAGTAGCAGCTGTCAGAGCTGGGGTAACAGATGCTAGCATTGAAAGGTGCAAAAGCAACAACTTACTCCTCCTTTCAAACTGTGAAAATGACCCTGTGCCAGCGCTTTTCTGTTCTTTGAGAGGAGAGGGCAGTGGAATGGCAAGATCAAGAAGGAATAATAAATCTGGATAGTATTTTCCAGTTTACAAAATGCTTTCATGTATTTTATTTCATTTGATCCTCAAATCAACTTTCTACAGTAAGCAGTTGAGGTCTGCTGTAGTCCTTTTCACAGAAAGCACAGGGAGGTTAAGTGACTTGCCCAAAGCTACACACCTGCCACTGGTGGAAAAGGGACAAGAACCCATCTCCCCACCATCATCAGTTCGCTGCTTTTCCCACTATACATGTTTATCCTCTTTTTCGTCTGGTTTGGGTTTCTCTCCCTCCCCCACTCTGACACTAGTAAATCATAAAACATAACCAAACATCAATATGAGAAGCTGCTTTTGAGACCCCTTCTCACTTAATACTCTATTCCTGCTTGTACTAAACTTTGCAATAAGTGGTTTCATTTTTCAGTACCCCATCCAAGACTATGTTAGTCTCATGTCACTATTTCTTTTATCTCCTTTTAACCTGGTGACACTGGAATTCAGTAGTTCGGTGGCCATTCCCTGGAGGCAGAGATGGCCCCTCACGTCCTTCCTTTCCAATCCTGGCCTCAGGGCTGGCTCTTCTGCTCTGGTTTGGACAACAGAGGAGGGTATTTCACACCAGGGAGGGCTTGGTGTTCAGAACAACATTTTGGCAAAAGCAAAGGAGGTCATGCCTGCCCCTTGGCTCCTGGAAGATCCTCATAAAGTGTTCAGGGAGAGCCCTGTCATCCAAGTTACTCCAATGTTTACCACATTGAGGCAGGCGCTCTGATCCCACAACTTGTGAGCAGAGATGAAGGGGGAGGTATAACCGAACTGGGTTTACCATGTTAATAGTACACAAAAAAAAACCCCAGTAATCAACTAAGTCAAGCTGTTGGTCCCCCAATTTATCATTCCTCTGGGCTGCTTTTTGTGACTTCTTTTTCCTTCCAAAACTGCTCTGGAAAATCATTTCAGATAATAATATAGACTTATGTAAACACATATCAGCCCTGTAAGGCCGTCTCAGCCTCCTCCCCAATCCTGGAGGTCCTGACAGGTAAAACCAAGCCTTCTTCATTCTCAGGCTCTCTAGAATGTGCCTCCTAAAAACAGTGAGAGGATCCTTTGCTTGATTTCCTTTCGTGGGCCAGGCTTGGGGAACAACCTGAAATGAATTCGGTATATAACTGTCAACAACCCTAACAGCCAAATCTGTGTCTGAACAGAAATAAATCCAAATTGGCAGCGAGGTAGGGAGCGCGGTGAAGTGATTTCATCACAGCACAATCCTCCCAAGAGATCTATAAAGAGACAGCTCCAGGTGAGAGCCGAAGAACCGAAGAGAAAGAAGCGGCTGTAAGAAGGGACAGGACACCAACAGGCACAAGTGGTTTAAAAACAAACAAATCTGGGCAACCAGTCTGAGTCCAGTGCTGAAGCCACCATGGGACCGGGTGCAGGACACACGAATTCTAGTACTGGCACCACCCCTCGTGCACTGTGTCAGCTGCAGGATTCACTTTACTTCTCTTTTTGCAGATTTGTAAAATAAAAAGAATAACATCTGCTTCTCAGGGCTGCTGATTTCATTGATCAGAGAGCAGGACATGGCACAGTAGATATGAGGAAATGCTTGGAAGCTGCCAAAGGAGGTTTAGCCTCTACCTCTGACTAACTGTGTGACTTTGGTTAAGTTACACAGTTCTCTCAGACTCAGACTTTTCGAAAGGGGATGATAATATCATCTTCGTGGGAACAGAAAGCAGATTAAATAAGATAATAAACATGAAAAGTACTTAGCATAATGCCTAGCTTATACTAGGTACTCAATAAATGGTTAAAAGAAAAAAACCACACACATACGTATCTATTTTTTATATATATAAAACAAGATTGAAGATGAAAGACTTGAGATAATATAAAATATTCTATTATTTTATAATTTACTATAAAAATAAATGTTTGTTATCCTTGTTAATATTTGCCCTTTGAAAGTCCAACCGTCTTTTAAGTATCTCAGTCTTTGAGGATGTCCAATAGTTTGGATGCTGCTTGCTTGGAGCCTGTGGTATATTTAATTATTGGTCCCAGTTCCCTATAGTAGTATTAAACAGCCACATTCTCAACATGGCTTCCTGGTAGACAAAGTTCTCTTTCTCACACCTTGACTTTGGGTTTGGTCATGTGACTTGCTTTGGCTTACCGGAGTTTGCTAGAATGCTGGAAATGAGCACATGGGCTTGCCCTCTTATGGGTGGCTGTAAGAGCAGCTTCCTGGAGCTGCAGGTCTCATAACGACTAGAGACAAATGAAGCTGAGCCAAGCCAAGCCTGGGCCAGCCAACTGACACACATGTGAGCAAGAAAGAAATGTTTACTTTTGTAGGCCACTAGGTTTTGAGGTGACTTTTTTACGGACCATTATTGTGGCAATAACTGATTGATTTAAAAAAACTAAAACAAAACCTTATCTTTAGAGGTAGGTTAGAGGGGAAATCCCCGGCCCCTCCAAATGTATCTGCTCCACCTGGACCTTCTGCGCTGAGCGACATGAACAGGAGCCCCTGGAGGGACAGGGTTTTCTGACTGCCGCCCAGCTTAGGGTAGTGAGGAAGCCTGGGTTATTTTCTGGTGATGCTGGACAGCATTGGGCTGATCTCCACCAGTCTGCTTTGTAGATTTTATATCCACTTTGGTCAAAGCCAGGTCAGCAGAAAGTATAATGTCAAGGAATCTGAAGAACCGGGAGCCCTGAAGAGCAAATTAAGGCTTCTTCAAAGTAGCTGAGATCTAGCGATGAGAGGGACTAAGAAAATGCAGAGGCAAAATGGTGAGAATCTGTTTTCAGCTCCTCAGCTCCCCCAAGCTCCCCTTTCCATGTGTATCCATGATCCACTCTCCAGGTCTCTCTCTCACCTTCCAGGAAAGCAAGGTGTCTCCGCACAACATGGCCACATCCAAAATCTGCCCAGGCAACAGTCCAGTATCATTCATTTAAATCTTGATTTAAATTTAAATCTATATTACTCCTTCTAGGGCTATTTTCATACCAAGTCTATATTTAATAAAATGTTTTCCCTGTAAGAAAAAACATCAGGAACTACAGCAAGCATGGGAAAGTTGTTTGGTGATTTTCTTGGGAAAGGAAAGGAAAAGTTACCCCAAATCCCTGACAAGGTGCACATAGGCACATTTGAAATGATGATCCAAACATTGAGAGTAATAACATAACATTACATATATTCAAGGTATACTTTTGTTTTCCAATTATTTTTCTTGGCCAATCTTTCACTTCTGATTTATTTTTTTATTGAGGTAACATTGGTCTATAACATTATATAAATTTCAGGTGTACATCATTATATTTTGATTTCTGTGAAGACTACATCGTCTTCACCACCAAAAATCCAATTGCCATCCATATACGTTAAGGGGTAATAAATGATTCGGCATCATTTCAAAGCTGATCATTTTGCAGATGTGTAATTGAGACACAGAAAAAAATAGAAATGATTGCCATCAAAAAATGTAAAAGTCCCTGGCCTCTAAATACTCAGGAAGATGTTAGGACAGGTAAAAGCTACCCTCTTAGCCATTTTCTGTTGGGAATCCTAGAAAATTTAGAGTAGAACTTTCAAAGGACTGATGATTGGAAATCTACCAGGCAAGGTTTTAAAATCTAGCAGTATGAATGCAAATCTAAACTAGTGGTATTAACCAGTTCCCTCCTCTTCTTTTCTGTTGCTTCCTAGGGCCATGTCATCTCACTCTCTTACCATCACTGGGAGGCAGAGAGAGGATGAAAAACACTGCCCACGAGATATATAAACTAAAACAGGGACACCAAGAGTTGTCATTTACCCCAGGGTGACTCAGGAGTGGAGCCTACAATGTAACCCATGCCTGCTGATTCCCTTCCACAGGCAAAGGATGCTCTAATGACTACACAGGAAATTACAATTCAGGAAATCTCTTAACAGTCACCAGTAGTAAAGGCAAGACTTAGTAAATAGGTGTGGATCATGTCCTCGGAAAACTTAGTTCTACCAAACTGCATGAACATGGATTGGGTCAAAGTGAGTATATAGCCAACTTTGCTCCTATCCCCAAGAAGGCCCTGGAATGAAGAATGACTGGCTGAAGGAATCAATTAATCAACCAATCACAGAGGTTGTCTCCTTAACATACACCCCACCAAAGTATATTTGGTGTGTTTTTTTTTTTTAAGGAAGATTGGCCCTGAGCTAACATCTGTTGCCAATCTTCCTTTTTTTTTTTCCCTCCTCAAAGCCCCAATACATAGTTGTATATCCTAGTTGTAAGTCATTCTAATTCTTCTATGTGGGATGCCACCACAACATGGCTTGATAAGCAGTGTGTAGGTCTGTGCCCAATATCCAAACTGTCGAACCCTGAGCCGTGGAATCAGAGTGCCCAAACTTAACCACTTGGCCACGGGGCTAGTCCCTAGTGCCTATTTTTTTATTCCAAGGAAGTTGTATAATACCTCTGGAGAAGGATCAGGTCCCATGTGACCCCATGTGGCACCCACAACTGCTTACAACATCCTGGCTTTGCACATGAGTGGCTGAATTTGAGGCAATGCCAAGCATTGCCATTGTAAACAGTGGAGAATGTAGTCCTACACACACTTGCACAAAACCTGAAAAACAGAATCAGCTTAACTATAAAATGGGCCCTTTTATTTTAATGTGAGCTTTTAATTCATACATTAGTGAGAAAGAGCTTAAAGCCTCTACTTATACAGGATACTTCCTCTAGTTCATGAATTGAGGAAAACAAACTAAGCTGACAAGTCAAAACTGCCTTCCTTAAAAAAGAAGCCCAGGAAGAGGTGGGAGTGGGGTAGAAGAGCAAAGTTGTGAGGCTCTGTAACGTTATTGACAAGCCAAGTCTCTGAGAGTAGAAGAAACAGTCTAGAAGTAGAAGGTGGATTTTCATGGAAATATGCACTCCTTAGGGATTTTAACATCTTGGACTTTCCAAGCTGTGCTGGGGAAGTGAAAACTTGTGAGGAGCAAAACATTGTGGAATTTTTATTTGCAGCCATAAGTTATCCCATATGGTCGGAGAGTGATTTCTTATACGATGGATAGGAACTTGAATTAACTTGGCTGTTTATTGCAAGGAGAAAGAAGGAAGAGATGGGTGGGCTGGATTTCTGTGTCATAACTGGGCCTGCGGCAGAGGCGGCAGCAAATCATCTCAAGTCAGCAGAGTCTTAGGTGGCTGAAAAATTATGGCAAGAGTGACAGTGGGATAAAGCAATTGGATGGAAGAAAGAAGAGAAAATGGAAAAGTAAGATAAGTGATTACCAGCCAATAGGAAATGTATGGTAATAAATACCCAGGCAAGGGAGAAGGAGGAGACGAGGGGAGAGGAAGTCAGTGTCAAGGCAAAGAAAGGGCGTTTAGGCAAGGTACAAAATGTCAGGTAGAGGAGATCCCCGACTATTACAGAGGGAAATCAAGATAGTGTCAGAACATGATAAGACTAGCAAAGATGCAGAACGAACAAATTACACAAGAGGTTGAAACAAATAAGACATTCTTAAGTATGTAAGGAACAAGAGGTCAGAGAAATGGCAAGGGAAATTTACTGCCAGAGGAGGCAAAAAAAAAAAAAAAATATATTAAATGAATTCTCTGCCTGAGTGTTCACAGAGGATGGGGCAGATGCCAGAAACAGGCATAAATTTCCAGAAGGAGGAAGGAGAAATGTTTAAGGAAATCAAGATCAATAGTAGAACCAGCCATAAAGAAATTGCAATGTTCCCAAGCCTCAGAAAACTCCAGAGGCAGAAATGGCATCCAGCCCAGAGGAAGGGAAATGGTGGAAGGGGTCTCGGAGCCCTTTCACAGGGCTTTTGCAAAACTAGAAAGAGAAAGGCAGGTGCAGTCCCGCGGAACTGACGTGATACTAACTGGGGATGATGCATGATCCACTCTCGGGTTACCTTGTGATCAGGCCTCTGAAGAGTGACACCCAAACCCTTCTTCATGACAAGCATTTTCCCTTGAAAAGCAGTTGTCAGTAAGGGCTGGGTGTCACTAATAAAATGGTTGGTATTTGGACACTCTCAAAGGCCAGTTGTTCTCACCCGGCCTTTAGCCATGGCACCAAGAAACTGTTGACTAAGTGACCACAGTGCCTTTTGACCCTTGAGCTCCGGGAAGTCTTCTCTGACGTGCTTCCAGGGAATAAAGATCACCAGGACGAGCAAGAGGAAAAGGCAGGGAGTTCCTGGGGAATCTGATTCGTGGCTGGGGCTGTGTACTGACGTCACTTCTCGTTCACGTCACATCTCTGTTCTGATTCTCCTCGTGTCTCACTTTTTATTTCTTTAATTTCACTATATTGTAAACATCTTTCCCAGCTGCCTTAAATGCTTTTTGAAAACAGCTGAGAGAGGAAGGAGGCTAGAAGAAAGAAGAGGAGAGAGCAAAGAGTGGGAGGAGAGGGTGAGGGAGAAATTGTGAGACCATGGGGCAAAGAAAACAAGCAAGTGCATTGGTCTGAATGGGGAAGAAAAATGGGTTGGAAACAAGAAAAAGATCTAAGAGTTTGAGAAATCATGTAATAAGGTAGGGTTGGAAGACAGAAGAGTAAACTAAACTGTAGGAAATTAAGAAAGGATTTGAGGTATAGGGTTAAGTAAGAAGCAGCCAGGGGAAGGAAAAAAGAGAAATATGATGGGAAGAAGGCCTTTAAGGGCTCAGAATGGAAGTTTGAAAGGGTAAAACTAGAGAGAAAGAAGCAAATCATGAGGAGATTTACACTTGGCTTTCAAGAGAGTCCTAGGAGACAAGGAACTAAGCTGGTGAGAGAGAAGAGGAGCTATGGCATAAAACCAAAACAGCAAGCATGCAGAAAGAGAGAAATTGAGGTATCACAGCAAGAACTTAGCATCTCTGAAGGTGAGTGTCTTGTAGTGAACTCGGACCATAGCACTGAGCCTGTAAACATCAAAAGCAACTCCTTGGAAAGGCACACACACACACACACCCACCACCACATACACACATCACACCATAAACACACACACACGCACTCCACACAAACACACACACACGCCATATATTTCCATCAAAATAAACCAACTGAGGTTCCCTTTCAAAAATATAGATGAGAAATAATGAAATTTGCTAGTGGAAGACACAGGCTATTCTAATATTATAGTTATTTGACACCATAAAATTTAGTATCTAAAAATATAAATTTTACACGAGTGATTATAATTCCACATACAGATAAATAACAGCCTTAAAAGATGTTTTATTTACGAACTTGATCAAACATTCTTCGCTTACCAGTAAGGAAAATAGTCCATAAATCCTAAGTCAATTATTTGATTTCACAAAATTTCTGGGTTGAAAGTGAGAAATGGTATGGTCACTTTGATCGTTTCCCATTCAAATATGCCCCCAGTCGATAAAATACGTCAGAATGGTATGCAAAGCTTTCATGTTGACTAAGTCAGATAATAGCCAAAGAGTTATGTTTTTCCCTCTTCTCCATGTGGTCATGTTCACTGCACACTTCTCAGTCGGAAATGCTGTACCTACTCTTTTATTTTATAATCTTCAGTGTGAAGTACAGATCAAGAGGTTTTCACTCCTATTTTGCATTTTGGTAAATGGCATCCATGAAGAAGGAACTAGGTGGGACCAGTGTCAACTAAATTAGAACGAGAGAAAGGGTCACCCCATGACCTAATGAAAAAGGGAGCCATTTACTCTAGTTTATGAAAATAAATTGAGTCTGAAAATCATGCCCCCACGATGTCTTCCCTCCCCTCTGCCCTTATCCATGCCCCAGTCCACAAAAGGACACAGGGTACTGGCTAGAGATGAGCAATCATCCACCCATAGATGCTTGTTTGCTCTTTGGACAAAGGACTTTTTAAATTTTTGATTCCCTAGCCAACATTGCAAATCTCCCAGAGAAGATGACCTACTCTTTTTGAAAAATCAGACCTTCTGACAACAACATTCCCTCCAGTCAGCTACCATCAGTTGCTGAGTAGGGCTGCCCACTTGAGATTGGACCTGGCTCTCCAGGGCATCCCAGTCCCCACCAGGCACACATCTATTTTGGTAATCTGCTTGGCCCTTGCAGATAGTTGAGTTTTCAATGTCTGTGTTGAAGAAACCATAAAGACCACCAACACATTGCACAGTCTTTCAAAATCAGGATCAGTATTCTGATCTGCTTCTCTGAGAAGCCTGGGAGCAGATGACAGGTCAAAACTCCACAGCCACGCACAGTGCTCCATATATATTTACAAACAACGAGAGCTCCGGAACCAGATGACAGGGCCTAACTGCCCCCTGTCTCACTTTAAATTATAGAATAAAGTAGACTTCTGGTTTTTGACATTCCTTGACAAATAGGATTAAGAATTACATTATCTTTTTTTTTAACTTAGCTACTTACATTCTTCTCTTACTTTATGATTTTTCTTCATTATAATATCTTAAACCTGATGTTGATAATCTTGCTAATAATTATAACTATATTATGAAACATTTACTTTTTAATGTCTTCTTTCAAATACTCAATATATATTTTATTATGACTTTACTAAAGATTAAATGAGTAAACTAATTTGTTATGATGTCTGCATTGTTCAACATTTACCTTGAAAAATAACACTGGGTCTTTTGAATGTAATGA
The DNA here is from genome assembly GCF_041296235.1 of Equus asinus. Classification (NCBI taxonomy): domain Eukaryota; kingdom Metazoa; phylum Chordata; class Mammalia; order Perissodactyla; family Equidae; genus Equus; species Equus asinus. The sequence goes on along the minus strand of NC_091795.1, from coordinate 45,587,784 downwards.
CCTGAAATTTCTAGAAGTAATTTGATGATTTATTTTAAATATTATCAACTAGAAGGATGATAAACAATACTTAAACTCCTTACTTCATTATGAGGTCTCATTCTGTCCCCCAGGGGAAAACAGCCGATGAAGCCTCCAGGCCCTGACCCGTAGTAACCTGACTGCCAGCCAGGCAAGCAAAGCTTGGAAAAGGTCATACACTGGAGTCTCAGGATCTAAAAGCCAAAAATAGCACAAGGCACTGAGAACCAACTAGTCTTTTAACTCATAACGGTGAAATACCAAGTTCAGTATAACGACATGCTTCTCATATTGTACAGGTTGTTTTTTTATTCTGAATTAAACCTATATTCTTATGCCAGAACAGGTTTATAAAAAAGACAGCAAACCTAGGTAAGTCATAACTCTAACAAACATAACTTTCCCTCCCACCCTCAACACCAGCACGCATATCCCAAACTGGGCTGCAGGCTGAGTGGGCTACGTGGTTTGCAGGGCCTGGTGCAAAATGAAAATGCCAGTTGCCGTGTTCAAAAATTATTAAAAATTTCAAGATGGCAACAGCAGAGCATTAAACCAAGTGAGGAGCCCTTCTGAGCTTGAGGCCCCATACAACCGCACAGATCCCCTGCCCATGAAACCAGATCTGGTTGCAAGAAAGAAGTTTTGGAAAAATAATTCTTCCTTTCAAAGATATAAAACCATTTAGTCTTTACTTCCATATCCTCAGATCCAAGCTTAGGGAAGACAGCATCCATATTTGGGAACAGGGCACGGAGCTACTAAAGACAATCAACCATCTCCCCAGGTAACTTTCCTGTTGTTGCCTCCATCTCTGTATCCTAATGGGCCCTGCCACCTCCCTCCCTCCAGGGAAGATTTGCTTGGGCATGAACCCTTTGGGCATGCACAGTGGGCTGCTGATTAAGGAAATAAGGCGACTTTCAGTATGACAGCCTGCACCTTTTTAACCTCAGGGCAGATTTAAGTCCCCTCGGGGAGTCTGAATTAAAAACTCTCAAGTCCCTTTCTTTGAGAACAGGAAGCCCAGGAAGAGGAGGAGGGCATGCCAAAGTGAATTCCCTTTTTAAAAAGTATGGAGTCGCTCTCCTAGGAGGGCTCTTCACACACCAGAGCAAAAGAATGCAGACGTGAAAGCGTCAGCAGGGCAGGGAGAAGATGTTATGTTCGACCCGGAAGGGCACTGCCTTGGTAACAACTGAGCCTGTATGAGAAATTCTAAGAATGGAGCCTCAGGCATTTGTGGGCATCATTCTGGGAGATCCAGCTTTGGCTTAAACAATGGCGGCATCTGCTGTTGGCAGGGAATTGGAAGGGTTGGTGCCATTTCCTGGTTGTACCAAAATTTTGTGTATCTGTAGAACATTCTAGTTATTCTTTGGGCATGGCCTGCTCAGTCACTTCTTAGTTCTGAGAAATTGGTACAACAGGATTTCCAGTGCAGTCAGGTGTCTTGGTATTGCTGTTCGGGGGTGGCCGGGGAGTCAAGATGGCCAGGCTCTGATACTAATGGGCTATGTGACCCTGGGCAAGGCCCAGCACCCTTCCAACACAGCTTCTCAGCTTCAACCAAGAACCTGAAGGAACTCAAGTAGATCTGAAGTGGCTGACTCCCCTTGAAGGCCCTGGGGTGAGGGGGTAAGAGGTGAATGGGTCAGATCTGGGCGGCAACCCACCCCAGCTTCATGAGAGCAGCTCCCTGATCTTCTGCTCATTTTATCCCGCCGTAGGGCACAGAGGTGAAGAGCAGGTTTCTGGAGGACATCCCACAGTGTCCAGTTTGTGTCTCACCAGCTCTGACACCAGCTGCCAGGGCTCCTATCCCAGCTTCCCCTCCTCCTAGCTGTGCGACCTCACGCATGTTGGTTGACCTCTGGGCCTTGGTGCCCTTGCCTGGAAAACCAAGACAATAACACTCCTGACCTCTAGGGTTTTTACAAAGACTAAATGAGGTCATATGTTTAAAACATTTAGCTCACTTCCCGGTTTATAGTATGAGCTAAACGAATGTTAACTGTAACAATTTTGTTTGAACAAAGGATTCCATCGCACAAGAAAGGCTAAAAATATCATTGGAACTGATATCTTCAAATATCTCTAGGACTAAAGGGCTATGATTTTTCTACTGTTTCTTTCTGTATCTCCTTTATCCCTTCACTCCTTTCCTATAAAACCTCTGCAACCTGGATTGAACCAAAGTTAAACAGGAATCTTTCCTTGGCCATGGGTGGTGGGGGGTAGGGGGGAGCCACAGGCATGTCTACCAGTATTAAAGTGCCCCCAGAAATGCTGTCTGGAAGCCTGGTATCATGGGATTTTGCCTGGCCTGTTTTGAGGGTGTAACCAAACCCTCCCCCCTCCCCACCCCTCCTGTGAGAGGAATTATGATAGCCTATGCATGCTATGCTTGCGGCAAGGCCTAAATCTCTATTTACGGCTGCAGACAATAAAGCTAACGCCAAGGTAAATGCCGTCACAAAGGAAAAATCTAGGACAAGGCAGAAGCCATAGCTAAGGGCTTGCAGAATACGTATAATTTATGTCTACTCCGTGGTGCCGATTCACAAACGACCTCTCAGCTGGCAGTTACCTTCCCCGGCTTTTGCCTTCCACCTGCTTAGTGAGAAAACAGCCGTCGATGACAGGAGCCCGGGATAAATCTGTCAGTGAGACTTACAGGACAAAATCTCCTGAGAAAGGCTTCAGGAATCCAGCAAATAAATCTCTGTGTCCCAAACAGTAGCAAGGTCACCCAAGTTTATAACGTCTCCTTTTAACCCCTCTGGAATGGGCCTTATTGACTATAATTATCACCAACCTCAGATGACACTCTGAAGTGGCGGGTCTTTTGCTACCAGGAGGACTGCCCCACGCAGAAGTGCTTCTGAGATAACAGCCTCAAGAGCAGCAGGTTTTGGACAAGGGTCATGATTATCTTTCATCTGATAGGTAAGTTGGATGCTTCGAATCTTCCAGGAAGGGGATGGGCATTGAAAATAGAAGTCAGGCATTAACACAAGTTGGGAAAAGGACTTCAAGATACTTAGAGACTTAGAAGACAAGAGGGCAGCAGGGTCTCTAGCTACAAGACAACAACAGTTCCCTAGCTGTCACCCGAGCCTGCAAAAGGTCCTCCATTGGCACACTGACCAGATACTACACAATGATTCTAAAAGAGGTTTGAGGACACCCAGAGAGGCTCGACCCTGTCTTTTAGAAAGGAAATTGTCCCTTCAATTTCCTCCTTTGGAGATCATGGGCACTTACAGCAACAGCCAAGCTGCAGGAACCGTGAAAGTCAGCAGCGTGACAAGAGCTCCCCAAAAGCTACGCTGGTTAGACAAGCCAAGGAAAGAGTGGAAGACGGTGGGTATTTAAGATTCCTTACTGCAGAGGGCATGAAGTGCCAGCTTCTACACCTGACACCCAAGGTTCTACCCAACATAGCCAGCTTTCTCTTTCCAACTGAGCCATCATGACCACCCAGATGCAGCTCCAAAGTTATAGCTGCAGACCCTGAGGGGACCTTGGAGTTGGTGCAAGGGGCCACGGATTCTGATACACTGAGGCTGTCATACCCAAATCTGTCTTATGTTATATATATATGAAACTGTTAGAGTTTGTATGAAACTCATACAAAATGGATTCATTTAGAAATACTACTGAATCTTTGGTTGCTTTTGGTACTGAATGAGCAATTATTTTCCTGTAGAAGTTCTGTTTTGTTTGTTTGGTTTTTTGGCATAAAAAGCATTCTTCTTGAGAAGCAGGGACCTACTGGGCTACAAGGCCCATTTCATCAGATGTACAATCTCTTCCCTGACATCTCTCTCCCAGCTCTGTCCAACAGAAATTCAATGCAAGCCACAAATGTAGTTTTCGACTTTCTAGTAGCCACATTTTTAAAAAAGCAAATAGAAACAGGAAAATTAATTTTCATAATACACTTTCATCTAAGATAGTCAAATTATCATTTCAACATGTGATCAACATTCAAAAAATACTGAGGATTTTTACTTTTTTTTTCATATTAAGACTTCAAAACCAGGTGTGTATTTACCTTTACAGCATATCCCAATTTGGATTAGCCACAATTTAAGTGCTCAGTAATTACATACAGCTAGTGGCTACCATATTGGACAGGCAGTTCTCTTCAGTCATACTTCAAAGTCTCAGTTATTGCTTCTCCCCCTACCTTCCTGCCTTTCACACCCTCCCTTCCACACCTCTCTGACTGTCTGCAACACAGCATTCCTCATCACCTGCTGCAAGAACCATTGTATCTAGAGATCTCCAAGCCCAGAGTGGTCTCCCACCCCTCACTTCTTCTAGCATTCAAGGTCTGTGCCACACACTTGCCCCAACAATCCTACCCCAACTGGTCTCATTAGCCAGCTGCTTCATAAGTGTGGATAGTGTCTCCCCAAGAAGTCTGTAGCCTATTTGTGGATAGTAAATGTGCCTTTTATCTTTTTTCTTCTCCACAGCACCAAGCAGAGTACAGAACACATAGTAGGCTCCGTAAGTACTTGCTCAATTGAATCCATTTCATTTTCTTAGTTGCTCTGGTCTATGTTACTGGAAAAGTAAGACCTTTATTTGCTGATGAAGACAACATGGCAATAAAAGAGCGAAGAGATGTGATATTTTTCCTCCAGAGGCCAATTTTCTTACTTCTGGATGCAGGGACTTTGTCATCAAGAATATGTCAAGACTTTCCACGGCCTTATTTTATACTACTTTGGGCCTCTCATCAGCACTCACAAACTCCAAATATGTACAACCCGTATATTTTCGAAATACTTTCCAATGTATGCTTCCTTATGCCTCATACCCCTTCTCCATTTTAGCTTCATTGAAATAAAGAAGACAGGGACCATTTTTGAGAAAAAGGAGAAGATGGCAAGGAAAAACTCTCTCTTTCCCCTAGGAGCTCTGAAGAAGAAAGGGCATGGAGAGAGGAAGGTAGGTAGTCCTACGTGCATGTGTCAGACTCTGAATAGAGAGCCACAGAGCCTTGCAGGAGGCTCGGGTAGCCCACAGGCTGTGTGGTAGATGGCCTGGTACAGGAGCCCTTTGGAGGACTTAAGAGGGACTCAGAGTGATCTGCAGAAGCAGGGAGAGTCGAAAGGAGGCCAGTCAACAGGGAGAGGCCCCTGGACAGGATCAAGCTATGAAACATACCACAAATTCATCAGCTGCAGAACGCCCCAAGGAAGCAGCCAGCTAAACTAGATCTTAGTGGACACCAGTCAGCATTCACTCAAGGAGAATCATGGGGAGACCCCTTCTTCCAGAAGCTATGAAGACCTTTCTCCTTTTCTCTGACACCATCTTCAGAGAAGACAGAGGTGTAGGGAGGAATCTGAATAATAACTAAAAGATAATTTACCCCGCAGGACTAAGTTTTGAACCAGCCTACAAATACAACACCTGTACTTTTTCTGCACAGCTCAGTGTAGTATGAGTAGTCCTGTGACTCTGATATATATGAAGTCATTCAATAGATAAAGCTGAGAAGACAAGAAAGTATGGGGTGTATATGGTGTGGTTGTAGGAAGTGAATGACTTTCAGACAATGTTCAAATTCTCTGAAGAACTTGTAGTCACAAAATTCACTTTAATGCAACAGCATTGACCTTGAGCAAAATTCTTCCTAAACATCTAGCTCAAAACAGCATTCACTGAGCACTTGTGCTAGCTACTGCAGACACTCTATTAAATAAAACTCGCTTGCAAGGCACTTACACATCAGCACCATCTTCCCTTCCAATGCCAGAGTCTACCTATGGAAATCTGCTTTCAAGAAGCTTCCAGTGTTTGTCATGTATACCTTAGTGTAAATTAAGTGAATGTGTTATCTCACCATAATTTGTGATTTGTTTGTTTGTTGTAGTGGTTGTTGTTTACTGTCATTTCCGACTATAAAAGTAAAGCTTTGATCTCTGCTGGAGTGACTTTCAGGCATTAGTAAACACCTAGGGAGCTTTATACGTTTTCATATGAAGAGGTCTTCCTCCTTGAAATCCATTCAACAAATATTGAGTAAGTACTGGCTCTGTTCCAGACCCAGAGTTAAATGCTGGAAAGACACAGTTTCTTTTCTAACATCTCCACTTATAAGTCCCATAAGCATCTCAAATTGAATATATCTTAAGAAGAGTATGTGATTCCCACCCACCTGAACCTGATCGTCCACAGTTTTTTCTGTCACAGTAAATAGTAGAACCATGTACGCAATGTGCTCAAATTAGAAACCCTGGCATAATCCAATTGCTCCTGTTTCCTGACGCTGTCCCTGAGAAACACACTCTAACGCATGGACACGGACACACATCCACACATGTGCCGTAAAATTAACTTAACAGGAGGCCATTAGATGAGGTGGTTCTAACGCTGTGGCAGCCAACATAAGCAACCCAAAGCCTAAGCCTATAGATGCCCCAAGGTTATGAAATGGAAACCTAAGGACAACCAGTCACAAACAGCTGACCGGGCTTTAAGCTATAGCGAATCAATGATCTCCTTGCTTTGCTTCCACCTTCCATAAAAAGCCTCTCCAAGAACTCCTGTCAGTGGAGCGCTCCTAAACACTTCCAGTTTGGCGCTGCCTGATTGAAATCGATTTTGGCTCAAACTCTTAAAACTTGTAATATGCCTCAGTTTACCTTTTAACTGTACACACACATACGTGTCCATGGAATCATTCTCTTGGTCCTGCCTCCAAATCAGATCTTGAATCTGCAGGGGAAGAAAAATAATTTTACCTCTACCCTTATGACTTCTTGCTGAAATGCCCTGTAAAGAAAGATTAACAACAGGGGACCAGCCACGTGGCCCAGTGATTAAAATTCCATGCACTTCCACCAAACTCATATCATTTAGATGGCCTGAGTTCACTGGTTCAGATCCTAGGTGTGGACCTACCCCACTTGTCAGCCATGCTGTGGAAGAGTCCCACATATAAAGAAGAGGAAGATTGGCACAGAGGTTAGCTCAGGGCTAATCTTCTTCAAGCAAAAAAAGAGGCAGATTAGCAATGGATGTTAGCTCAGGGTGACTCTTCCTCACCAAAAAAAAATTAACAACAGACAAAGTTTATTATAATATTATATATGATATATATTATAGTATATATAATAAATATTATAATAAACAAGTTTAACATGTATAGAAGGGAGATATCAAGGAAAAATGAGTAAACTCCCCAAGATGACCCAAGCCACCACCTTAAATACCATCTTCAGCTAAAGACAAAAGAAAGAAAGATGTTGAGGGTGGGGGGGGGTGGCAAAGACACGGGAGGTTACCAGGAAAAGCACAGTAAACAAGGGTATGGTTGTCATGCAGGTTTAAGCAGTCGCCTTCTCCATTCATAAGAGTTTCTTGTGATTGAGAGTCATCCTTCTCTTCCTGGTACAGAGAGGGAGACACCCTTGTGAATGGAGATTTCCTGTGTTGACGTAAATTGCCCTTAGAGAAGGATAACTTCTACTTGGTTTTCAGAACTTCTCCTGTGTCTGCTGTTTCTCAAAAATAATCAGTTCAAGATAATCTTTATGCCAAAGAGGTGTATTTGGGGTGGCATATTCTACTAGCCTTCCCGACTGCCCTCTCCTCTTCATGCCCATTGCCTCTGCCCTCTCTCAAGTGGACACTCAGATCTGACGTCTTCTGCTTTCTTGCTCCCCGCTCTCTCTCGCCTCTCAGCTCTCAGATCTCAGTCAGATCGCCTCACTCTCCTGCTTCAACTCTTATTGGCTTCCCAGGATACCTGGTGTAATATCCCAACTCCGTCCCCATCCTCCAAGGTTCTGTGTCATCTACCCTGCTTCTCTCCCCGTGGGATCTACCCTCCCCACCTCCCCAGCCTCACTTCTAATCTCTTTCCCCACCCACTACCTGCTCCACTCATGAGAGTCTCAGGCAGTTCTCAGAATGGGCCACATTCTTTCTACCTCTGGTCCTTTGCACTTGCTGTTCCTTCTGCTTAGAATTTGCTCTGCCTATCCAATGACTGCTCCTTCCTCTCCTACAGGTCTCAGTTTAAATATCATCTCCTCACAAACACCTTCCCTGATCAGCCTAGCTGAAGTTACACCTCAATTTTAACTGTCACAGCATTCTGTTTATTTTCTTTAAAGCAAAACCATGGGTTGTGAATAGCTGATTTATTTATTGGCAGCATAACATAATAGTTATGACTCTGAAGGCAGATTTTCTGGATTCAGATTCTGGCTCTGCCACCCTCAAGCTGTGTGGCCTTGGAAAAGTTACTTAACCTCTCTGTGCCTCCATTCCCTTATCTCTAAAATGTAAAAAATGATACTACCTGCTTCACAGAGTTGTTAGAGAATTAAAAGACTCAATAAACATGAAGCACTTCAAATAGTGATTGTCTGCAAGAAGCATAAATATGTCTATTTGTTAAATAACTATAAAAATAAAATATGATGATGTCAAGAATCCTGTCTTTCTCTATTTAGCACTATCTCGCCAGAGCTTAGCCTCATGCCTAGCACAAAGAAGATAGTCCATAAATAGTCATTAAATACATAAACGAATAAAAGAATGACCAAATGACATGACTGTCCTCCAAGTATTTGTCATAAAGCCCAACAGGTTGAAAACTTTAATGTCCAAAGTAATCACCTGGGGATCTTGTTAAACTGTAGACTCTCACTCAGCTGGTCCGGGGAGAAGCTGGAGAGTCTGTATTTCCAACAAGCGCCAGGTGTTGCTGATGCTGCTGGTCCATAGTCCACACTTTGACTATCTAGCTGATTGCCGACTGACCTAGATCTAGAAATCAGCTCCTGGAAAGTGTCTGCTGGAAACAGCCTTCCCATTGCAACACATTTATCTCTTATAGATAGTCACTTCCTCATAAGGCCATCCCAGAGTTAGAACCTTTTGGAAGTATTGATGGGGTCTCAGTGGACACTGCCCATGATCTCACTCAGGTGGTGTCACCTGAGTCAATAATCAACCTACCATTACTTCTGACCACCTGGGAAGTTCTGGAAAAGGCCTCCTTATGTATTTCCCCTTTATCATCAATGGGCCATCTATATATTTCATCTGAAAAGAATCTGTTCTTTTTAGGGCTCTCTTTGGGGCCTTAAAAGGTGTAGTAAATGTGTTTCCTTTACACCAGCATTTTCAGTAATTTATTCCAGATACTCGTCTTGTATCATTTAACTCTTAAATGCTTTCAGATTTCAAATATGCTTTGTATCAGCACATACAAACTATGCATGTTGGCACTGGTATTTTAAGAACAAGAAGGTTAAGGTTTCAAAAGCAACACCCTGATTTCTTGGACATGATGAAAGTGTGATTTTTTTTTTCCCAGGGCAGAGGGTGTGTGTGGCTGGAATTACTCAGAACTGCTCACTGGTTGCCTCTCAAGGATTGCTTAAATTTAAAATACTGCCGTTGCTTCTACTGGAGTGTGAGCTCCAGAAAGGAAGTCTTACTCCTTTCCAAACTCCCAGCTAAAATAACCCCTGGGGCACTTTTGAAAGTAAGCATAATCTTCATGCAACAAGACATTTCCCAGTACCACATCTGAAGTCTGAAACCTCATTGTATATCTTCTTTAAACAATCGCAGCCTGCAACGCCTAATTATCTGCTTCCAAAAGCATTTGGTTAGGCACACAACACATCTCAGTAATGGAAATGGACTCTACTCTCCCACAGCCAGTTCATAAAAGCAATGGAGTCGTTTAAATATTGTCGATTCTCTCTCGGCAGTTCAGTCGAGTAATGTAGCAGAACTGTCTGATGGCCAAGGTAATGATCAGAAGGGATATAACAGAGAGAGACATCTACTGGCTGATATGGTAGAATTAGCTCATTGATTCAGTTGGAAGAGTTTGGCTTGAGGGTCTCATGGTAGTTGTTTCACATTCCAACGTCCCCTCCACAGCAACCCTGCAGTGCAGGCCGTGAAGGATCATGGCGTAATTGTCCAAATCCTCTTTACCTGTTCCCTGGAATCATGACTCCATTCATCACTCTAGCAAAATCTCGATCTCTTGACCACATGCACTCACAGCTTTTATTACTGAGTACCAATTATTTTAGTATTTGAGGATGCCAACTACAGCTGAAAAAAAAAAAAAAGGAAGCTGTTAGAATTCCCCACCTTAGAGATCTTTAGAACTGACAACCACGTGTGCAGCTCAACTGAGCAAGATGATGGGATTTCCATTCTCAACTTCTGTAACACCACTGTGCACTTCTTGAAGTTTGAAAACTCCAGGAAGGGCTGTAGCATCTACCACTTGCTGACATGCCATGGTCCTTATTTCATCCCAAACCAATTCCCCTCCAAAGCACTATGATTCATTAATGTTCTTATTATTATTGGTTAATGTCCATGTTAATTATTCATAATTCCCTATCAATATTCATATCCCCAGAGAACTCACTTCTATTCCTCCACACTAATCTAGAACGGAAGGAGACCGGCTAGAACGGAAGGACTATACTGAAGCTCAATGTCTGTCCTGTACAACATCATTAGGCATAAAGGGATAAACAGTGGCGCCCTCCCCCTCTGCTCCCGAGTCTCAGGGGCACGTGTTAATAGGCAGAATCCTGACATCCATCATTTTCTAAGGCAGGCAATCAGATCACCCTCCAAGAGGGAAGTTAGGTTATTTTTTTCAACAAACATATTTTAAAATGGAGGTCACTGATCTCATGGGAGAATGAGGACACAGCACACTCAGAGAGACCCTGTTACGGCACCCAGCACAGCGTCAGCAGAGTATGCTAGATATGGGTTGATAAAGATCCCAGACTTAAAGCCTGTACTTTCTGCAAGAGAATGAACAAATATTCAGACTCAATATTTAATATTGATATTGCTTGGAAGCAAGAGGCAGACATCCTTGTTCAGAAGGTGTGGGGCTCAGAGAAGTTCCCACAGTGTGTGAATTACTCCATTAAGGAGCAGCATCCGTTTCTTGCCTTTATAGATAAGGATGGGTCTCAAACTGTGCAGTGTTCTCATTACAAGATGTGTGTCACTCACTACCAATTAACCCTTTTTGCCTTCATAAAGACCCAGCTGAGATCCCTCTGAAACTGTGATATACGACATCACTGCCTCGGGACCTGTCCAACTGTCAGACAGCAGGAAGCTGCCCCACTCGTGAACATCTATTCGACTCTCCAAGTCCGGGGAGTCTACCTGGCACACAGGAGGTGTGACTCACATGTGGCTATGGCAGATCTTCTCTCTCCTCCCAAGGCTCACCAGGCAACCTTGGCCTAAAGCACAGAATGTTCTCGGTAAACATAAAGGACCCTAAAAATATTAACAGTGATTGTTATTGTTGTTATTAAATCTACAGTTTGGAGCAGTAACCACAAAATTGGTGACTTCCACAAGTCCAATTATGACCACTACAAAGTGGACAAAATAAAACTTTTCTCCTAGGAATCTTAATCTGTTTCTCCAATAGTGATTCTCAAAGGGGCATGATTTTGCACCTGGGGGAGATTTAGCAATGTCTGGAGACATGTTTGGTTGTCACAATGGGGGCTGGCAGGGGTCTTCCTGGCATCTAGTGGGTAGAGGCCAGAGATGCTGCTAAACATTCTCCAGTGTGTGGGATGGTCCCCACAACAAAGAAATATCCTACCCAAAACGTCAGTGGTGCTGAGGTTGAGAAATCCTATCCTATGGGATTATGGGAAGGAAAGAAAAGGATCTCCTCACCTCATTTTCTACCTGGAAACTCATTATCAGCTTTCTGAGTTAAAGTGGGACTGGGTGTAGCAACAGAGTCCTGCACTTGGCGATGGAAGACCGGGCACTCACCGTGGCCACTTTGCAATTGTGTGACCTCTGACAAATCAAAATTACCAAGTCCTAATTTCAAGTATTCTGTTTCTGCTGTCAAGTATATCCTAGGTTGGTATTCACAAACATGTTTACCATAACTAAAGTGACATCACAATGCATCTTCCTTGTTTGCAAGTGAAAGGGGTGCTATTAATGATTATGCTGGGACAAGAGGCATAAATCTGGACTGTCCTGGGCAAACCAGGACACCTGGCCATCCCACCAACAAGCAGAGGCAGCAGAAACAAGCAAAGAAAAACAGCGTTCTCTTGTATTTATCTGGTATCCTGTCCATTTCAGGAGACTTGCACATTCATTAGGCTGTCAGGTCATTATATCCACCCCTTTACATAGAAAGGGGTAGGATGATTATTACTCTAATTGGAGGGCAAGCAAATTGAGAAACAGACTGGGAAACCAAGCGCCCACATGCCCCTGGTCTCCTGATTTCTAGCCCAGCGCCCCTTGCTCCACAGTAGAATCCACCCACCCCCAGCAGAAGGGCAATATGAAGCAAGGAGTCAGGACCCCTGGTGGCAGATTTGTGGGTCCATGCCTATTTCCTTAATGGGTTTAAGAAGCCCGCTATGTGCATTAAGTATCGGCTGCATAAGAGAGCCTGGGACGCCATCTTAATACTAACCAGGAGAGAAGCTGGTTAGCATTAAGCGCCCAGAGGGGCCTGAGCCAGGACAGATAGCCATCTTTTCTTCATTAATGCTCAACTTCCTATAGCATCACTAGATAGCAAACCACATCCATCTTTATGGGCAATTTAGGGAGACTAAGGGAAGAAAGACACGCACGGGTAATAGAGAACATCTTCACACAGAAAACTGTTGAATGTGGTCACCCGATCCTGATCTGGTTTTCTAACCTTGCTTTCTACTTGTTGCAGAGTCTGGTCTCTTAGGCCCTGATCTAGGACAAGGGATTAGATTTTCCCTTAGCGGTTCAAGGTGACCGGAACTGATTATTCTCTTGACACTACCTCCTGGCACAGGAGTCTTAGGGCTGGCCCATATTCTGATTCCTGTGGCCACAGAAAATGGCCTCACTCCTTTGTACTAATATGGAGTTACCAGCTAAAATACAGGATGCCCAGCTAAATTTGAATTTCAGATACATGACAAATAATATTTTACTAAAAGTATATCCCAAACATTGCATGGGATATACTTATTCTAAAAAGTTACTAGTTGTTTCTCTGAAATTCAAATTTAATTGGGTGTCCTGTATTTTTATTGCTAAATATGGCAATTACGTCCTAAATTAAAGGTGCCCTGACTTCTTCCGCAAAACTGCTGTCCTCAGGCCTGGCTTCCTCTGAAACATGCTATGGTCACATGACCGCAGACCTACTGAAAATTACAGACCCCGAGTCATCCAGAGCCATGAAAAAGAGGTTGTTTGGCAAATGTGGAAACCAAAGCTGGTGGTCATTGGTGTGAAACGGGGAATTTCTACTTGCCACTTGAAGATTTTAACTAAGTACTATTGGGCTGACCTGAGACTCAGGATTTCACTTAAGAGAAAAAAATGAGCTTAATGTAGAGCCAGAATTTGCTGACTTGTGGCTAATGACCAATGGCACCTGCCGGGACAAGCCAGAAGAGGTTGAAAAAAAAATCTACAAATAAAAAGATTACAACCCTGGATCTTGCTTGGGTGAAAAATCTACAAACAGAGAAAACATGAGTGATGCATTTGGGCAGGGAGTTAACATCGTATGTGACAAATGGCAAGTTTCTGGGGAGAGTGCTATATCAACTCATAACTGAAGGATGCACTGAAGTAGAAAGGTAGAAGAGCCACCTGGGGACACTTTTAAAATTCTGCGTTATAAAACGTTGAGGCCAACTAAAGTCTTTGGATGTTTCCCCTCACATACCTTTAGCAAATAACTATTTCTCATGTCTAAGAGGACATATATATTTGTAAAAGCCTATAAAATGGCTCATCCGACTTTTCATACTTTTTCAAACACAAACAATATTTTTAAATGTTTTAGTATAATTAAATAAAAACCATATGGGGCCATTTTTTAACAAAAGTTCTGAGCTGAAAAACATAGATACTACAGGGTTGGTTGCCATGCCCCGACACTGGAATAGCAGCCTGCAATCCAATCAGGCAGAAAGGGATATCTGATGAATGGTCAGCGAGACGAATTCCCTCCTCCTCGTCATTAAATTACCCACAACTAACTTTAACAAAGGATTCTTGATCCAGCTCTCTTAAAGAACACGTGGGACCCATGCTTTATGGATTTCAAGGAACAGATTTGAGGAGCGTTCAGCGTCTTCCCTCCCCTCCCAGCTCCCCCTCTGGCAGCCTTGATCTCCTCCAGCATGGAGGGGCTGCAGATTGCCAACCCTGGCCCCACACCACAGAGGGCTTCCATCCTGCCTCTCCCAGGCCCTAGACCAGCGGAGGCAGCAGAACATGACGCACGTGAGTCCAGAGATGTGCCTGCTGCTCGCTTGTGTACATTGGAAACCACCTCTGGCCGCAGTCTTTGCTATGTCAAATTCTGAAGCTGGAACTTGATCAGCCACTTACCTGATCATATGTGAAATCGAATTATCTCCTTTTCTTTCAAATATAATCTGGATTAAAATCAATGCTAAAACATGAAACATGTCACTTAAATCGAAACAAAACAAAACCTCCACCCACTCTCTCTCTCTCTCTCCTGTTTTTAAACTCATCTTCAACAACAGTGAACAGCTGTCCTGAAACAGCAGTTTACTCTCATTATTTTATGACTGAGCCCTTTCCATCATTTAGCTGGGGAAGGTTTGTGAGCCTGTATGCATGAGAGATCCTCACAACATGGCAAGGCTCTCATAATCACCTGTGATTAATGCTAAGGACCCCCAATGGTACATCCTCTAATGATGCTCTTGGAATTATGATATCTGATCTTGGTTGTATTACATGTCAAAAGCGCTATAATGTGCCGCAGGGTTAAGGGCTCATACATCTATGCTGGTGCCTATCCAGAGAAACAATTGGTGATTTTTTTCACTCCCTACCCCAAATATTCATTCTTCCTTCTATTTGCCTCATAACGTAGAGATGAAAGAAGCAAAGAGTGTGTGTCCTTTGGAATCAATTGTAACTACAGCTATTACACAGGTCATTTGGCCCAAATTGAGGCATCCTGCCTGGTTTTTCTATGCCTTGACTTCAAGGCAACAGAAAATGGAAGGAGTGGCTCACAAGAGAGCAAAGTGCTCCAGAGGCACTTCTTGGGGGAGGTCACCAATTCATCGTGGGATATTTCAGGGCCAATTTCAGTCTATTGTTAGCACTACCAGAGATAGAAACCTCCAGCGTCACATGCTTGTTCAAAATGTCCTCAGGTTTCAGTGTGTGGATGTTTCCCACAGCAAGAGTTGGAGACTGGCAGGTTAAGCGGGGGCCTTGGCTGCATCCTCGCTTGTGTTTTTAAACAAAGTGCATCCAGTTGCAGGGCTGGTGGTCAGCACGCTCCCCATCGTTTCATTTAATACGGTGAGGCAGTACCACCAAGTTCTCCTCTCAGCTGACTCCCACAGGCCATGTAACCATGGCCAGATCAATTAAACCCTCTAACCCTCAATTTCCGCATCTTTCCAACGAGGAGGTTAAACTACTGTGATGTTAAACTTCAAGTTCTGATTCACTGGGGCTCCTGCCCCGCAAAATTGCCCAAAGAACAAACAGTATGTCTCAAGACGGATTTTTTTCTTGAAGACACAGGAAGCCATATTTTCATCAGCGCGAGTGGTCAAATATGAAACATTTCTTAAACTATTAAGCCCAACACTTCAATTAGAATCTATGGACATATCATAGCACAGAAATTACTCCAACAATGAACAGTGAAATCGTGAAGCTGAACATGACTCAACTGCTCAGACTTGGCATCTGAGCTCCAAGGAGAAAAGCTTTTATTGATAGCATGCGTGCGTGTGTGTGTGTGTATTCCCTAAACTCATCTAATAATTCAGATAGAAGGGAAGTGTGAATAATCTGAAATGACATCACTAAGAGACAGCAGAACTCCAAGTTGTACTCATGAGGAGCAGTGATAACAGAGACGCGGGTAACACAAGTGAGAGAATTTGGATGTAAGGACTGCTGGAATTAAGTAGAGGAAAAGGAAATAGGCACATCGAGGACATTAATTCACTTAATGCTCTTTGCTTTCTCTAGATGTACAATGCCCAACAGGGACCCAAGTTTTCGGAGAAAGAAAAGCAAGGATAATTAAAATTCAAAGCACTATTTTTGCTTTTGCTCTGTTTTAAGTTCTTTTCTGCAAGTTACCTCTGAATCTTATATGGCATAGACTTGATTCTGATATCATGACTTCAAAAAGTCACTCCACAGTCTGAAAATTAGCAGATCTTTTATAAAAAACTGGTTTTCCAGAGAAAATGCAAAATACCTAGTGTAGACAGATTCAGAAACCACTTGTATGGAACAGAGTTTAGTCTCTGAAATTACAATAAGGGTAAATGTGCCTAAAAGTTGGGGAAGGATGTATTATTTAGATAGCTGAATACCCTAAGCCGATGCTTTTCAAATTTTAGGGTATGAAATGGACTGAATGTTTGTGTCTCCCCCAAATTCCTATGTTGAAACTCTAATTCCAAGTCAAGACTATTTGGAGGAGGGGCCTCTGGGAGGTGATTAGCTCATGAGGGTGGAGCCATCATGAATAGAATTAGTGCCCTTATAAGAGAGGTCAGACTGCTTGCTGGGCCTCTTTCCACTACGTGAGGATACAACCAGAAGTTGGCAGTCTGCAACCCAGAAGGGGACCTCACCAGAACCTAATGATGCTGGCACCCTGATCTCAGACTTCCAGCCCCTAGAACTGAGAAATAAACTTCTGTTGTTTATAAGCCACCCAGTCTATGGCATTCTCTTACAGCAGCCTGAACTAAGGTGGGGTGCCTTTGAGTCCTTGGAGATCTTGTTCAAATGCAGATTCTGATTCAGTAGGCCAGAGAGAGGCCTGAGGTTCTGCATTTCTAATAAGCTCCCAGATTCTGCTGCTGTTGCTGATTGTACCCAGACCACACTTTGAGTAAAAAAGCCCCTACGTGACTCATCTTCAAAGGATTTGGCTGCAGCCATATGCACTCAGATTATTCTAAGGACAATTTGATATTTGATGATTTGGAAGGTACTTCTAGCCCCTGTTGGGCTTTAGTTTCATCAATAATTATTAGAAGAAAACACTCCTACTATTTAAGTTTTCTTGTTGTTTGGACTTCGAGCCATTAAAGGTTTATAGTCCGTGGAGATGAGATAAAGGCAGGGCACAAATGTGGAGAAGAGTTTTATTTTCCCCCACCCTTCCTCTTTCCTTCAAGCTTAACTTCACACATAAATTTTGACTTGAGAAATATGGCGGCATCAGACTGGGTGTAGCAACGAAAAATTGGACTGCTGACCTGAGAAATGTGGCCGAAGACCCCTCCTCATAAGCCCTGTGATGGAAGAACTGAGATAGTCCTATTGGTGAGGACAGCAGCCAAGCTCCATCTTGTGCTCTCAGCCTTCAATGTTGTTGTCCAGAAACTGATTGAAGAAAGAAAGGGAGCTTGGTCTGTAGGTGACCTGAAGATATGAGAGATAATAGAAGTCAGACTTAGAGACTAT
Organism: Equus asinus; assembly: GCF_041296235.1. Lineage (NCBI taxonomy): Eukaryota > Metazoa > Chordata > Mammalia > Perissodactyla > Equidae > Equus > Equus asinus. The sequence goes on along the minus strand of NC_091795.1, from coordinate 45,570,240 downwards.
TTAATACCATGTTGGTTACTCTGATGTCTTCACAAGCACTTTTTTTTTCACTGTTACCTTCTTCTGCCTGTTAATCCACTCAGCAAATATTTTTGAGTACCTACTTCGTTGTAGATATTGTTCTAGGAGCTGCGAACATAACAAGGATCAAAACAGACAGAAAGTTTTGACCTTATAATCTAATGGAAGACAGCAGACAAAAAACAAGTAATTACTTAATTTAGAATATGAGAAAACGAAAACTGTTCTGGATACATGGTCATAGCAGCACTATTCACAACAGCCAAAAGGTGGAAACACTACAAGTGTCAATCGATGGATGAATGTTTAAACAAAATGTGGTATATCCACACAATGGAATATTATTCAGCCTTACAAAGGAAGGAAATTTTGATACACTACAATATGGATGATCCTTGAGGCCATTATGCAAAGTGAAATAAACTAGACACAAAAAGACAAACATTTTATGATTTCCTGTATATGTGGTACCTAGATTCATAGAGACAGTCAAATTCATAGAGACAGAAAGTGCAACAGTGGTTACAGAGAACTGGATTAGGGGTTCTGGGGAGAGGCAAAGGGGAATTATTGTTTAATGGATATAGTTTCAGTTTTGCGATATGCAAATGTTGTGGAGGTTGGTTACACAACACTGTGAATATACTTAACACCGCCGATCTGTACACTTAGAAAAGATTAAGATGATAAATTTTATGTTATGTATATATTTTTTAAATGCTATGGAGAAAAATTAAGCAGAGAAGTGGGTTAGGCCCATGGTGGGGAGGTTGCAATTTTAAACAGGGTGGTTAAGAAAGGTCCCGTTGATAGGGTGATTTGGGTGCAAGAGAAGGAGGATATGAGAGATTGGGTCCCATGAGAGAAGAGCCGTCTGGCAGAAGAGATGGTGACAGAGACGGCAGGAATGACAAGGAGTCCACAGCCCTCCCCATTTTGCCCTATCACCCTCATTAACTAGACGGCTGAGTTAGAGCCTCTATCTGCTTCCATCTCCACGGCAGAGCCCCTGATGGAGCTAGCATTTGGTTCTGTTGGGAAAATTGCCAGCAAAGACCTAACAGGAGCAAGCAAGGACTCATTTAGGAGCATGTAAGCTTTTCTCTTGTTCTAGCAGCTATTCAGTCCTTTCCAAGTTTTTTAATATTTGAGGTAACACAGAAGGGCCAGCGGAGTGATCTGCTCTCAGTGAGGCTAAATCAGACCTAGATTAACTGATGGGCCAGAGATAAGCAGAGGACAATTGGAGAGCATGAGATCTGTACCCAGCTCAGGCCCTGGGGAGAGAGAAGGTTCTAAGAAAAAGGTGTTAGCATAAGGGACTTAGGAGTACCTGGAAGACAGAAGGGCTGCTGGGGAGAAGGACTGCCCTATTCTACGTGGATCACAGCCTGGCTCCAGCACAGGGCAGCGTAAAGGGCACAGGATGACGATGACGGGGGCCTGGGACTGGAGCTTCTAGAAGGTCTCAGCAAGGAAAGAAGTTCGCACAAAAGGCCCCGGCTCTGTGGCAAGAGTGAGGCACATGGCTTCAGACACCTAAGGGGGAGCAGAGAACAAGAAGGCCATTGGTGAATACATCTGAGACACGCCTGGGGACTCTTAGAAATAATACAGGGGGACTAAGGTCCAATAAAATGTGAGTTCTACTGATACTGGGACCTCTTCTTTTAGTTAAGGCATGGGAAATTTGGTTTATTTAAAGAATTCAAGCGTTTTGTGTGTGTGTTCGAAGACTTGAGGATTCCATGATATAATCAAGCTCTTACCTCCAAATATGGATCAGCTTCATTTTCAGTCAATTCCCTTATCTTGCTTGTGCTTCCATTTCTTCATAAGTAAAATGGGAGCCATAATACCTGCCTCCTTGGGGTAGCTGTGAGTGTCAAATAAAATAGCAGATGGAAAATTACTTGGAGTAGCGAAAAGTCCTAGTTCAGTCAATAAATAATCATGATTATTATTATATTCTTTTCATCATCATTTTATTACAGAGTTATTCTTCCCCCTCTCCACTCTGGAAAAAAAAAAAAAAATCTGCCAAGAGTCTGAGCAAAGGAGAGCTCTAAAGTCAGGTGTGCGATTTATTTGTCATGGTCCCTAATGAGGAATTTCGTTTAAAATCCTTTTGAAACATCTGTTGCATTTCAACTCAATAAGTGCAAATAATAGAGAAATAGTAGCATCTGGGCTAGAAATGAAAAATATCTGCTCCCATTTTGAAAAAAGAGGGAGAGGAGAGAGGAAGGAAGACTTAGATTTCTCAAGCTGAATACCAAGCACTGATCACGGGAAATCACGGGAAATCACGTCCGCGCGGGAAGGTGCATGATGGATGCGCACGCGCAGCGCCCATCTGCTCCGGGGTTGGCCTCCGAGTCCCAGGGCCCCGCGCTGGGTCAGCACTTTCCTCTGCGGGTGCTAAGGAGTGTTTCTCTGTTTCCCATTCCCTCCCTTGTGCAGGCCTTTGCTTCTAGGAAAGCAGGAAGAAATGGTCCATGAAGTTTCATTTGCCTTGAAAAAAACAGAAGCGTGTTCGGAGAAGTTCTAGGCCGTGGACCTGGCGAGGTGCCGCAGAGAAGGGGCCTGTGGCCAGCCGGCCTGCCACCTGCAAGAAGCAGAGGAGGTCAGTAGGGATAACAGTCCCAAGGCGGAGAGGACCCTGGAGCAATTGGACCATTTGTGCAGAAGCAAAAGCCTCAAAGGAAAAGAGAAAAATCTCCTAAGTCTCTGAGGTTTGTGTTTGTCCCCCATTTGGAATGAGTTTCTTGGAGTTGTTTCAGGTCTGGCCTGAAGGAGGTCTGCTCACAAACAGAGGGCAGAGCCGGCCAACTGGTCACCTCCCGAGGCAGGCATCAGCCCTATGAACTGGGCATCAGGGCAGGCAGCTGTTGTCACAGAGGGAACTGAACCTACTGCAGTGAGGCCAGAGACAGGTCCTGGGTTGGCCTGGGAGCTCAAGGTGCAGCGGTCCAAGGTGGGGCAGTGAGGACTTTCCCGCCCAGCAGCAAACTCAACTCACTGCAGAGTCCTTCCAGGCTGCATGTGAGACATGACATGTCCCTTCCCAGAGGCACAAGGAAACCTACAGATGTACTCCTTGGGGCTCCTTCAGTCTCATTAGAACTCTTCTGGGCCCAATATTTTGCCCAGATCTTCAGAGGCATGTGAGGGAATTCTCATTTACAAGGAGTCTTGCTTTTCAGGCCAGCCTTGGTAACAAGGAGCATCTTCGCTGTTGGAATCATGGATGAGTAAATGGAGTTTAAAGACCCTAAATTTTATTTGGTTTGACCCCTTTACTTGCAAATGGGCACCCTGAATCCACAGAGGCTGTGACAGCCCTGCCACATGTACTCAGATGCTTCCCACGATGCTCATGGAACAACAAAAGGCTTCATTGACCTCAATCCATCCGTACACTTAGAGTAACCTACACTTCCATTTCCCTCCAAAAGGAAGTCTGAAAGATACAGGAAACAACTGTCTGTGATTATGATCCACTAATAATACCTGGCTCAGGGCCACAGCGGGATGCAGGAGAGACAGAGAAGGGGAAGGAGCCACAGGGTGCAGTGAGGTCAAGAAGAACACCGGAAGAGGCCAGCCTGGTGGTGTAGTGGTTAAGTTCAAGCACTCGGCTTTAGCGGCCAAGGGTTTGCAGGTTTGGATTCTGAATGCAGACTTACACACTGCTCATCAAGCCTTGCTGTGGCAGCATCCCACATACAAAAAAATAGAGGAAGATTGGCATAGATGTTAGCTCAGCAACAATCTTCCTCACCAAAAAAAAGAGAATAACAACAAAGGAAGAAGGGAGGAGAATGTGGTATCAGAGGGTGAGAAGGAGAGAGAGATGAGGAAGAGGCAAGGAGACCCCAAAAGCTTGGTCTAGAGAGCAAAGTAGGAAGACTGGGCGTTGGGGAGGGGCGTGAGACGTCGTGAGAAAACTTGGCCAAACTTGAACTTTGACATTTTCAAGAAGTGTCCGTCTGAAGGATCATAGAAATCAAACCAGTAGCATTGTGCTGAGAAGCCCAACAAGGTATGTCTGTGTATGTGTCCGAAAATGTATTGCCTTGAACTACAATCTCAGTTTTTTATCACGAGGGGTATAGAGGTCCCTGATTAACAAGACCCATTTCCCCCTGACCTGGGTGTGCAGAGCCCTCCTCCCTGGGCCTTTTCACCTCTCAGAACCTGGTCAGAGCAGAGGATGAGGAGGGGGGAGTTTTAAGTTACACACCAGGGCCCAATAGGGCTGCACAAAGCTTATATTATTCTTACTTTAATCCTGGTTTTTGCTTCACAAATCCTGCTTTCAAACCATATGCTGTGCTGAAGTTTTATGGCGGCTCTTGGGGTGGTTTATGGTTTTATCAGGGATTGTTTCTTTACTTCCTAAAGTTATCACTGAATTTCTTTCTTTCCCTCCTCAAAATAATTATTGACAAACGTGTATAAATGTAAACTGGGTAAGTGATGGCGACAGCCCTTGGGTTTTCTCCCAAAGAAAGCAAAATCAAGCCCTCTGCCTTCCCATTCTCTTAATTCTCTATGAAAGAAAGGGGAAGGGGGAGGCAAGGAGGGAGGAAGGAAAATAGAGAGGGAGGAGTGAATGGGCACCAAGAACATCTTTTTAAGAAGTCAGCAAACCAAATTCTCACAATATTTAATAAAGTTTTTTCCTCTTTGTAGGGGTTGAAGGCTGAATTATGCCCAGGTGTGACAATTAGGAAAATTCCGAGTCAGGGAAAGTTTACCTTAGCCTGATTTTATGCCTTCAGTTCAGGCTTATATGCTAAGACCTGCATTTATGTGGGGATTGGGGATATTGGAGAAGTTAAGGAAGCCAAAATGACACATTTTTCTCCACTTCGTATAAATGGCCCTTCTTTAGCTCACAAAGGTAGCCGTGTGAAATTCAGCGAGTGTTTACTAAGTACTGCTGCGTGGCTGCCACTGCGGTAGGCTTTATGGGCTCTGAAAGAGAAGGGTCCTCCTGAAAGACTTTGCGTCTCCCTAATCCATCTCCACCCTCCCCCACCTCACCTACATTCTCCCCTGGACCAGGGCAAGAGCCTCCCCCAACCGGGTTCTCTGTTTCCTCTCTTTCTTCCCTACGGTCCATTCCCACACAAAAGCTAGAGAGACCTTTGAAACTACACATCAGAGGACATCAGTCCCTAGCTCAGAACCCTCCCCTGCTGCTCCTCACCATGGGAATAAAACCCTCACTGTTGGCCCTTGACCTGGCTAGCCTCCACCTGTATTTCCAGCTCAGCTCCTCCCACACTCTCTCCCCTTTTCTCAAAAAGCAAGATCGCAATGGCCGTTTTTGGTTTTCTTTCAACAAACCTACCTTGTTTTATCTTAGAACAGTGTCTTTCAAATATTTGGAGATTCTTCTTGTAACTGAAATGATTGGGAATTTATGCGACCAGCCCAAGTTGTCATCCATGGAACAAGGATGAATAGTCCAAGAATCAGGTTCCAAGAACAAAGGTAGGAAAACTATGAAGTCATTTTTTCTTGCCACCTTTCAAGTTAAGCTCATCGACAGCCCTAATAATTGCATTTGCTGTTTGTGTCTCCCCTTGGGTAGGATGGAAACCCCAGGAGAACAGCAGCCTCATCTGTCTGTCTCATGTTCTCCCCACCTAGGACTGTAACAGGGACTTAGTGGGCACTCCATAAATAGTTGAACAAAATAAATGAAAGAAAAAATAGCACTCATACGTTACAATGTCTGTTTATTTATTTATTTATTTATTGAGGTAACATTGGTTTATAACATTACATAAATTTCAGGTATACATCATTATATTTCCATTTCTGTGTAGCCTACATCATTTTCACACTCAAAGACTAATTACCGTCCATCACCATACACATGTGCCCTGTCATCCCTTTCACCCTTCTCCCTCCCTGCTTCCTCTCTGGTGACCACCAATCTAATTTCTGTATCTATGTTTGTTGTTGTTATTGTTTTTACCTTCTATTTGTGAGTGAAGTCATACAGTATTTGACTTTCTCTGTGTGATTTATCTCACTTAGCATAATACCCTCAAGGTCTATCTATGTTGTCGCAAATGGCCAGATTTAATCTTTTTTGATAGCTGAGTAGTATTCCATTGTGTGTATATACCACATCTGCTTTATCCATTCATCCCTTGATGGGTACTTAGGTTGTTTCCAAGACTTGGCTATTGTGAATAATGCTGCAGTGAACATAGGAGTGCATATATCTTTTTGAATTAGAGTGTTCATGTTCTTTGGATAAATACCCAGAAGTGGAATAGCTGGCTCATATAGTACTTCTATTTTTAATTTTTTGAGAAATCTCCATACTGTTTTCCATAGTGACTATACCAGTTTGCATTCCCACCAGCAGTGTATGAGGTTCTGTTTTCTCCACATTCTCTCCAACACTTGTTATTTCTTGTCTTTTTAATAATAGCCATTCTGACGGGTGTGAGGTGATATCACATTGTAGTTTTGATTTGCATTTCCCTAGTAATTAGTCACGTTGAACATCTTTTCATGTGCCTGTTGACCATATGTATATCTTCTTTGGAAAAATGTCTGTTTATATCCTTTGCCCACTTTTTGATCAGGTTGTTCACTTTTTTGTTGTTGAGTTGTAGGAGTTCTTTATGTATTTTGGAAATTAACTCCTTGTCAGACATATGATTTGGAAATATTTTCTCCCCATTGGTGGGTTGTCTTTTGTTTTGTTCTTGGTTTCCTTTGCTGTGCAGAAGCTTTTTAGTTTGATGTAATCCCCTTTGTTTATTTTTTCTTTTGTTTCCTTTGCCTGAGGAGACATGCTATTTGAAAAGATACTGCTAGGACCAATGTCAAAGAGTGTACTGCCTATGTTTTCTTCTAGGAGTTTCATGGTTTCAGGTCTTACATTCAAATTCGTAATCCATTTTGAGTTAATTTTTGTGTCTGGTGTAAGATAATGATCTACTTTCATTCTCTTGCATGAGAGAGAATTTGTTGAAGAGACTTTTCTTTCTCATTTTATGTTCTTGGCTCCCGTATGGAAATTAGTTGTCCATAAATCTGTGCATTTATTTCTGGGCTCTCAATTCTGTTCCATTCATCTGTGTATCTGTTTTTGTTCCAGTACCGTGCTGTTTTGACTACTATAGGCTTGTAGTATATTTTGAAGTCAGGGAGTGTGATACCTCCAGCTTTGTTCTTTTTTCTCAGGATTGCTTTGGCTATTTGGGGTCTTTTGTTGTTCCATGTAAATTTTAGGATTCTTTGTTCTATTTCTGTGAAAAATGTTGTTGGAACTTTGGTAGGGATTGCATTGAATCTGTAGATTGTTTTAGGAAGTATGAACATTTTAACAATGTTAATTCTTCCAGTCCAAGAGCACTGGAATATCTTTCCATTTCTTTGTGTCTTCTTTCATTTCTTTCAACAATGTTTTATAGTTTTCAGTGTACAGATCTTTCACCTCTTTGGTTAAATTTCTTCCTAGGTATTTTATTCTTTTTGTTGCAATTGTAAATGGGATTGTATTCTTAATTTCTTTTTCTGCTACTTTGTGGTTAGTGTATAGAAACCAACTGATTTTTGTATGTTAGTTTTGTGTTCTGCAACTTTACTGTATTCATTATTTCTAATAGTTTTTTGGTGGATTTTTTAGGGTTTTCTATATAAAATCATGTCATCTGCAAATAATGACAGTTTTACTTCTTCTCTTCAAATTTGGATACTTTTATTTCTTTTTCTTGCCTGATTGCTCTGGCTAGGAGTCCAATACTATGTTAAATTAGTGTGGCAAAAGTGGGTATCCTTGTCTTGTTCTTAAAGGCATAGCTTTCAGTTTTTCACCATTGAGTATGATATTAGCTGTGGGTTTGTCATATATGGCCTTTATTATGTTGAATTACTTTCCTTTTATACTGATTTTATTCAGAGTTTTTATCATAAATGGATGCTCTATCTTATTGAATTCTTTCTCTGCATCTGTTGAGATCATCATGTGATTTTTGTTCTTCATTTTGTTAATATGGTGTATCACATTGATTGATTTGCAAATGTTGAACCATCCCTGCATCCTGGAGTAAATCCCACTTGACCACAGTGTATGATCTTTTTAATGTATTGCTGTGTTCAATTTGCTAGTATTTTGTTGAGGATTTTTGCATTAATGTTCGTCAGTGATATTGACCTGTAATTTTCTTTTTTAGTGTTGATGTTGTCTGGTTTTGGTATCAGCGTAATGTTTGCCTCATAGACTGAATTAGGAAGCTACCCCTCCTCTTTGGTTTTTTGGAAAAGTTTGAGAAAGATAGGTATTAAGTCTTTTTTCAATGTCTAATAGAATCACTGGGGAAGCCATCTGGTCTTGGACTTTTGTTTTTTGGGAGGTTTTGGTTACTGTTTCAATCTCTTTACTGGTGATTGATCTATTCAAATTCTCTGTTTCTTTTTGATTCAGTTTTGCATGATTGTATGATTCTAAGAATTTATCCATTTCTTCTAGATTATCCAATTTGTGGGCATATAGCTTTTCATAGTATTCTCTTATAATCCTTTGTATTTCTGAGGTGTCCATTGTAATTTCTCCCCTTTGTCTCTGATTTTATTCATTTGAGCCCTCTCTCTTTTTTTCTTGGTGAGTCTAGCTAAAGGTTTGTCGATTTTATTTTTTCAAAGAACCAGCTCTTAATTTTATTGATTTTTTTCTGTTGTTATTTTAGTCTCTATTTCATTTATTTCTGATCTTATTTTCATTAATTCCTTCCTTCTGCTGATTTTGGGCTTTGTTTGTTCTTCTTTTTCCAATCCCTTTATGTGCACTGTTAGATTGTTTTTTGAGATTTTTCTTGTTTGTTGAGGTAGCCCTATATTGCTGTAAACTTCCCTCTTAGAACCACTTTTGCTATATCCCATAAATTTTGGCATGTCATATTTTCATTTTCATTTGTTTCCAGGTATTTCTGGATTTGTCTTTTGATTTCTTCATTGACCCAATCATTGTTCAGTAACATTTTCTTTAATCTCCACATATTTGTGGCTTTTCTGATTTTCTTCCTGTAGTTGATTTCTAGTTTCATACCTCTGTAGTCAGAAAAGATGCCTAGTATTACTTCAGTCTTCTTAAATTTATTGAGACTTGTTTTGTGGCTAATATGTGATCTATCCTGGAGAATGTTTCGTGTGCATTCAAAAATAATTTGTCTTCTGTGATTTTTGGATGGCATGTTCTGTATATATCTACTAAATCCATCTGTTCTAGTGTATCATTTAATGCCAATGTTTCCTGATTGATCTTCTGTTTGGATGACCTATTCATTGATGTAAGTGGAGTGTTAAAGTCCCCTACTATTATTGTGTTACTATCTTTTTCTCCTTTTATGTTTGTTAATAACTGCTTTAGGTATTTAGTCGCTCCTATGTTCGGTGCATAGGTATTTCCAAGTATTAAATACCCTTGTTGGATAGTACCCTTTATCATTATATCATTATGTAGTGCCCTTCTTTGTTTCTTTTTACAGTTTTTGTTTTAAAGTCTATTTTGTGTGATATAAGTATTGCTACCCCAGCTTTCTTTTCATTACCATTTGCTTGAAATATCTTTTTCCATCCCTTCACTTTCAGTTTGTAAGTGTCTTTAGGTTTGAAGTTGTCTCTTGTATGCAGCATGTATATGGCTCTTGTTTATTAATCCATTCAGCTACCCTATGTCTTTTGATTGGGGTATTTAATCCATTGGCATTTAAATTGGCTATTGATAAGTATATACTTATTTCCATTTTATTACTTTTTTTCTGGATGTTTTAGTCATTCTTCTCTGTTCCTTTCTTCTCTTGCTCTCTTCCCTTGTGATTTGATGGCTTTCTTTCATGTTATGCTTGGGTCCCTTTCTCTTAATTTTTTGTGTATTTATTATAGGTTTCTGGTTTGTGGTTACCATGAGGTTGATGTATAATAACCTATGTAAACAGCAATCTATTAAGTTGGTCTCTTAAGTTTGACCTCTTACTAAAAGCCCTACTGTTTTACCCCCTTCCTCCAACATGTTATGTTTTTGTATTATTTTTAACCTCGTGTGTGTGTGTGTGTGTGTGTGTGTGTGTATCCCTTAACCTCTTATCATGGAAATAGCTAGTTTTAGTACTTTTGTCTTTTGACCTTCATATTACCTTCATAGGTGGTTGATCTGCTATCTTTACTGTATATTTGCCTTTGCCAGTGATTTATTTTTTCTTTGATCATTTCCTTATTCCTATTCGTGTTCTTTTCTTTTCCACTTAAATAAGTCCCTTTAGCATTTCTTGTAAGGCCAGTTTCTTGGTGATAAACTCCTTTAGTTTTTGCTTGTCTGGAAAACTATTTATCTTTCTTTCCATTCTGAATGATAACCTTGCTGGGTAGAGTATTCTTGGCTGTCAGTTTTTTCCTTTCAATGCTTTGAATATATCGTGCCACTCCTTTCTAGCCTGTAAGGTTTCTGCTGAGAAGTCAGCTGATAGCCATATGGGGTTTCCTTCGTATGTAACTTGCTGACTTTCTCTTGAAGCTTTTAGGATTCTCTCTTTATATTTAATTGTTGACATTTTAATTATAATGTGCCTTGGTTGGGCCTCTTTGGGTCCATCTCGTGTGATGCTGTCTGTGCTTCCTGTACCTGATGTCTGTTTCCTTCCTTAGGTTAGGAAAGTTTTCAGCTATTATTTCTTCAAATAGATTCTCTTCCCCTTTGTCTCTCTCTTCTCCTTCTGGGACACCTATAATATGGATGTTAGTATGCTTGATGTTATCTCAGCGGTCCCTTAGAGTGTCCTCGTCCTTTTTAATTCTTTTTTCTTTTTTCTGTTCACCTTCAATGATTTCCTCTACTTTTTCATCCAGCTCACTGATCCATTCTTCTGATCCTCTACTCTACTGTCAATTCCCTGTAGTGAATTTTTCATTTCCATTATTGTATTTTCAATTCTAATTGTGTTTTTTTATGTTTTCTAATTCTTTGTCAAAGTTCTCACTGTGTTCATTTAATCTTCTCCTAAGATTAGTGAGCATCCTTATGAGTATTAGTTTGTACTCTTTATCAGGTAGATTGTTTATCTCTGTTTCATTTAGTTCTTTTTCTGAGGATTTGTCTCATTCTTTTATTTGGAACATATTCCTTTGTCTCCTCATTTTGCCTATTTCTCGGTGCTTATGTCTATGTATTAGGTAGATCAACTACATCTCCCAATCTTGGAGATGTAGCCTTATATAAGAGATGCCTTCTGAGGCCCAGCAATGTGCTTCCCTCTCATCACCACTTCCAAATGTTCCAGGAGTGTCCCCTGTGTGAGCTACATGTGCCATTCTGTTTTGGCAGGGTTGCTCTAGCTAAAAGTCCCCGGGAAGGCTAGGCTGTTCCACTGGCCAGCTAGTTGTAAGGCTCAGCTGCAAGTGGCTGCTATAGTCACTTTAGTCACTTTAATGGGCAGGGGAAGCCCCAGAACAGCTGGCTATAAGGTCTAATAGCATACACCCGGGGCTGTTTTGCTGATAAGTGAGTCAGGTTCCCAGGATGGCTGGTTGCTAGGCTCAGGGGCTCACAATTGCTGTAGGCCTCCAGCCTATGAGGCTGTTGTCAGTTCTCTCAGGAGCACAGCTGGGTGGTGATGGCCCCCAGCATGGCAGCACACAAACAGTTCAGGCATTGGAAGGTGGGACAGATCCCCTATGTGGCTGTTTGTGAAGGCCAACAGCACAAGTCAGCTACAGCTGATAAGCCCCACTGCCCATGGATCCACACACCCCATCGACATAGTCCTGCCCACTACACATACCACACCGTGCCACCCCACACTGAGGAGGAGCCACTTGCCTTGCTGCGGAAGTCCCACACACCCCACCTACATGGGCCCACAAATTCCCCTTGGGCTTGCTGGTGGGCAGGGCCAATCCCGAGGGTAGGCTGCCTGCCCTGGCTGAGCTGGATTAAGTTGGTGCTCTAGTGGACAGGACAAACCCCTGTGCTAACAGAGCAGAGGAAGAAATCCAGTGGCATCTGCCAGTGTCTGTGTCAGCACCCCTCTACCAGAGTACAATAATGGCCGCCACCAGTGTCTCAGTTCCTGGGGAGGTGGTCCTAGCCACGTCCTGCCTCTCTGAGATGCACTCAGAGCTTGTCAAGTGAGTCTTTTCCACCAAAGGACTATGCACCTTTCTTTCTGGTTAATTTATGTTTGTTTCCAGAACGGGTGAATTTGTGCCTGGGCCCTTTAGGAGCAGGCTTTTCTTTCTCTTATGTTCAATAGCTTTTCTGGGGGTATTCCCCATTGATTTTAATAGCCAGCAAAGCCAGGTATTATGACACTTGCCTAGGTTGTGCTGAGTTCAAAAGCTGCTTATTGTGGCAAAGCTCTCCTGCTCCTCCAGGAAAAGCTTCTTACCTTGAGATTGCTCCCAGCCGTGAAGCACTCCAGCTAGAATGTGGATTTTTCTTCAGCAGAAAGGGATTTCTGATTCTTCCACCTCAGTCAGTGTCGTCCCTTGTTCTGGTGGTTCCTTTTATCCGGTTTCCAGCTCTTTCAGAGGTAATTGTTCCACAGGTAGCTGTAAATTTGTTGCATCCATGGGAGGTGAGTTCAGAGTCCTCCTACTCCACCATCTTCCCAGCAATCCCCCTTCCATACTTTACAATTTTAAGTATTGATTCACAGCTATTCCATGATTAGGTACAAGAACAAGGAGTACAAATGCTACGTTGGAAACAAGTTCTTTCTTGCTTAAAGGATGCAGAAACGAAAATGGTGACATCACGAAGCCCTCATGAATCTACCGAGAAAAGCCCAGCTTCGTACAAATCTTCGGCTGAGGCCTTTTGCACACTCTAGCTGACCACTCAAGGAACTCATTACTTCTAAAGGAAATACTTGAGAAATGGCCTCGTCTTCACTTGAGGTCATGATTTAGCTTCTCAAGAGACATGCATTTGCAGGAAGGCCATGTGGCCGAGTGGAAAGAGATTTGCAGCTACGTTCACCGTGAAGACTATTGCTGTGTGACTCAGGAAAAGGCCTTTGAGTCTCAGGATCCATATCTGTGGGACAGGGTGATAAGATCTGCCTCAGACTTCCCTGTTTAGGATCTCTGGGGATATGTTGGATGCAGTTCAAACCCTTTGAGCTTCTATGATAGGAAAAAAATGTAATATAGATACAAAATACACCTAATAAGTGAGCTGTCTTGTTTTCAAGTTCTTATCTATGTGATTGAACTAAGAGTGATAGACTCTTATTTCAGCAAGATGACCTCCTCCTCTAAGAACATGACTTGATTATTATTCCCAGCCCAAGAAACCAGCAGTCCAAAAAACAGTCAATAAATCTGGAGAGAGAGAGCACAAGAAAGAGAGGCAGAAAAGCTCAGTTTAGACTATGGTCTTATAGAAATCTAGGGGATATTTCTTGCCAAGAACCAGGTTGAAAATATGGATTCTGTTTGCTGTTCCTGCTGTGTCAGCGATCCATGGTGTATCCTTATGGTTTTGCTTGATTTGATACAAATTCCCAAAACCCAATTCATTCATATTAAAAAGAGCATGTAAAGACTGACTACAGTGGTGTCCAGATGACCCCACCTGGGGATCACTTGGACCCCTCCTTCCCTGTGGTTATATGAAATAGCACAGTTATCTAACACTTATTCTCCTTCCACAATAAATTGTAGGTAGGTGGTTGTGACATTCCCTGCTCATTGCCTAACTGATATGCATCTTCCCTCCTTTCTTGCTCATAAAACTCTGACTGTTTTCAAGCAGCAAGATGCCCAGCCCCAAGCAAGACACTCCTTTGTCCAGCTTCCTTAGGAGTTCAAGATGGTGACGTGATGCAGTTCTGGCAAATGGGATGAAAGCAAAAGTCTATTGGGAACCTCTGGAGCAGGTTTATTTCTGCTGATGTGAAGGGGCAGGTGCTGATGGCTCAGTCCCTCCCTCCCTGTCTTCTACAGAAGGAGACAGATGCAATGGACACCTGGCAACCACCAGAAACAAGCATGAAGACAAGAGCCCTGGCATGGAGGGCATAACAGAAAGGTGGAAAGAGTTTAAGTCCCTGATGACTTCGCTGAACAGCCACATCCACACTAGAAACTGCCTACATTTGGGCTTTTTGATATCTGAGAACAAGAAACACCTTTTTGTTTAAGTGTCTGAATGTGTCATGTGATGCTTATAGCCAAAATCATTACTGATACAATGACCATATTATTTGAGAGTAGATAAATGGTTCTATAAATAGAAATAGCATCCTGGATCAATAGGAACGAAGGGCTCTGAAAGATCCCCTGCTTCCAGGAAAAAGTATCCTTAAATCATCTCTACCATTTAGTCCCTTTTCTTCGTGGTTCATATGTAGAGATGCAGAATTCTTCCTTAGATCCTGAATCCTTGGCCTCGGCAGCCTCACTGTTTCCTACCACCTAGTTCCCTCAGCTGTTCCACATCCGCCCTTTATTATTTTCCGCCCATTAATCACTTGCATTGTCCAGGTTTACAATTTTCCAAACTCTGCCCATTTCAATTAGATGCCAGGGTCGCAGACATAACCCGGCAGCCCCGACCTGCATGGGGCTCACATCAGAGGCGGCTGGATTCCTGCAGGCTCTCTTTCCATGTATGCCATCTTGAGACCAGGACGAGATAATTTCACTCATCTAGAAAATTAAGGTGAATAAGAGAACAGAAAACTGGAATGGCATATGGTCTAGCTTCCTGAATTTGTGTGATTATCCATTATCAAATAGCAGGCTCTGAGTTATTAAGTCTATTGACAGATGCAATGTAATTTTCTTCAAACAGATAGAACTGATCCTGGGGCTGATAAGGTTTGACTGTGCAGTGCACACTCCCTCGTATTTTGATCATTCTTCACTTTCTTCGTTCAGTGCTCTATGTAATCAAATTACCAGTACCAATATATCCCCAGAAGTAAAGCAACATAGGATGCCTTACATTTATACCCAGGACTCTCATTTAGTGACTTAAAATTTTCTGACTCTGAGCAGCATTGCTTTATAGTCTTGGGACCAAGAAAAATAAAAATAAGTAGGAAAATTATAATACAAAATGTTCCAAACTCTGGGTCTGGGAAAGGTTTGAAATAAATGGCACAGAAATAGGTGAGATCAGGCTCAAGCTTAGACAATTTTAAGGATTTCAAAGTTTGCAGACAACACTGTTCTGATACTGCTAAATGTGTGAAGGGGTTGACTTTTCCTTTTATAACCCCTGGCAAGGAGGTTCTCATATGGGTGATAAATCAACACGGAAATGTGGCTCAAATTACAAAAGCAAAATAAAAATCATTGAGACAATAGCTGATAACAAACTGACCAGAGAAGATATTTTGCAAACATTTTAAAAAGACCCCTCTGAGTACACACAACAGGCACCCAACAGCACAATGAAGGGGCATGCCTGTTTTCCAGCATCTGGGAATAACCTTCCATACTTGTGAAACAAACAAAAGTCCTTGTTGTCCCCAAATTTAGCCTTGGGCCTTAATTCAAAACTGGTATATTTTTCTCTGATCTTTCTACCCCACCAAGATGACTTTGTCAATGCTCTGAGTTCCAAGAGTTAACAAAATGACAACAACAGGAGCATTTAGATATTTGCTTTTAAATGGGTAGATACAGTATACACATTATGATTAAAATACAAATCCTGAGATGACATGAACCCTGTAGGAGGAGAACTGTGTTGGCGGACTCTTTACTCTTCATTTGTGAAGAGGTAGGTAAGACCCTGTGCCTTCACACAGGAAAAATGACTAGGGTTGAGTTCTTACCGGAAACCAAAATATTTTAGAAGTTCAGACATGTTACCATTTGCTCAACAATAAGTCACTGAACTTTAAAGCAAGTTGTTGATTATATGTGACTGTAAGAATATAATTCAAATATAAGATTGGATAAGAATCTTATGTAGTAAAGGCAGTGGTGGCGATCCTTGGGAGATCAGATATTCGAATTTCATTGCACCTTCAAGAGACACTTCCCAGGTTCTTCTTTGTTTTCCTAGCTAGAGGCCTTTGATGTTTGTTTGGGGAGTTAGTTAAGATTTTCCCTTTTCTAAGCCTACTAGGAAAACATTCTATTTCTTTTTGGCTGGTCATTCTCAAAGACTAAAGACAGTGAGGTTATCCGTTTTCTCTAATGAGTCGAATCTGTTTATTCTATGTAAGTGGAGTTCCACAGCAAATTTCAGTGCTCCAACATTTCTGTGAAGTGTTTTTAGTATAATAGATTTTTTTGGATGATTTTATTTGTTTCAGAATTTCTCTTCCCTTCTGGAAAGGCCACATTCAGATGTGACTGATAGAGTTTAATGGGAGAATAAAATAAAAATATTATTAATGACCCAGAGCTGCCTGAATCCTAAGAGCCACACTGAATGTGCGGGATGCTAGTATTGGCATGCAAGGAGCATCAATATTTATTATGAAGATGTGCGTATTGATTGAGCTGTAAAATGATTCAGAGTAATATATGCCATCCCAATAATTGAACTCCATTCAAAAGAACACCAGTGTAGCCACAATGAAAATTGAAAGAGACAATTTTGATTTATTAAATTACTCTATGCAGCCACAAGATATTGAACAAAGAGAAGAAAAAGTTAATATAAGTCTATGGTCATGCTGCCTTGCTGTTAGAAAGGAGGACCAGAGGCACATTTGCCAGCACGACTAAGATGTGTCTGGTTCTAAGGGCCTGGCCTCATATCACTTCAAGGACAAGTGCTCTTTTGAAGTGAACATTTGGTGACCCTGAGGCAGAACTGTGAGGCCTCACCTTCTCCCATGCAGGAGTTATCACCTTATCACATCACCTCTCTGGTCAGCACAAACATTCCTTTCTCTCCTCCCTGAACTCCTACGTCTATAGGTAGATATGGGCATGAGGGGAGGTGACAGGGTTGAAATTCAGGTTTAAGGAAACTCTAATGGGGCTACTTATTCAAAATCCTCAACTAGCCAGGATCCCTCCCTACATTCTGCTTAAACAGAAAACAAGTCACGTGCATTTCACAGCACATTCAGGCAGGACATCAGGTCAGTTGGCTTGTTTTTAAAGACTTTAAGAATCTGTACTGAGGTCAGTACATTCATCTCAGCTTTTTCAATTCTCTGTATCTTCAATTAATAGTGTAAGTTCATATTCGGATTGGGAACCCAGTCATATTATAAAGATATCTGTTATTATAGAAACATATAATTATCTTCATAACAGCATAATTACTAAGACATGAAAGTCAACAAAAAAGGTTTTAAACATAGATTAAAGCAAAGATATTATATGCAACCATCAACCCAAACTGTTCATTCCCTAACATACCCCCATCTCATTATTTTGGTTAATCAGAGTCCACTGGCTTGAATGGTGGCCTCCCAAAAGACATGTCCACCAGGAACCTGTAATGTGACCTTCTTTGGAAAAGGGGGTCTTTGCAGATGTAATTAAGTTAAAGATCTGGAAATGAGATCATCCCTTTCGAGATTATTAAAGTGGGCCCTAAATCTAATGACAAGTGTCCTTATGAGAAGACACTGAGACAGAGGAGAAGGGCATGTACGGACAGAGATAGAGTCAGGAGGTCTGCAGCCACAAGCTAAGGAACCCTGGAGCCACCAAAAGCTGCAAGAAGCAAGGGAGGATCCCCCTTAAAGTCTTCAGAGGGTGCATGGCCGTGCTGGCACCTTGATTTCAGACATCTGGCCTCCAGAATTGTGAGAGAGTACATTTCTGTTGTTCTAAGCCACTAAGTGTTTGGTAATTTGCTACAGCAGCGCTAGGTAACTAATACATGGCCTTTCACTATACTCGATCAAATGCCACTCAATAAATGCAAATAAAGTCTAATTAAAGATGAAGATGCTTCACTAAGTCATTCAACACTTATGAAGCGCTACTATGTGCCAGGCACCATGTCAGACTCTGAGACAGAGTAAAAATTTTAAGATGTTACAGTATAAGATCCTCATTGACCTTACAGTGAAATCTGAAAAGTGTTTTTTTTTCCCTTAGTCTTTGTAGAACAAGAGACAAAAATAGCAGAGATTTTAAAGAAGAGAATATGAACTGGGATAGGTGGGTGGAATTCTTTTGAAATAAAAATTATGAAGGGAATTTTAATGTGTGGGAAAGATACTGTTACTAAAGAACTGCAAAAAGATTTAGATGTTCAATTCAAACTTAGAGTTTATCAGTCCCCAAAGAACACCAATGCTCTCTACATCACCTGTTAATTATAAAGGAAAGAATAGCAAGTGGGAACCCCTGGCAAGACCTGAGTCCTTTCCCAGGGAACTGTGCTGATGAAGGAGAGCTTTTCCTCCATCCTATTTGAAGAATTAGAAAGTAAAAGTGGCACTGAGTCCTCTGTTGTTTTTCTACATTTTCCAGATGATATTTTGCATTATGATGTGTCATCCCATGTTGTATCAATCACATTACAATATGTCACTTAACGTAACATAAAGCGATATGATTGACACAATTTACTAAGGCTTGTCACAACATTGCATGTCAACCAGGACATTTTTATGGGTTTTGTAAAGAAAAAAAAGTCAACATATTTCACTGAACATCGCATCCAAGGTGCAGGGGGGAGGGAAAGAAAGGCTCCTTTGAAGATTTTTGCGACATTCTTGTTGAGGGAACTGATAAACATCTGCTGAGTAAAGGGAGTCAAATGTCTTCCCTCTGCCCATATGAAATGGGCCTGATGAACTATTTCCAGCCTGTCTCAGGTTCATCGTCAACTCTTGCTCCCTGTTCCCGCTTGCCACATTTAATCCAAGACACCTTATAAGATCACCTTTAAAAGAGGCCAGAACTATCAAATGGAAGCACAGGTTGGCAGGCCTCAGTGGCAGATTGGGAAGCCATTATTGGTTCTAGAAGCCATTATTTGTGTAAATGTGGTTGTAGGTAACAACTTAAGCAAAAAGGTGGGTTTATTATAAGGACATGGGGATTTCTTAAGGAACAGAGGGCAGGAATAGAAGTAGACCTTAGGAAAGGACTGGAAGCAGTAATTGAAATCCATTGGCATTTTCTCCTCACCTCTGTTTCTGTCCTCTGTCCCACTTGCTTTCTTCTGCCTTCTCTGCTGCTGCTCCATCTTTTTGGTAGAATTCACCCCCATAACAACAAACTTTACAAATTAGAGTCCCAACCACGTGGGAAATGGTAGTGGATATTTGTTGATTTCCTCTGTGGGATGTATTTCCCCTTTCCTAACAGTATTCCAAATCCCCAGTGAGATGCAGTGTGTGAGGGATGGACCTTGCCTGTAGCTAGGATTGGCTACTCAAATTGGGGAACTCAGATTGGCTTCAATCAACCACTGGATTCCATGACCCTGGCCGGTGATTGCTTCAGGGAAACGTACAAGGTCTACATAGGTCCAATTAGAGTGAACCCAGAGAAGAATTGTGTAGAAAGCTGGGACACAAACTCACTTTTCTCCCCTGGGTCTATCTGAGTAAGAATTTGAGCCCGAGACTACTGTCACCCTTTTTACCACCATAAAGGGAGCCAGCTTGAAGACTGAGCTAACTCAGAGGAAGAGAAGCCAAGACTTGGATCCTGGTGAGATCATTTGAGTCCTCCATCAAATCACTCCTGTAGCCCAAATCTCTCCTAGAACAGTTTGGGTACGTGAATCAGCAAAGTCCCTTTATGCTTAAGATCATATGAGTCAAGTTTTCTATTCTTTGTAACCAAAGAAATACCAACTTATATGAGAGACCAACTTACTACTTCAGGAAAATGTCTAGCCAACCTAGCTTGAGCCAACCAGTCTAATCAGCCATGGCAAGGGTACAAGCATAGTTGCTAGGTGCTAAACACCATGGACTGTGTAGGAGAGCCGTTCCCAGAGAAAAGAGTGGGAGGCATTTTGAATAAAATCTATTGTCAGAGAAGATACCCATTTGCTGGGTGAGTCTGGATACATAGCCCTCTGTGATTTGGTTCTTTTCAGTTATAAGTCACATCTCTGCACCTTAACTCCTTCTTGGTAAGCTGATGGCAAATTAACTTGATACTCACTCTGAATAGGGTTTCATACCTCACAGGTAGGTTCTAATAAAAACATGCTTTACATTCAGATGGCTTTTTACATTTTTCAGAGTTCTTTTCCTTCTTTCCCTTTGCTATCGCTGTTTGTGTGTAGAGAAAACAAAGATTTTTAGATTCTTTCATTTTATAATTCCTCACTGCCCAACCCACTCTGGATTTCTATGGAAATACTCCTTTAAGAACATCCTCTTCCAGGGGTGGATGTGTGGCTCATCTACCGTTGCTGAGGGTGCAAGTGGCCCAGCCTTCATGGCCTTTCTGGATGAATCTTGGATATGACGTAACAGGAGGCTCAAAGCTCCTCACACCTTTGTTGAAGGAACTCCTGTTGGAACTTAACACGAAGCAAAAGTCAGAGCCATGTATAGAAAGCAATGCACAGTGTTGTTCATTCAAGTGTTTTGCTTTTTAAAATAATGATTAACCTTGTTAAATAAAGTGTGATTTATCCATGTGACAGGATTCTGTTAAATGATTAAAAATCTTGTTTATGCAGAATATTTTAGGAAATGGAAAAATGCTTGTGAAATACTGTGAAGTGAAAGAAGCAGGTACAAATGTGTAAATATGACATGATGCTCATGAACTCCATACACACTCACACACCCTCCAACCTGGGAGGAAACAAGTGTTAACTGTGGTTGCCTCCCGATTCTCAAGATTGTGCAATTATGAATGGTTTTTATTTTCTTTTTTGTACACTTTTTCTTCCATTTTCTAAATTAGTCCACAGTGACTAAATAGCATTTTAATAATTAGGGTGGAAAGGTTACTAAGAACATATTTCATTTTTGTAGATGTGGAATATATTTTTTCTCTGAATTTTAGTTTTAGAGACAGTAGAAGCATGTTGACGTGAAATAGTTCTGAGACGATGTAAATGTACCATATCATAATAATACTGAAGAAAATAGAGTCAAATAACTTTTAAAAATAACAACAAAAATAGGCATTACTCCTTTAAGTAAGAAAAGGGTATTTTTGTCCATTATATTTTCTAGTTGAAGAACTTTATTTCTACTAGAAGAACAAAATGTTCAGTTTAATTCCTACCTTTGAAACTCCTCCAAATCAAAGGTCAGAACAACTTCCTATCTGCATCATCGTCTTATAGCAGAGGTAAGATTTATAACTCCGATTGCATTTTTGTCTCCTACAATAAGCCGAAGTGAGTGACGTCAGAGATTCTGCTTTCACTCAGTTTCCTTGTTTTTGTGGCATGAAGTCAAATTATTCACATTACTTTAATGTAGTTTTGCTTAGCTTAATTATATACTGAAAGCCTGGCACACATAATTAATCAACGTATTGCTAGCGACTGTTGAACAACCCGTATCTGTTGGAAATTTTATTATAAAATACCGGATGTGAGGGAAAGGAAGATAGGAGCAGATGAGAGAGAAAAACCATGCCATCTTTTCCTCAGACAAGTGTTATCAAAGTGGTCATGTGTGTTGAGAGAAATCAATTTAGTTGTACAGATTGGTCCTCACTTCTGGAAAATCCAGAATATATCTTCCATCATTCTTTTGCCAGGCTGACACACCAACAAGAGCTACTTCATATGTTTTTTGCTTTACCTTATACAGATAAAAAGATGCATTGTTTTTCAGGTCACACAGGAATACTGAGCACACCTGGTGTGGTTCTGTAAGCCAGGGCCTTAACAAAGCTTTCGTCTCTGCCGCAGTATTCAATCATTACTCTTACACCCTCCCCCTTATTTCATATGAGAAAGTGGAGGAGAGAAATGGCACTCCGAATTTTTTTCCAATAAAGGTTTTTGTTATTTTTAGTTTCCTTAGACTTCATGGACTTTTAAGGAAGTCTATTTTAAGAATGTGAAAACTGATTTTAAAATTTAAAAATTTGCTTCAAAATACATTGCTATGAGGAGCTGATATGTAGGCATTAGCAAATCTAGTATCTTTTTGAGCACCCCTATTAATGATCGAGTTTAATTTGCCCATCATCTGACTGCCTTTCCTGAGTGCCTACTCTGAGCCACCGCCGGGATGGGGTCTAAGTTTCATTCTATACAAAATAAGGATCAGTGTTCCCATCTCAAGGAGCTGACAGGTGAGTGGCAGAATAGCCAAATAAACCCAGGGTTACGTGTGGTGTGATAAGTGTTCTCATCAAAGCCGACAGAGGGCCACCCAGCCTCCCAATGGTCCAGGAAGGCTTCCCTGGGGAAGTGACACTTGACTGAATTGAGAAGGATGGAGTCAAGGCAACCAGGTTGTAAAATGGTGCCCTTTCATCTCCTGGATCCCCACTGATCTCACAGCATTATTAACTGCATTCCAGAAAGGAGAATACTGAGGAACGGAATCAGTGTCACACACCCAGGGAGGTAAATGTCTGGCTGCAAATCAGGCATCCTACAGACTAACCTTTGCTCTTCCCATCAAGGCCAAACAAAGAACCTATCGTTTTGCTAGGCTCTGCGAAGCCCACACAAAGCCACATCACCGAAAGAGCATTATTTGTAAATAAAGATCTTTATTAACTCCCAGAGATATCAAGTGAACTTAAAAAACTGCTTCCTCCAAGCACTTTCCTCAGCCAAGACCAACGCAGCACACATTAAATACCTGGCCCAAGATGACGATAATGAGGAACTGGGGGTCCCAACGCACATGCTCCTTTCATTCCCCTGAAATGCTGATCATTCTGTCATAGGCTCCTGGGCACTGACCTGGTTGTTTCTCCATTATGCACAACCCCAACGTTGCACCTACAACAAAGTCCCTTTTCTCTTCTACTTAATTGTTATGGTCATTGCCACTGTTGAGTGAAAAATAAAATATCTCTGTGCTGACATATCGCTTTATTTTGTTCTGTTTATTAAAAAAAGAGAGAGAGGAGAACTGAAACCAGCAGAAAATAATCCTGTTTGATGAAAGCCAACAAAAGTATAAAAGTGGTCAAATTCCACAGAATCCAACCAAATTTGAAGAAACTGGGATCAGAATATGCTTCTAATAGAACCATTGGCTTTAAGAAGTGGCTATGGCCTGAATGACTCACTGCCTCACCAGTGCCAGACACATTTCAGCAGCTTCAAGAAATAGGGACAGGAGCCTTAAGTCGGGTGCCCTGGATTTAGTCACCATGCTGGTGGTGATTCTTTGTCACTATGGAGCCAGTTTGAAAAGGTGAAGGCCAGATCAAAAATGGAGAGCACGCAGCAGAATGTGCTCTTCCCAGTACAAATTTTGTCTCATAACTGTTGTTTTCTTGTTGTGTCAACTCTACTTTTAAAAAAATTTTAGGCAAGTGTAATTGTATCAAACTGCAATTTGAACATAACCAGTTAGAAATGAATGTGAACAAGATCTCTCGTTTATTTGTCTTATTAAACAGCTTGTGTTTGCAAAAAAAAAAAAAAATCACAGCAGAGGGTTATTTCCCGGCACCATGTTCCCTATATCTTGGAGAACCACAGCCCTCACATCTGACACTATTAAATCTGAATACATTGCCATGTAAACCAATGGAAAGACACATTCCCCTGTCTTTGCGATGGCATTCATGGTTCTTGCTCGACACCAAGACACTGTTTACTTCTACTGGGCCAAAGAATTCCACTGGGAAAGGGTGATCCTGTGTCTTTAGCCAAAGACAAGATGTTATCCTTAGACTTATTGGGCATCATTTATCCTATGTTGATGTTTTATATCCCTCTGCTTTCTATAAGAGTTGAAATAGAATTTAAGATTACAAAAAGCGGAATATCGTTCATTAGCTCTGTCCACCCCAGAATCAACCCGCAATGAACAAAGAAGAGTAAACAAGAGCAGAAAGACATTTAGGGTTATGATGGGGGGTGGGGGTGTGTGCACATGCTCACTCCCTTACATATGTATTAATCCCTACCCCTTGTCCTGCGGAGGGATAAAACATGATCCTCACTCCTTTACAGTTAATCTCAGAGGTTAATTTTGTTGCCTATACGTTGTAAACAAAGAAGATATTTCTTTCCCAGCACAGGGCCTTTTGCCATAAGCGAAACAGAGAAGAAAGTCACTGCGTCCTGAGGATTAAGGAGAGGTTGGAAGATCCGAAGAACCTGGCGCTGACAGACCTGCTTATTAAAAACCGTGCTCTGGTGGCCGGGCTGCCGCTGACGGGCTGATGTGGCCGGACTTCAGAAGGCCAGCGCACAATCAGTGGACTGTGCTGCTCTGGGGGCAACGGCACGGGGAGCCTTTCTAATTTGTCGAAGTTGTATCTAATTCCACAGAACAAAGTTCGCAAAGAGAGATGAGCAGAATCCACAAATTATTGCTCATTCACCAAGCCCTAGATGGAGCGATAGAAGCAGCACACAGCTAGGATTTTGTAAAGTAACTTGACCCCTGCCAGTCGGCTTTGGGTAATTCTGCCTCGTGGGCATAAGAGTTTCCCTTGTTTTTTGTTTAATAGGATTTATTTCTCAGAATATTAAAAAGATAACATCAACATCTTTCAGTGGCCCCATAAACTATTTCTGGAAATAGAAAAAGAATGGTTCAGGTGTTTCCCTTACTCCTGATAGGACTTCTGCTCTCTCATCAGCTAAAAAAGAAAAGAATGTGGTTTTGCGAGGGGTGTGCCTGGAGCAAATGAAACGAAATGGTGAGTTTTCTAGAAAGGCAACATCCTTCAAACTTACGTTGCCCATTGAAACTCCTGCTTGCCTATTTGGAGAATGAGACTGACTTTCAAATGACAGCTTAGAAGTTCAAACTCTGAAAATTTAGAAGTTGTTAAGGGAGAAAGCACAGACATGTTAGTTTCCACGTGTCGGGCAACACTGCTAGAAGAAAATACGCTCTGTGGCAGAAAACGTCTTGAACAATCTTCAAATGAAGTCTCCAGGGAAATATTGCCTTCTTCTTGGTAAGGAGGGGAGCATCCGAGTAGAAGCAGGTACAGATCTCTCAGGAGTTGTGTTGATCTAAGTCCGCCCACTCCAGGAGCAGGGTGGTGAAGGCAAACGCTGGTCGGGTCCACCCAGGTGAGTGACCAGTCCATAGCAAGACATGAGGGGTTTATAACTCAGTGTTTTATAATGATAACAAAAGAAAGAGTTGGTAAGAACTGAACTCACATGATGGAATGCATCACATAGCACAACTAAACAGTTAACTTAGCCGTCAAATGCAATTCTCATGTGGGTAGAACCAGAGTCTAAGTCAGGCCTATCTACCCATCCCTGCTCTTCAGATGTTTGATGAACCTCTGCCTCGAGGCCGTCCTAGGTCTCCATGAAGCTCCATCTTCTTGGGTTGGGCCATTCTTCATCCCAAACCCAGTCTCGCTCCAACTGGTCACTCTCTTTTTTACCTAATAGCAAAGACTCTCAGTTGAGACATTTTCATAAATTTAAAATTCACTCCTTGCCTTATAGTGAATTCACTACTGTGGCTCCACGGCTCTCAGTATTGATCTCCTCATGGCATAGACACATGAAAGTGCAGCCCTTTTAGCAAATGTGACGCTCTTCCAACATGATGGGCTCAGCTAACTGCTGTTGCAAAAGTTTCTTCTGCCAAACACCTTCCCTCAACTACAAGGAGACAGATTTTAAGGATCATCTAGTTTGGGGCTCCATGTGGACTATACTTGAAAGGCAGTTCTTACTTGGAAACCCTTTGCTTTTTCCTGTCTCCTTGTATCAAACCAACCTTTGGATGCAGGGCCAGAGATGAAAGAAGAAGCTTGCTTGCTGCACTCCTAAAGGTAGGCCTTGGGGAAGCAGCCCGGAATAGTCGACAGAACATGGGATTGTAAATTAAGATCTGACCTTAAATCCTGGCTAGGGCAGTTACTTCCTGTATGACCCAGAGCATGAGTCCTACCATATCTGAGCTTCAGTTTTCTCATATAAAATGGAGCTGAAAATAATGCTTCCTACTTTGCAGGGCTGAGGTGAGGGAGAAATGAGCCAGGGAATAGGAG
This sequence comes from Equus asinus, assembly GCF_041296235.1. Lineage (NCBI taxonomy): Eukaryota > Metazoa > Chordata > Mammalia > Perissodactyla > Equidae > Equus > Equus asinus. Next base: position 45,544,149 of record NC_091795.1, on the reverse strand, counting down.
GAGACCTTGTAAAATATTCTATAAATGTTAGCTGCTGTTTTTGCTTGGTTGTTTGGTTTTGTTTTATGATTATTAACTGCTTTTGCTCATTAGCAAGTTATGTCCCCACCTGGTTGGTCAGCCCACATAACAGCCTTAACCTATAGTCCTTTGTAAGAACCCTTCCCCATTGCAATTAAATCATTTGTGAGGGTGGGACTTTCATATGCCATCTTATTAAAACATAAAATAAGTGCTTATATAAAAATCAACTTTGCCATTTTGATTGGATTTGGGGTCAAATAAAAAATATTTCAAACCACCTGTGTAGAACAGGGCATAAGGTGTGTTTATAAGAGAAGCAATGTGGTTGAATATTATTTTATGGTATTTACTACATTTCTCTCCTCCAACTTACAAAAGAGTTTTGAAAAAGCTTGAAATATAAGGCATAAATATCATAAAACTGAAAGATCATTAAAATGACTAAAAAGACAAAAGAAAAATAAAATGTGAATCTACACTAATGCAAATTTCTGCAGCTGAACACATAACTTAGCACCAAGGTTATTGACAGTCAAAGCAAAATGGGCAGGGTTGTGAGTGAAGTGGCTTTCCTTTTCTAAGGAAAGAAAGCCTCAGAGGAAGAAAGTCATTTCCTAACTTTAAGTTCTAGAAGAGATTTTTCACAGGAGTCCTCACATGACTGATTTTGAACAACACAGTACTCTCCATAAAAGGTTTTCTAAACATGACCAGTTTTTATTGGTTATCTGCCCTACTCAGAGAGAGTAGGAAACCCATTTTTCCATCATTTTGGAAACCCAATAGGAAAAGGAAGCTAGCTGTGTGCAATAAAAATTGTGTAACTCTTGACTCATATCTTACTGTAATTTATATTTTCAATAATTATGGACTTACACAATACAAGTTTTATAATGAATTTATTTTGTTTGTTATAATTAGCTAAGATCTATTGAGTTCTCTTTAAGAGCCAGGCAAGTGCTAAGCCCTTTTTCTGCATTGGCTCCTTTAATCCTCCCCAAAATGCTATGACACAAAGATGATTATTTCACCCTTTTACACCTGAGAAAATTGAGACCGATGGAGGTAAAGAATCTTGCCCGAGGTTACACAATTTGCAAGTCATCATGAAGTTTGAAGCTGAAGGACGCTCAAGATTGTCGGCCAGACCCCTCACCACTGTGCAAATCCTCCTCACACACTTTCAGACAGACTGTATAAGAACTTCAACTAACCATCAAATGAACGCAAAAGTGTATTGGATTTGATCCGAAAAGCAAGTTGGCAGCCAGCGCAGATTCTATATCATCCATTGAGAATTTTTTAGAAGTAAGCTTGTGGAAAAAGAAAGGGATGTTATTTCTGGTTTGCTGGTGGCGAAGACTGAACAGCCAGTCAGGGCACATAAAGAGAAGTATGAACACTTCATTTGAAAGTTGGGTCAGAAGCCTACTGGACTTCCACTCTGCTTCCCTGGAAAGTCAAGAAGATCGTCTCTCTTGTGCTTCAAAGTTGCCTTCCAGAGTTAGAGCCCTGTGTTAAGATGTCTGATCTTTGTTTCCTGATCCTTGGCTACAGTGCAGGCAGTCATATCAACAAGCTGGCGAGCATCCTTCTGCCTCTCTAGGATGCACAATGCTGTGTATGTTGTTAACCTCCAGAAAACATGTGATGATTTTAATTGATTCTAAGTCTCAGCTTTGTCATCTAAAAAATGAGAAATTATTATGAATGAGAAGTAGACCGTAGTTCTATTCTAACTTCTAAGATTATATGACGCTACAATCCAGTCTTTTCCCCCCAGGAAACTTAACAAGGTTTTACAAATTTCTTTTCCTCAAATCTAAACAAAATATTATTTTATACAGGAACACCCTAAGGTCAAACACCTCTCTTCTTTTGCCTTTTCTCATTGAGACTTATTTTGGCAAAGGGATTAAATGCAAAGGCTGTGGGTACCACCCACCTATAACTGTGTGTCTTGGCAATTTATTTAAGCTTAATGCCTCAGTTTGTTCATCTGTAAAATGAATCTAATAATAAAATCTACTTCATAAAGGTGTTATAAATTTCAAATGAGTTAGTAGCTATAATGTGCTTAAAGACATGCTGATAACCTAGTAAACACTCAGTAAATGAGTTCATCAGTCTTGAAGTCAACCCTTCCATTCTTCTCAAGATGTTATTCTTAATGTATACATTTTCCAGTCTCCCATCCTCTAAGGTTGTGACTTTTTCCAACCTGACTTACAGATCACTCCCTTCCACATCCAGAATCCACCCAGCCATCTCTCTCCAGCCACTCCAACAGTAACTGGAAGAAAAATGTTTTATAAGACTTTCCCAGATATTAGGACTTCAGATGGATAACTCTTCTGGATTTTAAATTCACTGCTTCTCCTCCACCTCCTTCGCTCACTTGCAAATACAGTTACCCTTCATGTATGTGGCACAGCACTTATTTTAGAAGGCACTATTTGCAGATGGGGTTTGAGGCCAGTACAAGAGTGAATTGCTATCCTTTTTAGTAGACTTAATTTTTACGTGCAATTACAAGAACATCAGATATCATCAACACACAAAAGTGTGAATAAAACCACAGTATGTCTTCGTCTTGAATTAGAGAAAATAATTATAAATTTTATCTGAACAAGGAGCAAAATGTGTTGTGTCTATTATTCCGTCATTCACAGGTACTGTCTTTGAAAGGCAGCAGTAATCTTTGTTCTAACAGTCTTCCTCCCTGGACCTAATCACGTTAAGTCCTATTAAACTCTTCCTTCCTAAATCTCTCTCTGAGATGCACTCAGAGTACATCATATGACTCTCTCCTGGCATCTCTCACAATCTGTTTCATATTAAAGTTCTTTATGCTCATGCCTGTCTTCTATACTACATCTTTTGGATTGGGAGGCCCTGGAGCTTGATTTGTCTTTGTATCTCCAGCAGCATCTCGCACACAAGGCCTAAACTACCCTAAACTCTCTCCCTCCAGCCCCCTCACCCCAACACACACACACACACACACATACATGGTCCTGTTTCACTCTTCCAGGCTTTTTTATTCCTGTTCCTTTTGCCCCATATGCCCTCACCTCCTACCCCCTCTACATGGTGGACCCCGCTTATCTTTCAAGCCCAGCTCCTATTCCCCACTCACACTCACCCTCCTCAGTCTCACACTCCTCCCCCAGGATTGCACAGTGAGTAACTCATGGTATTAGAGTTTTTCCATACTCTTCTGTCCACCCAACCTGATTGTAAAGTCCCTAAGGGGCAGAACTCTATCTTCTTCATCCTTCTACTCCTTACAGCAGCTGTCATGGAGCCTCACTCAGCGGACAGTCAAAAATATTTGTGAAATTGAACTACCTTGAATCCTTAGGACCAACTTCAAGAGTAAATGCTCTCTTTAAACAAGTACTCTGAATTTCTCAGGAAACTTGCTGGAAGAGTACTAAGGACAGTTTGCCTGTTCACATATGTCACCCTATGGCTTCGACACATGAACACTGAGTTGAAGATAAAGGATGAGCATGAATCAACAAGAAACCCATTCCCAGAAATCTGACTCCACTGTAGGTTGCACAGCCCAGTGGCAAAATGAGAGAAGAAGGAAAAAGACCAAGCCTGAAGCTCATATAGAGTCAATAGCAGAAGCTTAAGAAACACCACAAAATGATCCACATGTTGGTTTCCAAGAAATAATTGGTCACCCTTACAGGAGAAGCCCAAGATGCTGTTCCATGACAGGGCATCAAAGGGGATCAGAGGCCCTGAAGAATCTGTGTTCTGTGTCCTCATTAATGACACAGGCCCTCTTGGAACACTGGCTTCTCAGCCCCACAGGTAGTAGCTTTAACTCCCCCTTCTGAAAGGTCTTCAGGAAGAAGGGCATGACTCATTCCCCAGGAACGGAAGCTGTTCCCTTGTCTCCAAAGCATGATATTAACCTTCCATTTTAGTGTGCACTACAGCTTAAAAAGTCTGCCCCAAAGCCATTGACAGCTGGACAGATGAGTTTGTAATTCTTTACTTGGATGAAAAGAAAAGGCTGTGTGAAGTTTTCAGGTGGAATTTCCACCCCTGCCCTTTTTGTTTTATTGGATTAAAATGGTCTCGGTGTTTTCAGAGAGGGTTCCTCTTAAGAAGATGCAAATTTATACCATCTTTCTGCACTCTTAGGATCACTGCTTAAAATCCTGCTCTGCTTAAAATCCACACTCTGCTTCAGTTACACACATGTAATTCTTCCTGACCTAGATGGAACAGAAAACTCACAGCAAATTGAGAATACAGATCGGCCTAAAAGCTCAGGAAAGAAAGCTAATGGTCTGCGTGTCCCACACACGGGATTCCTGGGAACTTTTTTTTTTAATTGTGCCTCCTTTTAAAAGGAAAATAAGCTATTCTTTCATTTCTTATTACAGTCTAGGAAAGATCAGCACCTTAAGGGAGAGATTGCAATACTGAGAGACACATGTGGAAATCACTTCCTTGATGGCAATTTCCTGAACTGCTTTCAAAAGCCCTTTTTTGGCTTAAAGAGTCTATGGAGCCCTTTTAAGGTTTTAGATAAAGAAACTGATCAGTTTCATAATGTTGTGATGAAATTAGAGTCCATATTGCTTAGCTGGAATGACTTTCCACACGGTAGCTATCCTTCTCTTAGAGATGGGCTGTGATTATCTGGGGGGAAATCTCCTCTCCAGTGGATTTAAAAGGAGGCAGAAAGGGCATGGAGTAAGGACAGAGGTTTGAACTTCGTTTGCAGTAATTTGAAGGTTTGAAGAGACTATCCCGACTCCCTGATCATGAGCCCTGTTTTGATCCCCACATTCAGGGAAGTCATTTCAGTGAGGGAACGTCTGGTTTTCTCTCCTCATATTTAATGGGAGGTAAACACACTTCTGTTTCCCGTATTCTGGAAGCTGTGGGGCTGAGGAGTCGATGCATGATAAGTCCTGGGCTCTACATTTGACAAAACTCTTCACGCTTTACCCAATCCCAGAACTTTTTTGACCTGATGGCAAATAAATGCCACATCAGTTCTCTGGTCACAGGAAGTCCAGTGCAAATGGATGTAGCTAAGGGACTTGTCTCCACTCGGAGGCTAGGTCTCCTCACAGACCACTGCCTCGCTGGTATGAAGAAGGAGCACATTTCATTTTGGTGACTGTCACCAGTTCCCCTTGCTTGGAAGTCACCAGCTTTAAGCAGTTCTGCTTGTCTGTAGGGAATGTCCTTCCCAGTGCGTGAAAGAAGAAAGGAACTTCTGTTAAAAATGGCGATACGTGCATTAGCCATTGAGATTTGTCAAGGCAATGGTCCTGAAGTCATGGCCACAAATGACCTTCATAGGTCATATGGGCATTTTTGCTTTTGTGGCCCCTTTCTCCACAGACAAAAACTATTAAATAATATATTTTGCAAGTGCATTGTTATAAAAATGCATATATTGCTATTGTATATTAAAAATTTTATTCAGTCTAAAAGTTTACTTTTTTTCTTCTGATTTAATAAAATAGATTAAGATATTTCTATGGGTCCTTGAAATGTAAGCCCTAGGCCCTGCACCTACTGTGTCTACTGGGTAAGTCAGCTCTAATAGTAACTACTTTTCACCACTTTGATGATTCCGATTTTCAAATCTCATCCTCAGAGTTGGCTGAGAGGAGCCTTGATTTCTTTCAGTGTAAGATGACAGGGCTTGGACTTCCTAACCTACATCATCTCATTGACTCTCGCCCTACCAGGGTGGAGTAAGCATTATTATTCCTGTTTTCCACAGACTCAGAGGTTTTAAACAATTGTCCCAAATTGTCACCGCTGGTAATTGACGGTGTTTCTCAGGAAAGGGAAGGAGAATCAGGAATGACCTATTACCCGGTATTGGGCGTTTCACACACAACCACCATTTGATTCCCACCAGCCCTGCGAGGTGATGTCTGTATTGCCCATCCAAGCTGCCAGCCGGTGGCGAGCTTGGCCAGGGGCGAGGGCATGGGCATCACTAGGACGAGTCAGGAAAATCTAATAACAAAAGTCAGTCTAAAGCTTAAAAGCAAGACTCCAAACAAGAGACTAAGTCAAGGGCCTCAAGATGGCTAGAAAATGGAGTGAAATAGGAGCCTGGGGAAAGTGAGAAGGACGATGGCCTGTTGCTGCAAACAGGCCAGCATGCCCGAGGACCCACATCACAAAAGTGTAAAGGCAAGGTACATAACGTCATCCCCACTTTACAGCTGAGGAAGCTGAGGCACAAAGTGCTTATGTAGCCTCAGGTCACACAGCTAACACGTGACAAAGCTGCATTTGACTCCTAAAGCCATGTTCACTCGGAACAGACATCTATGTAGAGGCCAAGTCTCCATTCTGAGCTTTGTCAACGGCCTCCTAAAAAGATACCCCCTTCTTGGGCATCTCCATCCCGAGCAAGCCATTGCCTGAAAACTTGCCAGATTGGTCTCTACGAACTTCAACAAACATGCATGTCCCCAGTGTAATACTTTTGGATCAAACTTATAGAGAAAGCATGCAATAACATAGCCGTTGTCGACATTCTATGCTGAATGAATCCACAGAAGCTACGGGAAAAGGTACGCTTTCCCCTTTACACCTTTTCAAAGAAAAACTTGGGAGAAAATGGAGTCCTAAAGAGGCAGAGAAACCTGACCATTCAGTTTGCAGTAAGGAGAGAACAGGGAGCTCGGGCATTTTAAGTCATCTATGTGTTATGTGTTTGACATTTCCCAATCAATGGAAACCCTCAGGATCCCTGTTTCTGTTGAAGGAACTGGAGCTAATCCTGGCTGGAGGGAAACAGTCTGAATGAGAGTCCATTGCAGCTGCCTCCCTCCAGCCAGCTTTTCCGAGTCCGAGTGGCCAGCCGCCTGCTCGCAGCACAGAAGGGAGGGCGCTGCATGAGTGGTGATTAGGGTGGGCCGGCCAGAGCTGATGGCCGCGCAGAGCCATAGCACAAAAACTAACTATATATGGTCTCTTCCATTCCTGCCAACAACTGATTTTAGAAATGAAATCCAGTTCACCGGATTCGTTTCCTAAAAATCTGAATTTCTTTTATAGAATTTTTAAAAAGCATTTCCCCAAAAGCTACATCCAGCCTGTACCTGTTCTTATAGGCAGTTTTCTTAAAGGTCACTCGCATACCTGGGCGATTGTCATTAGAGCTTCATAACCATCCAGGAATGTATCACCTGATTGGTTCAGCCATTTAATTGCAAACCCAAGCAGAGAGAGGCCTTTTATCAAGTCTCTATACACTGTAACTCAGCTAACAGGCTAAGCAATCTGGTTTAATCACTCGAGAGCTGTGTCACACCTGTAAATGCACAAATGTATTTTTCACAAGTCACACAAATCCCTGGAGGCTGGGAAGAACCTTTTTCAAGAGCCAAAGGAAGATACAAGGCTGTGTTCTCAATCGCTTTCAAGAGAAGTGGCTTCTAGCCTCTGTCTCAAGGCTCCTTTCTTTACCATAATGGCTTTTGAGTAGGGTTTCAGAGGAAAGTTGGGAGGAGAACAGTGCATTGCCATCAGAATGCTAATTATGAGAGTTTGAGAGCGCCCTCCCAAACAAGACTTTGAAAAGTTGGTGCTGGCCCATTCCCCTGTCTCCGTGCAGGACAGAACCTAAGGGGTCCTGCAAACTAGGCGTTCCAGCTCCCCTGAAACCTGATGCTCATTTACGTAAGCATTTAGTACACATCTGCTAGCATATGTACATCTCAGCCTTGGCATTTGATCACGAATACAGGCTGGGAACACTTAACAGCACTAACATCCACATAAAATATTGAGGAGTCCACCACCAAGAAGATCTGCGTGCAGTCTTCTCAAGGCAGTTGGCTCACATATGCTCAGCACGCCTGACGCTGTGTTTACTTGATGTTCAAGTTGGGATCCAAGTTCTAACAGGCCATCCAACGCCACATTAACTTTTCATAAGGAAAGCTTGTTTGTGTGTGTGTGCCCGCGTGCCCGCGTGCATGTGTATGTGTGTCTGTGCTTGTGAATTCTGGAGGAATGAAGGGGAACTGAAGTCATAGTTGACAACATACGAAACCCTCAGATGGGTCACAGCTGCCCCAACTCGCATTCATCCCCTGTGCAAGGAATTCTAGAACGTCACATTTTTAAGGAGTCCATTTTCACAGTGCGCTTCGGCATCTTAGAATGCTCTCTTGGAGAGCAAAGTCAACCCTAGGTCACCATTTCAATGTAGTTTCCTTTGTACTAAATCCTACTTTCAAGAAAATTCTTTCCATGGTTCACTGGTGTTTAACCTATCATATAATATCCAGGTTTACTGTGTTAGAAGAAGCAGAACAGTATTAAGCTTTTCCCACAAGCCTGTGATTGCATTTGACCTAGTAACCTGTATTAGATTAACATTTATTCTACAACCGCACAGCAAGCCGTGCACCTTGGTGAGCTGCAGTTTATAGAGGACACTAACCATTTTTACAAGTGGAGCAGGAAAAGGGAATTGAATCTGAGGGAGTAATTCCAAGCAAGTATGTTGCTGCAGCAGTTAAATTGTTTATACGAGGAGTAGGGGAATTACTTCTGACTGACCTCCCTTTTTATCTGCTTAGAAGACAAAGTGCAGGTCTCCATCGCTGGGGCAAACTCTGGGGAATGCAGCTTTAAAATGTGTAGGAGCCATAGGGCCCTGCCAACCCACCAATAAGAAGCAGCTTCAAAGGCAAAGCAGAGCAGGAATGTAAACAAGTCAGAGTCACTGGAATTAGGACATTTTCACAGTAGCCAGGGTTCAAATGTTCTCCCATCACCCCAGGGAAGACCCTCCAGGTCAGGTGGGACAGAAGTGAAACACAAGTTCAGAATGAGAACAGGCTTTTCCATCATGGATATTTTGATGGAATGGCCTCTTGATTTTCCTCTGCCACAGCTCAGTGTGCGGCAGATTCATTAAGGAACAAGTCAGGCTTTGAGGGAGGCTGAGAATGGCACCGAGGGATGGGTGGAGGCAGCTGTTTGGGACCTCCTCCTCCCAAACAAGGCTGAAGCCATGAGGAAGCAATTACCAGGAAATCAAAATCAGAACTGTCTGAGCATCCACCCAACATAACAGTGGGAGGAGCTCACCCCACATTATACAGTATCATGTAATGAAACCCAATTTATTCTTTCGGTGAACGCCGGATTCACCAACACATCTGTGGTGATGGCTGGGGAGCGTCCCTCCTGATGGAGCCTGAGCGAAGCTGTGTCTAAATGATGGGCTCCTCCAAGAAAGTCCAATTGTTCCTTGAAATGAGGCAAGCAACGCAGCAGTAAAAAAGAGAAAGAGCAATGTCCTTACCCTGGAAAATTACGCAAAGAGAGTGCTAATGTATTCCTCGTCACATCCATGCAACACATCCCCTCCCAGGGAAAAAGATGTGATATTATTTCCCAATTCCAGCATTTCTTTGTCCACTTAACTTGGTAACTTTTTCTCTTAGTTTACAATGGAATCCTCTAGAACTTTCTGAGTACTCATTAGTACTGCCTTAAAAAACGTTTATTAAAAATACAATTACCCAGCCTCCTCTGCAGACATTGAATCAGAGTCGCCAGGATGAGGCACCATGTTCTGTATTGTTAACCACTCCCACAGGTGATTCTGATGAATACTTCTGCTGAGGACCGATGTTCTAGAACTCATAGAATGTGAAAAAGCTTCCAAATGAGGGTCTGTTAGAGAGGTGTCAACCAGAGCTCAGTCATAGCTATTTAGACCCAGCAGCACAGCAAAAGCTGACCCTGTTCTATTTAGGAATCAGCTCAATTAAAGGTTGATGAAACATTGGCTCCTACACCGCAATCAATAGGTGCAATTCTGCAGCTGTCAATGTCATGTGGTAACTTGGCTCTGGGGCTGCCAACCCTCCAAGATTTTCCTTCCCATTGTCTGTGGAAGGAGGTGGGGCCTGGTGGTTTAGGGTGTAAAGCTGTCACTCCTTGGGGCCCCTCTCCTCCCCCCCCCCCAATTTGGAATTTGGCAGGTCTTTTTAAGCTGCTTCATTCAGAACAACAGGTATTTCTTGAATTCTCTATAAGGAGCATGAATAACTTCAATAGCCAGACACACCACAAGGGGCTGCTTCGTTGTTTTGTTTTCTTTTCTTTTTTGAGGGGCAAGGAAAGAGTAAGGACAGGTAAGGGGATCCAAGGCAGGTGAGAAGGGAGAAATAAAGTGCACCTGGGAATTTTAAAAAGCAGCAGTGAGTGAGTTCTGAGGCTGGGATACGAATGGAATCTGCCCTCGGGATGCCACCTACAAACAGGCCTGGACACAGAGAGAAAACTGTTGAGCTGAAGCAACGCCTGTCAATAGGATGATCACTGGGATGAAAAACAAGTGTGTGCAAACGCTCTACTTTTGAGCCCCTCTACTCAAGTGGGTGAACAGGGGAGATGCCAGACGGCCAAACGAGACGGCTGAATGTAAAGGATGTAATGTGGCCCCCACTCCTTGCTTCACCTGCCGCTATAAGAGCCTTCACCTCATTCCCCCGTCTGGGGGCTTCAGAGCAAGAGAATGAAACAAAAGAAGGAGCTTCTTAGTGAATCCTGCGGCCAAGACTAAGGAAGCTCTTTCCCCCAAGTTCACCTTAATCCCAGGCATTTTCATTCCACAGGTAACCTCGCTCCTGCTAGCTTCCCTTTGGGGAAAAACTGTGAGAAGGACTGAAAACCATGAACACTGATGGTAGAAATAGAGAGAATCTTTTTTGACATAAATCTCTAAGGCTGTGTCATTTCACAAACACAATAAGGATTGCCTTCTAGGTAGACATACGTGCTACAAACAGGTAAATATAGATAAATGTCCATCCACATCTGTATTTATATATGCCATCTTCTACCCAGATGTATCCATATTGACACAATTATGAAGCAGGTGAGTCATAACGGTGGTATGGCAATGAAGGGCAGAGAATCTCAGAATGCGATCTGGAAAAGACCTTACACAACATCCAATCCAACCGTTTCATCTCACAGATGAGGAAACTGAGCCAAAGAGAAGTAGGAAGTAACTTGCCCAAGGTCACACCTCACCTCCTGGTGACTGAATCTGGGCCGAAACTCCCTCCTTTCTCCCTGTCTGTGTTTTTCTCACAGTCCCACACCAACTAGACAACGAAAAGGGATAGAAAACGCAGCCCCTGATGTCACACTGTCAGTTTTAGGGTGAGTCATAAAGCATCCAGAGGAGCCTCTCTATGTGGTGTGCAGAATTTCAAGTTGTCTGCTGTGTATAATGCGTCCATTTAGCCAGAGTCTCCAGTATTAATTACCTCTGTGAGATACAATATGGCATCACGCGGCTTTGGAATCTGTACCGTTCATTAACCGTTTCCCCATTAACCTTGACTGGAATCACATTCCCATTCTAACCGCTAAGATGTGTTCTGTTTGTAAGCACTCCCATTTTCTCTTTGAAACCATTCTCATATTCTTATTTCATTGTAAATGGTCCTACTTGCAATAAAGTGCCATTGGACGTATTTACTATTTGCTGCTTAATTTTGTCCTCTTGGAAGGAGACCGATGTCAGCTCCGACCGTAGTTAATATACCTTTGAGCACACACTGTGACCTTTCTCCTGCTCATGCCTGACTTCATTCTCAGATCTCATTAAACAGCAGAAATTATCTCCGGAAAGAGCAAAACCAGAAATGTGCGGGTTTTGTGCTCAGCTATAGAGAAGAATTTGATTTAAATGGCCCCACGATGGCACGCACGTAGAAAATAAAAGAGAGGATGAAGCTTCCATGTAAAATGGCCCCTTCTTTCTACAGACTGGACAGTGTCGCATGCCCTGACGTGCATGTGGAGAGGACTGGAGCAATTCTGTGTGCCTGCCTGTCCCACCCATGTGTTATAATAAGGGAAGCCCTTTATTGATATATAAGCTGGTTACCACGTGGTATGACCTATGAATGAGCCTTTGGAATTTACCAGTCCCCTAAGAGAGCCCTGATGGAGTGGGGGAGAGAAAAGGGATTTTTTTGATGAGTAGAGGAATAAGGTTAAATGTTTGAAAAGATCAAGGAATGGAGTCAGCTCTCAAGAAAATCAGATCTGAGTAAGACACTGCAGAGGCCCTGTGTCACATGTGGTTCCCCAAACACCAACAGGGAGGAAAGGTGACCCTGAAGCAAATAAAGCAAACCAAAATGGAGGTGGGTTGGGAGAGGGGGGTAGACCAAGGACAAGTTTACCTAGAGGCAACCCTGCCCCTGCACATTGACCTTGTGCTAGGAGGAGAAGGTAGGGCCGGAGATGTGACCCAAGCCAGGTAAAATGCCCAAGCTCTTCCAACCTCTACCAACCTCCCAGTTCTAGCTTCTGACTCACTGAATTCTTTCCATGAACCCTGCTATCATTCTGAGTGACTTCAACACGGGGGATTCTTCCAAGCCTCTGGCCTCTCAGTTCCCTGACTCTGGCTGCTGAGGAGCACTTTGCTCTGTCCACCTCAGCCGACCACTCCCTTTCACATACCCTCGACTAGTGATTCTCAACACTGCCCACACAGCTGACGCATTTGAGACAGTTTTTAAATTACAGTTCCCAGAACCCACACCAGACCAGTTTTAATCAGCATCTGTGGAGGGGAAGGAGTCATCAGTATTTTTTTACAAGCTCCCCTAAACATTTTGATATATAGACAAGGCCGAGAACCAGTGACCTGGATATTATTATTATCAATAACTGCCTCCATCACAAATTTTCTATTTTAAGCACCCTATTCTCTGAGAATAGTGCCCAATTTTCACACTCATTCTAGTACCACAATCCCAAAAAGAGATTTGTTTCAGAGAGAAGGTATCAAGGAAATGTCACTTATTTTAATGGAATTTTAGCAAGTTTCAAGATAATTATACTATGCCCTATAAACATAATGTTGTAAAAAATCTTTGTAACATTCTTTGATAACTTCCTATATACCATATGATTTTCCTAGGACCATTCATTTGTACATTTGAAATCTCAACCACATGCAATACCCTAGAAGAGGTGTATGTATGGACCTGGACACTCAGTCTTCTCTGTTAAAAAGGAAGCTCCCAAGCTGGATAGAGGTTGGCGATCAGCTACCCTTCACGACCTGACTCGACGCTCCTGCACCCTGATTACAGCCACCACGGAAGACTATAGAGTGTTAGAGATGCAAGGATTCTTAGAGGTCATCCGACCTGGTGGTTTTTCTTGCAGAAAAGCTATCCTTAAGAAAAATGACATCTTATGTGGAATCCTAATGTTTAAGATAAATAAAAGCAGAAAGTCACTAGAATATATTTATTTCATGAGTTCAAATATGCCCTATACATAGAGAGAGAGAGAGAGAACATAAGGTATATCGCTGACAACTCTGAGACTGATGTGGTGAACATGAAGATTTGTAGCAATCGCAATCATATTATCCTCAGCATCTGATTTATTATTTTATTTTGCTTTAGTTGCACAATATCTAGAAAATACTGATTCATCTATCTAAGTAGTGGCAAATGGTAATAGCTTTTGAATTGTTTTAAAACAACTTGCCTTATAACTTGGGTTTCTGGTTAACTAAATTCATCCAGAAGCTTGTAAGAAAAGTAGTAGGAAATATCTGTTTCAAAGTTGAATTGCTAGTAGCACCTAATAAATTCTTGCATTTCTAATCATAAAGTAAGAAAGGAAGCATTCATTCTAGCTCTAATGTGATGTTTTCAAGATGTGAGAGAGTCAGTTGTGTGTGCACAAACAAGTCTTATGCCATGAGGAGAGCAAATGCAAAAAAAGCTTGATCTGGCACTTAACTGAGCACGTGCAAATGTACTGTGGTCACAAACACATTTGTGCGATTTTGTATTAGTAGAGACTTGCAACAGTCATGTCAGAATTTAAGAAACACAGACAGACAGACCAGCACAGAATATCAATATCCCTTATCAAACAACAACTTTCAGATGGAAGGATTTTATTCTGATGTTCATCCCAAATAAGTTAAGCAAATTTTAATATGCCAACGTTCTTAGATATGTTAAAATGTGGAATAAAACACATCCGAATGTGCATTCTTTTTATTGCAGTGTTTTAAAATAGTTAAAATGTGTTCTTCAAGAGAAATTCAAATGAAAAAGTTGCAGAACTACTAAAACTCTTCCAGGGAACCCTATAGGGCTCCATGGAACTGAGTCTGAATGCCACTCCTGAGGTCTGCATAAGGATCCTAAGTCCAAATAGGTAAATTCTCTTGCCTGAGGCCACACAGGAAGCTTGTGGCAGAATTAAGTTTAAGGCCTGGGTCTCTGACTCCCATTCTAGTGCTCTTTCCACCAGACCAACCGGCCTGTCACAGAGACATGCCCCTCACATCTCTCATCCAAGGACACGTTCTAGACATGAGACCTTAATCCTGGGGACTCAATGAGGGGAAGCCATTTAGATGGGTGTGTGTCCAGGAATGCCTAACTCTGGCTATGAGCAATATTTTCCCTAAAATTGGGGAAATCATAAACCCAAATCTATGCCCTGGAATTAGGCAGAGTCTTCATTTATTTGTTGCCGGAGATGAGATGAGGAGAGCGTGATCCCCCTTGTAGCTCATGGCAGGTGTTTTTTTAATCCATGTTTTCCTACATTAGAACTTGATTTCCAAGCCGATTGGTGACAGTTATGGCACTTTCCACAGGGCACTGTGTTAGCTCGGGCCGCCATAACAAAGCACTCAGACTGGGGGGCTTAAACGACAGAAATTTATTTTCTCACAGTTCTAGAGGCTGGATGGCCAAGATCAAGGTGTCCACAGGGTTGATTTCAGTCAGCGGCCTCTCTCCTTGGCTTGCAGATGGCTGTCTTCTCCCCATGTCCTCACGTTGTCTTTCCTCTGTGTGTGTCTGTGTCCTAATCTCCTCTTCTTATAAGGACATCTGTCATATTGGGTTAGGACCCACTCGTATGGCCTCATTTAAACTTCACCTCTTTAAAGACACTGTCTCCAAATACAGTCACAGCCTGAGGTGCTGGAAGTTAGGGCTTCAACAAATGAAATTATGGGGACATAAGTCAGCCCTTAATAGGCATAATGGTCAGTGGAGGTTGCCAGATTTCCTCAAAGAGATCAGAGTGTGAGGGCCAAGATGGCAACACCGTCAGAAATTGGATGTCTCAACGCTCCTCCTCCACCCCACTCTGGGAATGATCTTAGACAGGCCAAAGGAAAGGAGGAAAACTATATTCAAACACCTCCCTACGTTGTGTTTCTGTGGAGATTAGAGATGGGAGTCACCAAAAAGACACACAGATTTGAAAATATCAGGATATATTTTGGATACTTTTCCTAATTTAGTGCTCTAGGCTTAAATATTTAAAAAAAAAAAAACTGGTTTAAGATCAAGAAGAGTAGATTTTGAAGTTTTCTAAACACCCAGAAAACTAGCAGGTTGCACAGTTTGATAATCCATACAAACTTTGAAATCTAAGAAAATTCAGGCTTTTAAAATCAGTTTTAATGAACAAAACCTAATTTTGTTATTAAATGAAGAGCTTTTATAAGTGATAAAAAAGACAAAAGATCTCATTATAAAAATAGACAGAGGGTGACAACAGGTGTATATATAAAAAGAAATATGAATGGATAATTTATACATAAATGATGTTCAATATCACTCATTGATGAAATGAAAATAAGATTAAAATGAGATGCCATTTTCTACCCATCATTGACAAAAGATTAAAATGTTTGATACTATGCAGTGTTAGAGAAGCTATGAGAAAGCACACACTGTTGAGAGATACATAATTTGGCAGGGAAGTTTTGCAACATTTTAAATCTAGAATCAATTGAAAAGCTTCTTCATTTTCTGCACTAGATAAAGAAAAGGTCTGTGCACGAACTGTTAAAGTGAGCCTGGCCAGGGCTCTAGAATCATCTATCATTGAAAACCTATCTCCTCTCACAAATCAGGGCTTGGTGGTTGTCCATAAAAGCAAATCTTTGAGGTCGGAGTATATTTATTTATAACATACTTCCTCCGAACTTTGAGATATTCTTAATGCCAAGCCAGTCAATAAAAAGAACCTTAGCTCTCCTAGCTATAGTCATCTATAGCTAAGTCTGGCATTTATTCCTTTCCAATTCCTCCAGGATGAACCCACATCCCCTGCCCCATTCCTACACACTCACAATGGCCCATTTTACACTAAGCCATAGCCTCTACCTGTCCAGCCGTCCCCGACTCCCCTCTCTACCTCAGGCTACATCTCCCTGATTCACGGCTTGGGTCAGCTTATTTCATCCTTAAGAAGCTTGAATGGCTACTACCCATTACCTATTTCTTCTCTTTCAAACTTCTCCAGGGACCCACTAACATGGGCCCTTCAAACATGATTTCCTATCATTTCTTTCAATACGCCTTCCAATCTAATGAGTCACATGTCCCCTTTACCCAAAACTCATGCCCATCTCCGCCTCTCTACCTTTAATCCTATGGTTTCTCCCACCTGTAATTCCCTCACTCCTGCCTTCCAAAATGCTACTTCTCTTCGAAAGTTTAAAAGTAAATTATTTGATTTTTACTGGGTATTATTCAGTGTTTTCATGGTCCGTAATTTCCCATGGCAAATATCATGAACACTTCCATTCAATCAAATAGTCATTGAATTGGTCTCTCAATTGGACACATGCTATATACCAAACATTCTAGGAGACACGTGATACAGGACTCCATGCCACCCCTGCCAGATGTGGAGGTGGAAGGCAGGGACTCCTTGCCGAAGGAACAGCACAAGCAAAGGCATGGAGCGTGGGTGTGGCTTATGCAGGAAATGACATCTGATGAAGGTTCAGGAAGGAGTGGGTCGGATGGGAGAACATTTTTACACGGAGTCAGTACGTGTTCCTCACATTGCTGCAACAGGCATATTGGCGAATGTCATTAGAGGGAAGTATGCTTTAATTAAAATGTGAACTCCCAGAATTAGGCTCTCAGAGGTCTCCCCCTGCACCGTCTTTCTCTGGTTTCAATAGGGTAGGGTACTCAGATTTCCTTCAATAATTAATGTGGCTCTAAGATTTAATTAATCAAAAAGAATCACAGGAGATATTCATATGAGGTGTAAGGCTCAGGCAAGGCAGGACCAGTCATGGGCTGGGACTGAGGGTAGGGAAGACAGGTGAGGGAGCCTGGCAGTCAGGAGCGACCAGTGCTCCAGGTGAGGTGTGGCCTCACCTTGGAAAAGAGACCAGCCAAGTGTGGGATAAGAGGTTTTACACTGCCGTGGTGCCTCCCTTCAGGAGATCTCAAGGCTTTATGCAGGCACTGTTGACCGTGCAACTTGCCAGTTCCTGTGCCCCTGCCCTGAATCAGGCCCCCAAAGGGCCAGTCGAACCTGCCTTGGGCTCTGGTCCAGGACTTACATGATGTAGTGAAGGACAAGATTGCTAAGTGTCACTGCGTCCTACCCACCCTTATCTGGGTGTCTGTGTGTGACTTACATTTCTACACTCTGTGTCTACTCCCTCCAGTGTCAAAACTTGAAATTCTAACCATGTTTTCCCAAAAGTCTGGCCCTTAATGCCCCAAATACGACAGTTTATAAAGCAATCATCCTGCTTTTGCATGTTTGTTTTATTCTATCTGCTTTGCCTTTAAATTCAGATTCTATGACTGCAAAAATATCAGTTCCATCATCCTCTCTTTTAGCTGGTCCTGATAATTCTTTCCTGGCTTAACTATTAAAAATCACATTTTCAGGGTCACCGAAAGGCTCAGTAATATGCTTCAACCACATAATTCACAGAAATGTCTGCCAAGCAGCTCAACTTTTCAACAACCCAAACAAACTCAAATTTACATCTCAGGAGAGCACTAAACTACTAGAGAAAATGTTTTCTCTACATCGAGGTTTTCTAAAGCCGTGCATTCAAGATGATGTGCAAATCTAGAATGTTCCCCCTGCTTTGGTCCGGAGATCTCCTCCTCAGTATCAAACGCCATTAAAAATGCTTCTCACTGGCATCCATAACAGCATCTTTTCCACGATGATATACAATCTCTGATACTGGAAATATTCAAATTTCAGTAACAGCAAAAGTTTTCCCAACTTCACATTTCCCTTTTCCTATTCTTGTTTCTGTAACATTTTAAAAAAAAGAGTATTTGACTACATTTGTTTTCTTCCTGAAAGCACTGCCCCAGGGACTTGCCTGTTCCCATTGTCACTATCCTTTGTCTTGATTACAGTCTGGCTTTGGAGAGTCCATATTCTCTGGATTAATAATGATAAAAAAGAAAAACTCGAAAAATTGCAGAGCATCCCCTTAATGTGGTCTAAGCCCTCGGCAGGTGTTGTTTGATTGGCCTTGAGTGGAGTGAGGGATATGGGACTCAATCAATTCCTACCCAATTTCCATTTTTAGTGAAACTCTCTGGATAAGGACATTCCTCGCAAAGAATCAAGTTAAACAGCAGGCTGGAAATAAGCTGGAGCAGGAATGGAGCACTGTCATATTAGAGAGGATATTTATGCCCTAGGGAGGAGAGGGAGCCGAGAGAACATAAATTCAGAAATCCGTGAACCCTGGGAATAAATCTCACAGTCAACTCCCTCTTCACCGTCTTTGAATCAGTAGTAGCTGCAACCTGCAAGACTTATTTTTTAAAGCTACACCTAATCCAGCACTTCTGAGATTTGGGGCTCATGGTTTACTCTTGGAGGAATCAAAGACCTTTAGAAGGCTAGGGTGGAATAGATGATCCTTGCCCTACAGCTCGGTGGGGCAGCTGTGCACCCTGCTCTGAACTTTATTAGAGCATTCATCACGCCGTTGTAATTAATGTTTACACCTCTCTCTCTCCCACTGGATTGTGAGCTCCCCAAGGGCAGGAATCATTTCTCATCCATCTCTCTATCCACAGGGTCTAGCTCTATTCCTGGCACGAAGCAGACTCCCTACAAACGTTTGCTGGTAGACGGATGGACGGTGGAAGGAAGTGGTCCTGAAGTTACAAAAATAAGAACCTGTAATGAGCACACAAGAACAAGAATAAAAAACAAACAAGCAGAAAAACCCTATCTCCCAATCTTTGCTTGTAGGAGGAAATCCTTGCACTATATAAAGACTAAAATCTGTATTGAAGGACATTTTCTTGGGGAGTTTTTCCTACCATTATTCAAATAATCTCACTCCAAATCTTTCTGCTTTCTCTTTGGAGAAAAATTGTTTAATTTGATAATTAAATATTTTCAAACAAGATTTTAGATGATCAGTTGTTGCTGGAAAGGGAGAAACCATTTTCCCCTCCATTCCGCTCCAGTGTCAGGATGCCCAACAGTACCTAGAGACTGTGACCCCACAACAGGAAGAGAGGGTGGCAAAGGGAGTGGGGGACGGGGGGTTGCCAATCCTGGAGGTTTAGTTGGTTAGTCTCTAAGCCAGTTACCATTGTACCATCCCTGGTCCCATGAATCAAAAGAGTTTCCACTTGGAAGGAGAGTTCCCGTCTCTATCCAGGCTCTATCAACCCTGATCCCCCAGTAACTTACACCATCCACTCTTTACGCCATGAGAGTAAAACTGCAGGAAAATCCAAGCACCTCTTAGGATCATATGGAAAATTACGAGACTTCTGCTTTAAACCAAGGATAATGGTTTAACCTAAAATAGAGCCAGAAGTCATTGCTGGTTACAATTACTAGTTTAATCCCTCATGGACACTTTCTTTTTCCTATAGCCTCATTTCTTTCTTGAGTCTCTACCTCTTCCCTTCCCTCAGCCCATCTACTTCGTTCCTTCCCCTATGACCTATACTTTAGCCCCGTCATTAGAACCTACAGTCCCCACAGACCTTATTTAACCCTACTAACAGCCCTCGGAACTGAAAAGCATTCTGACCTCTGATCTAGACACATAAATATCCATTGCTATTTATTTCCACAGTCATTTTTCCAAAGGGCTTCTCACATTTCACTCTGACCAGATATATTCCATGAATCCCAAGAGACGTGAGCCCAGATGGGCCAAATAACTCCAGTTGCTGAAACCCCCCCCTCCCCCCCCCATAGCCTACCTTCATCACCTCCCGACTCCTGCACCGGGACCCACAGGTACCACAATTTAGAGGGAAAATGTGGTTCCTATTAAAGAGAACTGGTGCCTCATGTTGTAGAAAGTTGTTTTTCCTTCCTTTTACTTCCCAACTTCAAATTAAATCTGCACTTTTGTGAAGAAAACAAAACGAAGGCCCTTTCCGTGTGAGACGAGGAGAAGCAAGCGGTGGCTGTATTACTCCGCGTGTGACCTGGAACTTCAGCCGCACCACCTCGTGGCTAAGGCGACGGGAGCAATGGAGGCATGAAATCTAACTGCGCTGTATTGGAGACATCTGCGCAAATTTCATGGTGGGAACATGTCTTCCATCTCCTCCACTGGGAAAATGGAGAAGGAACTCCCAATGGCCTCGTTTAAATTTCATGTAAATCTTAGAAAATTGTGGATCTTTGGTTAGTAAAGTATAGGAAATAGAATCTGAAGAGACAGGCTGGACTAGTAGGAGACTGTTATTTTTCTGATTTCTAAGTGTTATTTATCTAAATTTCAGATGAATAAGGTTTCCGTCACAGCATCAAAGGTGATAGCATCTCCCACCAGCTTCTGCCTTGGGCCATTTTGTGCTTCCTACTTAGAGTCAATAACCAATAATATAGGCAGATAGAAGGGAAAATTTGAGGGGGCAGTGGGTGGGCGGATATCTTGACCTTTTCAGTGACAAACTAAAGTTCCACGTTATCCAGCAAACCTTTCCCAACCACTCAATGAAGTCTTTCCCAATCACTCGGCCCAAGCTGGTTCAACACCATTTAGCGGTTAAGCGTTCTCCAAGTGCTTGCCATCTGCCTTATCTCCCTATGTGGAAGGCTCACTCAGACGGAGACCGTGTTTACATTTCCAGTGGAGAGCTTGTGGGACCAAACACAAAGTCAGTGCATGTCTGCTGACTGATGACAAAGTGTGCCTCTTTTGACTTCATTTAGTAAAACAAGATTGGCCAGAAATGATCGAAGAATATAGTTTATACTCACAATAAAATTCCAGTGCCCATATTAAATAAAAAGTTTAATGAGAAAGTACATATTGGAATAACCACAAAGAAATTTGACTATAAGGAAACAACATTTTGAATAGGTCATATAGTCCATTTGGGCTGTTACATTTTTGTGTGTACTTTAGACATTTGAGAATCTAATAGTGTTTGGAGTTGTCACATTATTTCAGTTATGTTTCACTGGATTGTAACTCAGTCCCCAACTTTAGAGCCATACCTTGAAGTGAACGCATTTGGGATGGTTTGGGAACAGGACCAAGAATGCTGGAATTATATGCAAACAAATGTGAAAAATAACCACAGGAGCTTCAAGTCATTAGCCTTTCCTTCTGGTTCAGCTTTAAATGTTAGTGAGAAGTTAAACACATGGTGGCGGGGGAGGCGGGTTTAGGCCTCAAGTGACCACTGGTGGCAGCATCGCCTGGGCATAAAAGGAAAGCACAGAGGTGGGTAAAGCTGTCCACTTGTAGGATTAGCACCCTAACCTTTCCACATCACACATGGCAGAGTCTAAGTGGAGAGGGACGTGCAAATGTAGAGATAGTCCCTAGAAAGGGCCAGGTAGGAAGCTAAGTCTAAGTTTTACAATACAAGGACTAATGCCTTTGGGGAGATTGAAAAAAAATCAAGTTGGGGTTAGAAAATTAATGATTGCTGGTGGTCACAGCAAGTCAAGGGTCTGAAACCAGAATAGCAGAAAGGCGTTGTATGAGTTTGCCAGGGCTGCTGTAACAGAGCACTACAAACTGAGGGGCTTAAACAACAGAAATTTACTGTCTCACAGTTTTGGAGGCTGAAGAGCAAGATGAAGTCTGAGATGGAGGTGCCGGCAAGGTTGATTCCTTCTGAGGACTGAGAGAGAATCTGCTGCATGCCTTTTTCCTAGCTTCTGTTTTGGGGCAATCTTTGGCATTTCTTGACTTGCAAAAGCATCATCCTGATCTCTGCCTCATTTTCAGGTGGCACTCTTCCTGTGTGTGTGTCATCCTTGTCTCCAAATTTCTGTCTTTTGTAAGGATATCGGTCATATTGGATTAGGGCCATTTTAACTTGATTATGTCAGTAAAGATCCTATCTCCAAATAAGGTCATATTCTGAGGTACTGGGGGTTAAGACTCCAACACCTTTTTGGGGTGGGGATAGAAAGATGGAGAGGAACACAATTCAACCCGTAACCAACAGGAATTAAAAAACAAGGATCAGTGATCAGGAAGATATTGGTCCAGAATCCAGGGGCTCTAGTGGAAAAAATCAGAAACAATAGTAATTGAAACCATGGTCTGGAACTATTCAAGAATTCTTTAAATGCTCTTCCTGTCTTCAGTCTCTCCATCCTTCCATCAACTGTCAACGGTACTGCCGGGTTTCTTACTGTACATAGAAATGATCACGGCCTCTCCTACACTCAGAACCACCATGACTACCCCCAGTTGCTGTTAAAGTATAGAATGTAAGGCCAGCTGTCCTCATTTTGCACATTAGAAAGCTCAGGCCCGGAAAGAACAAAACCCTTGATCAAACTCTCTCACTTGCCAAAGAAGGTATCACTTAGATCTCAATTCTTTCCCCTGGTCTACTCTGCTCCTTGAGTCCTAGTTAAAAGAAAACCCTAACCTACATTCGTTGGAGTCAATCAGCAAAATTAAGTAGTCACAAGGCAAACTAAATCTCCCTTTAGTCCAGAAGTATTCTCTAGGACAGACCTAGGCAGTGCAGGACGAATAAAGCTGCAGCAGCCAGAAACTACCTTCCTGGCCTCAGGAGAACTATATCACGGTGGTTATATTTCCCTCTGGGCCAACCGCCTCCATGGGGTCCCCAGGCTGGACAAGTGCAGGCAGTGCAAGTGTGGGCAGGAGGGAGGAATGGCATTGATGGAGTCAGCCACAGCACCACAATGCATGCATCACATGAACAGTACATCCCTGGTGGGCTCTAAGTGAAATTCTTCACCAAGAGAGTCACCCTCATTGGGATGGAGCTAAACGGCACACATCCTACACCAAGAACCAGACCTAGGGCTGACTCCATATTGCACATTTTTGCCAGGGCCTCCAGAACACTTATCTCAGTGTTGCATACACAAAAGGAGGGTCTTGATAAAACACTGATTGGTTCTTTCTTTCCTTGGCCTCCTCACCTGCTCTTTCACACTCACTTGATTCATCTGCCTTTGCTTCAGCCCTGCTGGATTTCTTGAATGAAAAATCAGGACATGCAATCTGGCAAGCATGGTTTCTGATGAGTTAATTTCTCCCCACCAAGTCTCATTCAGGTAGAGATTTTAATCACATTTAGTAACACAACTAATGGCTTGACCTCACTGAACAGAGGACAGAAAAACAATCAGAACTTGAGTAGAAAGTGAGGTTTCAAGGATGGATGCCATTTGCTTGTATGTACAAAGAAGTCTTCTGAATCCAAAATACAGGCTTAAAATGTAGACACTGCACTGGCAGGACAGACACAGAGAGAACTCTAGGGCAGCTGCCAGTAGCTATCCTGCTGTAGGGTCCAATCCACCCAAGGATCAATAAAGGCATCTGTTTTCGATTCACCTGCACCGTGACTGCAAAGGCATTGCGGAAGGCAGACGACTCAGTTCCGCAGGCTGCGCTCCGCTACAGTCCCCATTCAGAGGCCGATAATTAGGCTAGCTAAATCTTTTAATCTCAAAATTGGAAAACATGACTTCACGTGGCTCTGTAAATGTTAATGATCAATAAAACCAGCCGTAGCACCACATTTGGTTCTGTTTATTAATGTGCTATTTTAGACGAGCTGAAGTAAAAAGACATTCCATTATCCAACTTGAGAAGGTCTCCCCCCCATTTATATAACATTTATACTCTACCAGAAACCTAGATTCTCAATTTGTTCGTTTCTTTTTAGGGCTTGGTTTTGTTGTTGTTGTAGTTGTTTGGGTTTGGCTTGGTTTGGTTGGTTGGTTTTTGGGTGTGTGTTTGTGTCTGTGTGTGTAGCATCGCTTTGGCTGAGAAGCAATAAGTAAAAATGAGCAGTCCTGAGGGGTCAAGACACCTGCAATTCATCTCAATTCCCATAATCATTGCTTCCAAGAACTCAGACACTTGGCTCTGCGTCTCAAAGGTCTACACTTTTCAATCATGAAGATCAATCCTGTACTAGTGTACTTGACCCACAGCGAAAATGACTAACTGCTCCACTAACAGACACAAGGGACTGCACACTTAAAAATCCAATCAACGGTTGCCTCGGCAAATGCGTATGAAGTACTTACTCTGTCAGGCATGAGGTACAAAGCAATTTAATTAAGTAAGAATAGTGCAGGGGCCAGCCCGGTGGCACAGCGGTTACGTGCGCACGTTCCACTTTGGCAGCCCGGGGTTCGCCGGTTCGGATCCCAGTGCGGACATGGCACCATTTGGCATGCCATGCTATGGTAGGTGTCCCACATATAAAGTAGAGGAAGATGGGCATGGATGTTAGCTCAGGGCCAGGCTTCCTCAGCAAAAAGAGGAGGATTGGCAGCAGTTTGCTCAGGGCTAATCTTCCTCAAAAAAAAAAAGAATAGTTTCATTCAGCAAACATCTAAAGACCTACTATGAGCCAGGACTGCTCCAGATGCTGGAGATACAGAGTAGAACAAGCCAGACCACCCTCTGCCCCCATGGAGCTTATTTTGAGTCTGTGAGATAGACTACAGATAAACACATAAGTACTTACTAGAATGTTAGGTAGTAGTAGATGCCATGAGAAACCTAACAAAGCCAGGTAAGAAGGCAGAGAGAGAGATGGGGAAGTTGAGAAGTGGGCTGGGTAGAATTACAGAGTAAGCCATGTTCTTACAGAGGGAAATAGTACAAGAGGCAAGGAGGTGAGCATTGTTAGCAAATGACGGTGAGGCCATATTGATTACGCCCTTGGAGGGCATTGAAGAGTTTGGGACAGAAGAGTTTCTGATCTGATTTACACTGCAAAAGGATCTGCTGGCTGCTCAGTGGAGAAAGGACTACAGGAATTCGGTGGGGACGGGAATAGAAGCAGGAAGACCAATTAGGAATTTGCTGCAATAATCTCCAGGCAAGAGATGTGGTGGTGGCCTAGCTGAGGTTGGAAGTGACAGACGGGGTCATAAATGCCTGGATTTGGGGTACCTTCCCATGGTAGCACCAATGGGATTCGCTGATGGGTTTGAAATGAGGATGAAAGTAAGAGACAAGGATAAGGCTTAGCAATGATATAGGGGCTTTTAGTTTATAAGACACTTTCATATATATTATCTCATTTCAGATTCACAGGGACATGGCTTCTCAAAGTGTGACAAGTAGACAAGTATCACTGCCCTTACCTGGGAGCTTGTTAGAAATACAGAACCTCAGGTTCGCTCCACACCCCAGGTAATCCATACGCATGTAACAGTTTGAGAAGCACTGGTCTGAGTGGCAGAAATGATGATGAGGATGAAGGTGGAGATGATGACAGTAATAAAACAGGCTCCTGGGGGTTAAATAACTTGCTAAGGCCACACAGGCAGGATTCCAGGATTCTGACTACAAATCCTGTGCTCTTTCCACCATTCCATGTTTTTGAGATAAAATTCCTCCCTCAGCGGGGCTTACAGCCTATGGGGAAACCAGTCTTACACCATGTAGCAATTACTGTCTGAAACATCATAGTTTCATTGGCGGTCACAATTTAGGGATCATAGGACAGGCTTCAGAGAGGAGACCAAATTCATCTTGGTAGTAAAAGTGAGTAGAATTTAGATAAGGAAAAGAGCAGAGAGAGAAGTGTGTGTGTGTGCGTCTGCATGTGTGTGTTGGCCTGAGGAGCAGGCCATCACCATGAAGAGGAGAGCCACGTGAACAAAGCCCAGAGCTGCCCCTGACCCTGAGGAATCACCCTCCCTTCACATTCTGCCTACCTGATGTATTGATCCTAAACTAATCAAGGTGAAAGAGTTATGGGGGAAAAAATAACGGGCTTAAAAAAATAATTCTCCCTCCCATGATGCCTGCTCCCGGAAAAGTGAGCTGTGCCCAGCTGAAGGCAAATTCGCTGAAGGGCACGGTGGACAAGCAGGACGGGGAGGGAAGAGCAAGGATGGGGAAGGGCGAGCCCCATCCGAGAGCACCAGGCACCGGCGGCTCTGCTCCTTGGTTTTAACCTGGATCCACGCGCCGCTCCAGTGTAACATCTGGGCTCAGCACAGGCCTGATTTAATAGCGTGTTGGGAGCTGGCATTTGCTGCAGTCCCGCAGCAGCAGTAAATAGGGGCAGGGAAGATGTGTACCAGACCTAATTTGCCCCGTTCTTCTACTTAGAAAGGCACATTAATATTTAATAGAAGAAAAATAATTCATGCAGATTTGAAAGCAAAATCCATGAAAAGGCCCATTAAAAAAGCTGGGGGGAAATGGGTCTGTTTCAGGAACGCTCAATTTTCCCCCTAAACTAATGAAAGCTGGTGATTTATGCACCTGGAGGCAACCTAGGCAAATCCCACCCACCTGCCTCCTCCCGTATTTTGGTTCCATGGCTATAAACATCCCCTAACTTCCCACCCAGGCCCTGCGCTTCCGCCTCCTCGGTCTGCTGCTGGAAATTCAGCAGCCAAGGCAGAGCCTGATGCTCAGAGTGTCAGGCGTCGAGTTGGGGAGGAACTGAGTCTTCCTGTGTCACAAACGTCCTTAGGACAACTTTGGGGCCTGGGCTGGGGCCTCCATTTCTGTTAACTACAGAACAAGTGTAAGAAAGCTGTTTGTGCGGGGTTCCTTAGGAAAGGACTGTGTGTGGTGGTACTGATCTGGGTGGGAAACAACATACTCCATCCAGGGCAGGCCCTCGGAAAGAGAGCAAGACAGGTCTCAGACCCTTCTCATCCTGCTTTTGGTAGCTTTCTTCATGGGGATTCCAGGTGGACATGCCCTCCGGCTGCGCTTTCAACCTGATCTTGACATTGGGACACCCCATAGAAAGAAGATCTACGCCTAGGGCTTTCCCAGCCTCCCTCCTCCAATCGGAACTTACCGGTCTTCTGTCCTGTCACTGCAGGAGCCTGCTCTTGGCATCCCAAACTGACAGTTGCCAGCTAATCCATCCTGTGTGTTCATCAGCTCATTGGCGTTGCATCCAAGGAAATACATCGATACTTCACCAAGAGTCCTTCAGAGGTCAGGCCTTACTTTTAAAGACTGGCTGTAAAGGTGTGACTTGCAAGCACAGTAGTCTGTTGGCAGGGGCAAGTGACAGGGTCTTTGTGTTCCCTTAATTAGACCATGCGGAGGGGCCTGGCCCTGCTTCCTTGAAGCATATCCTATAATATGCTACAGTGAGTCTCAGCCTGGGACCCCCACTTCCTCCCCTCTCATGTCACATTAGCCAGCAGGGTGGGCTCTGGCTGCTCTGTCACACAGTGCCATTTCTCTCTGCATCCTAAAAATTACCTCCAAAAGGTGCCTCACACATCTACAGCTTGGGACTTAATTCCCCTCAGGCCATGGCATGTGCCAACTTGCTCTGATGACAAGAGGACAAGGAGTTTTGGAAGCAAACAGGGGGGCCCAGCCTGACCCTTTGAGACCGAGAGCAAATCCCCTGGGCAGAGGGCAAAAACTCAGCCCCACGGGCACAGACGGTATAATGTTTAGTCCCTCCCCAAGCCGGAAGGGGTAATTCCCAAGCCACACCAGCAGGTTTTCATTTAGCCCAATTTTGCCTCATTTCCTCTAAAATCATTACTGCAATGATTTAATGTTCAGGGCAGAGAACAACACATCTCCTTTCTCCCCCTCTTGCCACGAACTGCCCTCCCTGGAGGATGTAAGGGAGACTTCAGCACGGCGGACCAGAATCATTCAATAAACATACAGCAACTCGGTCTTACAGGGCAAACGCGGGACCACATTTTTTCCATATTAATGTAATTTCTGTGAGGAAGGGACCTTGGACGTTTTTTTTTCTCTGAATAGGCCCATTATAAGCTGCACCTGACCGAGAATCATTTTAGAATTGTTCTTTCCCGAGCTTTCTACTTAGCAAATATTTCCTGATGCTAAATCACCATAAGCCACATTTTATGTCACTGCGAATTTGGTCAAAATAAGTTCTGTTCACTTCCTTGGCTTCTACTTGCAAAGGTCCCTCAGCAAAGATTTGGCCTTTGAAAAGCTGGGTGTTATTGTTGTTGTTGTTTTAAACCTAGGAGGATG
This sequence comes from Equus asinus, assembly GCF_041296235.1. Lineage (NCBI taxonomy): Eukaryota > Metazoa > Chordata > Mammalia > Perissodactyla > Equidae > Equus > Equus asinus. Next base: position 45,515,822 of record NC_091795.1, on the reverse strand, counting down.
TTGAGGGAAATGACTTGGGGACGTAGGGGAGAAGTTAGGAAGAAAGGGAAAAGTCAGAATTCCTAGGAGTTTTTGCCACTAAAGCAAAGCTTATTTAGAATTTGCTTATTTTCTTAAAACCAACAGGAAAGAAAGAATTGCGCTTACAGAGTGGGCTGTTCTCCAGCTAGAGGCCCAGAGGAACAATTTTCAGGGGGACTAGGTCAGCTCAGCCTGTCTTTGACTCCAAGAAAAATACTCAGGAGAAAGCTACAACTTCTCTAGGGGGCAATAGCAGCAGGTAACCATGGATGGAAACTGAGTATTAATTATCCCTTCCTGTGTTTTATATTTTCAGATTTAACAGACACTGGAAAGCCAGACATTGATAAAAATGACAGGAAATATTCTTAGTCAATTAAATCGCCACAATGTCAGGCCTAACATCTGTTCTATGAACCCTGTAGAAATGTGTGGCGTTAATATTTAATAAAAAATAGCCCTGGTTTGGACTCAACCGCCATTTCACACTGCTCTCCCAGGACATCCACTTCAGATCTTATAACCTGACAGAATTTAAATCCACATGTCTCTCCCCTGAGCCACCCTCCTCCTTAGCATTCAGAGGTGCACTCAGAGGAAGCTTTGCTTATGCCCTTAGCGGACCACACGGTTCCTACTCAATGAAGGCAGCTGTCAAAGGATTGACCTTGGACCACACTCACCTACATGGAGAGACATCACGTGAGGTGACAGTGAGCTCTGTATCCCAGAGCTCAGCCCCACCAGCTGCTCCTTGTCCCTGTGGTCGCTAGTGCTCAGCTGTCTCCCTCTGGGAAAGCCAAGGTTCACCAGGGTGTCTCAAGCTACCATTTTCTTCTATATCCAAGTTAACAGGAGATGGCCCCCAAATGGTCCCAATGGACCTGGGCACCTGTCACCAATGTTCCTTTCCTGTTTTGGGGAATCTCCATTGCCATTTCCCTCCAGTATCTCTAGTCCATCAAGTGGGGGCCCTAAGAAAAATCCACTGGGAAGACTCATACCCCTCTCCTTCAACAGTGCCGTCACCTTTTCCCTTCCTTCTTTGTTCCTTGGAATTTATCTTACTGGGTGACTCTAGGATCAGCCCCATGCTACTCATGGCAGTACCAGGATTTTCAGATGAACAAGCCCACTTCCCAGAGTGAGTGTAAGTATCTTTCCTTTTTCCCAATAGGCTTCTGTGGAAGTCACTTCTCCAGAAACTTATTTTTTCCCTCCCTTTCCAGTCAACCATACTTCCCAGAATCTAAGCCATAGATTCAATTAAAGTTTAGGAGGCTGGGATAGAAATTTCCAAGGCCATTCTCTTGGAACAAAAACAAAGCTTTTTTTATACAAGGCCTGCCTAGGGAGAGAGAAGGAGGGGAAGGTCACACCTGGTTGGAGGTTGGTGCAGCTGAGGAGAAAGAAATGATACTCCCTCAGATTCAGATCTCACAGGAGGAGTTGAGGTGGTGGCCTAAGCATCACTCCTCTTCCCTTCTGCATTCTAACCAGTTGAACCAATCTACCCAAGGATCGTGAGTGAAAGGGGTGTCAAGACAACAGTTTTGTTAGTACCCAAACAAATGCTCAGTCACTCCCAAAGCCCAGGCTCTCTTATAAAGCTGTATAGGAGAACACAGCTCATACTTGGGGGCAAAGTAGAGGCTTTCTTCTGCAATTGCAAATCTAGTCCTTGGAACCTGTCTATAAGGAGAATCGAGTCTAGAGAACCCATCCTAACACATGGCCCAATAGTAGATAGGGATGCCAGGGCAGGGAGACAGTTGAGGACTTGTTTAGTCTGATGACAACATGGAGACAGGAAGCACATGTGCCCAGTTGCCCTGGACACAGGCAGAGGCACCATGCCACACTGTGCAGCAACCTTAAATATGGCATCTCTGATGTCAGCCTCCCAGACAATTAAAACCCCAGCCCTTGGAAAGGAGCAAGGGGAATAGGAGAAATCCCGAGTGTTCACTGCCATATTCTCTGCTTATGGGGAATGGAGAAGTCCCTATGGGAGATGTAAGCAGGAGGAGGGGAGCCCCTGCTCTGGTATGACTTAAGGAAAGCCAGGCCCCAGAATTCCTGGGGCTGTATACGGCTTAGTTAGAAGGGGAAAGGCTATTCAAGTCTTGGTATGACACTAGGCTGTGGGACAATCCCAAGAGAGAAGGACCCAATCTCTATACAACCTGAGAAAGTTCTGGAGCCATGGTCCACCTTACCTGGAAGAGAAAGAGGAAGGGGGCCCTGAGAGAAGCCACACCCTAGAATGGATCCTCATGCTTCCTTCTGCAGCCGACTGTCAGTAAGGAAGCATCTGGCAAAGGAGAGGTCACTGGAATCCTTTCTTTTCATTAACAGAGACGTGACCACATTTGCGAAGTACAATAAAAGCCTAAATTGAGCCACGTTTTAAAAAGTTGCTAATGATAGAGACAGCGTCCTAGAAACTAGAATGAACTGCTTCTTTTTACACTAAAATCAAATAATAGGGCTCTGGAATAAGTGGATAAAATGTGTTCTTCTGAGCTTACGTAGTGCATTAGATTACATCTGACTTTATTATACTCTACAGATACATGAAAATTAGTCAAGCAAATGTCAAGTACTGAAAAGTGTTGGCTTCAGTTACTTGAATGTTGACAAATAACTTTTCAGAGTCACCATTTAAAAGTAGCGTGCTTCTGCAGCGATAGCATGGGACTGTGTTAAAAACACTTCAAAACACTTCAAGTATCACTGGATGTAAAAAATCTCTTGAAAGTCCTGGATCCTTTACACATTAGTCGATTCCTTTTGTGTACTCTGATATAGACATCCCATCTAATCTTTTGTCTTAACCCATAAAATGGGGACTATTTAGATGTAATATGATTTTGCTCTCTCCCTCTTTTTTCAACGCTACAGCAGAAAATCCACCCCAAGTGCTCCCAGAAAGTCAAGCAGGTATGTAGCTGCCAACACAAGGGCCTGGCATTTTAACGTACATCTGTCACCGTTTTTGTATTGGACAATTACTGAAGTAAGTAATTCTGAAATCAGCTTTGTTTATTAAATCCTGTTTCTCCATCTTCTTAAAGTATTTAATATCAATAATGCTTTATCTTAGTTTCAGGTTGATTTTTGTTTTGCATAGGATCCTAAATCTTTTAGCCTCAAGTTCTGCAGTCACAGCCTCTCTCAACCAAAGCAGTTAAGGATCGTTAGACACTCAACAGCTAACATTATTGAGTGCTCACTGTGTCTGAGTCACTCGGTTATGTCCTTGGACATCAATTGTCTCATTGAATCCCCACAACTGTCTGATGAAGGCACGGGTGTTATTTCCATTTTTCATTGAAGAAATTCAAGCAAGTAGGGGATAAGACGCCCGCTGAGATCACATAGCAAGCAATAGAGGCCAGAATGGAACTCAGACCCCCTCAAGACATGCACTCTAGTCTAAAGCAGGGCATGATCCTGAGTCCATCACCCCTGCAGGGAGGCATGCTGCTGTGCCCTAGGTAATCCCGGGCTCAGCCTGAAGAGGCTTGCAAATCTCAACCTATGAGGCTTGATTTGCTTAAGAGCTACACCCCCCGTGCTCAGCAGGACCTAGGAGAAACTTCAAAGGGACTCAGAATTTACTCTTATTCCAAAGAAAGAAAAATCAAAGAGAAAAATGTTAGCAAAGACTCCACTCCAGTTCTTTACTCCTTGAAGCGAAACCATAAAAATGGCTGTCCCTAAAAAGATTTCACTCACAGATGAGGACTGGATGGAACAGGAAGGAAGCACGTTCTCCTCCAGTCATGCCAATTAAATATGCACTTCCCAGAATTCTTTGCTAGTGGCAAGAGAGAATGAATTCATTTTCTATGGGCTCCATTGTCTACCACCGGAGTCAGGGGTGACAATTCTTTGTATTTGTAAAGCCTTTTGTCTTTTCAAAGCAATTTCACATTTTATCTTTACAGCCTTCCTGTTAAATGTACAGCAGGAACTTTCAACCCATTTTACAGATGAGAGAATGCAAAGTCAAGGTGTTGATTTGCTCAAGGTCATCTCTCAGAAAAGATTATGACAGGATGTAAGAACAAGATAAGCTAAAATAATTTTCCCTTTCCTACCTTTTCCCGCTCCCCCTTTGTTGGTACCAGGAATAATTTTAGGCAAATGTTAAAAGAGAGTTTATTATTGATAAAAATGTTTGTTTCTGACATCTCTCACTTCTCTTCCCTTTAGACCCTTCCTAGCGTCCCTCTCCCCTGGTGACTCTGGCCCTCATGGCGCCCTCAGCGCCCCGTGCAGGAATCTGCCCAGGTCTGTTCAACTCTCATCATGCTCCATGAGCCTAAGTTCTTTTACTGCCTTCCCATCAATCAAAATAATAAGCTTACAGAAAAGGGAGTGAAGCTGGGTGTTCAGAGAAAAGGAATCAGAAAGAATTAGCTCACAGCAAGGTGTGGATGTTTATTAGCCACCAACATTTCCAAAAGCTGTGGCTTTTTTCAGAAGATGAAACTGGTTAGCCCTCATGAATCTCTATTTGTTCAACTAGCTGAAATTCCCTGAAGTAAAATGAAGAAATTCAGGTAATAAGCTGATACTCCTGGGTAGAGTTGCTGCCCTAATGCAGGAGGGAGCCTATTCCAGGAAACCATTTGAGCTTCTTATAATTTCTTCCTCTTTCTTCCCACTTTTCATATTCAGATATGCTAAAAACTCGAAATTAAAACTCCCATGAGAGTGGCACGTCAGCATTGGTGGAGGCCAGGATTCTAAAGGGGGAGCTGTGGCTGCTAAGTGCGGAGTTTACAAACTCTTCTTCAGAACTCCCTGGGACAAATACACGCCAAGGAGAAAAGAGGAAAATGCCAAGTGTAGATTACCACAATGACAGCTAATGCCCCCCAAAAGATGGAGAGGAAAATAACACAGTATACACATTTCTGTCCTTCAATAAGAACGAGATAGAAACCCAAAACATTTTCTAAATAATACCTTCAAATGTTAAATAATTCATTTTCTATATTTTTTCAGTCTTACACGTCCACGTAATTTCCAGTCTGACCAGTCTACCAAACACTGAAGCAGCTGACCAGGAGATTATACCACTGAAACACAAGCAGGATCATTTTTAAGGTTAATACTCTGCAGGTGGATATCTTTTGTACCTGCAAGCCTCAGAACCACCGTAGGATGTTAGAGTGTGAAAACAAAATGAAGGAGAGCAGATTGATCCACCCGGATATACTCAGGAGAAAATTAACCAAACTAATTAACTAAAAGAGTGATAATTATAGCCTCCATTTATTGAATAACACCATATGCCGTGTGCTGAGCATGTATATCTCATTTGATCATCACAATACTGCATAATAGATATCATTATGTCCACATTACCACAAATAAACAGGCACGCAGGCAGGATAAGTAATCTGCCCAAGGTTATACGACTAACTCTAGATTAGAGCCCAAGTTTGTCGGATTCCAAAAGCCCAAACTCAACTATTGTACCAACTGGAAGTCTATAAACTCTTACTTCTCTGAACATATTCTCCAGGGTCCAAAATAATTGCTCATGAGAATTTTGAGATTTTGTTCTCTTTTACTAGGAAGATGAGAGACTGTCAGAAACACCTAACCAGAAGACCCTTGCTCTGGCGCATGGGACAAACCCAATGCAGGCAGATTCACTGGGTGGATCTTGACTCCCTGAGCCACCTAGAAATGCTGATTCACAGTAAACATAGTAACCAAAGCACAACAAATACTTTCTCTGTCCAAAATCAAGCAACGATTGGATTAGATATCCACTCAACTAACAATTCAGGACTAACCCTTCTGTCCAATGAATGACACAGCTAATAGAGTGAATAGGCATCTGAAATGGGCATTTCAGGACTGCCCTAAGGGCAGAGTTTGGACTAGGACAAAGGTCCAATTATCCTGGCCTGCAAACAAGGACCTGAAGTTTTTAAAGCGATTTTTTACAGCGTTCTTAAGCAAACCAGCTTTCTCTGCATTAAGAGTCACTGAAGTCAAAATAGAGCAACGAATAAAATATAAATTGTACTTGACATTGTATTTTTCAACTACTAAACAAAACGTACGTGATTTTACTTCAACAAAATATTATTGATCACAAATTGTATCAGCGTAGCCTTTCCCTATGATTTTTAAAAGTTTTTTTCATATTAGAGTTACAGAAAAGCAGAAAATACAGAATTTCTCCTTAATTTCATGTACATACTTACCTAAAACAATTATTAAATAAAACAGTCCAAGAGACTTTTTTTTCCCTTTGAGAAGGGTTCTACACATTCTCAAGTTTGAGAAATTCATATATTAGCCATATTCTCCTTCAGACATGTACATAAAGAGAAACCTACCAAGGGAAGCATTTATTAGTCAGGATAGACTAAGCTCTGCTGTAATGACAAATAAATCCTGAGATCTCCATGGTTTAACACAACAGTGATTTATTTCTCACTCATGTCCCTATCTGAGCCAAATGAGGCAGCTCTCCGTGTTATTTCTTCTCCAAGAGTGACTCAGGGAACCCAGCTGTTTCCATTGGACCACTAGCCCATCTCAGAGTTTTTCTCTGCTGCTGCCCCTCCCCATCCTCCAGATCTGGAGAGAGAGAACCTGGAGAATTCACACCAGCTCATAATCATCTCAGACAAGAAGAGACACCCATCACTTGTGCTCATATCCCACTGGAGGGAACTACTCATTTGGTACCACGTTAAAATAAGGGAAGCTGAGAAGTACAAGGGTTCACAGGAAATATTTGGGAAGCATAAACTATCTCCACCAAGACAAGAAATCAAAGACAAAGAGAAAACAAGGCTAAAATTGTAATGCAGATGCTTTATTAAATAGTATTTCATTTTTAAAGTTTGATTTATCCACTTTTCTAGAACATATCTGATATATAAAAGTACAGATTAATTCACTGAACCTTAAATTGAGTGCCTATTATGTCCTTAGCACGAGGATATGGAGACTAATCAAACAGAAGTAAGCTGAAAGAACACCCATATTATCTAGTAACTCAGATGGAAGGATTTGTGAAGACAAAATGGTGTTATCTTTAATCTTCAAACGCATTACTCCCTTCTATTGCCCCAAGCTCTTGTTCCTTGGAAAGGACTCCTTTGAGGTAAAGAAGAACTAAGAAAAAGATGAGCTTAAATGGATTAGATTTACCTGAAGTAAAGTCTACTCTCATGGCTGATTGATTAAAAGCCTGTGTAAAATGGCCTGATTAATCGAAGTTCAATGGAAATGCAAAGACACAAGTTCTTAACAAAGGTCTGCTCAGGTAGGAAGGCGCCTTGGGGCCCGATCCCTGTAACTGCCATCACACACTCTACCAGGTGGGTGATCTCAATCCCACTGGGCATCAATCCCTCCCTCTGCGAAATGGAGATAATGCTGCCTTGCCATCCTTGCCTGAAGGTGGGCCATGCACGGTAGCATTGCAGGAAGACATCACCTGGGAGAGACCCAGGTTGAGCTACTAAGAGACAAAAAGTTTTGAGCTGAGACGAACTATGCGTTAACTGGCTGCTAGCGTGCTTCTTCTCCTCCTCAGAATAAGACAACGCTGACTGTCTACATGGTCAGATTGGAGGCAAAATTAGAAAGTAGGCAGGGTGGCCCCCTCCTCCCCAGCATGCCTTTTCTGTGTCCTTTTTTCTGGTGGACCCTCCTGCCTCCCTCCTTAAGGCACAGCATAGCCATTTACTCTCCAAGTTTCCTTTTAGCAAATTCCACTTCCAGGAGGAAGTTGATAAATCCACTTTCTCACTAAACAGATTTGGTGGCCTGGGTTTGGTTCCCAGGCACAGACCTACACCACTCATTAGCAGCTATGCTATGGCAGTATCCCACACACAAAATAGAGGAAGATTGTCATGGCTATTAGCTCAGGGCAAATCTTCCTCAGCAAAAAAAATTTAAAAAATAAAATAAAACAATTGCAAAAATCAAATTTATAAAAGAGGAGAAAGAGGAGGGGGAAAAAGTACTACAGAGAATCTAGGAATAGTGAATCTCCGTTAGCACATTTTGGGGAGGAAACTGATAGCTGGAAGCTAGTAAAGAGGTAAAGCTGGACCAGCCTGCTAAACTACTAAATTCGGCAATCTAGATTTTATATTCCAGGGTGCTTATGGTATTAAAGAAAATAGTTACAGTTGGCAGGGGCTCGCCAGAAAATTGGGAGCTTTAGCTGTGGAACATACATGACTGTCTCTGATGCGTGCCTTGAATGTACCTCCACCACCTTAGTTACGCCAGATCTGTCCTGTTTTCCTCCTTGGATTTTCTCCGTGGTCAGTCAGTTTACTCTGCAGAGCTAAGAAAGGAAAGGAAGAGACTTGCACCGAACAAAAAAGGCAACAAACGTTTAAAATAGGTGCAGACTCCCAGACCCTCCCTGTCATACTTTTGGTCTGGTGTTGGAGAATTGCTTGGTGGTGTGGGGAAACTCCCAAACACACACACTGGAATTGGAGTCCAAATTTTAGCATTTGTGTACAAATTTTAATTTACAATAAGGTACTGGTGGGAGAGGAAGTGTGAGTGTGTGTGAAAGGGCAGAGGGGCTATATGAGATCCAAATCTTTATGTTAGTAGGAAGTCAATAGGTAGTGTCTACATTTGACAAATCAAAAATAGCATATAAAGTATCATTTATAAATATGGTAATAAATACCAGCAGTGACAGCTGAGACAGATGAAACCAGTTTCCTCTGGGAAACCTGATAATAGACTTGGAGAAGGGATCTGCTGCTTTTTCTCAGAAGCCTTGTATGATTATTTGACGTTTAGAATTATGTATGTGTTTTTCGTTGATTGAAAAACAAGAGAGAGATGTCAGCCCCATGGCCTAGTGGTTGGGTTCAGCGTGCTCCGCGTCAGTGACCCGAGTTCGTGGGTTTAGATCCCAGGCATGGACTTACACCACTCGTTGGCCATGCTGTGGAGGCAACGAACATATAAAGTGGAGGAAGATTTGGACAGATGTTAGCTCAGGGCTAATCTTCCTCAACAAAAACGAAAAACAAGAGAGACTGAAGCATATCTCAAAATCTTTATAGTGGCTACTTTGAGGTGAAGGGATTTTTCTTACTGTTATTCTATATTTTCCAACTATGTATTATTTTCACAATTAGAAAATAATCACTATGTGTTAAGATTTTTAAATATTTTTAAACAAAAATATAATGTGACCATACATACCTGGTACATATATGTAATGTGTGTGCGTACGCATGCGTGCACAAATACACATGCATATGTACAGGTAGGTTTATCTGTCATATACAAATACTTTATTTTCTCTCTCATGTGGTCAAATGTTCTTTAAAACAAATTTAAAGCTTGGGGATGTTTATTCAAAGAACTCTATTTTCTTTGCACACTTTGTCCTGGCATTCCAAGACATATGCAAAGGGGAAGAGTATGGGAAGCAAGTACCCCTCCTGGGGGAGAGGCCCTGTCCTCACTCTGGCTGGACTCAGCTGTGCTAGCAGAGGCCAGTTGTGAATCTCTCCCCTCTCCCTGTCACCTCACTAAGACGTACACTTCAGAGACTCCCTGATGCACTTTCCTGTCTAATTGGTGGGTCAGGAGGGAACAGCCAGAAATCAAAACCTTTGAAATGAGCCCCCTAGGAGTTTAATTCAAAGGTGCTTAGGATAAGATAGATAGATAGATGGCTGAATAGATAGATAGATAGATAGACAGATAGCTGGATAGATAGATAGATAGATAGAAGATATGAGCCCCTTTGCCTGAGAACTGGTCCCATATGTGTTTTCCACTGCTCCAGGAGATCAGAGAAGGCTGATGATTTGGCCTCTCCTTCTCAAGTCTGTCTCTGGCTGTCTGTGAGAGATACTGATCATTTTGCTGAGGTGCTGAGCAGCCATCCCAGAGGTGGGTGGAGATATGAATAGTTTGGAGCTGGTTTCAACAACCATCATTTCCCAAACCAGCCATCCACACTCCCTGTTCTGGGGAAGAACAGGCAAAGTGTCACGCTCCTCACACCATGGAACGGCTTGTCTGGATTGGCACCAGTCAACCTCTTCCAGCCTGTTCAGAACAGTGCATGTAGGAGTCCGGGAGATGCTTGCTGATGCTGCAGGACCCCTGAAAGCTCCAGATGAGTCACTCCAGTGGAGTGGTTCAGAGTACATGCTCCGGGCTGCCTTTGTGTGAATCCCACTACTTCTCTTCATTAGCTGAACAATCTCCATTGTTTTAAGTCCAGATTCCACACTTGTGAAACTCCCCAAGTGGAATTGCTTCAGGATTGAATGAGCAAACGTCCCTCAAGTGCATAAACACTGCCTGATGTGTCCAAAATATTCAACAGGTGTTTATTTTTTTTATTAGCTTTCACTTAAATCTATTGAGTTGTCAGAGTTGTCATATCAGACACATGAGCTCTGCCTGAAAGTCCTGAGAGGTAGACAGGGGAGCTGTTATCACTATCACCATTTCACAGATGAGCAGACCGAGGTTCATACATGTGAGTTGCCTGGCTTTGCACACAGTGAAGCCAGAACTTTCCCCCAGAGCTTCCATATCCACTGCCACACCTGTCCTGAGCCTGAAGAAGCACCTGCACTCCAACTCAATATATCATGATATTGCTGTCAGAATCTTATACTGATCTATAGTGAAATTAAAATTGCCAATGATCTTTCCATTGACAGGAGTCCAGGCTGCTGACAAGCCTGATTGCTGGGATTAGGGTTCAAAGGCAGGCAAGCTGGAACTGGTCCAACTCTGACAGTGTAGCTTTGGGCAAATGATTTTCCCTCTTTGGGATTTGGCTCCTAATCTGTAAATCAAGGGAGTTAGGCTAGACGTTCCAAGAGAGCTGATAGGGGTTTTATCAGCTCTGAAATGTATGATTCTTTAACGCATTTTTCCTCCTTTAAACAACTTGGTCTTCGATGGACAGAGATGCCCAGAAAAGAGACATCAGCAAACCCAGACTCTTGCACCCTTTCACAGGCAGCATACCCGGGAGTCCATGAGCTAGTAACCAAATAGATCTGTGGCTATCCTGGGAAAGCACCATGGATTGTAAATTCAGAACGCCAAATCCCAAGAACAAGAGAGCATCTTTCTCTAAACCAGAAGAGTTTTCCCATTCACTATCAGAGCATCTGAAAAAGACTTAGGAAACAATCCAATCCTCTCATTTAACAGATCAGAGAACCAAAAAGTTCAATGCCTCATCCAAGATGACACAGTTAATTAGCAACAGAGATGCAACTCGAACCCAGGGCTGCAGGCTCCTCGCCCATGTTCTTTGCATGGTGTTGTGCTTTATCCTCCAGGTTTAGAAAATCCGCATCAATGGCTCAGATGTCTCCCCACCAGGACACCAGCCGTGTAGGGATCAAAGCACATCTGTGAAGTTAATGACAGTCTAATTCACTATTGGCAGAAATGTGGGGGATTTGGGGAGAAAATTGCAACAGACTGTTACAGACCATTCTGCAACACATTGTTGAAGACGGAAAACACCTCTTAGATCACGCAGCATCTTTGAGAGGGGGAGCCAACATTCCCTGCTCACTTCACATTTGGTTCCTTCCGATGGTCGGTGGGTCCTCCAAATCGGCATTTTCCAACGCACATCTGCTTCCAGGCTGGAGGAACAATAGCCAGGGCGCCACTGAACTCAGAATAAATTTATTTTTTCAAAAGCAGAGTTAAGAGCTTAGCTGGATAAACTACAAAATCCAGTGAGCATGATGCAATCCACCCCTACATGTTCCAAAACACAGCCATGGTTCCTGACATCTAGATAGCTATCTTTCCAGGCTTTTCCCAACCTTACCAGCTGTCATCTGAGTTTAAACTCACTTCCTGCAAAGGAAGATCACAGCCATTTTCTTACTTTGTTGACTGAACAAGTCTTTACTGAGCACTTTCTAGAGGCCAGGGTCTATGCTGAATCATCTCAGGAGCTAACTCTATTGCAATTCTAGTTTCTGGACTAATTATCAAAGCCACTCCTAAACACCTATTGACCAACTTTAAATGGAATTCAGGTGTAGTGTCCAACAGCCCAAGACCCAAACCCAAGGACTCCTCCCCTTTCTGGTTACCAAGCTTTATTCTCAAGGGTCCTTAAGATCACATGGTTCATATGATTTTTTTAAACACTATCATCTGAATAGGTTATATTAATAGTTAATTAAATATATTTATATAATATGTACATATGAATCAATTAAAATCTCAATTTTAGGTACTTTCCTTATTTAACTTTTATTACGAAAATTTCAAACACACAAAATTAGACAAAATAGCATAATGAAACCCCACGTACCTATCACTCAGATTCAACAATTATCCACATTTTTCCCTTGTTGTTTCTTCCATTTCCCCCTTACTTAAAAACCAATGCGTTTCTTAACCGTGCCCTAATCTAGGGTAACCATACATTTCTATTTGCCTGTGTATCAACTAATACCGGTTAACAAATTTTAGAGCCCCTTTCATTTTCAAAAGCTTTGGATGATAAATTCTGTGGTCGTGTTACCTATAGGCAACACTACTAGTTTGGGGCACTTAAGAAAATGGTTGTATCTTACACTATTCACTATTTTCAGGGCTGTCCTGTTCTACTAAGCCCTTCCCTGTACTCAAGAGCGGGAGGCCTGGGAACTGTAATTTACAGATTTCCCTGCTTAATTCCGCCATTTTAAGAACTTGACATAAGATTCGGAAGGCAGAAGAGAAGGAAAAGCATCATCCTCCAGCTGCGGCAGGCACAGAGGCGTTGGAAGAGAGCAGACAGACCATGTGGACTTTCTGCCTGTGGTCCTCAGGGCTACAGGCAGCCGAGACGATAGGCGGCAGCTCCCCACAATCCCTGAACTTCTGAATTTCTTGAAAGTAGCCTTACCTTTGTTCTCCAGACTCCAAACATTATACAAGCCTCCAATTCCCCACATGAAAACTCTTCCATCTTGAAATACGTTAAGTGGATTCCGTTTTCCTGACTAAATACTAACTAAAACTGTGAGAATGAATCCTCACTTCTCAGGTTTGCTTAGGTCAGAGTATTGCCCCCCAGAGCTCAGCAGAGTACAAGGCCTCCATGTTCTGACCACCATTCATCCTTCCACCCCAGCCTCAGCCACTCCAGCCATATCAACAGCTGATAGCTGGCCAAAACGCCATGCTGTTTTTTCATTTCCATGTCTTGTCTTATGCTCACCTATAATTCCTTCTTTCCCCTAGCCCACTGCCTTTGGCTAATTTCTACTACAGTCATGTGCCACATAATGACATTTCAGTCAACTACGGTCTGCATATACGACAGTAGTCCCATACAATTAGTACCATACAGCCCAGATATGTAGTAGGCTATACCATCTAGGTTTGTGTAAGTACACTCTATGATGTTCGCGCAATGACGGAATCATCTAACAATGGATTTCTCATAACTTATCCCTGTCATAAAGTGATGCATGTCTGTACTTGTACAAGAAACTAGGTACTTCCTTCTCAAGAAAGTTCTCTCTGATCCCTTATCAGGCTGACTGTGTGTCCCTCCTTTGTGCTCCCACAGCAATCCAACATCTCTATCATTGGTTTCATCACAGCATATTTATGTTTTTAAACATTTGCTTGCATATGCTCACATATGTATGCCTTAAACATGTGTGTCCTCCCTGAGTGCAAAAACCTTGTTCTGTATGCCCAGTGCCTAACACAGAGTTTGATCCATAGTAGACATTCATAAAATACTCGGGAAATAAGCAAATGAAGGAGCAGTTCCTCACCAGCTTCAGCCACTAAAGGATAAAGAATTCTGCATCTAGAGGAGACAAGGTTTCCTCAGCATTGAACCCCATGCCCAGGTCTCTCTGGACCTGTGCTGTCCTATAAGTGATGGCTGCTACCTTCATGTGGTTATTAAATTAAACAAAATTGAAAATTCAGTTTCTCAGTCACACTGGCCACATTTCAAGTGCTCAACAGCCATACATTGCTAATGGCTACCATACTGGGTAACACAGATATAGGACATTTCCATCATTACAGAAAGTTCAATTGGACAGTACTGGTCTCTAGAACTGGTGGAACAGAACCATCTTAAAAGGCAGAGCTAGTAAAAGTCTTCTCATCTGGATACACTTGGAGATGACACATTTTTACAGGCTGACTCAGGGACAAAATGACCAGCCAGAATGCTCAGAGATAAACTAACACTAAGGATGTGGGCTGTAAGAGGATGAGAATCACAATGCCAGCTAACATTTACCTGGCAGTTAGTGCATAGAAGCCACTGCAATAAGTACTTTACACATACCTTATTTAAGAAAAATAACTTTATGAGAAAGTACAAATTGACTAGCTCTTATCTACAGTTCCAAATCCCAAAAGCCCTGGAAACTATCTAGTTTTGTCATAAGTTTGCCACAAACTCACTTGTCAATAAAATCTGACCTGAATTTTAATTGCGGTACGCCTATTCCTAATCTTTATTTAGTGTGAACATTCCATTTTGCTCCAGAAATGTTAATAGGTTATAGGATACCACCCAGACCTTGCCCTTGCTGGGGATTTAATGTAAAATAGGGCATATGTACTAGTTTACTTTTCTAAGATATGGGAGAATCTGAATTCTAAAAGACATTTAGCTCCAAGCATTCCAGATACGAAATTGTGGGCCTGCATTTTTATATTCCTACTTTGCAAATGAGAAAACACAACTTGGAGAGGTTCAGGTAGTTGCCCCAAATTGTAGAGAGCATAAGTGGGAAGTAGAAATTTAACCCATACAGTCTATGCCCAAAGCCCAACCCTAACCACAAGTTAATATTGCCTCTCTCAGCTATTGTTAAAACATACAGCAAATTCATGTAATTAGCCTCTGCTACAAAAGTACAGCAGAAGCCAAACCACAGAAACTTTGATGAGAGTAAAAGAACTACATGTTCTAGAGAATTCTAACGAGGCCCCATAGCCACAGTCACAACTGATGGTTCTAGAATCACCGTTGCTTAACACACATGGAGGCAATGTGTGTTTAGCATTTGGAGTATTTCAAAGGAAACTGAATCCTGATATCGAGTTCTCCAGTAAATTTCAGTAATTAACATTTTCAGGACCCAGCTATTTCATTCAAAATACCCTAGGGCAGAGGGCCCTCAGCAAGAGAAACAAAGGAAAAATTCAACATCTCAAGAAGCACGGCTTCCTTAATCACAGCTGAGAGCCAAGACTCTCTCTCCCTAAGAAAGGCCAACACAGTTTCCTTTTTTACAACCCTGCTGAGAAAGAGAATGCCAGGGAAAACCCTCGGGAGCCCACGGAGGCCTGGCCAGCAGCTTCCAGAGGGCAGCCTCCGGGCCACATCACACCGCTGGCGCAGAATCGGCCCCTGCACCAGGGACATGGCTCCGAGGCAGAGCAAGGAAGCAGCATCCAGGCTTCCTCGGATTTTGTTATGAAATCATTTCAGAGCCAGGGAAGAGCACCGGTTACTTTAGTAATGTTTTGCAGCATGGATAACTCTCTATCTGGAATTGTTTAATTAGTTAATGAGGTTGGGGAGCAGCTCTTCTTAGGGATCATTAGCTAAGGTTTAACACACGAGACCGCAGTAAATTCTCCTTTGTAAGCGTCAGCAGATTTCCCTTCTCTTTGATGGCCAATCAGAAGACATTGCAGTGCGCTTATGACACACTGTCTGAAATGCTCACTTCAGGAAAGTTTGTTGCATGGGGCCAGCCCAGTGGTGCAGCGGTTAAGTTCGCAACTTCCGCTTCTCAGAGGCCTGGGGTTCGCCAGTTCAGATCCCGGGTGCACACATGGCACCTCTTGGCAAAAGCCATGCTGTGGTAGGCGTCCCAAAGTAGAAGAAGCTGGGCATAGATGTTAGCTCAGGGCCAGTCTTCCTCAGAAAAAGGAAAGTTTGTTTCCAAATTCTCAGCCAGTTAGTCTCCGAGACCATATGGAGAGAAAAAGCTGCTGTGAGGGGATTTCATGCTTGGAACCGGGGAGGAGCTAGTCAGGTCTGAACTAGCTGGGGCCTAACCTCCTTTGTCCCTTCTGTTCTGGGCTTCTAAAGATGAGCATGGAGTAGTCTGGTGCCCCCGACACCTACCCCTGTAAAAGCATTAGAGAAGATTCTTCATCCACGCTGTTCTAGACAAAAGGAAATATGAAATATGCTCTTGTGGCCCAAACAAGGAGAAAGGGTGGCCGGTCCCCACTCAACCAGGGATTGGCGCCATAAATCCAGGTCAAGTGTGGCTCCTCACTCTATCTGGAATGTTCTTTACCCCAAAAAGCACAGTGAAACTTCACAAATCACTCATGGACATGCCCTTGAGTCCTTCATGGAGGGAAATGACTTCAAAAGATTAGATCAGTTGATACTTCAGGAAGCCATTAGTTCCATATAAACACAAATTCTCTATTTCACGCATAAAGTGCACAGACGTGAAGGTAATCACCGTGATTAACTCCAGGGAAAGAAGCTGCATCCCTGCCCTGTAAGGCCTGTCCTCTTAGGGTCCACAGAACTCAGTTCTGCGCAATTCTGTGAGAGAGTCTGTTCAGAGAGCTCCACTGTTGGCGATTCAGCCTGGGGTCAGCCCGAGTGAGAGCCTCAGGACAGAAACTCAAAGTCTCTGCGACGAACTTGTGCTTGACTGGGGATGTTTTATTCCAGTCAAGGCAGAAATAAAAACTAAAGGAGACACACCTCAAGCCAATAACCAGCCTCTCTTTTGTATACAGAGTTTTTGAGCTTCTTGCTCTATATTGCTAGGATCCGAAAGAAGTACTTGGAAGAAACTTAGAAGACGCATCTACAGAGCTTGGAGCTCCCCTTTTCCTGCTCGCCAGCCTACCTGGGAACACTAACCAAGACTAGTAGGCTCCTCTGAGCTAAAACCGAAAGTTTCGAACATAAAGCCCCATGGTGCTCACTATTATGGTTTTCAAACGGTGGCTGGTAGAATGTACTCATGTAGGAGTCAGAATCCACTGAGGGATCGTGGGAAATCTTTTAAGATCTCTGGGTCTCAAGCTCCTCATCACAAACAGGTTACGTTTGCTTAAGAACATGAACCCTGGAGCCAAATTTCTCAGGCTCAGATCTTGACTTTACCACCTACTTTGTGACCTTGGACTTAGAACAGCACCCAGCTTGTAGTTACTGCCGTATACCTGTTGCTACTATTCTTGTGGGTAAAATGAGAATTAAAACATTGGTCCTTCCTATACTACAGAGAAGTAACAAGGGACAAACAAGATGAGACTTCTGAAAAACACTTTAAAATAGTAGGAAAATTACTACATATGCAAATTTCCTACTATGGTTTTTTATAACACCTTCTACTAATGTGGTATTTCATTGATTCTAAGACTTTTTTTCAACATTTTAACATCTCTGAAATTGGATACAACTTACAACTGATGAGGTGACATAATTAATCTGGCAGGTTTTTTTTCCTAATGATACATAAAATAATGATGTCTTATAATTAATGGTATCTTTCATTCAGTGAAATATGATAGTACATTTTCAATAAATGCAATTCCGTTGGTTATTTCTGGATTCAGATGTCTGATCTTGCTGCTGCTGCTGATTTTATTTATTCTTCAGGCGTCTCCTTTTTTATTTCAAGCTAATCTGGCCCAAGAGCACTGGTCTATGGGGCAGAAGGATTAGTGTCCAGTCCCAATCGAAACAACCACTGGGCTCGGGGAGTAGAAGGACTTGACCAAATGACCACAAAAATAAAAATAAAAATCTCATCTAGAGAAAAACACACACAGAAGAAAGCCAGGATGTTTAAGAAGAATAGTCCCAAAATAAATTCAGGTATGCATCATGGGATAAAAATGACACTTCAAATCCATGGGGAAAGAATGGACTTACTGATCAAAATACTGGCCAAAGACAAAAAGGAAGCTACTTAAAGGGAGAGAAAGGAAGTCAAGGTGAAGCCCCACCTTACACCTTAAAGCAAACTAAATTCCAAACGTATTTAAATGTGGAAATAAAATCATAAGTTATTTCAACATCAAATACTTCTTACATACCTACTATGGACAAAGTACTGTAGAGGACAAAACAAAGTCCCTCCTCTTGTGACACCCGCATTCCAATGGGTCTAGAATCATAAGTGCAATGAAAACAAAGAAAGGCAAAGGAGATCCAGAATGACAGGAGAGTGTTGTTTTATTTCTAAGCCTCTTCTATGGTACTTATATGCACTAGAAGAAAACGTTTTTCAAAATGATCTTGGAGTACAGTAAACATTCCTAAATGTGACAAAAATGCATAGGCACCATAAAGGAAACCAATAATGAATTTAACTTTGTTTGTATTTTTAAATTTTGGAATGGGAAAAAAACTCTACAGACAAATGGCAACTTGGGGAGGTCTGTGGAGGATGGATTAGCAACATTTAGGACAAAGGGCAAATTTCCTTATAAGTATGTATTGGTTTTACAATTTTCAAAAATCCAATTTTAGAAAGGAGAAATAGGATTCCAACTCTGCCACCAACTGGTTTTGTGAGCTTGGGTTAAGTCACAAGCCCCGTGAGGCTGAAGGTGAGCTCTGGTGCACGGGAGAGCTGGACTAGCTGGCACACAAGGTCCTTCCAACGCCAACACTGTGTGATTGCAAACCTCGAGGTATGAAAAAAGAGAAAAGGAAAAATGTGCACGTAAAGAAAATGAAATTTCATAAAGGATATAACGTAGATTAAAAGACAGGTGGTTTTGCTTGAATATCTCAACAATTACACTGCAGAAGGGCTTCTTATTTGTAACTTAAAATTTTTAAAGACCCATTCTGGGTGAAAAGTAACATGGAATCACTTGATTAGCCCGTTCACAACCAACAGATTGTAAAATGTACCCCTCCTTTCGGGGAGAGAAATAAAGGGTCATTCAGGGGCTAGCTTCCCTAGAGTGAAAATTAAGTTCCAGTAAATCTGGAAGGAGGGCGGCATGTCCACTGAGTGAACCCAACACCTACGAAAACCACAGAGGAAGTGAAGGCAGAGGGCGGTTTTCAATCAAAGCAGTGGGGAAATGAGGTCCTGCTAGGATCGCTGTGCACGGCTCGCCCCAGCCTCTTCCCACGGAGCCTAACTCACAGCCTCAGTGACTCCGGGGCCCTGAGCGAGGAAGTGGGTTGGCCCCAGCTGGCTCCTCATATTTCCCGGATCTCCAATGCTCTGCTTAACCCAGACTAGGTCACTTTTTACTCCCAGGCTTATCTGCAGACCCCAGACTGTAGGAGAATCTCTCCTCCAACTGCTCCACAGCCTCTCTAACCCCTGACGTCATTCCCGCCGCCCTCCACGGCTCCCTAAAGCTGCTCCCCTAACCTCGTGTCCCCACAGTTCCAGAACAGTGGCACATCAATAAAACACAGCAGTCCTGTGATTCAAGTTTCATTAAGCTTTTGAGGAAACCTTTTGCCGTGGACAGTTGGAAAAGGAAACAGAGCAAAGAAATAAAATAGCAGCTCATTAACCTGAAGCAGAGCACAGAGCTGAACCCGACTCACTTGGAAAGGGCTGCTGAGGGGTCTTGGGAAGTCTGCAGGTTCTATGAAAAGGAGCGCTTCTCTTCAGACATCAAGCAGGAGATTTTGTCAGTGGCATTTAGAGGAAGGGCGAGTGGTCTAATCCAAGCTCTAGGCTATGAAACTAGGGCAGAGCAAAATTGTCCCAAGGGTGTGAGATCCTTACCTGACAATGTCCGAACCCCAGGGAATGCCTTGCCCACCTGAGGCTGCTTGACAGTCCCCTGACTCTTACCCAGCTCGCCTTTCCCTTTCTCCAAGAAATTCTTCCTTGAAAGGAGGTAGGCTTTGGGGAAATAGCTTTTTAAACAGATATGTATTAAGGGTCTGTTCCTCACTGGGGTCCTGCTCCATGCTTTGGCATCCATTGCCTTATTCCACAGGGATCCAGCGGGTGTCAGACACAGCGGGTCTGTGAGACCCTATGAGCCCCTGCGGAGAAGCCTCTGAGACGAGGTCCCAGTTGTACAAGTAGGGGCTTGGAGCATGAAGACTCGCCCAGCTCTGGGCTTCTTTAATGGGGGATCTTTTACTAAAATGCAGATCGTGGTTCCACAGATCTGGGATGCAGCTTGAGATTCTGCATTTCTAACAAGCTTCTGGACCACTCTTTGGGCCACTAGGCCCTGGCTCCTGGAGGAAGAGATGCCTCCTCTGATGGGTTGCCGCAGCCTTGGCTCTGGTGGGAGGGGATGAGGCTGCTGGAGACGGCCAGTGCTGTCAAGGATGCTCAGAGTGAAAACACTCAGCCCCCTACTTTTTCCCAATTCAATCCCCTAAGAGATTTTTCTTTTTTAATAAACCGGGTGGTTAACAACTGGCTTGTTAGTTAAAGGCCTGAGGGACACAGAGGGAGGCTTATGCTCTACTACTCAGTTCATTAGGTGGAGTAACAACCAATTTGAAGGTGATTATTGCTATTATAAGCTCTGATCAATTTTTTAAACATGTTTCCAGGTTTTGAACCTAAAGCAGGAATATTAGAGCAAGGAGAGCAGCTGTGTTGAGAATTAATCATATCCCCAGATTAATATCTGATCTCTCCATCAAAGGGAACACAGGACACATTTAGTTAGGGTTCTAATTGTACCTCTAATAAACCTCCACCACAGTGAAATATGAGCGCCCATAATTTTAGTTTCAACTTCCTACACATGCGTAATCCATCTAACTGGATGGTCTCGAGCAAAGGCAGTTAAAGCAATTTGTTTCACTTATATAAAGGAATAAATCAGTGCTTAATTATGTGAGGTTTATTATTAACAGTGCTGGCAATCTGACCATATGCCATGACTTCATCTTTTTACATCAAGAAAAAATATGAGAATATACTGATTGCTTTTATGATACCTTTCTCCACTCCAGAGGGTCACATGAGGAGGAAGGTAGCAAGCAGTGTGACCCAATGAGGAAAAGAAGGGGCTAGCACTTGGTGCTCTGAGCACCCAGAAGCAGGCCTGGGACGTGTGCAGAATGGTCACTGAGCAGTTGCCATGGAGCAGAGGCAGGAAAACTTCACATCATCCTAAGTACCACTTCTCATCCTGAGAACAAGCCCATCAAATCTTTTTCTACAGGATCTCAATGTCTTTCCTAAGCCAGCAGACAACTGCCAGCAAGCAACACAGGAGAAGGACATAGATTTGGGGTTAGAGATGTCAGTCCAAATCCCCAGTCTAGCTCTTACTAACTGTGTGACTTGAGTGAGTGATCTAACCCCTCTGATTTCCAATTTCCCTAGCTGGAAAATTGGGATATCAGTGCCTCCCATGCAGGGTCATATAAGGATTAGACATAATGGATGGATAACACCTGGCTCATATTAAGTGTCCAGTAAAAGGTGGCGAATACTATGGGAATTCCTGTGCTGGGGGTAAATTGGAGACCTGAGACTTAATCACGTCCACATCCTGTTGTCCTTGGTGAACTGGTGACGCCAGTGACAATATTTCAAATTGTGCTTTTGCACTCTTGCCTTTGATGTCTATATCCAGCATCCAGGGTCAATTTCCACTCCTCTTTAGACTGCTGTGTATACTATAGCAAATTGATGAACCTCTCTGAGATCCACCTATTTTATAGATGAATGAGTCCTTTTCCTTGCCTACATCACATTGGATGCTGGGAGGTTCTGAATTTATGGAAAAAGAGTGTTAAAGCCTTTGGGATCAGAACTGGGAGTAGACAGGCTTGCTCAAGAAATGCTTTACACAGACCCCTGGAACTCCTGCTGTGTCCAACAAAAGGTTGCCTAGTCAGTATACATTCGCCTTTTTCCCTTGGTAGAAGAATCTAGTTTCAGATCCCTGGCTAACATATGCCCTTACAGGTCAGAGTGACCAACGAAATGCAGATGGATGTTGTTGAAGGGGAGTTAAAGAAAGCCTCCTTGAGGGAGGGACAGACAGCTGGCATCTTCTCCTTTTGCCCTTCACTCTCCACCTAGGCATGGAAGTGATGATGATGCAACTCCAGCAGTCATATTGGACCAAGAAGCAACCCTGGGATAGAAGCCATATGCTAAGGACAGAGGAACAGAAAGATGGAAAGAACCTGGGACCCTGATGACACTGTGGGCTCCCCATATTAGCCTAGACTGCCTGTCTCTGACCTTCTATTACATGAGAGAGAAAAAAACTCATAACTTACATAAGCTACTGCTATTTCTGATCTGTATCACTAATAATCAAATGCAACTCATTTTTGCATTTTTATACACATCCCAAACAGACTTTCACTAACCACAAAGAACCCTGAAAGAACAGAGTTCCAGATCTGTGCTGAAAATGTCAAGAGCTGAGCTTTTTCCAACTCAAAGTTATTAATGAACCAGTTTGTTTCTCATAGATGGCTGCAAATGTGGATGTACCTTCCAAAGAGGAGGATTTATTTAATTTCATAATACTCCGGGCTTGTAATAAATACTCCAAAGGCACACCTTCCTCAAGGCCTCTCTCTTAATTGGGTCCATGTTCTGAAGCTCATGAAGTCACCAGTCCTATGCTGCTCTGTTTTTCATCCCTCACCAAGGCAGTCTTAAAGTCTTTACTAGACACTGTGGCAAAATAAAATGTTCTTGAAAACATTAAGGGCTGATGAACTGGTTTGGATTTTCTCCAATCCCCGAGACTTTCTCTCCTCCACATAGATCTAAAATGAAATCTAGTCACTTTGAAATGAAGGCATTTGATTTGGGGCCACCACACATTGACTTATCTTGCAGAAGCTCCTTGCATTTTTCAAGGCAGAGCAAAGAGCTTCCATACCACTCTACCCCCGCTTTGGAGAGGTGTACTGGTTCTTGGCTGCCAGATCGAATATACTGTCCCATTTCTTGCTCCCATGAAGAGGCAACTGAGATGGCCTGACTTGAGAAAATAACCATTCAGCACTGGAGAAATATGTAAGTCAAAAGAAATCAAAATCCTAGTTAGTTTCCTTCACCATATCACAGTTTAGGCAACTAAAGTAGAGAGAGAGAGAAAATAAAATAAATAAATAAATAAACAGGCAGAATCCATCTGAACTTTAATGAGGCATTCAGTACTGGTCCACACAACATTTTCATGTTGTCTTAATTTTGCTTATCTTATATTGCCAATATAATATGAATCGACTGACACTTAACAGGTGGAAATTAATTGCTCAATTGCCTTGAAGAGGGCAAACAGGCTGGTCTCCTATGTCTGTTCTGGGTTATTTAAAATCTTTATAAAATGATAAAAGAATAACCATGATTTGTTTTCATGTGGACAGATGTAATAGCTGGGTGGAATTGTTCATATCTAGAAGAGTAGAGATAAAATTTAAGATGCTTTTATTTGATTAGAGAAAATGGTTTATTTGAAGTCCAGTTGGCATACAACAGAGAAAAGTGCAAAGGAACACAAACACAAAATAAATACACTGCCAAAAAATACTTGGTTGGAAGGAGAGGCAAAAGGAACCATTAGCTGCTTTGCATTCTCCATAGATAATACAAGAACTCTACCAGCTGGCTAGTAATCCTTTCATCAACCAAGGTAACAGGTCAACATTCTGTTTGACATCTAGAGCACACCCTGAAAGCTCAGGGTTCTGAATCTGGGGTTCAGTGATCTAGAACCCCACTTCCTAGTTCTAGAACAACAAAAGCAATTAGTGGGACCAAGTAGAACATTAGCGAAGAGATCTCAGTCTTGCTTTCAAAAGTCTCCAGCCGGGATTTAACAAGGTATGAATTTGCACAGCAAAGTAGATTTCTTCATTCAGTAGCTAATTAAACTTTTTTGAAAAAGCCATCATGAACAGAGGTGATAAATTCAACCCAAATTAGAGCATTAACTTAAATCAAAGCCATAGACTTTGCCTCAAAAGTACAAAACAGAAAGCTTATAATGGCCCCCTCCTCACAAACACACACACTTATTTGTTAATTACCCAACTCTAGTCCTAAATTTCCTCAATGTGATTAAGTAAAGAGGGACTTGGAATTAAAAAATGTGAATTTAGAGAAGCCGGATCTCAGTCCAATTTGCTGGAAAGCGTGGAAGGAACCTGGACAACCTCTGCTTCCAGCCAGGGCTGAATCCATTTCCAGGTCAAGTTAACCATCTTGTTGTCTAGTTTTTCATATTCATACATTCATTAAATTAATAGCTCCCTGCCTTTATTTGGAAATCTCAAAGTAGAATTTCCTCTATATTCATCTGTGTGCTCCTTAGAACACACTGGATTTCCCAAAACTATAATAGTATGCTCAGAAATGACAGCAATATTTCAGATGATTTATTTCGTAGCACTTGATCCTTAGCCCTCCCAGACACACACACATCCTGTCTTAGTAAACTATGCAGAAAATAGGCAGCACACTTTTTAATACCATTCTTCTCTGGACTACAAAAAGTACATATAAAATATTTGAAAATTATAAGAAAACACAACAAAAAGAACAAAATAATCTCATTGATCAGAGAGATAGACTCTCTTAGCATTTTAGTGTCTCTTTTTTCAGTCATTTTAGAAAAAGTATGAACATGTAATTTTTAGAAAAAGTGTGTGCCACTTTGTAGCCCACTTTCTCACTAAGGAGTACATACTCAACATTTTCCGTGGCATTCAATATTCTTCTGTAAAGTTGGGTGACTACATAATATTCTAACAAATTTCTTACCATTCAGATGAAAGTAAAAAATCTACTTTAACCAATCCTCTATTATCGAGTGTCCAGATTATTTCTAATTTTTTACCATTAGAAACACTGCTTCCATGCATGTCCTTAGAGGTAAGTCAGTGTTCACATTCAGTATGATTTTTCTGGGACAAATTACCAGATGTAGAATTGTTGAGACAAAGGGTGTGAACAAATTTAAAATGTTGAAGTGTTGGCAAAATGCCCTACCACTTATTAAATTATACCAATCTCACTCCACCACTAATATATAAAAAATACCCCAAAGTATGGCCAATTTCCCTACATCCTCACTAGCTTTATTATTTTTTCTTTCTCTTTGACAATTTTTAAAAAAAAGCATATCAATTAAAATTTAACTTTTTGTTGTTGGTGAGGTTGAACCCCTATTCATTGGCCAATTGTCCATTTGTATTTCTTCTCTGTAAATTATTTATTCATGGTCTTCACCCATTTTTCTACCGGAGTGTTTGTCTCTTGATTTGGTTGGTAAGAATGTTGTATTCACTGGGATATGCACCGTTTAGCTGACATGAAGACTTATTTTTAAAGATCGACATATCTTTACCCCAGTTGTTTGTCTTTTAACTTCCCTCATAGTTTTGATATACAGAAATGTTAGAGGGTTTTTGTAGCCAAATCTATCCTTCTTCTCTCATTTTTTAAAATTATTTTTATAAAGTCCTTCTATGCTTCTTATCATCATTTATTATATTCACCACCTTTTTCTCCCATTACATTTCTCAGTTTGTGTTTTGCTTTTGTTTTTAGCCCACACATTTAATCCACCTGAAATTTTTTTGAATCTGAATTATTTTGCCATGGAGAGTGGAAAGGCCCTTCTGACCCATGCTAAATGGTTATCCACGAGTCCCCTGCTCACCCCACTGCTATAACATGCATTCACTGCTTTATTTATACAGCACTATATTTGGGCTGTAATTTTAGCACAATGATTAAGAGCTTGGGTTTTGGGGTCAGACAGACCTGATTTGAATTCACCCCTTCTACCCCTGCGACCTCAGGCCAGTTACCCAACCTTTTTAAGCTTCGACTTTCTCACCTGCAAAGCACTTAGCACAGGACCTTGCTGTACTAAGTGCTCAATAAATATTAAGCATCAGCAACATTTTCAATAAGATCTCAGAATGACCACCCAAATTCCACATCTGCTTCTGATTTGCTGTCTTCACAACAGTGAAGAATAGTTTGGACAATTTCCCCAATAGCCTGAAGCTAGTGAGGCAACCTTCCTCACTTCAACCATGCCAAGTAGAGCCCAGTGACAATTTGAGGAGAACCAGAGTCACTGCATTTCTCCACAAAGCTCCTGGCCCCCTTCCTCAGCCTGCCTAACAGATAAGCCACCACGGGCCAGCAGCAGAGCGAGACGGATGCACAACCACAGGCAACACTTCTGCTCTCTCTACCTGCAAAACGCAGGCTCTGCTCCAGCTTCTTCCCTAACTCAAAGAAGACCACTCGCGTTACTCCATAGCTTAAAGTATTTCTTTTTCCTTAAGGAAGAACTAGTGTTGTTATGCTTGGAGACCTGGAGAGTTTAGAATTCAGGAGAAAAAGGAAGTGGGGGAGAAAACTCTAGGGTAAGATACTCAGAAAGTTTTTGATGGTTGTGCAATTAGTTCAGTAAACTGTCCCAATCTCAGATGATTTCTAAAGACTGAAAAAACACTGCCTAGCTAAAAAACCAAGCAGTTAAATCTGAGGCATAAATCAAGTCTTAGTTACAAAGTTCCCCACCTCTCTCTGAAATCATTACACTCCCTCTAATATTTCCTTAGCACCTCCATGGGAGTCAGCTTGATATATGGTGAAAGAACTCAATATTTGGAATTAGACATGGCTGGGTTTGAAGAATCCCAATTCCAACACTCACCAGCTGTGTGAACTTGGGCCAGAGAACTTGGGTTTGCTCACCTATAAAATGGAGATAAAACTGCTAGCCTCATAGATCTATAGCGAGGATTAAACCCCTAACATGGAAGATGCTCCTGAATGGTAGGACTTGTTCCCTATGATTATTGGCACCTCTATGTATATATCGTCTTCTCTATATTCTCTCAGTTAAGGTCTTAGGGTTTGAGAGCTGGAAGGGAGATAGATCGAATCTCCTGACTCTTCGTTCTACGCATGAGGAATTGAGACCCACCAAAGAGGTCAAAAGACATTTCTAAGGCACACAGTCAGATGTCTACAAACCCCATCACCTGTCTTCTAGCCTAGTCCAGTTCAGCATTTGTTTTAGCATCTACTACATGCCATATGAAGGGGAGGCAGGTAGTAAAATGAAGAATAAGGTAAAGTCTCTGCCCTTGGGCAGCTCAAATTCCAGTTCCCCTCTGGGTGTCCACGCTCCTCCATTAGATCATAAATTCCTCAACCAGGAAGACTGTGTCTGCCACCACCTTCTAGAAAAACATATGGGAGCCAAAGTCCTATGGTGCCTACAATAGGTACACAAAACATTTTGGAAAGAAGAACTGAGATACATCTTTATTGTTTCATGTCAATGCTCCAGATGGACAAAGTCATTTTCCCAAGTAACCAAGGGCCCACACTACAACTCGCCTTATCCTCTAGGGCACCGTTCTCTCCTTAGCCTCAGTCCAGCTCCACAAGAGAAATAGTAAAAAGTCAGACTTGGGTTTTCAGACCTCTTATCACACCATCTCTTCTGTTTCTCTCTAGGAGTCTAGAAAAATGCAGCATATAATACAGGGCAACCCACTCTCTGAGTAACAGGCAAGAGCCTCTTGAATGCACACCCCCTCTGGGTAGCAGTGGCATGAGGGCATTATAATTAAGTGCCCAACTTCATTATCTCTTCTTCCTGAGCCTTCACTGCTCCATCACTTTTATCCATTGGCACTTAGATTTCATATCTAGGCCTTTGCTTTCAATGTCTCCCTGTCTGCTTCATTATCAATTAATAACTACAAAGAATTCTCTAGAAGCCAGGCCTTCCTAGCCAAGTACCCTGGGGTCCAAGTGGCTCCTTCATTTTGGCAGATGGTGCCCATGACTTCCTGAGTCTTCTAGTTACCATCAAGGAGATTGCAAGCCACTTCCAAATTGCTTACTCCCTATGCGCATATTCCTGTCTTCTTCCTCTGGCTAGAGTTGAGAGAGCCAGGGAGTGAGGTCTCTCCGCCTCTGAAGAGGATCTACCCCTGCACATAGCCATAATTTGATGCCTCTCTCTGGGATATATATAGGGAGTTATTGAGCCAAGAGTTTATTATCAAGCTTAGCATGAATATACAGAGAGGAGAGCTGAGTGCAAAACCAAATGTTCCAAGTGTTCCTAATTCCATGTGTTTTGAAGTGCCTGAAGCAGGAATTTTATGGAAGAGGGAGAAAGACTCTTCCCTGGTGGTAAATTAAGGCTGCATCTTTTTAGTTTTGGATGGTGATCAGGCCCTTAGCAGTCAACTAATGCCATTCTCTCTCTATTTTCTAATTGTATTCTTACCAACAAGCCTCAGCCTTGTTTTCGTTGTATAGTAAGCCTTGTGAAAAAGCGTCTCTGTTCCGTGGCTCCCTCTAAAACTTGTCTTCGCTTCCAAGGGTAATGAACTCTTTTATAATAAACGCCTCGCTTTAATGCACGCTCTCTTTGGTTTCCAGGAACTGCCTTATAATTACACGGCTCAGTATTGCATGTCAGAGGTTTGCTTCGCCTTTAATATTTTATGAAGAAATTCAGATTCTGACAGTAAAAATATTTAACCCAAAGGACCCGAAACCCAGACTATTATTTTGTCAAGTAGCCATCTAGCTGCACACTTGTGCGCCGCTGGTTTCCCCAGTGCATAGTCACACTCTTTGATACTCTCTGAGCAGGCCCAACCACATGCTGTCCAGATGGAAACCTGGCTGTATCATTACATTATATTGAAATAACCCAATACCACCTGTTTCTGTTGGGGCTCCTGCCAACATTTTCCCATAAAACATTTATTTTGCTAATATTTTAGTTGGTCACCACAGAAGGACACTTGAAGTTAAAGATTTACCATGTGTTGCAGCCACTCTGAGCCAAGAGAGGCAAAAAAATAAAAAACACTTTGAAACCAGGCAGCAGAGTTCGAGAAGAGCAAATGTCTATCTATTGTTTCCGAAGGTGGATGCCTCACCTGGCATGATGTAATCACGGGCACGGGAATTTCAAAACAAGGTTTTCCTGGCAATCTTTACAGAATGAATTATTCTAGTGTCTCTGGTGCTCATCTTTAGATCGTAAAAATATTTTCGGCTTTGTAGGGAGACTTTCATACTTCTTGGCAAATTTTCCCCCTCAAAAATATTGCAATTCTAAATAAGTTCATGGAGAAAGGGAACTGATTAATTTGACATATTGAAACACAGGCATATATTGTTTTTATTTCATCAAGAAGAATGGGATGGGGGTTGGTGCTACATAGTAAGAACTCACCCTGCATATCATGTTCAAAGTCATTAGATGTCCTTGGAAGCAGAAGCGATGAACTCACCTTCAGGATTGAGCATCTGTTGGAACCCCTCGGTCAAGAGACGTAATGTAACCTCAACAAAGTTGTTCAGTGTTTTATTTCTCTTTTTCTGTCCTCAGCAAATACACAGTTGCTCATCATATAATATAGAATTAAAGCTTCACTACTTCAAAGATTGGGAGGCTATTGGAATAGTTCGCCAAGAGGGTCATTTGGATCTGCTTGCACCTAGTTGCGCCTTTAGCAGAAAGACCTTTACCGTCTACCTCCCGTGCTGCTGCAGCTGAACCCAGCTTCCCTGCTAGTTTCAGCTTCTGCCAGCATTACTGTCTTAATTTTCTCCTGCATACTGAACCCCCTTTCCAAAATGAACCCCTGAAGACTAAGGAAAATACACAAAGAGCTTAATGGAATTTAGCTACATATGCTTAACTTCTCCAATATTTTGGTATCATGGTGCCCAGAATCTTCCAGTTTTTCCCAGAATTCTGATTTGTCGCAAAATGGTCTTCCTTTCTATTATTGTAATTGGTGATTCCATTACAAAGGTTAACTGCGCCACCTTTCCTCCCTTCCCTGCCCACCCCCCAGTTAATTAGGAGGTGTGGTCTTCTCCTGTCCTCCCTCTAGACTGACTGATCATGAAACATCAGAGGAAAGAAAAAGGAATGATATTAGCCCGGAGCCCCATTCATGTAATGTGTCCGTTTTTCAGCTCAAGAAGCTCTTTTGCACCATAAAGCCCACTTTGCATTGTAAAAGTAATTTATATTTTAGATATTTGTTTTAAAAGTCAACTTGTAACCTATAATGGCTATAGATATAGATTAAGAATCACAAGTAAAGCAATGTACCTCTCTCGACAGCTCCCATTCATGTTCACATATCCTCCCTGAAGACAGATAATCGTATAATTAAGCGATCCATTTTTCAGCATATGTGTGCTGAACAAAAGACAGTGATACAATGAATCCTGGTGCGCGCATTGGTTCAAAGTAGGAAATACCTTTTTTATAAAAGCACTTGACCTTTAAATTGTATTTTCCCCCAACAGATTATAATCATTGTTCAATCAGGTGTTGAATATAACACAGATAACCCAAAGGTGGCCCATTCATTAGTCACTGTTACAACTTGCATCCATCTGACAATATCAGCTGACTGCCTTGGAAAGGGCAGAAAGAGTCACTTTTGGTTCTCTGTGAACACCAGCTTTGATTTTATTTTTTCTTTTTCTGAGATTGCAAATCTAAATTCTTAAGACCAACATAAATTTGTAAATATCGCTCGTGAATTTGCGTCTTTCTGCTTAGAGAATCTCAACATTCTGAATGACACAAAGCAGGACAAGTGGTAACTCAGCCTCAAATGTTGAGTCTGCTCCCCAAACAGAAGAGTTTCCCTTGAATAGAGTTGCCATAGTTAGCCAATAGAAACACAAGATGTCCAGCTAACTATGAATCTCAGAAGTATAAATACATCCCATACAGCAAATTATTCCTTGTCTATCTGAAATTCAAGTTTTACTGGGCATCCCGCATTTTATCTGGCAGCTCTACACCTGAGCACTCAGTCTCTGATTCTGTTTGCCCTAATTATCTCTTTTTTTTTCCCTTTTCTACAGAGGAAAACATCAAATATGGACAGCCGTAGCGACCGACATACACAGGTCGCTGATGGCTGAAAACTAGAAGTGTTAAGAAGTCAGTATTCATCATCCCTTCTATTGTTTATTTTTATTAGTTACTAATTGGACTGTTTCCCTTCTCATGATTAAACAACTCTCTTAATCATTGTCTCAATTCCTGGAATCCCTTATTAAGAGCAAGGACAACTCTGTCCAGTCTGAACGAGGAAAAATGTGAAACTTATGCTAATATTTCAAAGCTTTTTGTTCACCCTGCCGGCATCTATCAGGGTGTGCACACTGTGTGGGTTTCTCATGAGAAATCATCAAGGAGATGCAGCGGTTTCTGAGGCAGTCAAAGCTGTTCTTTTGGAGCACTGGAAATGTGCCCTTCTTTTCCCCAAAAGTACCCTGCATGCATTCAAAGCTCAGACCTAGACCCGGGGGGATGGCCGGAGCTGCCATGGTAGGAAGAGGACCTTGAGGCTGGAGGCTGCTGAGAGAAGACATCCCATGGCCGGAAGAGCATCTGGGCTCCGCAACAGCAAAGACTCCTCCTTCACCCCTGGCCATCCTCTGCTTTACAAGGCTGGAAAAGAAAATCTTCCTGGCTCTCCCCTTCCTTTTCCCTTCCCTCATGCCAGAGACGTCCACCATAGGCTAAATCTGAAATGAGAGACTATCAGAGGAAGGCAAAGCTAAGAATCCACATTAAAGCAGGAAACCAAGAAAGGGGACTGAAAACATTATTCTTTTCTTTATTGAACTTTTGCACTGATGAGAATCAATAGCAATTTTAAATGTTTCCACTTCACGTTTAAAATGTTTTATATTTGTCTATAATGCAGAGTTCAAAAAGCAAGTTCACTTACCTCATTTTATATCACAGTGATTTGTTACTCAAAAGCAACTTAAGAGCACTTTGATCAATCTCTAAAAGGCATGGAAGGGTTTTCTCAGCCAAGAGATTCTCAAAGTGTGGTCCGCATCCAGCAGCATCAGCATCACACAGGGTCTTGTTAGAAATGCACATTCTCAGGCCCCCCAGACCTGCTGAACCAGAACCTTCAATATAACAAGACCTCCAAGGGGTTCCTGTATAACCCAGAGTTTGAGAACCACTGCCCTAGCCTACTAGAGACTGCCAGGGTAACGAGTACCTCTTCACTATCTGATCCAAATGCTGGCACTTTTAAGCAGTGTTCGTAGAGTGTTTATCTCTCTCTACCAATGTAGAGATTGGCACTTCAGATTTCTGTGCCAACTTAAAAGCAGACCAGTAAGGCAGGAGTTTGCCATATTAAGAAAATGGTCTCCATTTATCACTGCTCGCATTCCCTCCCCATGAGACATCCAACCTCTGCCCATTTCAGGGATCTCCCCCAGTCCCTCAAGCCCCCTTTTGGGACATCCGGCACTCTCTTTCCACACCCACTTCTATAAAATGCAGTCCTCTTTAACCTCCAGCCTCCATATTCACCCACCCCCACTTCCCCTCTTGGCCTCCTTCCTTTTTCAGTTTCTAAAGCTCCTTTCTCATTTACAACTCATTCCATCCACCATCTTTCACCCAACCCCCTGTATCAGTCTCAGAAACTCTGTGTCCTGGCTCCCTCTCCTCCCCACTCTTACCCTGTGCCCATTTTCTCTCCCGCATAAGCGCTATCTCCTTTCCCACAGGTCAGCCAGACTCTCCATATTTAGCTGCCCATTCCCAGTTTCCACTGTTTTATGGATGGCTCTTTTTCTTGGCCCCTGGGAGAGGGATTACCAGCCCAGACCCACTTTTCTCTTCCCTGATGGGATATCACCAGTCTTTGGCTTTTATTTCTGCTATGGCAGAAATATTTTTTTCTCTGAGGCCACAGTCTTCTCCAACATTCACACCCATCTCCTTTTACTATCTATTGACTAGTTTCCTTTTAAAATATATTTAAGTAAATAAGACAGTTGATTTGAAGGGAAATAGTAGATAATTGTTCAGATGGTATGAGGGTAACCACAAATTGTGGAGGTGGTAGCAGAACAAATGATCGTGTAAAACAATGATGCAGCAGGAGAGAAAGGCACTTCTGGAAGTGGGAATTGTTAAATACCGTAAGAAAAGTTCCAGGGATAGAGATAAGCATATGACTGCAGACCACAGTGGGCATGCCAGCATGGGAAGAGGAGAGGAAAGGTCCAGGTGAAACAAACATTTTGAACCTTTCTTAGGTCAACGGCCACTTTGAGAATCTAACAAAATCCAAAGACAGTCTTCCTAGAAAAAAAAACGAATGCCAAAACAAGCAAAAGTTTACATTTAATTCCAGGCACTGGGAAGGACTCATTAAGTCCAATGATGGATAAGGTCCAGAGACTCCAGGTGGAGAAACATGATAGGTTTGGAAAGATAGGTTTGACTGCCAGTTAAAAAAGGATCAAAGTCAGAAAATTCGAGAGAACTTGGGCTTCATCCTGAGTAAAGTAGGATATTCAGAGTAATGGTGTGTGATTCAGGATGCCCAGCTTTGTTTACTTAATTTAACACAACTCATGTCCAACTTTCAGTCTGATTTTGTAAAATCCATGTTTTGATTTCAGAAACCCTGGGCCAGCCATGTTGGCTTGATGCCAGAGAGACCAGGCACTAACATACTTTGAATATGATGTCATAGGTAGAGGACAGGAAAAGATTATCACTGGGCAGATAAAAGCAAAACATCTTAAAAGAGAATATAAACGACTTGACCTACTCTAGAGTCATCATGTGAAAATTTCTGTGCACCAGAGAAAGACAACTCAGTAATGTGTGTACGGAGTGGTTTGCATGTGTGTAAGATTAGAGAAAAAGCCACACCTGGATTGCAAATGTGTTGGTTTCATCTGAGTCCCATTCTACCAATTCTAACACAGGAAGATTATTATTTTTGTGCTTTCAATGTGATCGTATCAGCTAACATCTATTCAGACGTTGCTATATGCCAAGCACTTCACATGCATCACCTCATTTAATCCCCTCTGTTACCCTGTGTTACCCTATGAAGCCGAGGAGACCCAGAGAGTTTAAGCAAAGAGTGGTTAAATCACTATTCTAGAACCCAAAGGTGGTGTGGGCTCAATCAAGATTACATGGGACAGCCTGATGGTAGAGATCCAACTCTTAACACCATCCTAGATCCAGCAATGGTTCTCCCTCCCAAGGACCAATATGTTTCAAAATCTGAATTCCCTCGTCAGATTGCTTTCCAACCAGACCCTCAAACCATAATTGGATTATACAGTCGGAATCTGAGAAACAGGAAAGTGCAAATGGTCGAAATAATGAGCATTCATTAAACTCCTTGGAAAGAACAACACAGTCTTTCAAAGTAGCTCCTATAAGCAAGTTTTGTTCAAAGACAAGAACTGAAAAGTAGGGCAGGGCATCAAGGACATGACCATTGCTTTTAGATCTTCGTTGTTTGCCCCTGACACCTGCCCCTCCACTTGTTTGCCAAGAGAAAATATGTAGGTGCTCACTTATTAAAAAGAAACTTGCATCCCAGTCCACCGCAGAGTAAGATCAGATGGCTACCGCGGGAGTGATATGAAAATGGAGCCATTTCCGTGAAATTCCCAAGAGTGCTCTTTTGCTTTTAAAAGCAATGAAATCACTTTACGCTGGTAATTTATTATTTCCACCAGTTATTCAAATATTTGTCTACATGTTGAAAAATTAGTCTTTATTCAAACAAGTTTCTGCTTCTAGAGCAAAAGCTTTCTAAGTACTCAGTGAAACTGGGGACTCTTGCGAAAGAAGACACAGGAAGATAAATTAAAGACACACTCTTTCTCCTTAGATAATAAGCAAACTAAAGAATATTTTTAATAAAATATAAAAGCCTGTAGCTCTCTTCAACAGATATTGGGTTTTGCAGACTGGACTGGATGCCTAATCTCAGGGAAGGAGGTTGATGTCATACGAACACCACCTTCTTGTCTGTTGCCATGAGCTTGCATGCTAAGTAAGTTAAGCACTTCTGAAAGTGATGGTCCAGGCTGGTCTTTGTTTTGTCCCTGGTATTCCTAGCCTCAGACAATAGCAGCCTGAAGACATAAACCTTATTAGGTGCAGATTGTGGCTGATGTTATCAGAAAGAAGTACAGTTTGCTGTTCAAAATTTATCATGTTACAGATATTTCTATCGCAATAGTTGTAGCGATCACGTTTCTGTGGATAATTTCCCTCTTTCCATCCAAATCATAGATGTGCCACTAGATGGGAGGAGAAGGGAAATGGGAAGGAACAGTAAAGTATGTAAGAAGAGGGAAAGACTATTTACTGGATGCTTCCTGACTTACTGTAGTGAACAAAGTGAATGCAAGAGACCCAATTATTGCATCCAGGAGTGCAACGCCCTCCCTTCTAGAACTTCTGTGCCCTCGGTAAAAGCTGATAGAGCTGTGATTGAGATTGAGTAGCTTTTCTTCCTGGAAAATAGGGCCAATTATACTTTAAAAAGAAAATACCTCTTATTAAGCTAAATATTTCCATGCTGCTCCCAGCAAGCAGTCTCTCAGTAGGGAACATTATGCAGAAGGAAGAAGAGTTACGTAACTTCTTCAAAAGTGAGGGAGGGTCAAGGGAAATACTCAAAGAAATAAACTGTGTAAATAAATGCAAGAATTCATCCTAATGGCCTCTGAAACCTCCCTTCAAGTGCGGCCAATGCCCGGAGGCCAAAGTCTTCACTCAGTCGGCATTCACATTCGGACATCTCATGTCTAGGGGATTATTTTTTCCCCTGTCATCTGTTTATCCTCAACTCCCCTCAGTATCCAGCAAACAGAAAGTGCCCAATACCTACTTTCTGAATGTACAGAAAGTCACCTCATGGAGCATCTAGCATAAACATAGGATCCTTTTTAGCAATTATCAAGTTTCAGATGTGTTAGTGTTATAAAAAAAAATCTGATTTGGGTCAGCAAGTTCAGTAAATCGGTCTCATAAAAGAATTTTGAGGAGAACTTTTTCCATTGACCTTTTCTTCACATTTAGAATGTCTCTGAATTTGACAGTAGGTATCAAGAGATTTGGAAAAAGTCACACCTCTTTCCCTAGTAGCTCCACTTCCAGTTCTCTACCCCAAGGAAGAAATAAGAGGTGTGGATAAAGATTGATGGGCAGAGATGTTCATCACAGCACTATTTAGAACATCCGTGGACATATAGGGCCAGCCACAGGTCAAGTTCAAATTAATCTGGGATCAGAGTACATTCATGCAATGGCATATCAGTGACCATTAAATATAAGATTTTTTAAAGTTTTTTTAATAACATGAAAGACATTTCATGCTATAATGATTAGTGAAAAAAGCAAGATACAATGCAACTGATACCAGATGATTCCAAATCTCCCGTAGAGAGAAAGAGAGCTATAGGAAGCAAGAGACACATAAAGAGAAAATCAGAAGTCAATATTCCATGATATGAATAGGGGTTATGGGTGATTTTTCTTCTTTCATCTTTTTTTGTATTTCCCATTTATTATATATTTCCAAATTGTTTTTATAATTAGAAAAAAATGAAATTTTTTCGTCTTAGAATTGTTAACTGTTTAAACCAGGTTAGGAAGACTTGTCATGGGGAAAACATTATAAATTCCAGCAGTTTCCATCATATTGATTAAAAACAGGATTCCAGCCCACCTACTACCACAAATCTCTACAGTTCTTCCTATATTTTCTTCAGAGTTTCTGTGCATTCCTCCAAATAGCCAACCACTTCTGATCTGTGTGACAACAGGAGACAATAATTACAAAGAGTTGCTCAGGACACGAAGGAAGCAAGGGGAGGTCAGGAGAGTCAGACTCCAGCCGTAGTTTGCTACTGCCTTGTTGGATAAGTCACTTAACCCCTTCAGGCCTCCTTTGCATCATTCAAGACAGTTAGACCAGGTGATTTCCAAGCTTCCATCCAGCTCTCAAGTCTGTGAAACAATTGCCTCTTTCCCTGCCCTGCCCATGCTGTCCTAGGAGGTCACCACTGAATAAATTGCATTTGGAATGTGGTAGATCTCAATTGTTCCCGTGTGAAAGAATGACTGTCCAGTAACTGTAAAGGACGAGAGAAGCCAGCCACAAACACTTCGGCCCTTGAACAGTCTTCCTCCTCCTCATCCCCTGGCTTCTAAGCCTAAACCACACGACCTGCTCAGAGTTCTGCTCTCCCCACAAGGTATGATTTTTGATGGACAGTATTCATTCTTATCGTAAGGGAAACTGGATATGTCCTCGAGAACAGAGACTCAGCTTTTTCTGGGACATAGCTGCCTTTGAGAACCTGTGAAAAATGTTGACCTCTCCTCAGAAATTTGTTCTGACTACTTCATGGAGTCACAGACAGCCTAAAGTTCTTAGGCCCTTGGCTGCAAGGTTAAAAACCCCTGGTAAGAAAAATATTGACCTATTCAATAGAGTCCCAGACAATTTTAAAGTATGCTTCATTTTTAAGAATAGGATAATCTTGATGACTAGAAATAATCCACGTAACTAAGGAGGCCCTCCCAGGCCTTGTGACTTGGGAGGAAGAGAAGGCAGAAGTATAGGCTAGTAGGACAGTCTAGGAGTAAACAAACCTCAGGACTGCAGTGAGGAGGACGGGATCCCAGAGCCTGCCACCTGCTCCAGAACCTAGCTAAAACTCAAAAAGCTGCAACCATCACGATGGCCACCGTATCCTTAATGAGAGCTATAACTACCGCGCGTTGAGTGTTTGCCATGTCCCATGTCTTATCTCACTTGGTCCTTGCCACAGTCCTCTGTGGTGCTCTTATTACACTTTCATGGTACTTGATATATCTCCATTTTACAAATGTAGAAACTGAATATCAAGGAGGTTAGGAAGCTTCCCCTAAGGTCACAGAACCTGCAAATATCAGGAGCAAATTCCACATGAGCTTTGCCTGACTCTATTCCCCCTGCCTAAGGCTAACTACTACGAAGCAAGTCTCCTGGCTCAGCTCAGTCACTGGCTTGAGTTAGTTTCTTAGGAAACATTGCTATAAGTTAAACACAAGGACACAGAGCAGACTCGTGGAAAGTTAGCAACAAGTGGCAGCTGAATGGCAATAAAGCCTTGATGCCCACTGCTTCCCAAAGGTCTGTTTAAAGAGGAAGTGAGGGAAGCCATTGGCTGGGAGCTTCTGAAAAACAGCATCTTTATTTTTTCCATTTGCAGAGTCATTGTTTCCCTGGCTGTTCAAGGCTGTGAGTGAAGAGCTATAGCCAGGGGACTCTATAGCTCCAGGCCATTGCCAAGGCCTTTACTGAAATCCCCGGGGCCTGGGAGCCACGTGCCAGTGCACAGCAAGCTTGGCTCTATGTTCCAGGGGACTGGCTAATTCTGTTAACAAATCAGGCACCCCTTGCCCCCTAGTGACCTCATTCAGAATCGTAGAACTTTAGAAATAGAAAGAATCTCAAATGTTAATTTGACTTCTTTCTCCTTTTCATCACTCTGACCCTTTCTCTACCATAGACTTGACTTTACCAAAGAATAAATTCAAAACCAGAGAGAAGAAATGACTTGCTTGAGTTCATACAGACAATTGTTATAGAGTAGAAGTTGAACTCAAGTTTACTATGGGCCAGGCAGTGCACTGATATTTTATAAATAGCATCCCATTTAAACTTATAACCACTCATTGAAGTAGGCATTATTATACCCATTTTATAGATGGAAAAACTAATGATCAGGGAGATAAATAACTCACCAAGTTCAAATAAACAAAGTTATTTAAACACAGATCTGCCTGAACCATAACGCCAAGGCCTTTTTCAAAAAACTCTATTAGCCAGTAGAGTTGAACAAGAAGGTACCCTGGTCATAATATTGGGAGGCATTAGTTGACGTCTTTTGGTTCTCTGACACTCTCTTTACATCAGGTGCTCTGTCTTTCTCTCTCTCTCAGTCTGGGGAATGCACAGCAGACATGATGATGGAAACCAAAGTGAGACATCTTCTGTGGGTGCAGTGGAGACAAAGAACAAAGACCAGAATCCAAGAAGGAACCATCTTGGATTGGTTATATACCAGAGTGGATGGAAGACATGCCCAAACATCAAAAGAGATAAGTGGTATTTCAAAGATGCCAGAATAGTGACAGAGAGATGGAGATAAAAACAAATACACTTTCCCTACCATCACCAGGGTATCAATTGACCCTACCCAACTTAGCGTCAATGCTTGGGGGAAGAAAGGGGTAAAGGCGAGAGAATCCTGAATTTGACAACGAAGGAAAGAGGTCTACCCAAAGTGACAAGATTAAGTTTTCTGCATCAGACATAATAGAAGCTCAATATCAGAGTAAAGTGAGTTAGAGAAAAATAAAGATGGCATTTTTTGCACTCCTAGGTGACTGTGAACATTCATATCTTCTATTTCTCGGGATATTTTTCTGGCTCTAACACTAAACAAGCATATAGTATTGTTCTCGCAGTTGCATTAAACTTATTATTCTATCATGCTACCAATTTGGAAATGCTCTATAGAAGTCCTAGAAATTATTTGAAACAAGCTTGAAGTAGGTTTTAAGCAAAGGAGGAAAGAACTACCAAAAATAATTTGCCCAACTCCCACTAGAAGACTCTCCTTACCAGCCTCTTCCCACTACTTGTTATTACAGATTTGAGGGCAAAGTGGAAGAGATAGAAGAAAAAGGAAGAGGAGCTCTAGAGTAACGTGTTTTCACCTAAATTGAGGGGAGGAGCAATAGGAATAAAGCTGTCAAAAAAAAGATTGCACCTCCCCTTGCCACTCAAGAACTGATTCAGAGGCTGTCCCAGTGGCATAGTGGTTAAGCTCACATGCTCCACTTCAGTGGCCCAGGCTTTGCAGGTTCAGATCCAGGGCATGGACCTATACACCACTCATCAAGCCATGCTGTGGCGGCATCCCACATACAAAATAGAGGAAGGTTGGCACAGATGTTAGCTCAGGGACAATCTTCCTCAAGCAAAAAGAGGAAGATTGGCAACAGAAGTTAGCTCTGGACCAACCTTCCTCACAAAAAAAGAAAAGAACTGATTTGGTCCAGAAATGAAGATTCTCAGAATCCTTGACCAGGAAATTGTCTAGTTTTTTTCTGTCATCTTTAGGAAGGCCAATGGCTACAGAGATATGAGACCAGTGAAGTGAGAAGTTCCCAGAGAAGGAAATTCTGGAGTTACCCTCACACCCACAGCATAATATACAGGCCCCTATATTAGGTCTTCATAAAACTAAGCATTTGAAACCTTTATCAGTGTGATCACTTCATTTGTCAGTCTCCCACTGAAGAATACATCCCATGAGGGAAGTCTGTGATAGTGTTACTCACCAATGTGCCCCCATGTCACATAGAATGTATTCCACATTCATTTGTTGAATGAATTAATTAATAAATACTACAACCCAGGAGTTGGAAACATTCTGTTATTAGATACCTGCACCACACATGAAGTGGGATAATGTTATTTGAAAGTGGGCTTAACTTAGTTAAAAATGTCTCTTGAAAACTTCAGAGCAACCAAAAAAGGTGTTTTTAAAGAAGTAATACTTGCTATGCAAAGAGAGGAGATAAAAGGAAATCATATAAAATGCTCAATTAAAACCAGAGTAGGCAGAAAAACAGGGTGGAAAAAGAAACAAAGAAAAACAGCAATGAAGAGAGAACAGTTATGAATACGGTCGGTAGCTATTAATCC
Organism: Equus asinus; assembly: GCF_041296235.1. Lineage (NCBI taxonomy): Eukaryota > Metazoa > Chordata > Mammalia > Perissodactyla > Equidae > Equus > Equus asinus. Next base: position 45,475,210 of record NC_091795.1, on the reverse strand, counting down.
GACCATGTCAATAATCACTTTAAATGTGAATGGTCTAAATACATAAATTAAAAGACAGAGATTATCAGAGAATGAAAAAAACTGAAACCCAACTATATGTTGTCTACAATAAACCCACTTTAAATATAAAAATAGGTTAAATACTACTTTCCAACCTTCCTTCTCCCCCAGCTCTACTCACTCACACAGACACACACCTGGTAAAATAAAACTAAGAATGAGTTACTTCATATTTTCAATATCCTAGATCCTGTACAATTATTAATCAAGACATTCGCACAAAAGGATTGAGACTTCAAATGATCTCATACCTGATGTAAGCAGTTCACCGAATCTGGAGCAAAAATGAAGGCAGTGCATAACAAACTTGCTGAAGTCTTGCTCTTACATACACAGCCAGGATTTAACATGCAGCTGAAAATTAGTTACAGTTTCTCAGGACAATGACGAAAGAAAGCAAGCAAATATAACCCACATGTTAGCTTTGATGTTTGTTCCCCAAGGCCCTGTCAGGTTACCGTTTCACACTTAGCAAATGACAACCTCTCCTGCTATGTTGCTTAAAGAAAACTGAAGTTTTGCTTACCTAAATGGAACTAAGACTCTTCTCACCTGTTGATCCCCAAATTGGGCATATTTTCTTCCCCAAACCCATTACTCTTAATGATTTGCACATTTTTTTTTCTTAAAAAAAACCAAGATTCAACTTTCTGAATCAAATCATCTACTAATTAAAATAAATTTAAACAATTCATACAGAAAATGCCAGGGTAAACATACAAGCATTTTTAATTCAAACAACAAATACCATGTGATTAATAATTTGTCAGTCAATTTCCTGTTAAACTCTCTAAGCCTCAGTCTTTGCTGTTGTAGTCTAATTATATGAAGCAATTACAAAAGCTCTGAATGAGAATAGTAATTCTATTTACAGCAAAATTTGCAAGCACGCAATTCACATGCCATATTTGTCTACCTATGTTTTCTTGCCTCTCGTTCTTTTTTTAAAAAGATGAATTGGTTGCCAACATATTCAAAATGAGAAATTTCATATACATACTCCGATTCCAGACTTCTCTTGAAAAATAGATAGATGTGCTAAACCTGGGTTTATAATTCAACACGGCAACAATCAGCTGGTCTAATAGTAACTGCTCCCTTTAGACAAGGCATGAACTATTCGGTTTGCCATAGTTGCCACCATTCCATATTGCTTCCCTGATAATGAGGCCCAGTGCAGTTGCCATTTATCATCATGCTTCTGCTGTTGCTTTTCTTGTAGTAAAGAATTATTTCTCTGTATTTATGTTTCTATCCAAAGTGGGAAGATATACCAAAAGGATATCAAGTGCTTTATTTGATCTGCTTGCTTCAATCATGCACATGCACTGACCAGTCCATGTAAACACTTGAATTTGCAACCTGTGTCCTAGAGCACAGTGACAGGAGAGTTCCAGTGCTGTAAGTCGAGGTATAGGCTGGCAATAAACCAGGGTTCATAGAGTTTTATTCATGTAACAAGAGCAATCAAGAAGATAGCACTCCACACAGGGAGAATGAAAAAGGATTCAGGGTCGATAAACGTTTTCCGAAAACTCAAGATCCTCCAGAACACTCCCTGCATTACTTTCCTGGGGCTGCCATAACAAAATACCACAGATTTCGTGGCTTAAACAACAGAAATTAATTTTTTCACAGTTTTGGAGGCTGGAAGTCCAAAATCAAGGTGCCAGCAGGGTTGGTTTTTTCTCAGGTCTCTCTCCTTGGCTTGCAGATGGCTACCCTCTTGCTGCCTCTTCACGTAGTCATCCCCTTGTGCATGTATGCCTCCCTGTGTCTCTTTGTTTGTCCTAATCCCCTCCTCCTATAAGGTCACCAGTCAGATTGGATCAGGGCCCACCCTAATGACTCATTTTAACTTAATTACCTCTTTAAACGCCTCTCCAAATACAGTCACATTCTGAAGTACTGGGGGTTAGGGCTTACAATATATGAATCTTCTGGGTGATACAATTTAGTCCATAACAGTCCCTAACTCAGTCTTTGAAGCTAGCATAATCTTTATTTCTCCTAGTACTTCTCTTCCCCTCCTCTTCCTCCTTCTTCTTCCACTTTCTTCTTTCTCTCTCCTTCCCCCCTCCACACAGCATTCAAATTATACATATGTTAGAATGTTTGATATGGTCCCAGAATTCTTGGATAGTCTGTTGTGTTTTTGTTTTATTTTCACTTTTTCTCCATGTGTTTCAATGTGGGTAATTTCTATAGATGTAGCTTTAAGTTCACTAATTCTTTCTTCAGCTGTGTCAAATCTACTAACGAGCCTGACAAATGCATTCTTCATCTCTCATGGTGTTTTACATTTTTAATATTCCCCTTTGACTTTTTTATAGTTTCCATCTCTCTGCTGAAATTATCCATCTGATCTTGCATGCTGTCTGCCTTTTCTACTAGAGACTTTAAAATACTATTTACACTTATTTTAAATTCCAATCAGGTAATTCCAAAATCTGTGTCATATTTGACTTTGGATCTGAAGATTGCTTTGTCTTTTGGAGGTATATTGTGTTTTCTTCCCTTTTCATATGCTTTAGAACTTTTTCTACATCTCTAAGCAGAAACCAGAAGTCTAACATAACTTTGATATCAAAATCTGAAAGGATCATTCAAGAAAAGAACATTACAGGCATCACTAAACAAAATATTGGAAAACAAAATTAAAAATGTATAAAAAGGATAATAAATCATGACTAAATTGGGTTTAATACCCCAATACAACTGGTTTAACATTAGAAAAACAAATTAACATAATCCACCACATAAAGAGATTAAAGGAGAAAAATCATGTAGTAGTTATCTCAATCGTTGTAAAAAAAGCATTTGATAACGTTCAATGATGTAAAATAAAGCCCAGTGAAATAGGAAGAGAGAAACATTTTCTTAACTAATTTTTTTAAATAATAGTTTTCAAACCATAATATAATAGTTAAAATAGTGTAAAACACCACACCTAAGAGTGAAATGTTGAATTTATTCCCTTTGTGATTAAAAATAAGACAAAGATATCCACTATCACCAATTTTATTCAATAATGTATGGGAAGTCCTACACAGTAAAATAAATAAATTAAAAACATAGAGATTGGAAAAAAAGAAATAAAATTATTGCTTAGATACATAATTAGAAAGTTTATCAAGGTTGTTTGAAACAAAATTAACATATAAAACTATTGCATTTTTATATATCAGCAATAGTTACTTAGAAAATGAAATTTTTAAAATACCATTTAAAAAATATATGGATTATCTAGGAATAAAGTTAAAAGAACAAATGATCTCTATGAAAAAATAATAAAATTGCTTATAAGGAGATTTTTTTAATGAAAATAAACAGAAAGATAAAGTCTATTTAAAGATTGGAAGACTCAACATTATAGAGATGTCTGTTCTTCCCAAATTGATTCATAGATTCAACTAGAATAAATTCCAACAGTTTGGGATTTATTCTATTGAATAAGCAGAGGATCAAAATCCCGACAGTTTGTGTATGAGAGAAGGAAGTGGGGAGAAGTGAGAGGGAAAGAATGTGTGTGTGTGTGTGTGTGTGTGTGTTTGAGCGTGATTTGAAACTTGAAAACTGATTCTAAAATTCATGTGCAAGTATTAAATGTTGGCTATGCCTGACCAGGCCAGCCCTGGTGGTCTCGTGGTTAAGTTTCGGCCTCTCACTGCTGAGGCCTGCGTTTGTCTCGCCCTCAAGAAACCACACTACCCGTCTGTCGGTTGTCATACTGTGGAGGCAGCATGTTTGTTGTGATGCTGAAAGCTATGCCACTGGTATTCAAATACCAGAAGGGTCACTCATGGTGAACAGATTTCAGCAGAGCTTCCAGACTAAAATAGACTAGGAAGAAGGACCTGGCCACCCACTTCTGGAAAAACTGGCCATAAAAACTCTATGAATAGCAGCAGAAAATTGTCTGAAAGCTGTCACTGGAAGGTGAGAGAATGGTGCAAAAAGAGTGGGCAGGGTTCCGCTCTGCTGTACACAGGGTCGCTAGGAGTTGGAATCCACTCAATGGCACTAACAAATTCTTGACCAAGACATACATGAAGAAGAAAACTGGAGGACCTTGTCCTAACTAAGTATTGAAACTTATCATAAAGCTACAGTGATTAAAAAGCATGGTATAGGCCCAGAGATGGAAAAGCAGATCAACAAAACAACATAGAGAACTCAGAAATTGAACAATATCCATCTGGATAGCTGATAGATAGTTGAGTTGGCATTGCAGATCAATGGTAAAATGATAAAATTTCAAAAACTTCTGCTGGAACAATTGGGTATTCATTTGGAAAATAAAATAAAATTTACCTTTACTTATATAAAAACCTTCCAATCCTAAGCACCTATTTGTGAAAGCAAAGAAATAAGATTTTAGAAGGTAATGTTTTCTTGATATACAGAAGGATTTTTTAAACAAGAGACAAAAAGCAAACCCCATAATGAAAAAGCTGGATAAATTTGACTATATTAAAATTAAGAACTTCTGACTATAGAAAGACACCATAAAGATAGCAAGAAGATAAGCCCCAACTGGGAGAAAATATTTGCAATTCATGTGACTAAAAGAGGACTGCAATTCAGACTATGGAATAATTCCTGCAAATTGCGAAAGACAGACAGGAAGGAAGGGAGGGAGAAAGGGAGGAAGAGAGGGAAAGAAAGAAAGAAAAGAAAAGAAGGAAAGAAAAAAAGAAAGGAAAGGAAGGAAGGGGAAAAGGAAAGATAGAAACGAAAAGAAAAAATAGGCAAAAGACAATTTCAAAAGAGGAAATTTGAATAGTCAACATATGAAAATGTGCTCAACTTCACTAGTAATCAAAGAAATGCAGATTATAAGAGCTATCAATATATGGACAATGAGCTATCATTATAGCTGAACCGGATTTGAAAAAATTATGAATTTGACATTACCAAGTGTTGGTGAGTGTGTGGATGCAATGTAAAATTTCATACACTGCTGGTGGAGGCATATATTTGTATAACTATGTTGGAAAAAATTTGGCAATACCTAGGAAAATTGACTATGTGAATTCATTATGACCAAACAATTCTAGATATATCCACCAAAGAAACTCTCGCTTCAGAGGATTTGTACCAACTGTTCGCAGCAGCATTGCCTAAAATTGGACACAACAGAAATATGCATCAACAGTAGAATAGAAAAACTAAACTGTGGGGTATTCCTAGAGTGGGTTAGTACACCACAGTAAAACTGAGTAAACATCAATAACATGCGCCAACGAATTTCACAAACATAACTGAGAGAAAACAGCAAGTGACAAAAGAATATTTACAGCATGACTCCATTTTTATTAGGTTCAAGAAGAAAAGGAAATGCAGTGCTATTTTATGATGCATGTATTAGTGGTGACACTATAAAGTTTAAAAAGGAAATGACTGTCACAATAGAATAGTAGTTATGTTTGAGGGGTAGAGTGGGAGCTATGTCAGAAAGGAGTTTAAAGGAAATTTCTGAAAACTAGCAATGTTCTATTTAATAACCTAGGTGGAGGGTTCAAGGGTGTTTGCGTTAATAACAGTATTATTATTTAAATTGATATATTTAATCAATCTTCTGAATGTAAGACAATTTTTTAAATCAAGGTAAGTTCTTCAGTCGTCCATAACCCTTTATAGAAGTCAGAGAGGTAAAAAGTCTAAAGGGAATAAATTGTTAAATAAATTATAATATATCCATATGGATATGCTATGTACTATATGGCACATCCATATGGATAATCTATGCAGCAGTTTAAAAGAATAAGGTAGATCTATTTGAACTCACATGGCTGCATATCCAAGATGTACATAAGTGAAAATAAGTTGTAAAAATTCCATTTATGCAAAAATTTTAAGTCCCTGAAAAACTCATAGATATATTCCTATATATACACATATAAATTTTTAAATTCATAGAATGAGTTAAAAAAAAAAAAAAAAACACCAACCTGGTAAAAATAGTTCCCTCTACTGAAAGGACTGACATGAGATAGAGGTGATGTGAGGTGGGGGAAAGGTGGAGATACCCAGAGCGAATTTTGGTTAAGCAGAATTGCTTGCCTTTTTTACAAGGGGTGTGTCCCTGCATTATTTGCTTCCTTTGTTAAAAGTCTAGGATTTCCACTTCTGCCAATGAAGGATTAACTGCTATGGGAAATGTCTTCCCTCTGTAAACAACTGAAAATCAGACAAAATATATGAAACAATGGTATTCAGACATTGGACAGCAGATAGCATAGGACTGTAGCCTGTGAGAGAAAGGAAACAAAGGAGATGAGCTTGAAAATTATCCCAGTTTACAGCATAAAAGAAAAAAATGATAAATTGGATTTCATCAAGTTGAAAAGTTTTGATCTTTAAAATAGTCTATTAAGAAAATGAAAAGAAAAACCACAAACGGGAGAAATATTTGCAAAATATGTGTCTGATGAAGGACTGGTATCCAGAACATATTACAAAACACAACTCAGTAAGAAGAAGAAAACTTGACTTTTTAATGACTAAAAGACTTAAATAAATATTTCAACAAACAAAATATACGGGTGAAAAACAAGCACATAAACAAATTCTCAATGCCATTAATCATTAGAGAAATGCAAATTAAAACCACAATGAGATACCACGCTACTTCCCCTGGAATAGCTAGAAGTAAAAACACTGACAATATCTAGTGTTGGTGAGAATGTGGAGCAACTGGAACTCTCATATACTGCTAGTGGGAATGCAAAATAGTACCTCCATTTTGGAAAACATTTTGGCATATACTTACCATACTATCCAGCAATTCTATTCATAGGTATTTACCCAAGAGAAATGAAAATATTTCCACACAATATTTTGTATGCATATGTTCATGGCCACTGTATTTATAATAGCCAACAGCTAGAAATAATACAAATGTCCATCAACTGGTGAATGGATAAGCATATTATGTTATATTCACATGATGGAATAGTACTCAGCAATAAAAAGGAAAAAATTAGTGCTATATGCAACAACATGCATGAATCTTAAAAGCAGTTTGATAAACAAACTGCTACACAATTGCAGTCAGCCAGAGAAGGAATGAATTCTCCCTTCTTCCAACTTTTTTTCTATTCAGGCCCACAACGGACTGAATGATGCCTACCCACGCTGAGGAAGGCAACCTTCTTTACTTTACAATTCAAATGCTAATCTCACTTAGAAACACTCTCACAGATACACCCAGAAAAAATGGTTAGTTAAATATATAGGCACCTCATGATGCAGTCAAGTTGACACATGAAATTATCACACCCTCCCTGAACCCTCCAACCCTAATCTTGCTTAGAAACTCTTATTTTGATCTCCCATTGCACCCTGAGAATCCCACCATCATTACAAGTAAAGCCAAGTAAAGCTTGGCAAAACTATGCAAATTTTCTGACATCCCTCCTCCCAGTTTCTATGCTCCCAAAGTCCCTGATGCTTCCATTATTAGGGTTAATTCTGTTCCTCCAACATCAGTACATCCCAGGCCTCTCCCTGCCTTGTAAGGCTCAGAGTCTGCCATGTGTTATGGTCTCTGCTATTCCTTCCCTCCTCTGCTACTGGAAGAAGAATGAGAGGAGCTTTGGGTCCCAGGAGTCGAGGGAGTGGGGCAGGTGGTCCACCCCTCTGGCTCAGCTTGCTCTTGATTTCTTTTGTTCTTCTCAAGTACCTTCTCAGCATCTCATCCTTTTCAAACATTACTCTACAAGCAATTTCAGATGCATCTCCCACTTGCATGGGGGGCCAAACTCCTGCCAATACCTCCTCATTAGGTTTGGACAAGACATTCATGCCCAGCCCCATCCTTGACTAGTGTCTGACATAATTTTACTTTATAATCCTATAGTAGTATTTGTCCCTCCTCAACCTTAAGATACTTGTGAAACCCTCTCTCCCGACTGGACACCGCTCAAGCCCAGTGATTCACTTCTAAATCCTGGAGTCTCCTGTCTAAACAAAGGGGTGGAGGAAAGAAAGTTCTGCCATACACCTGAGGCTTAATACCAGGACTTTTTGTTTATTTTAAGGTCATTCCTTCAAAGCCTCTTGAAGGCAAGCACCAAGCCTTGTTCACTGATGAACTCCCGGTGCTCAGAGCAGTACTTGCCACATGGTAGGGGTTAAATAAATTAAAAAATGAATGTCTCACAGTTCACTTGAATTGGAAGAGTAATACAAGATTATGATTTACTCCATGCACACATCTTTAGGCAAGTCCATGAAAAGCTAGCTGTAGAAAGGCTTTGGAATTCAGCAGCTCACCCTCTTCAAACTTTACTTGAGGTACCAATGCCCTTAAGATTTTGTGCGATGCAGAATCCATACTGAAGGCAAGGACTTCGAATGCCATGGCAGGACTTAATTTGTGGTTTTAGCTAACAAAAAAGGAAGTTGAAAAAGGGGCAGGAATGAGAAATGTTAGCTAAAAGATGGAGGAAGAGTTGAGTAGGTGGTAGAGCACCATGGGGTTGAGAAAAAGGAACTGATAACTTCCACCCTGCACGTCCCACTTTCTCACCTTTATCGAGACTAAGAATTCATTTGAGAAGCAACTTGGTTTCTGCCCTTTCTGAGCTCACAGACTCAGTCCCCTTGAGCACCTCTTTTCCAAGTGCTTCAGTCTTCTGGCAGACACACCAACAAAGTTCTACGGTAGTTCTGCTTCTGCCGTCCCCCGTAATGAATATCCTCCAGCCTTCTTCCATACCATATGAACTAAAAGCACGTCGGTGAGAAATTCCTGGAAGGAATAAAGTTTCATGGCCATTGGGCAGCCTTGTGGTTCAGCAACACCAGCAGCCACCCGACCTGTGACTGTGAGCATCATACGCAGTGACACTCCTACAAGCCACCAGCTCTCACCCATAGTGCCCTTCACAGCAGCGGCCCTCATAGAATAATCAGACCACTGCGGCCGAAGGGAGGGTAACCCAAGTCACCGGAATGCCCTCCTTTTCCTCTTCACTCTTTTAGCCTACTTCCTTCTCAAAATCTCCAGCTATCAGCACAATCTCATCCCACAGATTTTCTCTCAGGGAAGGTGAGAGGAAGGTACCCCCCGTCTCCGTTTTTGAAATGACTCCAGGAGTACCAGATGTACAGACTTTTCCAGAAGGGTGTCAGAGGAGAGTGCTGTGCATTGAGAGCACCAGGACTCCCTGATTATGCAAAGAATACTAGAGCCCCTCTATTGATCACCTCGAGGTAGACTATTAACTCTCTGGAAGCCTTCCACACGGTTTAGTAATGGAGATCCATTATGCCCTCCCTCAGGTTCCATTGAGCACCAGCAAACAAACATATGGTGCATAAGTTCTAATGGAATTCCACACCACATGCAGGCTCTGTGCAGAGCTCTGTGCTGGAGGGAAGCTGGCCCTGAGCAGCCTTTGATGGCAGCTTCTCCGAGTGGTTTCCACAACAGGATTTTCCTGCTTTCACCATGTAGGGATGGGGGCAGGGGGAATTTGTTGTTTTTAAGTAAAGCATTTGGCGAGGAGTATAGACACCTTCTTTCTCTGGCTCTTAGGGGCTGATTAGCTGACCTCGGGCAAGTCACTAGGACCCCCAAAAACTCAATCTTCTTTTATTTCACAGGTGTTGCAATAATGAAACACTTCAATGGACACAACCATGTTTTGGAAAGCATTTCAGATTTGTATAATTATCATCACAATCCTCCTCCTGGATTTCCTGTCTCCAGCACATATCTATAGCTGCATTTGATACAGGAGCCAACCACATTCTCCTAAGAAGAGTTAAAAATAAAACAAGAAACGAGAGTATTGATGATATTGACATCTAGGAAAAAAGATGCCCTACAACCACTCACAGGTTAGCTCTAGAGGCGCTTCTTTTTCAGAAGGTATATCTTGAAAAATAAAAACTACCTTCTCCCTTTGTCTTCCCTCTCTCCCACTCCAAAAATGTGTGGAGTGAGAGCCATACTGATGATTTTGACTGATCAACTGGAGAAATTTAGATAAATTTGGCTTTTCATTAACTGCAGCTGTTGTTTCTTTCAGTGCTTTAATGTAATTTATCATTTGAACGTGCTGGCTGAGGAGCGTTGCTTGAGTTTTCTTTTGCCTTCAGTCGTTAATCTTAACAGTATGCATCCAATTTCTATAGTTAGCCTTGAAAAAACAGTCCCTTTCCTCTTCTTTAGTGTTGTTCTTATTGAAAAGTTATGCTTTCAGGTCAGTTCTTTCTCTCTCTTTTCTGTCTCTCTCTCTCTCTGTCTTGTCAGTCTGTCTTTCTCCTCTATCTTTCTCTCTGTCGTGCGCGCGCTCTCTCTCTCTCACACACACACACGCACGCACGCACACCACTATCAACAGACTACTATTCAAGCCCAAGTCTAGCTCCTATGCCCCAAAACTTGAAACCTCTCAAGACAGCTCTCAGATTCCCCACCTCACCACCAGCCCATCACTGTCCTCACCTACCCCGTGACTTAGAACAATGTTGAATTTGGTTTCCAAATTCAGATATGGAGAAGTAAGGCCTCCCAAACTCAATGAGATTTCCAGCTCCAGTGCACAAAAAGAAAGTTCTGCAATTCCACATGACTTGTCTGTGAATGAGAGCCATGAAGTGATAAATGACCTTCAAACAATATTGGCTTATTTAAATTAAACTATTATTCATTTACACAGGATGATGACTCATGATTATCTGGATAGAAAAAAAAATGAAGTCGGGGGAGTTAGCCTAAGAACTTGTCTCCTGTTAATGTTCTAAGAGTAATATGATACTTGTCTTACGTGGTTTCTCATTATACTTAGAACTTTAGTTACCATCTTAATTATTATATTGCATCTCTTGGAAAAGGAGGAGGACTACACAGACTGTATTTTCTCTTTTCATATCATGATGGATTAAATGTCAAGATTAATTAAATGCCACAGGGTGGTAGCTGCCAATTGCCGCTGACATTTTTTCCAAAAACCCACCCAGGAAAGAAGAAAATAGAAAACTCTTAGCATCTCTGTCTTTTCTGACTTCATTTATATAGGCAGGGATCCCAACATCTCAAACTAAAATGGAAAAAAGAGCAGAGGCTCTGCAAGCTAATAATTATTCTGTGCTTGAAATGAGAGTGTTCAGAAGAACAGACACTGATGTTGTAACATTTTCCAAAGTGGGGGGGGGGGGGGGGGGGCAGGGGGTTACTCTTGTGCATTCTGGCAAATGGAAACAACAAAGAATGTGGATTATTCCAGAAAACTTAGAAACAAGACAGGGCCATTTTCAAAAGGTCCCCATTCTGAGTTTTTGAGGGAGTAAAAGTGGGCAAGGAAACAGGAGATGTTATTGACTAATTTATCAATAATTGATTTAAAAAAAAAAAGGTTCTACTTCCAGTTCTGTTTGGGAACTAACCACAAACAAAATCACTAACACATGGCTGAGCAGGAACTATCTGAGGTAGATGGACTGAGCAGTGCTCATGGAAACACTAAAATCTTATGAAAATCAGGAAACCAAGGTCAGTACTGTTGTGGTGGACTCTGAAGGTCAAGTTCACTTTGAAATACTAAAGCTGTTTAGTATTTAGAGTAACATTTTACTCTAAAGTAAAATATTAGAGCATTTTACTCACCCTGGGAAGATAAAACATCTTCACAGCACACATCAGTGATTTTATTCCAGCAAAAAAGTTGGCCACTCTTGGAGTAGCACAATCTGCTAGACAAATGATACCCTAGAAAACGTATTACCCTCTGTAAGCTCCCAAGTTTCAGTGAAGAACAGCTTGTTAATTTCCATTGTTTATTGCAAGAGGAATCTCAGTTCTCCATACAAGTTAGCGATAACTAACATCTCTACAGCGTTGCAACCACACAAGTCTCATCTCGGATTTTCTTTCATGTTTTGGATCTCCTCTCTCTCTGCATCCCAGTCCCCCTTAATATGAAGGGACTGTTCTTTTGGTTTTGCTTTCCCTTATTCATCTTCCTTCAATAGCACATGCTTGGGTAGCCAGTCACCCATGCACAGGTCACAGATGAAGTAAACAAACCAAAATCTCTGCCAAGCAAAACAGCCAGGGCCTTTCCAGATGCCGTCCGCTTGCAGTGCCCTGAGTTGTGAGGGAGCCTGACAGGAACAGAGAGTGCAGCCCAGCCACCCCAGCTGCAAGATAAATGTCAAATTCTTAAACACCAACACCAAATCTGCCTTCTCTTTTCCTCTGAAGGACCACCAGTTACACACTTCACCACAAGATGTGCCCCAAAAGCCTGGAGCTCTCCAGCAACCCTGAAACATAACACTTCCCAGGCAGTGGCTCATGTTCAAGACTTGAAGACTGTTCTGAATGACTTGGGATGAAGGGCCAGCACTCCTGCTCTCCCTGAGGTGTCAGAATTCTTCCCCCTCACTCCCAAGTGAGTACATATCACCCCAGAAACTCCAGCCCACAAACCAAATGTGGCAGCACAGCAGCTGGGTTCCCAGAGGGGCCCATTCCATATCCTTCCATCCCAATCACCCCCTTTCACCTCGGCTCTCTGCCCTCCTCATCTCTGAGTGAGGATGAAGAGTTAGAACAGAGAAGACAGGACCTAAAAATCACTCTCATTATCTTACAACATAAACCTGTTGAGAGAACACTGCCACCACTCCACAACTGGATAAAAATAAAACAAAACAAACACCAATACTTCATGGATCTCTTGACACATGAGGTCATACTATTATCATGGCTATCACCCTAGTGCCTGGCTGGGAAACACCTGCTTAACATAACAGTCCATGAATCTTTAGTAAATCAATCAGTATAGTTATTTGAAAATCTACTATCATAGGTATAAAATGCCTCGTAGCGTAAGTTCAGATTCCATGCCATAACTTCAAATTCCTGACCTCCAAAAAAAATTGCAAAAGGACCACCACTCAGACCACTTTCCTCAGGCACTCCGGCCACCTTGGAGAAGCAGGTCTTCCAGCCACTTTACTAACTCATTACTGAGTGATCAAGAACTTCCCACACTACTATCTACCTTCTCAATGAGAATTAGGGAAACATGACACCTTCTTAGAGTCATTGAGTCTCCATTAAAATTCCAATGGCATTGTTCGTAGAAATAGAAAAAACAATTCTAAAATTTTAAGAAACCATGAAAGACTTCAAATAGCCAAAGCAAGAACAAAGCTGGAGACATCACACTTCCTGATTTCAAAGTATATTACAAAGCTATAGTAATCAAAACAGAATGTTACTGGCATAAAAACAGATACACAGGCCAACAGAACAGAACTGACAGCCCAGAAATAAACCATGATATAGGATCAACTGATATTTGACAAAGGAGTCAAGAATACTAAATGGGGAAATGATAATCTCTTCAATACATTGTGTTGGGAAAACTGGATATTCACATGCAAAAGAATGAAATTGGACCTTTATCTTATACCCCTCACAAAAATTAACTTGAAATGGATTAAGGACTTAGATATAAGACCAGAAACCTTAAAAATCCTAAAAGAAAACTTAGGGGAAAATCTCCTTGATATTGGTCTTGTCAATAACTTTTGGATAGGACACTAAAAGCATAAACAACAAAAGCAAAAATCAACAAATGGGACTACATCAAACTGAAAAGCTTCTGTACAACAAAAGAAACAATCAACAAAATGAAAAGGCAAGCTATGGAATGAGAGAAAATATTTGCAAACTATCTATCTGATAAGGGGCTAATATACAAAATATATCAGAAACTCATACAACACAATGGCAAAAAACCCAAACTATCTGATTAAAAATTGGGCAGAAGGCTTGAATAGACATTTCTACAAAGAAGACATACAAATGGCCAACAAGTACATAAAAAGGTACTCAACATCACTAAATCTGGACAATGCAAATAAAAACTTCAATAAATGAGTTTCACCTCATACCAGTTAGAATGGATATTATCAAAAAGACAAGGGAGAGTAAATGCTGGTGAGGATGTAGAGAAAAGTGAGTCCTCGTGCACTGTTGGAGGGAATGTAAATTGGTGCAGCCACTACGGAAAACAGTATTGAGGTTCCTCAACATATTAAAAGTAGAACTACCATATGATCCAGCAATCCCACTTCTAGGTATATATCCAAAGAAAATGAAATCACTATCTTGAAGAGATATCTGCATTCCCGTGTTTGTTGCAGCATTATTCACAATAACCGAGACATGGAAACAAGCTAAGTGTGAATGGATTAATGAATAAAAAAAATGTGGTATGTATACATATATATACACACAAACACACACACACACACACAACTGAATATTATTCAGTCATAAAGAAAAAGGAAGTCCTGCCATTTGCAACAACATGGATGGACCTTTAGGGTATTATACTAAGTGAAATAAGTCAGAGAAAAACAAATACTGTATGATCTCATTTTTACATAGAATCTTAAACCATCGAACTCATAGAAACAGAGAGTAGAATGACGGTTGCCAGGGGCTGAAGGGGTGGGGGCAGTGGGGAGATGTTGATCAAAGGGTACAAATTTTCAGTTATAGGATAAATAAGTTCAGGGAATCTAAGGTACAACGTGGTGACTGCAGTTAACAATATTGTATCACATACTTGAAAGTAGCTCTGAGAGTAGAGCTTTAAGGTTTGCAGTAGAACAACAACAAAACGGTAATTATGTGAGGTAAAGGATACAGTAACTAACCTTGCTGTGGTAAACATCCCACAATATATACATGTATCAAATCATCACATTGTTCACCTTAAATTTACACAATGTTATGTGTCGATTATATCTAAATGAAGCTGGGAAGAAAAAAAAGGAAGAAAGCCGGTGTTTTGTCTCTATAAACCTAGAAAGCACTGTTGAAACATGACATATCCTTTTCCATATTTATCATGGAATCCTCAAGTGGAGAAGTAGGCAAAGTTGCCCACCCAGTCCCTGGGCCAACACTGACTGCAGGAGACAATCAGCCTCCAGGGGTCACCTTCCAGCAGAGCTGGGGTGTGTTCCTCCTTCAAGTGTTCATCATTGAGAATCCTAAGGCTACTGGGTTTTGGCCCCTAAACGTGACATCCTCAGTCTTAGTGACAGCTCTTCCATTACCCTCAATAGTTTTCTCCTTGATACCTCTCTCAAAAGGTATCATCAGGGCAATAGTACTTCTTTGAGACCAGAACATTCTAAGATTATGGTTGACCTAGGCCTTTAGTAGGTATATTTTTTGGTCTACCTTTTATTACAACAATTATTCAACTTGTGGACTCAAGGTAAGCTAGCCACTTCAGTAAGAGTGTGCCCCAGGCCCTCCTTGTACTCTGTCTACCCAGGAAAGACTTTAAAAATATAAATCTCTGGGGAAAGTAACCACAATTACAGGCTCTTGGCATCTGCTCATTTTAGATGGCCAGCTCTCAGTTATCTCTTAGACCAAGACTTCTCACCCTTGACCATGCCTCAGAACACCTGGAGGAGTTTTCAGAGGCACCCTGCCCGAGCTCCACCTTCCAAAGGTTCTGATTCTCTTTCTCTGGGGTGAGGCCGAGCATCAATGCTTCTTAAAATCTCCCCAAGAGATTCAAGGGTGGAAACAACTGCTCTTCCTAGATCATCTATCACCACACATTTCCCTTTTACTCTTCCAAAGGCTTGAAGGTTTGCATTTCAAGTAAACTGTCGATGGCTCTCAGGGCTGAAAGACGTTCTGAAACCTATCAGTGCTATAGGTATCTCAGAATTCTGAGATAATTTACCACCAGTGAACAGGAGGGGAGACTCTCCTTCTCTTTTGCCTTACTCCCACTAGTCCAGGTCTCCTGCCAAGGACCTCTGAGAAGGTTTATTTGTGAGAGAAGCTGTGGATTAGGGACTAGGCTTAAATTCAATGATGAAAATTTCCCTTCTCAGGAGTCCTTAGCAGAAGGAAAATAGAGGTGAATGATTCAGGGGACCCAGGACACTTGGAAAAGATCTATAGTCCTACTGGGGGCTTGAAAACCATGTTTTGAAACTAGAGGTTTGAAACTAGCAACTGAAAACCATGCTGACCTACAGCACCTTCTCAACCATTATCTAGGCCTTCAAAGACAAAAACAAAATAAAGAACCTTGGGGCAAAAAGCGAACAGATTCCAAATATAACACCAGGAATGGGTGTCTGCAATTTGTCTCTGGATCAGGGACTCTGAGCCATCCTTCTCTATCCTGAATAAAAACACCTAAATTGAGCACCTAATGCATTTGGGATATTGGATATAAGTCATGCCTCAAGAAGGAGTTATAAACATTATTGACACATTTGCACAAAATAGAAAGAAATGTTGGGGAAAGGTTATCAAACTGTGAAGAAATGGGTCTGTTCTGTGTTCCTCTGGTTTTAGGACTTAGTATGAATAATATCGTATGTTAAATATGGGCACACCACCACTATGAGCAACCAAAGTTCACAGATTAGCCACTAGCATAGAGTCTGGTCCATGGAGGGGCTCAGGAAATATTTGTTAGATTGATAAAGGCTAGATGGATATATGAATAGATGGACAGTCGGATGGATGGATGGATAGATAGATGGATAATTAGATGAACGGATGGATGGATGGATGGATGGATGGATGGATGGATAGATGGATAATTAGATAAATGGATGGATGGATGGACGAATGGATGGACAGATAGATGGATAATTAGATGAATGGATGGACCCTCTGGTGAACAAACTTCAAGCCGGCAGTCATGAGACTGTTGATAAACATGAGAGAAGCAGCTTTTTCTATGGCTCCTTATTGATCCCCACCACCACCTTCCACCCATCATTGCTGTTGAACCAGGAGCATATGCCTCGGTCCCAGGAGACCTTCTCTAGAAAAGTGTTTTAGTTAGGACTTTCTCGGTTGCAAGTGACAGATCCCCACTTGCAGTGGCTTAAACCACAAACAGCAATTTGTTGAAAGGATATTGGAACATCTCAGGGAATACAAGGATCGATGCAATTTAGTCTCAGAAAGCATTTAGAACAAAAATGAGAATCATGTAGGGAACCAGTTTTCTTTCACTCTACGCATCTGTTTCCTTTTGTCCCATGTATCTGCTTCGTTTTCCTCTGTCATGTTGTAAAGCCATTCTTCCCATTTGCCAAACCACGTAACAGAAAACTGTCAATGGCCCCTGAGTTTCACATAATACCGATCCTGGTGCCAAGAAAGAATCAAACTGACTTTTAGGCCCAGTTCTAAATTCCTGGGAAAGAAGCACATTCATCTACCTTCTGCTGTAATCATGTCCTTACCTTGAAACATCATTGTTAACGCCCTATAGAAAAGGGATTCTAAGGTCTCTGCCCACCCTCCTTATTTTATAGATGTGGAAACTAAGACCCAAAGACAGAGGCATTGTGACAAGGTCACAGAACTGAGTGAAGCTTCGGCTGAGAGCAGAACCCAGGGTTCTTGACTTCTCTGTGAGGGTTCCCTTCACCAAACAGAGCTGCCATAGGATGAAAGCCATCACATGTGGGGCTGTTGGAGTGGGAGGTGGGAGGGCACAGTGAGGGTACTTCTGAGAGAACATGTTACAGGAAAGAAGTGGAGATAAATATTTGGCAAATTTTGGATCATGGCCTGGTATCTAAGGGTCTGCTTCACACTCCGTCCCTCAGAATACAGATGCCTCAGGACCTTCCAGAACCTTCTGAAAGGGCTTCTAAGAAAACAGCGAGTACAAAACATGAAAACAACTGCCCTCAGCTGCTCCTGGGGTCTCTGTATTCCGACTGCAGCTGTGGAGAATTGTTGTTGAATTCCATTCTCCATGTTGCTCTAAAAGCATTTCAAAGAGGTTCAAAGAAAGCCGGGTGCACTTTGGTAAATTGAAAACTATTTGTGACTAACCATCCATCACCATCTCTCAACATTCACCACCAGAAAGAGGTGGGGGCCAAGGAGGCAGGAGGCCAGACCCAAGTCAGGGGGGCTGCTCACATTCCCAGTTGCCCCTGTCTTTCCGGGCGACCTTAGAATAATATATGTCCCTTTGTGTCCTCACCAAGGAGATTTTAGAAGAAGAAAAAAGAAAGATGAAGAAGGAGCAGACACTTCTGTTTGCCATATACCTGCTTCTCAAGAACTGTAAGCATCTGTGAAGTTAAAATAGAAAGTCCTTCCTATGAACATTCTTCCATAAATACTAATTATGGTGTTATGTGCATTTACTTTAATACCCACCCACTGTAATTGCCTCCAAGCTGGGGACATTTGTTAAGAATCATTGTTATTCAACTATTTTTTCTCATTATTTGGTCTTATAATGTAGAAATGTTATTGCAATCCTTCCTAAGATTTACAGAATGTGTTTCTTGGGAGCAGCGGGGAGGGAGAAAGATGGTAACACAGCAAAAGAAGCCATATTTTCTTATTCCATTAATATAAAGTTCAAAACCTGGCAAGACTAAACTGGGATGGCTGCTAAGGTGAAAAGCCAGGAAGTGAGTACCATGAAGCTCAGGCTAGTGGTGAGTTTGGGGCAATGTCAGGCAGAAGCATGGGGGTGGGGTACGGGAGGGGACTTGGAAGTCAGGTAATGTCCCATTTCTTGACCTGGATGGCAGTTATAGGGCTGTTCAATTTGTGACTGATTTTTGAAAAACTCAATTTTGTTTTGCACAACTTTTCGTTTGTGTGTCTATTTCACAATTTTAAAAGTTAAAAGAAAACAAAGGAAGGCCAAGATGAAGGGATGTGTCTCAATCACAAGGCCCCTCAGTTGTATGTAACCTTACTTGATTTTTTTCCCTTGGATTTCCCTTAGTGACAGGAACACACAACTCCAACAAGGGCAAGTTGTGGGCAAGATGGAAGTAGCCAAGCCTTCCCCTGACCTTTTCCTGTCAGGAGAATTATCAGAGGGTGACCGACGGGACTCATTCTGCTGCTTATTTGGACAAGTTAACTTAATCTCATGAAGTGCTCCCCAAATATTTTTTTCAAGCAAGACCCTTCAAAGGGACACTCATAAGGAGGTAGCACTGTATAAAACATACGAGTGGCACTACCCAGCTATAATTGGATTGCAGGCCTGGGGCCAGCCCTCCTGGTTCCTTATTGGGCTCTACAGTGCCCCCAAAGGTACTTTTGTGGGACTTCCTGAGCTCTTTAGAACACAGGGTAAAACCCCAGATCTAATGAATAGACATTTATCAGCTACAAATAACGTAGAGGCCAGGAAAGTGGTCATGGGAACTGGGGCATGCGGCAGATAAGTCTTAATAGGAGAATTAAGGTCAAGAAGGGTTATGTGTCAGCTGGTGAGGGCTTTGTCGAGGGACTCAGAGCAGCTGGAGAGCACTGGGTGCTAGCCACTGGGCACTGGGCGGCATGCTGAACGGAGACCAAATCACTGGACTAAGTTGTGCAAATGAGCGTGAGAATGTGTTCAGTGAGTTAAAATGAACACAGCTCTCACAGGTCTCCAAGGAATCTTGCTAATGGTGGGAGTGGCAGGGAGCAAAGAAGGCCTAGAGGGAAAAACTTTGGGTCACGCAGACCTTTTCGTAGCTTTCAAATGACTAGTAAGCAATGCCTGTCCCATGTTCCAATGAAATTGCAGAAACAAAATAGCTGTGATTTTTCAGTGGGGCACGTCATACGGAAAATGATCTGCTGCTACCAGACAAGGCTCTCCTTTCCTCCTCTCCCTCTGATTGAAATGAAACCAAGAGAGACAGGGAAATTCTACAAGTAAAAGAAAGAGAGGAACGTTTCGCATTAGTCTTCAAGATACAAGGCTTTTCAAGTCAGATATTTTCATGCTGAAAATCCTTGCTTCAGGCTGGGCTCAGTTTTGCTTTGTTTTCTAACCAAAAAAGACCAAGCAGGAAAAGGTGAGCTCACCTGCACAGCTCTCCGGGTCGCTGCCAAGCACTGTCCCATTCCACCCCTCCTCCAGCCCACACCCCCTCTCCAGACCAGAGCTCTAATCAGCCGTCAGGGCAGAGTGCTCTTCCCCAGCCCCCTAGTGACCTCTGGTGTCTCATGTCAACTGGGCCCACTTAGAGTGTTTGGAAAAACGCTATGTGTTCAATAAATGTTAAGCAACTATAGTAATAGAAGTAGTATTTGTAAACAGCCATTGAACTGCTGAACTTCCCAGTCGGCCCCTATTGACACTGTCACCCTCAGAATCTGCCGCCAGCACCATGATCAAAAGTCACCTGCCAAGCACCTGACTGCGCGTAGCACCCTATGGGCATCCAGAGAGAACAGACTCAGCAAAATGAGTATTGAATGTGGGAACTCCTAGGTTGCCCCCTTCTGGATCAGCTGAGTACTAGGTGTCACTGGAAAAGTCCCTTAGCTTCCCTAGAGCCCAGCTTCTTATTCCCAACAACTTAGTTGAGATTGTCAGAGAGCCCTATCACCCCTTTATAGTGCTGCTTACTTTCCCCCACGCATCCAGGGAAGGCATTTACGCCATTCCCCCACCTCCTCCCATGACCATCCAATGGCACCTGTGCAGACAGCAATGATGCTGTAACCCAGAGGGTCCCCACCCCTTAGTCCCAGGACATTTTGACACTCTTAAAAACCACTGATGTCCCTAACAAGTTTTATTTATACAAGTTCTATCTATCACCTTTACCTAATATGGTAAGATTATAGATAATAATAGAAATATTTTAAATACTTATTAACTTGTTTGAAAAAAGACAATAAACCCATTACATATAAGCATAAATAGGATTTTTATTAAAATAACTATATTTACAAAAACAAATCAATTAGTGAGAAGAGTGGTGTTGTTCTAGATTTTTTTTAATCTTTTTGACTAGCTTAATACAAGATATCTGGATTCCTCTATCTGCTTCTGCATTCAGTCGATTACGATCTGCTATTTTGTTTGACATACATGAAGAAAACCTGGCTCACACAGAAATGTATGAAGAGAGAGACAGGGGTATGTATTTTAATAGTCTTTTCAGATAACTATAGATATTCTCCTTTGACATGACATCAAAACTCAATAGTGCTGATTTAATATTACACTAAAACTCAACAAGTGCTAATGAAGAATCTGAAACCATTATCAATTAACTTTTCAGATTCTGTTACCATTAAAATCCATTAATGTATCTTGTATTCTGAATGAAACTTTTACCCATGCATAATTTTACAACCTCATGCCTTGGTCACTTGGAAAATAGTGATTTATTGAGTTATGCAGATCTTCCAAATGAACACTGGAAAACTCCACTCCACATTTACAAGAAACTAAGAGTAGAAAGGGAGACACCATCTCAGTATTATTATGAAAGTAATAGTTTTGACCTTGGGGACCTCCAACGGTCCCTGGACCACACTCTGAGAATTGCTGGGTTAACCCATCACATAAAGTAATAGCTGTGGATGTGTAATTTAGACAATTGTCAGCTCTCCCAGGTGAATGACTTACCCGTTTAGGTAACACATACTACTACTCCTTCCAAACCTTCAAAGCGAGAATGGGTAGTGAGTGTGGGTCTGGATAGAGGACTAGGGCCAATAAAACTCTCTATGAACAACTCATCCCTGCCCCTACCAACATCCTGGAAATTTTTCAATACAAGCAATGCTGTGCTGGTAAATGTTTAACAGCCAGCTCTCCAGGTAAAAAACAAAACAAAACCAAAAAAAGGCCCCAGTTTTTAGCATTTGCCAATTCTTGTTGTGTAAAAGCTTCCACTGTGGCTGATTTCAAACTACCAACAGGACATCACTGAACAAGTTGCTGGGACAAGATGTGCACAATTGATTCTCACGAGCTGATGTGAGCCAGCTCCAGCACACCACTGAGAAAGAGACATAGACCCACCTCTCAGTGGGAGCAGTATCAAAGAATTTGCAATCATTTTGTTTTAGCTTCTGCATTCTACCCTTTGGCCATAGATAATTTACATTCCTGTGACACACGAGAGGCAGTCTCGTCCCATTACAGTATTAGACGTAGGCTCAGGTCCAGTATCTAGTCATCTAGACCAGGCCCAGGTGTGGATGAGGCTCCTCAAGTGTTATTGTCAGATAGAGTTTCTGTTGCTTTTGAAGAACTGTGAGCTAAAAAGACAAATTATTTGCCTCTATCATAACCAACAAACTATATACCCTACATGCAGCGGTGAAACCAAGCTAGGATCACTAACTAGACACTCATTCAAAAAGCGTGGGAATGCAAGGCACAGTGCAACCACTGATCCACAGCAGTTCTGAAATCCAGCCTGGCACAAGTCATCAGTTCCTTGATTAGGGACCAGGACTGCTCCTGGGGAGTGATTCTTCACAGCCCTCAGCTCCACTCATTGGGTTCTTGATTCTGCCTTCTGGGTCATCTTTTGTCCATAATAAATAGCCTGTTTGCAGCTGAGTAGTATTCTTAGCCTGCTTCCTGCCTAAAGTTGCTTGGGATCCAAAGGTTTCTCTCCGATATGTACTGTCTCTGTCATTTTAGTGCAAAACAGAACACAGACAGTAAAATCAGGTTACAGTGGGTGGTGTGGAACAACATGATAAGAAAACAGAATCTGAGAGGTCAGAAGATGGCCTGAGAAACATGTGAGGATACGAGGAAAAGCTGTGCCTTAGGAATAATCCTAATGGACTGATAATTAGATCTGAGATTCCTACGTAGAAGAAGCCTGTTTCTCCACTCCCAGAAAGACCTGGGAGCATGGCCTCCATTACATGAAACTCAAGACTAGCCCTATTTTTACTATTTGTCTTTTAGCCTGAAGATCATAAAGATATATATCTTCTTACGTGGTCATTTTTCTAATTTAATTATTTTTTAACCAAAGAAATAATAAATACTCATAAATCTCAAACAGTCAAAAAATAAGTCTTTTTCCCATTACAATTTCTCAGCCATCCCCAAGGCAATACTATCAGCAATCTCTTAGTGCATCCTGCTTAAAATAGTCTATCAGTAAACACATAGATAAATAGATAATGGATGGATAGATAGATAGATAGATATAGATAGATATAGATAGATAGATGATAGATTTAAATATTTTTTACATAAATGAGGGCAGGCTGTGCATACTGGTCTGCCTTAGCTTTTAAATCCTTAATTATGATCTTGGAGATTATTCCATAAGAACACATGTAAATCTACCTAACATTCTTTTTTCCCCTAGTTTACTTTGTGACTTGTGCCCCACCTTCATGGAAATTCACTTACTTCTTTCTATAATACCCTTCCACAGCATCCTATGATTTTCCCTTTCAAACCTCATCACATTCAATAATAATCGGCAGTTATGCATTTCTGACACTTACTACATGCCAAGCATCATTCTAATACTTTGTAAAAATTAACTCATGGAATCCCTGCAAGGCCCTATGAGGTAGGTACTAGTGGGGTATGAGACTTTCCAAGAGCCATACAGCTAGAAGTAACAGAGCTGGACTAAAACCCAGGCACTCTAGCACCAGAGTCCATGCTCTTTGTCACTTTGCTGCACTTCCCCTCAAGCCCTGCCTTGACGTAATAAGGGCTCAATGTCTGTCTCTCTCACTAGACCTGAGGGTAAGGATCGTGTTGACATTGCTTCCCATCACTTTCCTTAGTAGGTGCTCAAGAAATACAGTCATGCGCCATATAACAACATTTGGTCAACGACAGACCACATATATGACAGTGGTCCCATAAAATTAGTACCACATAGCCTAGGTATGTAGTAGGCTATACCATCTAGGTGTGTGTAAGTACACTCTGATGTTCACACAACGACGAAATCGCATAACAGTGTGTTTCTCAGAACGTATTCCCATCATTAAGTGACACATGACTACATTTATGAATTCAATGCCAGTAATGATATCATGTTCTGGAGACTCTCTACTATAGGTCACTGTGGTAAGCATTTCACATATATTATCTCACTTAACACAGCGATTGTAGGAAACTGCCGTCATGACTACCCCAACTTTACAGTGACGGAAATTAGAGACCCAAGTTTGAATGCAAGCTTGTCTGACTCTAAAGCATACACTTCACCTCTACGCCAGACCAGCCACTCTCTCTGACACCCACCAACCTCCTCTCCTCCTGGAAACCCACCTTAAGAGAACCCTGAGCACCCAGAACCAGCTCTTGAACGAAAGGCTCCTGCCCTAAACTTGTTACAGTTCTTACTGTTCCAGAAAAGATTGAGAAGGTGCCTGGGTTACTATCACAATTAAAGAAGTGTCTCTCCACACGCAGAGCTGCGTTAGCACCCAGTGCAGTTCAATCTCAGTGCATCGTAAGGCACTAAATATCATCCCAATTGTCATCACAGGGATTTACGCGACACATTCACACCCCCGAAGAGAAGAGAGTACAAGTTTGCCACTCAGCCAGTCTCAAAATTTGATGTCTTGAAATTGGGGAAGAGGGAAAAAATCTTACAAGGACTTTCTTTGGGGTGTAGCTAACTAGTACAATTTACTGTAAATTTAATAGACTAGTTTCCCCATCTAACATAATTTATTTTGAAACATCACAGGTGGCCTATATTAGGAACAGCGCTGGCCAGGCCACACAGCTCGGTCTCATACTGCCCTCTGCAGTCTGACTGCAGTCTTCACAACCTACCCCGAGTGTCACAACGTGGGACATCCTGCACACACGTCCAGTCCCTCGGGTAGAATCACTGCCCACCTTTGGCCTGGAGACAAAAAGTAAAATAAAATATTTAACTTGCTGCCTGAACAGATGCATTTACAGCCATGATTCGTCTTCCTGGAGCTGGTGGGCTTGGAAAGCACCCCTTTGGGCCTTCCATTCATTGCTTTCTTTTCTGCCAACAGGACCAAATTAGGAAGACAATAGTTTACCCAGATTGGTATGATTTGCTCACCCAACGTCTCCCACCCCCTCTCCATTCTACAATACAGCATGCAACCCCTGAAGAGGAGAAGGCAGATGCTATCTAGGTCAAAAACATATTGCATGAAGAGAGAAATAATCCAAGGGAAAGATAGATGGAGTTCTGCAGACTCAATCTATTATTCAAGAAGAAAAATCCTTAACAGATATATATGCTGAAAGGAGACGGAGAACCTGTCCTAAAACGCAAAATAAATACATTCATGAAGATTAGAAAAAAAATTATATCTTTTTTTTCCTGGATATATATATTGTGTGTGTGTATTTACATGTGTATATGTGTCTGTTCTCCTAGAAAACTCTTCCTAAGTTGGAAAAGAGCTATCATTGTGTTTCAACATCCTGGGCTCCAAGAAAGACAGCATAAATCCTCTTGGCGACCTCACCATTAGCCTGCCAGATATTCTCAGAAATCTGCTTCCGCCACACACACACAAACACCCTGCGCACACACACGCGTTCCACAAGGCCCTCTCTGTGAGAGAGCTTTTCTGGGAAAGCAGCTTGAGACCATAAACAAACAACCAATTCCACACCACTCCATGCCAATCTCCAGGGCCCTTCCTTCACTGGGCTTTTAACCCAAAGCTCCAGCTCATTGTTTTCAGACTACAAAGTTGGGAGTCTGCTGTGGATTGAGGGAGATCTTCCTCTGAAGAAAGACAAGAGAGAAGATAATGCCCCAGTTTGAAACCTCTAGCGATGGGGTCAAAAAGGGCCTAAGGAAGTCTGTGAACTAGTCAAAAGTTGGCATCCCATTGCCTTTAGCATCAAGGCCAGGCTCCTCCGTGTATTCAAAGCTCTTCAGTCTCTGTCTTCAACCTCCCACTGTCCAGCCCAGGCCTCCCTAGTAGAGTTACACTGCTTCTCCCCATTGCGCTCCCCTCTCTAGCGCCCACTTGCCCACTCCTCCAACCCCTCCTGTCCTTCAAGACATAGTCAAACCCCTTTTTAACGATGACTTGGGTCATCCCTCCAACCAGACATGTTCTGCCTGCGGGCAGTCCATGTTCACCTTCTGCCACTTCCATAGGGGTCACACTGCTTAGGGAACAAAGGCACTTTCCTTATCTCACTGAGCAGACTGCACATTGCTTGAGGCTGGGCGTTGTGTACTTCATTTGCCAACCAACGGGTTCTCTGGCTCCCACTGGCTGGGTGAGCTCTCTTGTGATCACATAGAGCAGAGGGTCCATGGAGCAGCAGCAGATCTGCTCTAAGCAGCGATCATCACGTCCAGCACAGTTCCAAGCGTTTTCTGGGCAGTCGGCACACTTTAATTAAATGAATGAACAAAACCCTGGCAGGAAAAAAATGGAGAGTGACTGCCCGAGGTCACATATGCTAGGAAATATGTCAATCCACTGATAAACTCCATCTAGTCAGCAAACAGGAAAATACTGAGAGGCCAATTTAAAGTGATTTGATAGCTTTGCCCATTGCTCCTTATTGTACAATCACAGTCATAAAAGGCTTGTCAATTGTTTGTAATTTAAACACACACACACACAATCACTTCATTGTCAGGGACAGATCTGTCTGGAGTTTCTGAAATGTCACTGCCTCACCAGGTTACCGGAATCTCCAAAGATCTAAAGGGAGAGGCATTTCAGACCAGGAGAAAGGATGTTTTTTCAGGGTCATTTAGATCCCTTAGTACAACACCACCACCCAATGGGTGGAGCGAGGACATGATTTACAATTTATCCCAATGAGTGAGGCTTGTGTCCTTTGTTTCTCAGTATGAAAAGCTCCCTCTGATTGTAAGGAGGATATCTCATTCTTATCAGCCAATGTTCCCCCTTCGCTCCAGAACTTATTGATAGACAGATGATGGATAAATAGATAATAGATAGATAGATAATAGAGAGATAGACAGATAGATAGACAGACAGACAGATGAAAGAAAAAAAGGAAAAACATAAGATCAGTAATAGCCCAAGGTGTCCAGCCGGGTTTTCCAAAGATCCTTTGGAGAACGTCAATGTCAGGCAGAAGAGTCGAATTTGTATCACCTCTTCAGCATTCACCCTCTGTCTTTGGAAGAAAAAGCACAAGACATAGGTAAGATGGTATGAAACCTTTAAGGTTTTCTTGAGTTTTTGTTTTAATTATATCAAAGAAGATGAAATACCACCCCCCGACACTCACCCACTGGCCACTGAAAGTTTTACTCTCTGCCCCCAGAATTAACCACATTTATTCAGCTAGGGTTGCAGGAGAAACCGTTCTGTTCATTCTGCCCTTTGGATCAATCTGTGTATATGGCCACCCAAAGCCCTGAATCAGTCATTGTGTAAGATCATCCAAACTGTCCAGCACTTCGAGCAGCTGTGATAAGCTAGTTTTTACAGTGTCAATAATTTAAAGAGGAAAAAAATGTTTTTCTCAACGATTCCATTGCTTCAGAGTCATGAATGGAATTATGCCACATTTCAGCCTGACAGCCCCACATGTCAGCAGGAGAGAATAACCAAAACTTTTGTCAATGTCCAAATTCATTATTTCAATACTAAGCCACACGGATTTGCACATCACCAAGGGATTTCTATTTCTAGTCCTATTTGTTATAGAGTATATTAGTAACCAAGTTAGCAGACACAAAAAATAAAAATAAAAAAAGAGGAGGAGGGACAGGAGGAAGGAGAAAAGGAAACAAGGGAGGGAGATTTATTACAGGAATGCTCATTTGGGGTGTCTCTCCAAATTCAAAGCCAAGACTATGTAGCCAGACCTGCATTCTCTCCCTTTCTCCCTACTCTCTCTCTCTCTCATCCACCTCCCACCCCCACTAGCTTTTCGGTCCTATGGTAGCACATGGCTCAGTATGTTTCAAGCATCCATACATGGTCCCATCAGACTTGGGGTTGGGGGTAATGGGGGAGGCAGTCACATGGTCCAGGTTGGTGATAACTCATAGATTAAGGAGATCTGGCTATCAGACTTGGCAAACTTCTCAAAAGATATCTACCTTGTAGGGGAGGAAGACATTTCCTTTACCCACTGTGGGTTGTTCTGGCCAGAGAACAAATTAAATTCACGTGAGACAGAATAACAGGAGAAAATTAAACAAAGCTTTATAACATGTATACATGGGAGAGGCTCAGGCAAGCTGAGCAACTCACCAAAATGGCTGAAGCCACCACCTGAAATATCCTCTTCAGCTAAAGACAAAGGAAGATGTTGGGGGTGGGGGGAGTCAGTTACAGGAGGTTACCAGATTATGCAGATTTAAGTCCTTGCCTTTGGCATTGATTAAGAGTTTCTAGAGATAAGGTCATCCCCCCTTCTTCCTGGTACAGAGAGGGAGACACCTTTACAGATGGAGATTTCCTTTACAATGTAAATGTCTGTTAACAAAGGGTAAGTAAATTCTACTTTTCAGAGTTGCTTTCCTGTCTGCAGTTTATTAAAGGTAACTAGCCCCAAATAATCCTCATGCCAAAGAGACATATCTCGGAGTGGCCAATTCCAGTCCCCCACACCTGGAAAGTGTCTTTTGCTCAGAAATGTAATTTCCAGGAACAGGCTGAAATTCCTGCTTCTCAGGAAAACCCACTGACACCCAGAACCCCAGTCAGCACGTCTCCTCTACTATAACTGCCTGCCTCTGTGTCCGTTGTGCCTGAAGATGACTTGGACCAGTCAGAAACCAAAGTGGATTCCTGGAAGCTCCCAACCAACCCAGGAAAAAGCCAGACACCCCTAACAGCAGATGGTTTAGTCTTACGGCTTTTATTTATTTTCTCTGCACACCAGGAAAGGTTAGCTGATCTGCTAGGGGGGTGACCAATACTCCTCTGCTTTAGAAAATGTCTGTTGGCAGTGTGGCATTCACACGGGGCAAAATGTCACATCTTTTGTCCCAGTGTTCCAGGGGAAGCTCTGTCAGGAGAGTTTTATCAGTGCAATTAACACAAAGGCCCCCTTCTGTCTTAAAAACACAGGCCACGGATACACGGTAAGATGAACTAGCCATTGTTTCTGCACAGCACAAAAACTCCTTTCCCCCACCCCTGGCCCCTCACCCATTTATGGGGTTTCATTAAGGCCCACGGGTGCCTCTGACTTATTTATTTAGGAAACACTGTCATTGTCTTAATGTAAACAGAACTCAAGATCAGTTGACAGTTGGAATGGTCCAGCAGAAAGGTTTTCAAAGGCGCCTCCTTGGAAAGGGGTCCCTCCATTCAGCCCCTGGTTCCTGTGTCATACTGCCAGCACTGTTCACAAAATAAACAAATGTTTGTTTTACAACATGGCAAAGGGGGCTCCCATTCAATGCCAGCCAGATATGAAAACAAACTTTCACATATAAGGGCTTTTGATACACATGACTTACTTGGATGACAAGGGGCTCGGCTGGGGAGTGCTTAAAGCTTATTAATATTGCACAAAAGACTTTTGTTTATCATTTCGCCGGACTGCCTGGGAATCACAAGACTCAAGCCGCCACCCGGCTGGTGTCCTAGCATTTCAGCAGCCGTAACGTGTGGAGATTGCGAAAGCACTGCTGGTTTGGAGCCAAAAACAAACTCTCCACAGACCCAGGTGAAAGAACTCCAAGCTGCCCGCCTCTGAGAACCAGATTTGGAATTTGTACAGAGTGAAGTGACAAGAGCTCCCCCTACAGGTAAAAAAAAAAAAATAGATGCCTTGAACCTTCCTGTTTGTAAGGGGGTAAACTTCCATAAAACATGGAACCCATGGTCTGCCTAATCTAGGGACATTTTCCCTTCTATTCAAAAAGTCTGGTTCTCCTGCAGTTTTGGGGGACTTCCTCTTGTAAGTTGACCAGCTCTACTCCCAGGAGGTCTTGTGAGACATTAGCACTCAAAGCAGAACTATGAACGTCTGAGGATGAAAAGCTCATTATCAAAAATCAGTTCTTTTAGCACTGGTTTGTTAGCTGGGAAGGGAATTCTGTAAATCGGATACAACCCTTATCCTCTAGACTTGTTTCGACCAATACTTTGACCACCAGCCACTTGCACTACTGATGACTTAAAATATGGCTAGCCCAAACTGAGATACGCTAGGAAAGAATGTAAAATATCTTGTTAATTTTTCACACTGATCACATGCTGAAATGATAATACTTGGGACATATGGGGTTAAATAAGATATATTTAAAGTTACTTTCACCTATTTCTTTTAACATTTTTAATGTGGCTACTAGGAAATTTAAAATTACATACACATGGCATCATATTTCTATTGGACAGTGTTATATTATAGAATAACATAAGGCTTGTAAAAAATAATAGTAATAAATTTTTGACTCTATAGTATTAGCGATTTGTACCAGGTGAGTTGAATTTTTTCTTAAGTGTATTTATTCAATTTTTAGACCTAAATCTCCTGAAAAGAAGATTAAGTTGAAAAAATACTATTAGAGACTGCTATGATTTTTGGTTTGTTATAGTTAAAGTCACAGCAAAACAGAAGTAAAGTCTTTAGTTTGGGTTAAGTTCATATATGTTGAGAAAAAGTTTCAAAAGTAAGGACATATTTTCGCCACAAACTTCCTCCTCCCCCTGGCCGTACCCTGTGTGTCTTTAACTACAAGTTATTCCAAGGGAAAGAAATTCCTTCCACCATAACAGTCTTGCAAAATTGTTTTCAAATCATTAGCAGATATTTGCTTAATCCCCCCCATAACTGGCAACCTCACCCATCTAATCAATCCTTGTAAGCAATATTGGGGGTATGTGAGGTATATGGGATTATGTGAGAAATATGTGACCCCGAATATGGTTGGACCAGCAAACTTACCATAATGTTTATACAAACTCCTCAAAAGTCACGTACAGTGGGCAATCTTGTCACCTTAATTTATGAATTAGATTTAAATGATGCCAGCAGCTGCCTTTGATAAACACACTCAGATCTGGCCCATGATCACCAAACCCGTCAGTAAGAGGAAGACCAGCAGAGAACATTCAGCTTTCCCGGGTCTGCTGCCTTAGATTTGCCCTGGTGTTGTTGTTTTTGTTTTCTTTTTCAGTCCCAGGAATGTGCCAAGATATCACTGAAAGATTGACTATCTCTGTGATGAGAAAGAAACTGAAGGGTTATGGAAATCTTTCTGAACTCTTTCCCTGAAATTTAGCCTTAAAATCATGTCAAAGATGGATGCAGCACTACAGGGCCCACAGTGAATGGTCAAGAGGATGCTCCCAAAAAACAGAGACAGAATGAGCTGAGGAAGCATCCGCATGTCCTCTAAGCCTCTTCCAGTGCAGCACATGTCATGCCAAAGGTGGATGAGATTAGCAATGCAAATTGCAGCTACCATCTTTGAGATTACAGATGAAATTGCTGGGGAAAAGAAACTCAAACAAACAAGGATTTCAGTTACAAGTCAGAAGAAATATGGGCTCCTGCTGAATGGCTATACAGAGAAAAATTTGGAGTGGTACCCAAGACCCTCATCATTTTCCCCACAGACAGACATGATGGCTCTGAGGAAGAGAGGCTACAATCCTACCACACGAGCTGTGGATCTGGGCTATGGTATTTGGAGGGCACTGGACTGGGACAGGATATTCACTGAAGATATTTGCTGGTATGATTTTCCATCTGACCTTATTATTCTGGCATGGCTGCCAAAACCTTATAATCCCAGCATTGTATTCACAAGCAAATCCTCCGCTCATTAGCAGAAGCTGAATCCAACTTTGCTCTTGTAGGGGCTTGTGAATCAGCATGGACCAACAGACAGTGTTTCCAGGAGGTAGCTGCAAAGAAACAAGGGCACTACTCATTGGGGAGAAGCCATCTGTATCAGCCAGGAACTACATTTGATTGCTAGTAGCAGGGTCTGGAAATAAGAGTGATTAAACAAGTTTGTTTCCTCCTCACGTGAAAGCAGTCTGGAGCAAGGCAGTCCAGGATTTCATGGCAGGGCCATGGTGTCAGGCTCCTGCAAACATTATGTTCCATCACCTTCAGCACGTGGTTTCCATCCTCTAGGTTGCCTCGTGGTCTGAGATAGCAGTTAGAGAGTTTCCAGTAGTCACATCCATATCTAGGCATGGACAAAAGGAGGTACACGTCAGCTATTGTTCCATTCTCAAGCAGCTTTCCTGGAAATCCCACCTAACAACCTCTTAATCTAATTGCTAACTTCTAGCTACAAGGGAGGCTGAGCACATGGTCACTCAAATAAAATCCAATTTCTGTTATAAAAGAACAAGGGAGAATAAAATGAATATCAAGTAGGAAACTACCTGATCCTCAGGTTGCTTCAGAAGCAAGCAAAAACATCTCTAAAGAAGAGGTAGGTCCAGCCTGGAATGTTTATTTCAGCCTTGGTAACAATAAGCATCATAATCACCGGGCCATAGTATATTCTAATGACATCTGCCTTCTGTTGGACCCAGGAATTGTTTCTTAAGATTATCTGCAACTTGTGCCAGCTCTCCATAAAATTCCTTAATGTGAAGGACGTTGTTCCTAGACCACATCACTGTCTACATCACAACAGTTAACACTACATCTGTGGATTTGATAGAGAAAAAAAATTAAGCCCTATCATTAGTTATAATTCAACTGTCTCACTATGTTGAACATAGTGTGGATAAGAGAAAAAGCAAACTACCACACGAGTTGCTGTGTACAAATACAAAAGGTGACATGGACCACTGCAACATCCAACCAGATGATGCAAACCCTGATTTGTCACAATTACCTGGACATGTTGAGTGAAAGTGGCTCTTTGGTTTGCAGGTGCTGGAGAGCAAGAAAATGCTAAATACCAAGAGGTATCTAATGAAAACTCCTTGATGATAATAACGAAGATTATGATGATGGTGATGACAATAAGTAGAATGATAAATTCCTTTAACTCTTCACTCTGTGGGTGCAGTCCCACTGAGGGGGATCCTTTCCATTTCTACTATACTTCACAGTTTATAGGCAAACCTGTGATCTCATTTGTGTCTCAAAATTCAGAAGCAGGAGGGCCAGATATTATCAGTGTTTGAAATTTGATGGGAGAGAGCCTCAAAAATACCAAGTGACTTACTCAAGTTGTCACAGTTGGTGAAGAGGCAGAAAGCCGGCACTAAAACCCCACCCTGGCCCCCGGGCTGGGACTCTCAATTAAACTTCTCTGGCAGAACGTTTATAAACTTGAGACGGCTTTACTTCATTGAATGCTGATGCTATTTCTTGAAGATCTTAAGGCTTGTAAAGGGAAAGGCTATGTCTTATTCATCATGAACTTTGTACACACTAGGCTAGACATTCAATTAAAGTTTATTAAAGATAACGATGTACTAACCAGCATGCAATGAGTTCAGAAACATCTACTGTTAGCATAAGAGAGGGCTGAAAAAATGGGATGATCCTGATGTTTTTATACCAAGAATACAAGGACACTCTCTACCTTTGGTCTCTGGATCTTGAGGGTGGTAGGGTGGTAATCAAAATTTAACCTCCTTTTGTTGGAGTTGCCTTATCTGCAACATAAGGAGATGGGAACCTTTTCTCACTACAACTCCGTGATTCCAACTGCCACTTGGAAGTTTCTGAGAAAAGAACCAGGTAAATGCTAGAAAGGGAAGATATTATGGGTTAAATCTCCCTTGGTCCTTTGTTTTTTGCCTGAGGAATATTGTCCCTGAGCTAACATCTGTGCCAGTCTTCCTCCATTTTGTATGTGGGACACCACCACAGCATGGCTTGATGAGCAGTGTGTAGGTCCATGCCTGGGATCCAGGCCTGCAAATCCCAGGCCGCTGAAGCCAAGTGTGTGAACTTAACCCCTACGCCACCAGGCCAGCCCCACACTTGGTCCCTTTTGAAGAGCTGTTAAGTCTCACTTAGAACATCTTCCTCTTCTCAATAAGCTGCACCCCAGCAAACCCCCATTCTCTCAGTGTAAGCACAGTCACTAAAAACAGAAAAAACTACACCCCAGTGAGACGCTCTACAAAGATACGCTCCAGAGGCTTCCCTCTTGGGTTCTTACTTCCACCTAAGCCCTTTCTTCCTGAGTCTCTGCCATCCCTGAAACTGCAACAAAAATTTAAAAAGTTAGGGTCTTCTAAATCCAGCCCCCATCAATTCTTACCCTAGATCTGAGCAAACTAATTTTATAAGTTAAACCCAATCTTTCCATTCTCCCACAAATGAGGGAGAATCAAACATCTAGAATTCCCACAGCCCAAGTGTTAAAAATAGAGTCCTATCTTTAAAAAATTCTGACCTTAGATTCCTAATGCCAATTCTCAGTCCATCCCATTGACTCATCCACCATTTACAATGTGAGAAAATCTTGACTTAAATCTTCCCTGCCTCAATAGGCAACACAACCCACCAAAAGCCTCACAGAGCATTCCATCCCATGTTCTGGCTGGTGGCCTATGGAAATCTCCTTCTGGGGGAAAAAAAAAGTGGGAGCAGTTAGCCTGATGAGTTCTACCACCCTTCATCCCCCCGCCAAAGTAAATCACCAATATCCAGAACTCTCTTTTACCACCCAGTTAAATAGCTGTGTATCGTAGTTGGAGGTGATGGTGATGGTGATAATGATGATGGCGATATTGATGACAACGATGATGATATAAATGATAACAATGAACACTTTCTGAGCATTGCCTACACAGTCCTGAGTGCTTCAGGTGGCTTTTCTCATTTAATCTTAACAACCTCCTCCAGGACTTTCATTAACCCCATTTGTTTTCTCATTTTACAGATGAGAAAACTGAGATTTAGGCTAACTGTCCATTGCTCCACGGCTGGACAAAAGTTCAAACCCAGATACGTACGATTCCAGATCCTATACACATTCGATTATCATGTTTTCTGGAGATTGGAAGCCACAGTGCCCAGAGCCAGGGTAGAAAGCAGAAGACCCTCCGCCGTGAGAGCTGCAGAAAGAACCACATCAGAAGCCACCCCCCAAAAAAGAAGACGAGCAGGGCAATGCCGTCTAGACGATTATTCTTAAACCAGATTAAACCCTGAAAAATCTGTTAAATTGGAGGCATCACTCTCTCAATTTTTTATAACGAAATTTAAGAATGCCATAACTTAGGGAATTTCCATAATTTGAGGATACTAAAATAGTAACAACAACAACTAAAAGCATCAATTTCCTTTCTTTTACCACCTGTGGACCTCATGGGGTAAGGGGCAGATGGTAAATTTGGGGGAAAGCTGGTCTATTTTGAATGCTTATTTACAAGGCTACATTCATGCCATCCACCAAACACCATCTGCTGGGCTATTTCTTCCATGAAACTAGAGCATTTTGTTCCATAGCAAATAAAAGTGCGACCAGAATTCTATCAGCATGCTGTGTTTGGGAGAGCACCAACACTTTTCAAAACCAGCTTTAATCCTTCTCCAAGTCCGATGCAAAGAAGGCTCCCCTAAGAACAGTAACCCAGTCAACACATTCATTCATTCATTCGCAAACTCGCTTTGAAAGAAAGCTGGCCCGCATGGGCCAGCCAAATGTGGAAAGTTAATTTTACAACGTGAACTGTTTTCACCCTGGGCCAAGAGACAAGTATAGGCACCATATGACCTGGGCGTGATTTAGGAGTATCTCGGGACTGCGAAACATGAGGGTATTTCAGCAAGGAGCCCCCACCTCTTCTCCCTCCCCCACCTCCCCAGCCACTAAAGCTCCCAAAGAATGTCTTTCATGTCTGCTGCATTCGCTTCACAACGTGTGCCTGGTGCCTGTCCTTGAATTCTCGGCTCATTGCCCCTGAATCAAGGGAAGTCAAGTTGAATCTTTCAAAATGGGAGCCAGCAGTGAGTAAGATCATCAGCAACGGGGCAGGAAAATCCACCCCCATCTACTTTTTTTAAACTCCAAGTCCCGTTTATTATTCTTAAGAGATGGAAGGCCCTGTCATTTCAAGGGAAGTGCCTTGGATGAGAAATCAGATCTCGATTTTATTTCCAGCACTGTCACTGACAGGCTGTGTAGATTTGAGTAAATTATTGAATCTCTCCGGCCCCCAATTTGCTTGTCTATTAAATGAGGAGGTGTACCACAATAAATACCTCACAATAGGACCGGAGCCTGTATTGCTGTAAGTTAAGAAGCAAAACCTCCGTGGAGTAAGTGAGGTGATTGCAGGGTAAGTGAGGAGGGGTGGCAGGAAGCAGGACACCTCCAAAGAAGTTCTACAGCGAATAGCATACAGACCTACAGGAGCAGCCCCAGGAAACCAGAGTGAGTGGGAGATGAGCTGGGACCTCATTGCCGGCTTCCTAGTTTTGCGCTACTCCGAGAGTGTGGGAGGCAAGTTTCAGAAAGTAGTGTGGTGCAGTGGCCAAGCACATAGTCTTTGGAGACATTCTGGGCCTGGATTCTGCCCCTGACTTCCTCCACGACCTTGGCCTGTTATTTCCTTCTTTAGCCTCATCCTCTGCATCTGTGAAATGGGAGGATACCTACCTCTGGTGGTGTGCTCACACCAGCTCACAAGAGCCAATTGCTACACTTTCTGGAATTTTACCAGCAGCCTGACATCACACTGGTAGTTTGAAACAGGCTGTAGTGGGAGTATTTAGCACAGAAATAAGTAAATGCTGCAAACCTGGGCATCTTCCCCTCAAAGCTGGCTGTGAAACACTGCCTACCACTCAGCATTGCTGGAAGGACCAACAGGAAGTGATATATATGAAGCGTTTGGCACAATGATTGGTGCACGACAAGATGTGGGAGTTATAGTTATCAGTGACTCAGGACGCCTCCGTCTTCCTCATTTCTCACTCTTCTCTTGCCTCAGATCTCACGCTTTCTTCCAGAGACCTCAAGAGGGAGTCCCTTCAGTACAAGCTCTTCTCCATCACTCTTCCTAACTGCTTGTGGCCTCTCATTCAACAGACGTGAACTGAATACCTACTGTGGGCCCGATCTGGCAGCAGGCGCTGTGGATACAGACATGATTGAATAAAACCTAGCCCTGGTCTTGATATGTTCTCAGGCCCTTTGGTGGACAGGATGCAACCGAGTCTCTGATGGGCACCTTGTACCAACACTACAGAACTCAGAGGAAGGCAAAGCCACTCCCAGCATTGCAGACTCTCCTGCCACCTGGAATCCCATGACCTTTGAAGCCTTCAGCGTAGCTTCAGCGACAAAGTGCAACTACCTTCTCTAAGATGACATAATTATTAGGACTACAGGGCACCCAATTAGCTTTCCTGCTCTCCATGCCCTAATGGCATTACCCCACGATGGGCAACATACTTCCCCACTGGCTACGATGGTTGCTTGTATGCCGCCTGGAAACCAGAAACGTGTAACATCAAGTCTGGCCCCTCGCCAGATTTCTACAGGGCATTAGTAACAAACTGGTGAAGCTCATTAAAAAAAGAGAGAGAAACCTATAACCATTAAAAGTCCATTAAGCAGCCTGTCATTTTGTAGAGCTAAATAGCCCACAGTAATCAAAAGCATATGAACCCCAGCTGGGATACCCAGTGAATTGTTTCGATTTAGGGGAGAATTCATCAAGAAAGATTGTTCTTGGGATTGGGTTGATTTTTCTCCTTCAGTTCCTGGCCCCACGTTCCATTATAATTAAAGTGATTGATGCACCTCCCAGACAGAGGTGAGCAGTGACCACCAGAGCCAAAACATCTGCTCCTTCCAAGCAAACAGCTAATATGGAACTTGAGTCGAAAGGCACGTAACCTGAGGTTACCCCTCCACTGTCAATTAAGTATGGTACAGTCAACTCTTTGCTTTCCGGCTGTGTTACCTCTGAGTTATTCTGCGAAATTTTCTTTCCAACTGTAGAAGGACTTTCATCAACACCCAGATTATGGTCAAGAAAGAACTAAGTCTGAGGCCAAGCAGGGACGATCCCTAAAGTGGGAGATTAAAGATCCATCCATCAATTAATGAATGTCTTCCTGTCAATGGATGGACACGTTCATTTTGGAAATGCAAGTTCAAGCCTTCAAATTTACCACGATCCCTCACCTCGCTCCTCCATTTCCCCACCCTGCGTGGTGTACCCCTGCCATTCCATTGCTCATTAGCGCCTCCATAGGTGAGCGACCACATGCTAAGGAAAGAGGTAAAACTCAAAACAACAGTTTATGGTGACACCTTAGCAGTTCTGGCTGTGACATAAAAACAGCGAGACAGGAGAGAAAATTAATGCTTCAACACGGGTTTAGGAGGTAATTGTAGGAGTTACTTCTCCATGTTTATCTGCCCCACCATGACACTAGATGAAAGCAAAATGTTGATATAAAATGAAAGAACAAAGGTGTTCAGATTCAGTATCAAATCTCCTGAGAGCAATCATGTGTTCCCTTCATATATCTTTATTATCATTGCTTCTTTTAACATTTCTCCCAAAATGCCAAGGGTTTGAGTTCTTTTAAAAAGTCATGCTAAGTATAATCAACACTTCTCCCCTCTCACCCCACTACTATCTACTCAAATTCTTCTAGTAATTTTGGAGAACCTCTTATTTATGTTGATCATTTAAAAGCCTTAAACTGTTAAATTTCTGCTCGTGTGCTTGTGTCCATCTCCCGTCACTGACTGCATGGTTCTCAAGAGCACCGACAGCATCTTCTTTTACCCTGTGTCTCCCATAACATCTCCTTAGTAGAATCTTTGCAACTCAGAGTCCCTCACTCAATATTGACCGCGTGATCTTTCAGGGCTGCCATGCTCAGCATTCCAATCTCTCAGAAACTGCCTTCCAATTCACCAAGCAGTTAATGAGCCCCTGTGCTGTCCACACAAGTTCATTTGCCTTAGGAATAAAAACAGATCGATGTCCCCTTTATGCACTGCATCTGCTTAAACATACATCACAGATTTACATACATAAGTGTGCATGAAGGCAAATGCCCCCCTAGACTCTTCTCGCTCTCGGCATCCAAATTCTACCCAACCTTGAAGGCTTGTCAGTCCTCCCGCTTCCAATAAGAAACCATCACAGAACAGCCAGACCAGTTCAGGGATCTCTCCCTCTGAATCCTTAAACTTGTAGTTTAAGTGACTAACAATCCACTGATCACTCTTAAAACTGCCTTGAATTGATTTAGTTAAAGCAATTTTTTTTAACTCCTTAGGGATATAAAAAGGCTCCCCAGGTAAACTCTTTGAGGGCGACTACTGTACTTGATTCTACTTTATATTTCTCATAAACCAAGCAGAGGGTCTGGCACACAGTGAATGACATGAAAATGTGAGCAAAAGAGTCAGTGAATGACAATGAACCTGAGTGGACGGGGTGGGGCCAACTTGAATGGGGTGAGAATGAGGGTAGGAGGGCTGACTCTTAGATGAGATGGGAGGCCAACTGTTGGTCCAGGTCAGTGAAAGTATGCCCTTCTCCCATCACTATATTCTAGCGAACACCTTGAGCTTGGGAACCTGGGGAGATGTGGCCTATTGCTGGACAGAGGGAGTCTCTGACCCTTGTGTTCTTTCTTCCTTGGATGTCTAATAGTGAAGGAAAAATAAACATATAAAAGGCCATAAATCCTGTTGCAAAAATAAAGCCCCTTTTTAATGCCCAATAGCTAATGACTTAAGTTAAATTCCAGACCCTTACAAAAAACTCCTAAGACCCCTTCCACCTCTTTGCTGTCTTGACCTCCACCCCTTCCAGAGCCAGGAAACTTGCTAGGCTTCTCTTTGCTGATGAACTTCTTTACATGGTGCTTACGCCCCTATTAAGGGCATTAAAACCATCACACCCTTTCAAAGCAACTTGAAAACTGTCCTGGGAACCAGGACCCAGTTCTTTCTCCTCAGAGTATTTCCTCCCAAATCCATGGTTTTTCTGGGCTGAAAGATGCTTTTCCACGCAACAACTCATTTTGTTGAGGCTGTCACATTGAGCGTGTTCTGTGGCACTCAGGAGGACCTGTTCCAGGAGAGACTAAGACTCTGCCTTGTTCTGTTGCTGACCCAGGAGTCGTTGGGAAGGAGGGTATTCATCAGCATCCCCTCCACTGTCCAAAGTCCTCCATCTTAGGTGGCTTTCTCTCTGCAGGTAATCTGGCCACTAAGGATAGCAACGACAGTATAGGAGTCATGAGGGGACCTGCTTCTGGTCTCAGCTCTGCTCCTTGCATGCTGAGTGACTTCAGCTCTCTGAACCTTTTTATAATCTGCAAAATGAAGGCGTTACACTCCAGCATCTCTAAGTCCTTCCCAGCCTCGCTCCTACCATCCTCATGGCTCATGTTGTTACTCTCTACCTCATGTTGTCTTGTTTCTGCTCCCATGTCTATGTCAAAGGACACACCACGCCGCCTCCTTTGTAATGCCCATCCCCTACCTACGCTCTGGAGATGTACTTTACCACCTCCTCCATGGTTATTTCTACCTCAACCTCCCATCTCATTTGCTCTAGTATTTTCCGTCTCTGCCTCTCATTTATTTCATCCCCTCTGACTATCCATATGCTCAGATTTCTTCTAGTCTAAAAACCAAACAAGCAGCCTTATTTGACTATAGTACTCTGTCACTCTCTTGAACTTTTCACCATCAAACTCCTCCATCAAATATTCTCTTCTGATGTCTCCAGCCAGCTCCTTATCCAGTCACTCCTCAACACTTTACAACCTGGGATCAGCACTCTAACCTCTCAAGATTTATTAGTGTTGCTTCATCATCAGGACTGTTCTCCCAAGACCACACTATCACAGATCCAGTTCCCTAGAAGAGGACCCTGTGAAGAGGATTCATAGACAAGTGGTCTAGTAAGGCAGTGCTCCTGGAGAAACAGGTAAGGGAGTGGGGGAGGCAGGGGAAGAAACCAAGCAAAGTCCCACATGGAAGCTCTGGAGTATAAATTACACCTCAGAGTTGTCCCGACCTAAGACATGGGAGCTGGGCTTTCATACTCCTCAACTGGCAGCCATGGGCTAAGAACTCAGGATGGGAGGTAGGGGAAGGGAAATCCCAGGCACTTCCTCTCTCTGAGTGTGCCAGCAAAGTCACCCCAGTAGCCCAAAGGCAGTCTTCGCAAAAAGAGTCAGAGCTGGGGGCCGGCCCCATGGCACCATGGTTGAGTTCAGTGCATTTCATTTCGGCAGACTGGGTTCACAGGTTCAGATCCTGGGCACAGACCTACACCACTCATCAGCCACACTATGGTGGCAACCCGCATACAAAGTAGAGAAAGATTGGCACAGATGTTAGCCCAAGGCTAATCTTCCTCAAGCAAAAAACAAAAAAAAAGGAGAGTCACAGCTGTAGGCAGTTGGAGCCAAAAGTACATCAACGCTGGACAAGGAACACCCAGAAACGCTAAAGGAGACCCAAGGGAAACTAGCAGTACATCAGCAGTGTCTGTTACAACATGCCTTTTCATCCTTCTGCAGCTTTTGACAGTGTTGAACATGCTCCCTTCTGAAACTTTCTTGCCTTGGTTTTGTGAAAGGAGAGCATCCCTGTCTTGCCATTCTTCTCTTAGCCCCTTTTCTCCCTGCCTCGTCCTCATTCCCCCCCAGCTGCCCCCATCTCCCTCTTTTTTTTGGTGAGGAAGACTGTCCCTGAGCTAACATCTGTGCCAATCTTCCTCTATTTTGTATGGGGGACACCTCCACAGCATGGCTGATGAGTGGAGTGGGTCCACGCCTGGGATCCGAACCCGTGAACCCAGGCCACCAAAGCAGAACGCACAGAACTTTAACCACTCAGCCACAGGGCTGGCACCCCCATCTCTTCTTTATTTTTGTCACTTAATGATCTCGTCTACCCTTACAGCATCAATTATCACATCTA
This sequence comes from Equus asinus, assembly GCF_041296235.1. Lineage (NCBI taxonomy): Eukaryota > Metazoa > Chordata > Mammalia > Perissodactyla > Equidae > Equus > Equus asinus. Next base: position 45,433,522 of record NC_091795.1, on the reverse strand, counting down.
GAGTCTCTCAATCCCAATTTCCAACTCTGTCAGAAGGTTCTACTGCAATGTCCACCCAGCACTCCAAAATCAATATGCCCCCAAAACTGAATTGCTTGTCTTCTTCTAGGACTCAACCCTTCTTTCTGACTTCTCTGAGAATGTTCCTGAGATATAATCCAAGGAAATACCTTTTACACCAGTCTTTTCTTTATCCTCATGCCCAACTAGCCCTGAATTCCCTCGCATTTTTCATTTCCTTCCCATTGCCGTTGCCACCACCTTACCTCAGTCCTTTATTGACTCTTGAGTATAGTAACTCCCTGACTGGCCTCCTGCCTCTCCCGACTCTAGGCCATCCTCTAGATTATTCTTCCAAAGGGAACACTATGATCATGTTACTTCTCTGCCACCCTCCTCCTACACCATAGTGGCTTCATTATGCCTGCAGACAATGTGGTAGTGACTTCTAGTGCTTACCTGTTCTGGTTTGCTTCTCAGGCCTTTTGTTGCTGCATAGAACCATGCAATGAGTTCTGGACATTGCACTATGAATGAAAGAGAAGGTATCACTTCTGGACCAAGGCATTAAGAAGCAAGTGTGCGTTTTCTAAGCTCTATTTCCCCTGTTGTGTGGCTCAGGAAGCCAAGTGTCAAAATGGCAGAGTCACAAGAAGGAAGTGTCTTGGTCACTGAATCACCATATGGAGGATGACCGGCTATCATTGGGGAGAATGGCCTCAACCACATTCAAATTTCATGTGTGCTAGAAGTAAGCCATTATATGAAAAGACTCAGAATAGTTTTTGTTTGTTTTGTACTGTTTTTACTGCCACATAGCCTGGCTTCCCTCACCAATACAGTGATTTTTTTCCATTACCCTCAAGTCAAAGTTCAGACTACTCAGGTCAGCATCCAAATTTCCTTAGAATGGATCCACATTTGTTTCCAGGTTCTTCTTTACTTTATCTCCTTAAAAATACCTTCTGCCCTATCATACCTGGGCCATTCGTCCTTCATTATTACTCTTAACAATGTCTGCCTCCATCACCTATGCACACACACCCCTTACACACACACACACGCACACACACACGCACACACACAAAGAGTTCCAATTCTACATTCAACCTGTTCAATTCCCACCCTCCCTTCAAGGCCTACAACTATAGCCCACAGGCTAAATCTGGCTCACCACTTGTTTAGGTAAATAAAAATGTTATTGGAACACAGCCATGTCACAACCACAGCATTGAATAGTTGCAACCAGGGCCACTAGTGCACGTAGCCTAAAGTCCTTACTCTCTGGCCCTTTGTAGAAAAAGTAGCTGACCTTTGCCTAGAATATCATCCCTCCTCTCCCCAGGTATCCGCCTACACTGTAAGCCACTGCCCAAAAGTGATTATGTTCTCATCCGCATGCCCATGGTGCAAAGCTGTGCCTCTCCTGGATGTCAGACTACCTGTGCGCTCGTCTCATCTTTCTACTCCATGGCAAGCACAGGAAGGAGAGGACACATTTCTCCTTTCCTTTTGGTTTCTCTGTGGCCAGCACCTTGCCTCACAATAGTGAGTGCTCCATAAATGTTAGTTGAAGAGATAAACTCTTGAGGCCTCCAGTATATTAATGAGAAGAAAACAAGCAAGGAGACAAAGGAACTCTAAGAGTTTCCGTGTAGAATTAGGACACAGAGAATTTCAGTTCAAATTCAACAAACCCCTGATATAAATTAAAGTTGATATTCACATGATTATTGCTGGCCATTAAGCAATATCAAGTCTTCATAAAATATACATTCACTTTTTTTTTTTTGAGGAAGATTAAGCCCTGAGCTAACATCTGCTGCCAATCCTCCTCTTTTTGCTGAGGAAGACTGGCCCTGAGCTAACATCTGTGCCCATCTTCCTCTACTTTCTACCCGCAGAAAGCTTGCCAAGCTTGCCAAGCGGTGCCATGTCCGCACCCGGGATCCGAACCAGCAAACCCTGGCCCGCCAAAGAGGAATGTGCACACTTAACCACTGCACCACTGGGCCGGCTCCTACATTCACTTTTAACTTTAATAGTTTTTCTTTTCAATATGACGTAACTAATATGTAAATGACTCTTCAAAGATATAAATTAAAGTGTTGAACCCCACTCCCAATTTTGAACAGTGCATTTTCATTTCAGATCCTGCGGCAGACTTTAAATAACCATAAACAAGGAGGTAAAAAGTACCTTGTAGCTTACTAATGCAATTAAACTTCATAGCATCTGAGAAAAAAACTTCAGTGTGCCTTTAAATGCCATTTTACAGATTGTTCCCATCATCGCTACAAGCTACATTATTTTTTTAAAATTCTAACATTTATAAAGTACACAGAACCTTATAAAGGCCCCATTTTATGAATCACTTCCATGTGCAAGAAGACCCAGTGCATTCTTACCTTTCCTCCCCAGACACAAACTCTACTGCCAAGCAAGATGTCTTCATCTCTGCTCCTGGGCTTTGATTAATTAAGACGATTGCTCTGGCCACGCTGGTCTGAAGAACACCCAAGAGGGAAAACACTTTGATAGCTAAGCTGCTTCCTTCACGTTGGTCAAATATCACAGAAGATTGTGCTAAAAATATAAAGAGCTGAGACAAATGTCCCCTGTTGAGAAACCCATCTAGTCATTCATTGCCTACCCTCCCCCGAACTAAAGGCGTCCCGAGGAAATGAACATTGCAAGGAGTGGCTGAGCCACAGCTTGCTCCAGCAACCATCATAGCTGTAAAAAGGAAATACTGAAGCTCACGAGAGCAGGGCTACCCAAAGTGTGGTCCACGGACCGATACTGGTTGCACACTATCTGTTATGATGAAAGGATAAGCAGATAAAGTAAGAGAAGGCGTTTAGAAAGTTGTACAGAAATTTGACATCGTCAGGATGCCCAAGCACATGATTTTGTATTTTACAAATTGTCGGTCTGCAATGGATTAGAATTTTTTTAATGGCCCTTTGCCACAAATCACTTGAGAAGCACTGCATTAGAGAGAACAGTCTATAATTCAGCGCAGCCTCCATGCACACAAGATGATGAAGACGGTTCCCACTGGACAGAACTTGAACTTCTTGTTTTCTGACTTCCCTTCTGTCTACAGGAAGCTAATGCAGTAAATTGGTGCTAATAGGACCAAAGGCCCAAAGCCTCTCTCCCAACCCCATTCTTCTAAGGGTATGTGGAAAGAGGAAAGCGCATCCTTTTTACTGGCTAACAATCCAGCAAAAGCAAGGAAACCAAAACAACGGAGACTATGAGAAGGAATTTCTCAGGAGGGCCCGGCCCCGTCATAGGCACACGCTGGACTAAGAGCGGGTCCATCACACACTCTTCAAATAAAAACGTCTGCCTCTAGCCCTGTGATATTTTCAACCTATTTGCATTCCTTCTCCAGAGTAGGAGATTGCATGTTTCAAGGGTAGATTTTTCTTCAGGACTTTTCACCTAATTTATTCCTGGACCAACCTACGCCAGGGTATGTTCATCCTTCAGGAGAAAAAATGGATTCAAAAAAATTCATTCATCCATGGACTACAGAAGAAACAATCCTAGGAAAGAGGAGCTATTAGCAGAGAGGTATCTAACTGATTAATAAGAGCCACCTATCTCATGAGATATGAAAAACCAGCCAGGAATTTGCATGAACCCCCAACACAAACAGGAGAGAGATGAGAATGGATTGTTTAAACCCGAAAGCAGAAGTTAGCACCTGTTAATGACCAGTTTGTTGGCTCACAAGCTGTTAACACTCAAACTGGTCGTTAAATGTGGTCATTACTTATTTCAATGCAAAATTTATTAGAGCTCCCATTTGAAGATTTAATGGAAGGGCAACACTCACCCTGCACACCTGGTATACCCCAAGGAGGCTGGGGGCAGGCTCCTAGCCGCTATGTCTGGATTTAAAAAAAAATAATAAGTAATAATAATAGTAATAATGGCCATTCTGTCACATCAATTACCAATTTCCTTTAGCAATCAGGATGTTAGATGAGTTCTGATTCACAGCTTGATACCTAATAAGGACCACTTGAGTCTTCATTACTTTGTAGAACCATTATGGCTAAGTGGGTCTGATCTGCATTCTTTACAAGCCCGCTGCAGGACTTATTATTATTAGATAGGCTTTTGATTAAGCTCAGAACATTTTTTCATCTTCTCAGTCTTTTGCAGATCATAAAAAGAAATAAGAGGAGAGAGGGCTGAGGATTCACAGTGACACAAACTTAGGGAAACAGGGCTGCTGGTGAGTCGTGGAGAGGAGTCGTGAGTAGTCGAGATGAGTTGTGAGCAGCATTATTTTGCCTCAGGTTGTTCCCTGTATGATGACAAAAGGGTGGCCAACTGGAACTTAAAGGGCCAGAAATTCTCAAAGAAAAATCTTTTCTACCACAACACTGAAATCTACCTTCATTTGTGGATTACACAAAATAATGTCTGTGGTGGGAGAAATTAAATCTCAGGAGCCTCAGCCAACCCCAGTTAACAACACGTTTTTGAGGAGAATATTCCAAAAGAGCGCTATGTGCATCTCAGAGGGCAATAGAAAGTACATGAAATGTTGGCCTCTTTTCCTCACATGCCTGCGTTGTTGTGGGACTGGGGTTGCCAGATCTAGCAAATAAAAATACAGGACACCCACTTAAATTTGTATTTCAGATAAACAATGAATAATTTTTTAGCACAAGTATGTTCTGTATGATATTTGAGACAAACTTATCCTAAAATAGTATCTGTTGCTTATTTAAGATTCAAACTTAACTAGGCATCCTGTATTTTATCTGGCAACCCTATACAGGGCGCTTGGCTATTGCGGAAAATGGAACACTCTGGGGTTAGTAGCTCCCCAAAAGGGCAGAGCACATCCTGAATCCCCTGGGAAAGAGGAGAGATTATCAAGTTCCACCCCCTGAAGACTGTGACCGGGGAATCGGTTTTGTTGAAGGCTTGAAGATGATGATGATGATGGTAGTAATGATGATGATGAGGATGAGGATGACGATGATGATAAGGCAGTTTGGGGTGCCGATGTTCTATAATCTGTCTATATGACTCCTGAAATTAAGGAGAAAGTGGAGAGTTAATTGGTGATCTAAGAGCTGACAAAGGTTGGTCCCACAAGGTTCTGCAAAGCCCTATTCATTCATCAGATAGTTCCTGAGTTCCCACAATGAGCAGACATATGCCCTTGGGGAACCAAAATCCAGTAGAGGGCAGAGACCAGAATTTAGAGGACAGACATTTATGGAGGGTCTCCTGTGTGCCAGGTACCACACTGGTGCTCTGTGGCCAATATCTCATTTAATCCTCACAGCAACCTGTCTATCCTACTTCTGCAAATGAGGATACTGAGGCTGTGGAAGCTTAATGTGCCCCAGATGATATTAGCAAGTGCCAGAGGGCACGTTCATGCCCAGACTGGTTTGGTGCCAAGCATTTGCTCTTTGTACTGCAAGCTCATATCCAGTGAGCACCAAGTAAGCAGAACAAATTAAGTGCAAGAGACAGGTATCTTGATACTGGGTTCCGGTACCACTCTGGCTCTTCCTAGCCCTACAAACTTGGACAAGTTACTTAACTTCTCTGTGTTTCCAAAGTTGCTACTACTTTATAACTTTCATCACTGCCTCTCAGAGATAATAAATCAAGGAAATCTTCAAACTGGGGTGTAAAAATATGCTCACATTATTAAAATATAACAGAGTTCAGAACAATGAGAGATTGACAGAGGAGAGCCTTCTTCCCCACTCTGGCTCGAGGAGTCAGGTTTCCCTCCATTCTTGAGCTCATCCACTGTGTGACTACGAGCAGCAGGGTCCCCACTTAATCCTTCTTTGCAGAAGATGTCCCCACAGGAGGGCAGTCTGTGTCTGGACATCCAGTGTGGCCCCCAAGACCTCTCCTATATTTTAGCAGTTCTCTTCTTCAAGAATGAAAGTTTGTAGGAATTAGATACATAAACACTTGGAGTTTCATGAGGCTGAGCATTTAAGGTTGACGGACTTTAGATAAGCACTTCCTAAAGCCAAATAGGCCCTCAAGTCCAATATTTCTAGCCCAGCAATCATTTTCCTCCTCTGTAAAATGGTACTTCAGGAGTTTCTCTGAGGATAAAATGAGAAAATGTTTTTTAAATGCTTATTGTAATGCCTGACATGTAGTTAAAGCTCAATAAAAATTAGCTGCTATTATTATTATAGGTTCTCTCCCCTCCAAATTGTGTACCCTTTAAGGGCAGAGATTATGCTGTTCTTTGTATGACCAACCTTTTCACAGTAGCTTATAAAGAATAAGCACTAGGTGGGTGGGTAGGTGAATGGATGGGTGAGACGGTGGGTGAGTGAATGGAAGGAAGGGAGGGAGGGAGGAAGGAAGAAAGGAAGGAAGGAAGGAAGGGAGGGAGGGAGGGAGAAAAGAAAGAAAGAAGGAAGAAAGGAAGCATAAATATATGGATGGATGGGTGAATGGATGATGGATGGATACATGGATAAAGGGATAGACGATTTCAAGGATGGATCCTCCGGCAATGATGACTGCAAAAATCTTTATGAAGAAGACAAAAATCAAGCTAAGCCATTAAAAATAAAGCATATGACAATTTCATGGCTTAATACTTGCATAATACTTTCATTCTTCTTTTTCTTATTTTACAGTTGAATTATAGAACACCAGCCTTTTGGAAAAGATACCAGTCAAAAGGTGTAGCTGATCAGCATAATGCTGTGCACCCAGAAGATGCTAAACAAGATGAACTAATTCATTCAAAAATATTAGTAATTACCTTTTTCTCATTGGGAAAAAATTTTAATGTGAATTATGACATGTTTAAATCCATAATATTCTTTGAGATGAAATCATATCAAAGTAAGTGGCCAGGAAGGCAAGAGAGGAGCTAGTATTTTTCTTTTGTCCTCAGATTTCCTGAGCTTCAGAGATCAGTGTGATGGCTGCAGTGGCTTCATTTAAAATAGAATAATTGGGCCAATAAAATTTGAAAAGTATATTTTCATTTGCTCCAGTCTGTGCAAGTTCAAAGAAGAGAGAGAGTAAGAAAGAGAATATGATAGGAATAGACAAGAAGGACATGAGGAGGAGAAAGGCCGGACTGTAAATCAGGGGCCAGCAGGCAAAGGACATGAAAAAGAGCCTGCAGAATTAAAATAATCTGGAACTAAGAGGAAAAACCAAGAGTTCAGAAAAAGTGAAGAGGATTCCATTAATAATCATTTCAGAAGGCAGTAGAGGGTGGACAACCCTTGCAAGGAAAAGAACAGGAGGAGAGAAATAAAGTGAACAGCTGCACATTCCTCTATCACACCCCAGTAGTCACCACAGCCAAGAGCTCTTGACCTTGCCCATGGAAAGGGCTCCTGAAGACACAGCACAGGCTGACCAGCCCTCAGAGGAGGGAGCTCTGCCCAGGGAGCTTTGAAAGTGAGCTGGCCCACCTGGGTCCAGGACATCACCAAGACTCTGGGGCCTCTTTGTGTGTAGAAATAGGTGGCAGCCTACACCAAATGATTTCGAGGGTCCGGGCCCTGCACCCCAAAGAAATAATTCCCTAACCTGCTGCCTGACACCTACGATTTCACAATTATAGATTTATTTCACCCAGTTTCTTATTCTCAGTTAAAATGAAGATCTCCCTAGGAAACAGCAATGAAATATTATCAGCCATCCATTCTCATTGTGAATAAGTCCAGCAAAACATTTTCTGAAGGTACTTCGTTAATAAAACAGGAAATGAGATTCTGAGCTCCAGGATGCCTGAAGAAGGATCCAGCAGGTCCAGGAGGGGACTTGAGGCACCAAAACCTACCAGGATCCTGTACCATCCTGCCTGGCCACCATCTGATGCTGAGGTCTTGTCCATAATAGGGGCCAACAAATGCCAACCTCAGCAGGTCGTTCTGCCTGCTCCCGTAATTGTGCCAACTAGTACTTACCAAAAAAGAAAAACAGTCCTACAATGTCTCTATGTTGGATATTTGGTGGCTATTTTGATTTAAAAGAGCAAATGAGATTAAGAGGTAAACACAAGCTCTTCTTTAATACAAAAAAATAATTAAAATTCCCCTGAACTCATCTTCCAAAAATGAGTATGTATCAAGAATGACAAACTATTGATAATTATTAGCACTGGGTAATGAGTAATAGGCACCTTGAGGATCATAATATTCTCTTCACTTTTGTACATGTTTTTAAATCTCCACAATAAAAAGTGAAATAGTAATCGTTTATTAAAGACTATGTTTCCACTGAATTAATTCCACTGAATTACAATGAAAGATTGAAGAATAAACAATTCAATCTCTCATGCTTTACCCACTCCCACCCCAACACAAAATGTGTGGATGATTGAAAATACTCAGCTGCTTTTACTTGTGGAGGGAAATTTGGCTTTTATTTCAAAGTCTTGATGGCAGGTGGACGCTGCCTCAACTTTCATGCCTACCCGATGGGGGCTCTGGCCCCTTCTCCAACTCTTTCATAGACTGCCATCGCCATGCTTAGATCTTCACTTCAGCCTCTGATTACTAACTCCATCCTGCACAGTTCATCCATCCCAGCCTCCAGACTTCACCACCAGCTCCTCTTTGAAGATGTTCAAAATCTTTCTTCTGCCTCACAGATTCCCTGACTCTCGACTGCCTCCGTCCCCAGCTGAAGGATGCGCCTTCTCTTTTCTCCCTTCTCAAACGGCTGGTTTGTTCCTCCTGTGTACTTAATTAATGCTCTCAGCGGGCTCAGTCTTTGTCACATGATAGATGGCATTAATTAACCCTGTGGAGTCTTTGCCTTGTGAGAATCAAAAGGAAAAGGACTGCAGCACTGACGTCTGACTTTGAAAAAGAGAGAGAAAGCGAGGGTGTGAGGAGAAGAGAGAAAGATGTTTACGCTAATTTCTAAAAGACATGACTCACACACAAACCGCATCAAAAAGGATTCCTAAATTAGTACTCATTACTCCTTGGGGCCTATAAGGCAAACATATTCATGAAATTCACACTCAGCAACAACAAAAAACCCTCTAATGGGGAAACTGTTATTTCGGTATTTCATTTGGAGTCTTCAACAAAGAATGATTTGGGCTAAACGTGAAAGTCGAAGTAAGAAATAAAGAGACGGAGCACAAAATCTCAATAGGTGACCAAGAAGGCTGCCTAGGCATCGGTGAGCACATGCTAGTCATGAAGGCCTAGTCCAGAGAGCCAGGGTCACGCTGGACCTGTCTACATTTCTGCAACATCAACACTTGTGCTCACGCCACTGTGTTGAAGAGTAAGAGGAACTGCAAATTAAATGAAAGAAGCCAATTCTACACCCTATTAGGGCTTTAAAAAAAAAAAAAAAAACCCTTCTCCAAAGCAGCAGCTGGGAGGATGGACTTGGTATAGATACTCTATACAGGAGGATCAGAATCCCAGATTTCTCTTTCACAGAGGAAATTCAATCAATCCTCTTCAATTTTTACTATCTCTATGAACACTTCTTTTTTAAAAATCTTTTACTCGACATTATGTCTGTGAGATTAATCTGTGTTGTTGAGTGCATGGCAGTTCATTTTTTAATTTCTATGTACTACTATAATTGTAAGAATATGCTACAATTTATTATCTATTCTACAACTGATGCACATGTGGCTATTCAGAATAACACTACCATGAATATTCTCCTATGTAGAAGGGTATGTACCCGTGCATACCCATTCCTGGGGCCCATACACCTAGGAGGGAGACGGAGTTCGCACGAGCATGTGCGCGTGTCCACCTGTGGGAGGCACTGCTCTAACCATCTAAGGACGCAGTAGACCCTTTTAACAATTATCCTGCGTAACTCCTCCTCTCCCAGCTGTGAGCACCTTCACTTTCCCTTGGTCATTCCTTTTCCTCCCAAGATTCTTGTCTTGATCTCCTCCTTCCCTCTCCACACTGGGGCCTTTAGTGAGCTCACCTATTCTGACACATTTAACTAGCCTTATATTTATTTAGCCACATCCCAACTTCACTTCAAAGCATCAGTCATGTTCTTCCATCTTCCAGCTCAACATCTACACCTGGATGTTCTTCAAGCGACTGACATATGTTGAATTGAACTCGTCTTTGTCTCCTCCCATTCTCATCATTCCTCCTTCAGACTTCCTTGTTTTATTGCCCTTCTCCTGGCCATCCAGACTGGTAACCTTGGCAGCCCAGCCTCTGGAAGGAATTTAAATCCTACCAGTGGCATTGCTACAACAGACCTCAGAGAGGAACGGAATTCTACAAAACACTTCCAACTGTTAGTTTATTTGAAATTGCTACCAAACTAAGAAATAGCAAAAAAGTTATTTTTATATTTCCTATCTCCCAAATCACAAGGACTCACCACTTAATTGATCAGGAACTAACCCATTGTCTTCAAATTCCTCTTTGAAAAGGAGCATTTCTCTTTAAGAAGAGATGTTGGAGGGGCCGACCCGGTGGCGCAGCGGTTAAGTTCGCACATTCCCCTTCTCGGCGGCCCGGGGTTCGCTGGTTCGGATCCTGGGTGCGGACATGGCACTGCTTGGCAGCCATGCTGTGGTAGGCGTCCCACGTATAAGCTAGAGGAAGATGGGCACGGATGTTGGCTCGGAGCCAGGCTTCCTCAGCAAAAAGAGGAGGACTGGCAGTAGTTAGCTGAGGGCTAATCTTCCTCCAAAAAAAAAAAAAAGAAGAGATGTTGGAAAAGGGAAAAGGCAATTTACGTAACGTTTAAGAGCACTGGCTTTGGATCTAATAGACCTAGGGTTCCAGTCCTTCTTTTGCCACCTCCTAAGCTGTGTGACTTTCAGTAACTTACTTCCCTCTCTGAGCCCTCGTTTCCTCATATGTAAAATAAGGATAACCATTGCTGCCTTGCCCATTTGTTGTGAAAATTAAATGAGATCAAGAGACTTAGAACAGCATCTAACACATCTATACTCATTAAGTGTGGTTGGTGCAACTGCTGTTGCCAATTCTCTGAGTGGGAAAACTAGATAAATTGCAACTTGTTCAGTGTCCCAGAGAGGTTGCCACTGGACAAGCAGCAATTTCAAAGTTCTAATTTCTTTTACTTTGCTCTCTGAATAGCTCAGAAGGGATAGATAGGCTGTGAAAAATGTTCTCGGGCTGGTCAATTTGAGGTATTTCATTTCACCAATCTGTCTGGAAACTGCCAGCTCATTTCATTGATCAATGGCCATCCCAGTGTTGGAGTTTAAGTTATTACCATCCTAAACTAAAGCCGAATGAGATCCTTAGGAGAAAGAAGCTCCGAGAGGCACTCAGGCACTGTCAGAGATAGGGCTGTGCTCCACGATCAGGCTTCAATCCATTGTAGGTGCAGTTTGCATTTGTACCCAGACTCCTTTCTCTTATGCTGGAATTTTCTCCACTGGCTTGTGGACTGTTTTTTGCAGCTGTCTCAGATGGTGCTTTCTGCAAAGTTTCAGTGCATGCATTTGCAGCTATCTATCCTGTCTCATTCTCAAAATACGCTGCCTTTTAAAGTATAAGCAGATCTAAGCAGATGCTGTGACAGTCAGTCGATCAATCAAACATACATCAAGTACCTGCCATGTACAATGCCAGGAATCTCACCCCAGGAAAATATAAAGAAAACGCCATCTCTGATCTCAAAGCTTAGGTGACTAACAAAACCCGTTAGCGCGTGCTAATGGGGTGGCTCAGATAGTTAAGTATCAAGATATTAATAGGAAGGAGAAGTCACTTCTGGGTTCATGGGTCCCAGAAACAATGGTAACCAGTCCTCACCCGTTCCTCATGCCTCTGACACAATCGGGAGCAGAACCTACACAATATAGGTGCCTAATAAATGCTGACAAGTAAATGCTGAGACATGTATTCTTAACACGTTCTTGAGTTGCTACTATTTCTTTCAGAAAATCTTTTCCCCTTGCAAGCAGAAGTTTAGATGCTGATTCCTCGCAAACTAAGGTGATTTATCATATAACACAGTAGAAATATCATAAGTTTGGGGGAAGGGTCACAGGATGGGGTTAGAGTCCCAGTTATTACCTACCAGCCATAAATCCTGAGCAAGTTATGTAACCTCTCTGAGCCTCAGTGCCTCCATCTGAAAAACAAGAATAAGACACCTCTTTTGCAAGATTGTTGTCGCGATTAGAAATAGTGTAAGTAAAGCAGACAAGGGTACATAAAAGTGATAAATAAATTATATCCATCACCACTACTCTGTTAAACAAAAAGAGTCCAGCTCACTCCTTCCAAGCTTCCTTCCATAATAGATGAAGCTCCCAGCTAAGCCATCCAGGACTCTGAGCCCAGAAGACACCCACGATAATTAACAAAGCTCAAAGTTCTCTTGGATCTGTCTCATCTGGCCTTTTTAAGAGGAAAAAGATAAAACACAATAACAGGAATTAAGAAACTAGAATACAACCAAACAAACTAAAACTCCCCCTTGAATGCCCCATTAAACCCCTGCCCTCCTAGAAACATCCCTCACAAAGTTTTCACCTATACTTGGCCTTGAGTTAATTCACCCACCTCTGACCTAGGGCTATTTATATGGCCTCTTTGTAAGTGATTCTATGTAGAACAGAAATTATCTTTAAGAAATTATATTTTCTCATTGATAATTGTTCACCAAGACCGATTGTAACAAAAATCAATAGAACTCATCAGGAGGATGGGAAGAGTCAAAGTTCTTCCATTCACTTACATCAAGTCATCCGCATACCAAGATTTTTCATCTCTACAGTTTTCTTGGTTCCAAAAGACTTTGCGAGGGTTGAAGTGATAGGAAAAGTAAGTGTATTACAGTGCAAGTCACACGGACACCATTGGTAGGCACACACATAAAATAAGTGTTTTTTCCTCATTCGTGCATTTAACCAGCTCTCTGGGTTTCTGTTCCAGGACCAGTCATATTCCAGGTCCAGTGAGAGACAGAGTCCTACTTTCTGGAAATGGAACTTGGACCAAGTTCTGGGAGGCCCAGGGAAAGCAAAGCCAATGCAGTGTGACCAAGGTTCTGATGAACCATAAAGGAGAGGAAATGGCACTTTCCTCTGATTCATGCAAAAACGATTTACTCTCGGTCCTTCTAACCATTAATGGTCTGAAAACGTGGTGCAACTGGCCTCTGGAGCCACCCAGCTCCCACGCGTACCCAGCAGTCCCGTGCGGAGCTGACACAGGAATCGGATCAAAAGTGAACCTAAGGTAGTGGCGCTCTCTCCTAACTGTTGACAGATGGAGAATGGAAGCAACATAAATGCTCTCTCTTGTGTCAGCACCATAAAAACGTCGGACTGACCCATGAAAGATGGAGATGGAAGCTCGGGCGGCCATTAGGAGCCATGCCTTCCTCAGAGCAATAACTCATTCCCATGGTATTATGAAAATAGTTTTATTGCAGTGGATTCCTTTTTCCCCCCTCTGCAAAAATTACTGCTTATCAGCGTCACAGAAATCAAACTTAAAACTCTCCACCTTTTCTCTCTTCTAATACAATCCCTCCCTCTGGCCAGGAACTTAATAAAATGGAACATTTCATTATTCCGGTTTGCATACCTCTTTTGAAGCTGAAACTGTCATCTCAAGTGAGCACTCTGAAGTGGCCGGTGTTCGGGTAATTTGATTGCCTCTTGTGTTTGCTCAGACACATCTGAATGCTTGAGGAGCCACTCAACGTCAGGCCTCTTGCTGGACCGGATTTGGGAGTTGCAATGGGAAGGAAATCATTCAAAAGCAGGACTTTCTGATGCCTTCAAAGTACAGTTTGGATACGGCTTTTTCATGGGCTATTAACTGCCTGTCAGATTCCTTAAGAGGGGAAAACAAAACCAGGTGTATTGAGAATTCATATATTCACAAAGAGCTCAGCCCCAGGAGGCTTCTTGTCTCTTAAGGCCCAGGCGTGATTCCTATCAGGCCGCCTGGGCAATAGGAATAACCAGATTGAGATTATTGCCTCCCAAAGTGAGGCTTCCAAGTAAAACCTTTAATCAGACAACTGAGCCTCAGTGGATTAACACACCCAGTTGGAATCCTCAGTTAATACCCTCATGTGGAGTGTGAAATCTTGGTAGATATGCAGAGCCCCACCCCAGAATTACCGAATCAGAATCTGCATTTTTACCAGATCTCCAGGCCATTTGTAAGCACCACAAAGTTGGAGAAGCACTAGTTTATACCACAGAAGCAATATTTATTGACCTACACTGGCTGGCCGGTTTATTCAGCTAGTAACCTGTTAGTATTGTCTGGGTAAGTCATCATGTTACACACTGCTGCAGTCACAACTAGTTAAGATCTAGTCCCTACCTTCAGATAGTTCAGCATCTGGGAGGACTACGCAGGAATGGTTGGTGTCTACAGGGCATTAGGCAGCCTCAGAAAGGGCCCTCCCAAAACTAAAGACTTGAAGTGGCGGACACCAGACCCCTCCAGGTCATGTCCCTCCCTGTATAGCATGGTCCCCTATTAGGACAACCAGACCCTCTGCCTGAGACCTCTCTGGAGATCTCCCACAATCCTATATACTTAATCCCAGCAGTCTGAGCAAGACTGGAGCTGACTCCAGCTCTTCTGCTTTGAGAGGTCCCTGACCATTGCCCCTCCGAACAGTCTAGCCCTCTGTGAGCTTCTCTGAAACACTCCTACCATATAAATATTGGTCCTTAGCAAAATGAGACCCTTATAACATAACATTGGTCCCATTTATGCTTTGTGGCAGAAACATTTAGCATTCACGAGCTATGTTTTCCCTCTCTCCATTTCTCAGATCAGTTTCATTTAGGAGGGGCACTGTGACTAATTATGGCCAAGAAATTGCAAGGAGAAATAACGTATGTCACTTCTAGGATGAAGCATTTAAAGCCAGTATGCAAAGTTCTTCCCATGCTTTAGTAACAAAGACATGTTCCAAATGGCAAAGCAACAGATGCAAGCAATCTAGATCCCTTGAAAAGGAGCTTCCTGGAGAGCTAAAAGACCCACTGGTCATATTTGCATAAGGAAGAAACAAGCTTTTGTATGTTAAACTACTGAGACTTAGGGATTGTTTGTTACTACAGCATAACCTAACCTATCCTGACTTGTACATCTTTGAGCCATCCCCTTTTTCCCATATGAATTTCACATTAGGTATCCGACTTTATTGTTGGCTAAAATGTGTCAAGAAGTGATTCAACACAGCAGGACTTTTCCTCATGCTTTCGCAGGTAAATGTATTCATGTACTTTCTCTTAAAATAATGATTAGAAAGTAGAATGAGTTTTATCTTTATTATATGATGTTTTGTATTATCATTGATTTTCCATTTAATTACCTCCCTGTCCCACCCTTAAAGTGAGAAGGTTGTTGGCTATGGGACATGGTAAACAAGTGTGGTCCTTACTAGAGTCAATAATTATATCTGAAGCAACAAATGAAAGAGATCATTTGAACAGGTCAATAGCCACATTTTCGGGGAGAGTGGTTTTCTAGCCTGGGTTGCCCCTTCAGGCTGCCTGCCCCGGCGGAGAAAAGGCTCTGATTATTCCCTTTCCCATCAGCTGCACAGACACAGCACAAATAGTGGCAGCCTTCTCTTTTCCCAGGGATAACAACTCACCCTAGGTTTTCTCTTTTTCCAATTAAATTGCTCTAATCTTGATACAAATAGCAAGTTGAATAGCTATTTAATGTTGCAGAAAGATGCACAAGCCCATGTTGCGACTTCAAATAACACATAAATAATATTTAAACCATCTGTTCCAGAATCATACTATCTGCCCACCAAAATTCTTTTTCAGAGGAATGAGCTTTTCATTTTCCCCTTTTAATAGCATTTCAAATGGAAAAATAGTCCACACCCAAAAGAGATCCTCTATTAAAATCACTGGGTATTAGCAATCTGGTTTAAAATGCTAAGAATCCAGGGTAATTCTGATTTAGGATTGACATTCTGCCTTTCATTTAGCCTCTTGTGAATGGTTATGGGAAAAGCTCATATTGCTTAGTCGGTCAGAACACCCACTGTTAGGAAGATCTCTCAGATAATGGACCTTTGAGTTATAATTCCTGGGCACACGATATAGGATGAGGACAGGGACATTCTGCTGAACCCACTGGTGACTGTTCAGGAGTCAGGCTTTGAAGGGGCGTTTTGTTGTTTGCCTGTTTGTTTTCCTGCTTTGATAATCTATAAGCAGATGATAAAAAAAAAAAAAAAAGAACAATGATAAAGGCATAGAAGTGAAGGGGAAAAGGCAGAAATACTTAGTTGTAGAAAATGTTAGTGAAGACAGATCTTATGGAAACAGAAACAGGAGAAAAAGACAAGAGACAGGAGAAAAGACAAAGGGAAAAGAGGGAAAATTCAAGGAAAGAAAAACACAGAGAGAGACAGAAGGATAAGGGATGAGACACACCCCAAAAATGTGCTTCCCTGTGGGCAGGGATTGTGTTTTCTGTCTTGTGCATTCCCCACCCCTCTAAAACCTAGCACAGTGCTGAAGACCCCACTGGCCCTTGACTGATGGACAACATAAATTGAACTAAGGATCTTCCTTCTATACTTGGTTCACAGTATCATAAACCGGCCAAGTTGACACTAGGAAATGTGGTATTGAATCACGAGTTTCACAACCAACACTGAACAAAGAATCATGGTGCTACGTGAAACCCATCAGCAAGTTACACAGAGTTTAGCACTTCCCTGGAGTCCTTTGCAGCTATAAAGACCTGCATAATGCCAAAGGGAAGAAGAAAAAGAAGAAAGGAGAGCGCCTTCCGTGGTCTTCCTGACAGCTGGATGTGAGACTACCAGTGGAAATATACAAAACTAAATGTAAGTGGAAAATTCCATTTCACAGCTCTAACCAGAGACAGTCTAGAGTCACGGTCTGCCTTCTCAGCTGTTACTTCAGTGCAACCCAGAATGATGACTGATGTATGCTGCCCTAAAAAATCTGCTTACAGTAGGCTTGGACCAGCATTACCCATCCTCTGAAAGTCCACATGGGTGCCCAGAGGCTGACCATCTGAAGGTCAGCCTTGTTAAGTGCTCCTTTTCAGTCTGCATCAACTCAGATGTGGGACTCAGCTCCTTTCCCTGGATGGATACATGCATACATGACACACAGAGCCACGCTCACAAAAGTCCTTGGGAAGCATACTTCACTGAAGAGTTCATGAAGATGGATGGCGTTAGAAAAAGTGAGCGCAAACAACTTCATAATAAACCCAGTGTACATTATCAATCCTGTGCTTAAACCTCCGTCAGACTCTCTATTCTGTTGTTCCTCTACTCCTCTGCCTTCTTCACTTTCCCTTTGCCCCCGAGACGATAAATTCTACCATTTTCTTAAGCACTCCTTTTGTTTTTGCCCTCTCTTTCCAGAAACTTCCCTGAGACCTATCTTTTCACCACTATTTCTGGTGAAATATAAATGACTCACCACATTATTCCATGAAACAAAGTCAGTTCTTTCCTGAAGAGATGAATTTTGATGCCAATTGTGAATAATTTCCTTTACATAACCTACATCATATAAAGAATACTGTACAGGTCACTTTGAAAATATCTCTCTCATTCATGGCCTTCGGTTCATTCACTATGCTTTCTAACAAGCTGTGTTTACTAGTCAAATGGTCATTAAGTCTCCTAGGTGTGAGGATGTTTCTGTCTATGTCTGTGTCAATATCTATATCTGTATCTGTATCTATAACCATGTCTATAATTATGTCTGCATCATAAATTTGCATGCCTACAAATTCCAAACCAGCAGGAACACTGTGCCTGGAGGTTCAGGCAAGGCAAAAAGAAGTAGGAAGAGGAGAACGGGAGGAGAAGGAGGAGAGGGAGGGAAAGAGGTGGAGAAGGGGAGAGAAAGAGGGGAAGGAGGGAGAGGAGGAAGAGAAAGACGAAGAGCCGCCATCACCAAAGAGAAGATGAAGGACAACAAAGATCAGTTTGCCTCCTTCACAATCTCGCAAGGACCAGTCCTGAATCCGGTCCCCACTGAATCCAGCAGAAAGCCCCTTCGCCCAGTCAACCCATTCTTGGCAGCTATTCCTGACCCCTCCCTCTCTGCAAACCAAGTGGATCCGCAGCCCCAGGACAGGAAGCACTACCCAGGCCCCCTCCCCAGCCCGCCTGCCCTGCAGCCTTCCCTTTGCCCGTCTGGGGACTCAGTCAGACAACCAACTGCTCCAGGAGAGGGAAACAATTAGGGAGAGGAGCCCCTCCCTCTCCGCCTCAGGCTGCCCAGCCAGCATGATTAGCATAATTACAATATGTTCATCCAGCACCAAGATGAAAACTTGAGGGAGAGAGGGAAGTGTTAACACACACAAGCCAGCCAAACAACAGTCAAGCTTCGCAATTAGCTAAACAGTTCCTCTTTTAGAGCTTTCCTGGGATACTCCCAGGAAGCCCCAGTCTCCAGGCAGTGACCTCAGGACTGAGGGCAGCCACAGGAACACTGAGTCCCCGCCTGAAAGCAGGAGGCCGAGTCCTCTCTCACCCCGCCTCCACCCCAGAGATAGCTTTTGCCATTGTGAAGTGGGAGGCGACATCTCTAGACCTTTCCAATGGGCATCAAAGCAACACTCTTTGCTCCTTGACGTCCCTTCTTACCTGGCCTTAAGGGAGTCCCAAGCTTGCTGGGCCTCAATTTCCTCATCGCCAAAGAGGGGAAAATAATCCATGCCTATTGTAAGAAATAATCAGATAACAGCTAGGAAACCTCTGAATAGCAAGAAGGCTAAATAAATACCAGGTGGCAATGACGGTCTAGAAAGTATTTGTCTGGATTTGGATTACCGAAGTCATCAAATATCTGAAAGTGTGTCCTGCCCTCTCAGTCCCAGAGTTAGTGATTTTCAGCATCTCCCTCTCACAACCCCTGCCACACCCAAGCACCACAGACAGCACAGTAACACAGTAATGATAGACTTATTTGGGTCTACAGCATGTTTCCCAACCTTTTCCCTGTCACAGCATACACAGAAAATGATATTTTTAATAGCCACCAGGGTAAATGGTTGCTCATGGCAACCCAGTTCCCCTCCTGTTACCCCCAAGGCCTGATGGGATGAAAGATTCCACATCTACCCAGCACATCCACAATGCAACACTGTATCTCTTCACATTGTTGGGAAGCTCTGCTCTACATCACTGATTTTGTTCTGGTGGTTGCGTAGTTGGCTGGGTTTTTTTGTTTGTTTTGTTTTTTAACAGACCCAGCTCCCTGTGATTCTGGAGCCTGTGGTGGTCCAAAGCAATTGCTCTCAACCTTGACGAGATATTAGAATCACTAGGGAAACTTTTAATAAACACCAACGCCTGGGCATCACCCCAAGAAATTCTGATTTAATTGGTCTGGGGTGGGGCCTGGGCATTAAGCGAGCCCGATGTGCAGCCAAGGTTGAGAACCATCGCTCTAAAGTAGCGCTTCCCAAGCTTTAAAGTGCAATCAAATCACTTGGGGACCTTGCTAAAATGCAGATTCTGATTAGCAGCTCTGAGAGGCAGGCCTGAGAGCCTGCATTTCTAGTGATCTCCCAGGAGATGCTGATGCTGTGGTCCACAGACGACACTTTGAGTAACACAGGTCTAAAGAAGTAAATCTCAAATTTGAGCATGCCTCTTCATTACCTGGAAGTCCTTGCCAAAACAGACTGGCAGGCCCCATCCCCAGTTTCCAGTTCCACAAATCTACCATGGGGCCTGATCATTTGCATTTCTAGCGCATTTCCAGATGATGTTAATGCTGCTGGTCTAGAGATCACATCTTTTAAACTCCTGGTCTAAAGTATTAGTGAGGAAGATCCTAGCCTTTAGGAAGAAATGTGCCCTACCTAGCAGACCAGAGAAATTCCAGTGATGCAAACCTGGAATTCCCCAGAAAGAAAGCCAAGAATGAAGCCTACCCTAAAATGATGAGCACAAGCTAATTTGAGGTGGACTAGCCAGAGAGCCTCTAATAACTGCCTAGGAAGGCCTAGCTGCAGCTCTCCTGTGGAAAGCAGCTTCCTTTCTCCCTGTGTTGGGAATGCCCAGAGGAACTCTGCAGGCACTCGGTTTCTGGTCACACTCTGACCTCTCTGGCGATTCAGTTCACTGGCCCTCAACAAAGTCGCCATTCTTTCCAAGAGGTGAAGGCAGCTCAGCCCACCTTCTGAGCACAGACCATCCCATCACATCCCACCAACCATGAGTCACTACACTTGGAATCAGAAACCCATGGGTTCCACCTCCTTTCATATTCCCATGAGTTTCAACATGAAAGAAAAGAATGGAGCCAAGGCAGGCTGAGAGAAGGGAGGCTGGGAAAACAATGCACCCAAAGTGCCTTGGAAATGGCACTCAGTGGCTCCCGGGTTTGCCAGCCCTCATTTAATGGGCTGCCGGTAATTGACCGAAACGACTACACCCTAGCCAGTTTTCATCATCGGATCTGGACAGCTCCCAGGTAACAAGCTCCAACTGGGAGAGCTCGATCACTATCAAGCCAGAGTGAGGGAGGCCTTCAGCTGGGTAAAGCTGCGGGGCTGGCAGCACTGTACGTGTGATCCGTGTGAGTGATTTCCAGCTCCCGGATGCCCCAGAAGAAAAGTCTGTTAACACTGCAGCCGGAAAGCCAGGACAGGCCGCGGAGCAGTGAGGCTTCATCACATGATAATCATTCGATAGGACGTCCTGCCCAGCCCCAGGGCAAGCTCACCAGGATTAGCGCTGCTCCGTGTTCGTTGGCAGCCCTGACGTGCATCACAGGACCCACTGACAGCAGGAATTCAGTTGTGTGAATAACTACAGAGTAATTAACCAGGGTCAAGGCAGGGTCTGGTTTCAGAAAAGCCTGCCCAGGGACCCACATCACATTCCAGACCCCTAGGAGCTGGGCCCAGTTGCCTTATTCCTCTTGGTCATGGCAGTCAGATGATCCTCCAAATGGAGGAGGTGCCAGGCTACCATTCAGCCCTCACATTTCCCTTCAACAGACCCTTGAGTCTATCATCACAAAGCAAAAAGTTCCCAACAAGTGATGAGAAGAGGGATGTGATGTGATATATTGAGTAAACCTAGGACTTCAGTCAGATGGACATTTATTCAAATTCTGGCTCCAGTTCTTAACTAGTTTTTTTTTTTTTTTTTTTAAGATTTTATTTTTTCCTTTTTCTCCCCAAAGCCCCCCGGTACATAGTTGTGTATTCTTCATTGTGGGTTCCTCTAGTTGTGGCATGTGGGACGCTGCCTCAGCGTGGTCTGACGAGCAGTGCCATGTCCGCGCCCAGGATTCGAACCGACGAAACACTGGGCCGCCTGCAGCGGAGCGCGCGAACTTAACCACTCGGCCACGGGGCCAGCCCCCTTAACTAGTTTTTAATCCATGGGCAAACAGTTTAACCATTATGGACCTCAGTTTTCTCATCTGTGAAATGGTAACAAAACACCAACTGGTGATGTTGTATGAATTAAAGAAAAACGTGTATACATCACCTGAACCACAGGGGGCACTTTACGTCGTTATCATCATTGTTGTGACTATAGCTTTCCGCTATTTTTATTAACAGCGTTACTATGCTTGATTCCAACCTTTCTCCCTCACTTCCACCAAGGCTTTATAATATTCTTGAACAGAGAAGCCAGGAAGATTATTCTGTTGAACAAGATCTGAAGACAGAGAAATATATTGCAGATTTCAACCTAGAAATCTAGAATTCCGTGACTTGAAGAGTTCACTTCTCGATTCACCTCCATCACCAACATTTATTGAGTCCCTCTCTGCCTAAACTGGTTTTAGAGTTTAAAGGAACATCTGCCAACCAAACTGCCTTAATTGGGAGCTCAAACACAGAGATCTCTACTTTTTAGCCCCCAAACTAGGAACAACAGTAAGAGAGGGGCTCACATAAGTGAAAGCAGGATTTGGCGTCTTCTGGCCTCTCTGAACTTCTCCTGCTCAAGAACCTTGGGCTTAAAACAATTTCCCCACTTGATAAATTTGGCTAATTCTGATAGGAGTCACCAGAACCAATCAACCAGCAAGTCTCTCTTGAGTGAGGAGCTGTGAAAGGGTATGAAAGATCAGCTCCCGAGAACTCAGGGAACAAGACTCACAGATGTGACTGAGCTAGAGAAAATTACATGGCTGAAAATCCCAGGCCACATACAGATGCGGTTCAAGGTCTACAGGTGGGCGGGTTTGAGCGGCAGCACACGACCATAGCACATGATGAAACAGAGTTGGGAATCATTTTTCAGATGATCGTGCTCAGGGTATGGTAGGAAGAGAGTGTTGAGAGGAAGAAGCCAAGCAGAGAGATCAATAGGAAGTTACTGCAAAGGGAAGACATTCCCTAGAGTAGATCACTGAGCGCACGAACATTTTGGGTTAATGCTGCTAATAGTTGGAACCCCCTTGGTGGTGATGGAATGGAATGGACAAGATGGATGGGAGAGGCTCAGTACACAGAGAATGAGTAGAAATCAGAATCCAGGAGATGTGTAGGATAGCTAGCCCTAATACTTCTTTCCAAAGAGCCTCCAGTCCACAGGATAACCCAATGAAGTCCAGCTGAGCTTGCTCATGTGTTTCTCATAGTATATGGACATCTCTATCTTTGCAAGGCTAACTGTTCAGTGTTGCCAGAGTTAGCAAATAAAAGTATGGATAATTTTTATTCATTGTCTACCCGAAATTCAGATTTAACTGGGTGTTCTGTATTTCATCTGGCAACCTGAGAAATGCTTCGCTAGAATTTAAGAGTCAATTTCATTCTGTCAAAGAGCCTTTCCTCCAAATCATGAATACATTCCATCCTTATTCTACAGTCAAGGATAAGCACCAAGGATTGACCGTCAGCATCCATATTCATACCCCTCCTTTATTCAAAGCTGGACACCTCAGGCCCTGCAACTGGATAAGTCAGCTTTCTTGGCAATTCATTGGCTTGCCCTCAGGTTCCAGTTACTGGGAGGATATTTTCATCAGCGGAATGATATTTATAGATCTTTACCCTAGTCTAACATTGCAGCCAACGAAACTCCCTGGATGACTAATGCAGAGGCAGGACAAACAGAAAGCAACAGGGAGAAAGCTTGCCATAAGCCAATCGCGCAGCTCTTCTTCCTGCCCCCTGCTGTGCCAAAAGAACCTTTATGGCTGTAGGCAAGGCTGCTAAACCTGGGCAGGAAAAGGGAGGCAAGACTCCAGCCAAGTCAGGAATTTATGGCCATTTGGGGAACTATGGTACCATTTGGACAAATTTTCACTTGAAACAAGTTTAAAAAAAAAAAAAAAAAACAATGTCTTGCTATTCGTCTACTGCTCTCACTTCCCAGGAAAAGCAAACCAGTGTTCTAGTTTACTCCATTCTATAGCATCGGAGAAAACGAACTTTCTCTCGTTTGCTTTGCATGCCTGTTTAGGGTTTGCAGCACGTTCACTGTAAATGAAACCATCGATAATTGGCTCCCATGTGAGCCCACAGATTCTGAGACTGGCACCCGTGCTTCTTGTCCAGCTATACGCACACACACACACACACACACACACACACCCCATCTATGCATCCAAGCTTCTGGATTTTTCTTTCACATGCAGAGGGCTCTCTGCAGCAATAAATAGTACACAAAAGCCAAGAAGGAGTGGGGTCCTTCTTTCCTGCATGATCCCTAACTACTCTCATCTTTGCTGCATCACTCTCTCAGCCAGCTCCTAGGAGAGGCCCCATTCCCTCCTACTTGACCTTGACATCATTTGATAAAGTCAAAGTCCTCCTTGAAATGCAAGCTCCCCTGCCTTCCAAGGCAGTCTCCTGATTGTTTCCCCCACATCTCTCCTTCTGTTCCTCTGCATGCCCCTCCTCATAGTTCTCCCAGAATATACAAAAATCAATCACTTCCCAATATGCAAACAAGAGGCAAAATAGGGTGGAAGAAAAAAATCCTTTGTCCAACCGCAGAAATGAATATAGAATATCTAACAATGAACTTAAGAAATATGCAAGACCTATATGAAGAAAACTTGAAAACTCTATTAAATAAAAAAACTATTTGAATAAGTAAGACAAACCTTGCTCTTAAATAAAAAGACGCATTATGAGGATGTCAGCTCTGATTTATCTAGTAACTCAATTCAACTCCAATTTTTAAAAATTCCAATACAATTTTTTTGTTTGAAAAAGAAATATTAAAATTCATCTGTAAAAATAAACATATGAGAAAAATTCTAAATAGGAAGGGTAGTTGAGGATGACTTTGTCTTACCAAATATTAAAATGTATTACAAAGCTAGTCATTAAAACAGTATAATATTAATGCTTGAAAAGGCAGTTGATTGGAACTGAATAACAAATCCAGAAACAAATCCAAACGTATGTGGAAATTTTGTATATGATAAAGACGGCATTCCAAATAATTATAAGAATAAAACAAAAAGCAAAAACAACCGATAAATATATGAATATATAAATATATGAAAAGACAATCAACTTCTCTCCTATTAAATAAATGCAGATTAAAACAATGAGATATCATTTTTTATCTCCAAAAATAAATAACTTAAAACTTTGAAAATATACAGTCTTTAAAAGGCAATGAGGAAAAAGCACACTCAGGCTTTTTGTAGTTGGGCATAAAAATTAGTACAAGAATTTTGGAGGACAATTTGGTAATGCCTATCAAAATTTTCAGTGTACTTAAGCACAGACCTAGCAATTCTGTGTCTAAGAATTTGTCCCATGAATAAACAGTACTTACACCATTACACAAATGTATATAGAAGAAAGTTAAATATACTATAACACAATGAGCTACTACCACAACCTAAATGTCTATCATAGGTTAGGGAAATTACAGTGTCATATCACGGAGGACCATGCAACCGGCAGTAAGAACGAGGTAGTTCTAAATACACAGACGTGGAGAGATGCCAAAATATACTGTAATGTGAAAAACACGAATTACAGAACAATCTGCACACTATGGTCCCATTGGTGTACAATGTTAAATATGCATACATATATGCTTATATATGTAGAGAAAAAGTGTTGAGATATATACCCAAGAAGCCATCCTAGGAGGCTCTGGGAAATGAGACACAGGATGCTAGAAGAGAAATTTTTGCTTTATACTCTTCTCTACAGTTTTAATTTTTGCTTTTTTACTATGAGTGTGTAGTAATTTTTTAATTAAAAGAAAAAACAGCATCATTCTACTTAAGTTGATATTCCCTAAGTTTCTGACCGTGGATGTCTCAAGTACAACTCAATCCAACATCAGTGTATCAAATTGATGCAGAAATGTAGAATTTTGCAGTTCTTGAACTGAAGGGAACATAGATGCCATCTAGTTCAACCTTCACTTTACATATAAGGAAACTGAGGTCCCATGGCAATTTCAAGGTAGAGCTGGGACCAGAATATTTTCCCAAATTCTCTGTCCTTATTTCAGGTCCTAATGGTACTGCATCCCCTGGTCTCCCAGAGTAGAACATGTGTAGCGTGATGTGTGTTCCTGTATTCACAGGAAAAGGCTCTCCATGGCGGCCACTGGCTCCAGCCAGCCCAGCCTCTCTTCCCAACTTCCCCCACATTCACTATAGTAGTTTTGAAGTAGTACTACACTTCTTTCCCCAGCACATTCCAGGCTGCTTAATTCCTCCTTGTCTGTGCTCCTGTCGATTCTTCCATCTCAAGGGTTCTCTATTTTGACTGCACATTAGAATCACCTGGGGAGATTTCAAAGTTCCCTGAGACCATGTCACACCCAGGCCTATCAGATCAGAATCTCTGGGGGTGGGAGGCGGGCTCCAGAGTTGTGTAAGGCAGCCAGGTGATTCCAATGTGCAGTTAAGGCTTGAGTATCTTCTTCCAGCCTCCTTTTTTTTTTTGCCAGGTAATGCCTATTAGTCCTTAAAGACCCTCTCTGGGAATGTTCCCTGATCTGACCTTGACCCCATTCATCCTGTACCATTTGCCTTTCCACACGGAATCTTTCGTGTCTGTATGCTCCTGGGGGACAATAGTAATATCTTGCTCTTTTTTGAACTGCTGGTGTTTATCACAGGTGACACAGAGTAGATGCCCAACAAACATTTGTGGAACTGAACTCCCTCCCTCACTGGCCCCAGGAATCAATTCATCTTCACATGGTCTTTCATATCAGCCCCCTCCTTTCTAAACCCACTGCCACTTCATCATCTCACCTGAACCATTACCATGGCCTTCTCACTAGGCTTTCTTTCTCCAATATCTCTCCTCTCCATTGGGTCCTTCCCATAGTCTTCCCATATCCTGGTACAGATTATATCACTTCTGCTAAAATTTGTGCAGAATCAAGTCCAAGTCCTCCACCAGATTCTCCAAATCTGGCCAGAACCTTTTTCTTTTAGCCAAATTATCATCTGAACCTTGAAATTAGCAAAGAAGATTACTGCATCCCTTTTCAAAGTCATCCCAGAGCATTATGGGAAAAAGCCTGCTTTGAGGTCATCTGATGCTCTAGAGAAATGCAACTTTTGTTTGTCTCACTATTTACCATTGCTTCCAGCCCAGCTTCTATAATGTTGGGTGTTACATGTATAAAATTGGCAAGCAACAAATGATTTCTTTTGTTCTATAGAATTGCAAATGAATTCTGTTTGGTAGAAAAAAATAGCTCCATAGGTTATAGCTTTATTTCTCTGTAGAACATTAACCAGATTCATATCTGACTATGCTGTCTTCTTTCGGCATTCCTTCTTTCATTGATTATATGTGCTTTGGTCTCTCAAATTCTTCTTTGAACCAGTTTACCACTCTGTTGGTTCTCTAATTAATGAGTTAAATAAATCTTTGACATGGGCTCACCATATATTTGTATGAGAATTTATTTTTAAACTTTAAAAAAAATTTTTATTTTGATATTTCGTACCAGAAGCTCAGCCATACCGCATATTCATGCCTAGAGGGCTTTGCTCTTGTCATTCATGCTAACTAAAAATCCCCTTCTTGACCCAACATCTTTCAAAATCTTATTCATCCTTCAAGGCTCTTCCCACAGTGCCCCTCTCTATGACGTCTTTTCTGATCTCTTAATCTAATTTATTCTGTTCTTCTGTGTTCTCACTGCAGTTGTCTTGTCTGTATTCCTGTTGTGGCAGCTCCTGTTCTGCATTCTGCCTACTCAGTCACCCATCTCTCTCCGACCACAGCATCCAGCTCAATGCCTCACCAATAAATGTTCACTGACTATTTGTTTAATTGGGAATAATCAGTCTTAAGCAACCCACTATTTCAACACTTGGCCTCAGCCAAAATCTAAGCAATCCAACAGATGATGGTTGGGGTGTTTCCAAACTTTTTTAAAAAACCACAAAAGTTGATTGAAATTGAACAGGCATTTATTGAGCACCTTCTAGGTGCCAAAAGCAAAGATGAATAAGACATGGAACTAGGTTATCCTCTCAGGAGTCACTGAACTTGCTTTCCAAGCCTTCTGTGCTCTGTTTAAAAAGAAACATTAAATCCTAAATGAGTTACTGAGAGCTGCACAGGCTAAGTTTACCAAGTGTTTTCCTTGGCCTGTGGTGTCTTCCTGAGGTGGAAGCACTGGCAGCCACAAGGGTTCTCGGCCAACTGTAGCCCCCAACCTCCCTGGGGGGGGTTGGCTCATAATGGAAGGTGGCAGATGCCCAGTGGGGGCCCTGACGGGACCCTGGGGACAGGATATGGGCTAAGCCCAGCCTCAGCCTGGGGGTGACTTCTGTGGGATTCTGTAGTAGCCATGAATTCCCAGAGTTCTTTTTACACCACAAGCCCGCAAGCCCAACTCCAAGTTTGCCACAACTATGCCGAAAGGTACAACTCTAGATTAGGCATGCTATCCAACGGCATCAAAGGGATGAGCTGGAGACTACCCAATGTCCCACCAACGTTGCAAAACAGCTCTCCACTTGCCGCTCTGGGCTTCAAAGGGATATTATGTTTTAATGAGCTGCTGTAGAATTAATCAGCTTTCACCCCTCCCAGCTGAAATTACTGACGGAAATAAGCAAACACCCCAAATTTGCTATTTCCCTTTCCCAATGCCAACACTGAGGAAACATTCCCATGTAAATCAAGGCTGGGTGTGGATGGGTTCTGGGCTCCAACAAGTCTGCTCTCCAGCCTCATAACTCAGACTCACTGCAGAGAGCTTGGCTCCACCAGGGGATGTCAGAGGTCACGAACCCTGCCCTCATCCATCCACATCCACTGTGCAGAGGGTATGACTCTTGGTGCGGTCCACCTGGACAGGCAGAGGTCATTTAGTCCATCCAAATTCCAAGGACCCAACCACACAACAGACTGGGGCCACAAGAAGCCAGTGGCTTTCAATCTCAGCTCTGCCAGTGGCTGCACTGACTTGGACAAATTATCCACCTCTCTGGGACTCAGTTTCTTCATCTTTAACAATAATAACAATAATAATAAACTCTTTATTGAGTGGCAAGTTTAGTGTAATAATTAAGAGTGCACTGGAGTCAAACAGCCTGGGTTATAACCTGACTCCATCATTTACCACCTCAACGTATCCACAGGCGCTCAGGAGAAGACTGATGCTTTCCTGGCCGGCTCTGGCTCTAAATTCCCCTGGGCTGCTCTCTGACCCCCCACTCACCACTGCAGCCCCGTAGCTGCCCCGCTGCTCTCCACTCTCCTCCAGGTGTCAATATAGACCCTGCCTCGGTCCCCAAGCCCCAACAACAGGCAGATGCTGTGTGTAACAGACTTAATTGAAGGTTTGGGAATTAGCACAACCCAACAGAGGAAACAAGTGAAAATTCATTGGACCTTGTCCCCAGCACATGGAATTTCTTAACTACTATTCTTCTCTTTACACTTTGGCCAGCTGTCATTTTTCCTGGGCACCTTCTGTCTCCTTGTATCATAACAGGGCTTTCATCATTGTACCTTCTTTGCTGAGTTTTGCACCCATTTACCAGCTCATCCACCAAAAACTCAGAATACCTGTTATTGTACAATGGAAACCAGGTTAGTTCTCTTTTTGTTTGAAATGTCTTCCACCTACAACAGCATTCTTTAAAGTGGGATCTGCTCAGTGGTGTTGGTCCATGAATTTTGGTTCCCAGTCCATAACAAGGTAAGGACAGGTTTTAAGGTTTTATAGCAACTTGACAGAGTAATTTTGTGTCTGCTGTATCTAATAATAAAAGAAAAACAGGACTTTTCCATTGTATGTCTTTTTTATTTCATGTTTTTAATTACACATTTTATTGTATTTTACAAAAGTGCCAGTCCACAATGGATTGAAATTTTAAAAGCTGATCCTTCACCACGGGACATTTGAGAAGCTCTGCTCTAGACTGGCCCAGGAGGTGTGCCTTACGGAAACAAAATATCCCATTACTGTATATTCCCAAAGAAAAGGGCAGTTTTCCCACTCAGGGATTCTGCTACTCTCCTAGGGCAACTGGATTAACTCATAAAGTATTCTTTTGCCTCCTCATCAGTCACGAAAAAAATCAAAACATAACTTGCCAGTCATTGCAACTTATAGGGCAAGAGAAGAATGTAATGATAATAAAAATTCCCATTTGTACCACCCATTAGTGTTCATAAATCATGTTCCCATGCATCATTTCATTTGATCTTCATGACATCTCAATCAAGCAGCATTCGTATGCTTTCTACTTTATGGATGAGGAGGCCGAGGGGTTGAGAAGTAAAGCGTCTTGCCCAAGACACTTCACCTAAAATATGAGACCAGGATTCAAAGCCAGGTGCTTTGATTCCAGCCTCCGTGCCCTACCAGGACGTCACAATGTGATAACAATCCCTGGACTACTCTGGAGGAGTGTCTATGAGACTCGAATAGATACCCAAATTCATTTAATCCTCATCAGCCATCTCCAACTAAAACTAGCCCGCACATTTCCAGCTAGTTAACAAAAGTAGCTGGATTTTATTCTCTTGTCATGTTGTAACACCCAGAGATACACGTTACCCTCACTTTGCTCCTTTCCAGTTCCCTTTACAGCCTTACCTACCCGGCTGCTATCACCTTGATTCAGAAGAAAATGGGTCAGGAGTTGCCAGGGACCAATTTCAAGAACAAAAAGCAAAGCTCAGACGGGAACCTTGAGCTTTCCCAATGATGTCCCTGCCTTGAACCCAGCCATGTAATATGTGCTGTTTTCTAACAAGGCAAACACTCTGGGTTGACCTTAAATAGCTTCATGGGGGCACAGCCACATGCTGACAAAAGAGATGGCCAAAACAACTGTGAGGCAAGAGTTTAAAAACAATTATGGTTTTAATCTGATTAAACTGTTGCCCAAAAGAAAAACAGAGGGGTTTTAGAACCCTATTTCTGTAATTCTGATTTCTTCCATTTTTATAGCATATAAATAATTAAAATTATGCCCACAATACATTTGGCTTCATTCAGCAGGCATATTGAAGAATATTACATTTAGTAATTTACATATACCAGAAACATAATACATTAGATTATCCAGAAAGCTAAGAGCAGCAGGCCAACATGGACTAATCTCTTATGTAATGTCTGCAATAGCCGATTGCAGGCACATAAAGAGAGCTTGGATTTTCCTAGGAACCATTTTCTTGCAAATGAAACATTTAATTAAGGAGCCAAGTCCATAAATAGACCGTTAACACTGGGAGGGGGGATGGATGCAGCTATATTGCTGGATTAGCAGGGGAATAGCTTACAAGAAATTCATCAATGCCATAGATAATTAATTACAGCTCACCTTCTCCCTACACAGCCATGCCTTTATCAGCCAGCGTTGGGGAAACAGCAGATGGCAGACCAAATACAGTATGCAATTTTCTGTCAACTCATTACTTACAGAATCACGGGTTAGGTATGAGACCCCTGGAAGGTCACCTAGGCCATTCCCCTGTGCCCATAACAATCTGCACCAAAATCGTCTTGGTCACATGAGTACATATCTCCCTTATTCAGAAAGCATCCCCAGAGGAAGGGATGTCACTGTCTGCAGAAGCCTTGAATTCCAGAGACTTTGAGCCCTCCCACTGGGAAATGTTCCCCAAAAACTAAATTTCTCAGGGCCTTTTGCTCATCAATATTTGGACTAGTGTCCCCAAGTGGTGCTGAAGTTCCCATATCTGCTTGACTGCTGTGCTGTAGGCGCTCAGGGTCCCTTACTGCCTCTTTGCTGGATACCAGATGGACAGTACAACAGGGAGGCTTGTCCCCAGGGTATTTCTGTAAAAGATTCAAAAGACAACTGAAAAGTTTCAAAAGGCTTCATGACCATTTTAAAGCTGTTCACTTAAGATGAAAGTATTTGAAAGTTGATGACTTTATTTTTATCCGTATGTATCAGGGTTGTTCTGTTACGCCACAATCAGTCGCGCAGGGAAAATGAAGCTTATTCCTCAAAAACGCTCTGCTCTTCGTGGGTCCCTGCCCAGCTAGGTAACTGGGAAAACCGAGGCTTGAGTAATAACACTCTTTCAGTCCCATCCCTTGGAAAACATCCACTTAGACACTCAGTCTTTTCAGTATCAAATTCCCTTTCGAGGCTCCTTCAGTTGTTCCCTTTCAGATGAGTCAGTGTACTCAGATGAATTTTGGTCTCTCTGATATCATCTCCCCTTTGTTTCCTAAGATGTTTCTTGATACATGAAGGGGTCACTTTATCCTCTTGCCAGCAGTGAAGAAGTTTCTCTGGATACTCCCTGGTCCCAGCTGTTTATCACCCAGAACAGATCCGCACCCTAGAGTTATGACAGTAGAGGAGAGAATGACTAACGGTGTGCTTCTTTTTGGGTGTGGTGGGGGGGAGAAGGGGCACTGTCATTTGAGGCCAACATGCTGACACCACTGGAGTGTGTGATCCCTGCCCACTGCAGACTCTCCACTCTGACCACATGCCTCTAGTATGTCAATAGACCCTCTCAGCCCTCCCCCACGCCCTCACCAGGTAGGTGGATGTTTCTGGGCTCCTTGAAAGCAATAGTCAGACCACGGTTACCAGGACCTCAATGACCTCTGGTTTTTCAATCTATTCTTCTGCTGTTTCCTAGCTTCCTCCTCACCATAACTCCCAAGCCATGATGGAGTCTCCTAGAGACTTGACTTGCTCTCGCTCTCCCTCTCTCTCTCTCTCACACATACACACAGACCACTCACGAAAGCACACGACCAGCCCACTAGCCCAGTGTTCTCATTCTCACTCATGCTTATCCAGGCACAGAGGATGGGGACCGAAGCGGGTGAGAGAAACAAAGACCCTTAAGTCTGCCTTCCTCCTCTACTGGATCCCATTCTCCTTCCCACATTTGCTCAGGGAAGAGGGGCAACTAACCCTTTTACTCCAGCATGTCTTCCCCTAGTCTAAGGTCCCAACCTCATGGCCTAGCCATCATGGCAGAAGGGGCATCCTCTTTACATATGGAGGCACCTCAATGATCTAAACTCTACAATTGTAGTGACGCTTCAACTGCAAGTTCACTTGCAACTAGAAATCACTGAGGATAAAAACAGGGGATTTGCTATCTCAGGATGTGCTCTCCTTACACCTAGTTTTCCTCTGTAAATCCTGTGGCTCCTAGCCAACTACCTCCATATGCATGCAAATACACCCAGTCATGCACCACATAATAGACATACACACATACACACAGTCCTTGTTACCTTCGATAAGAGAAAATGGCACCACCAAGATTTAGACCAGCACATTGTCCTGGTTTATTACTAGACCAAGGAGCAGGAGTGAATCCTTTAATTCTTCTCCAGAAAATTTCTCACCATGGTAGAGTCATCAAGCTCATGGAGACGGTTGGTTCATTTCATTATTATTTATTTTGAACCTTGCAGGCTTATGATATCCCACTGTATGTGAAAAGTGTGTCAAATGCCTTCATGCAATGTTACCATTAGACTCCAAAACACACACACACAGAATTTTTTTATAACTGGATCTCAAATGGATGTGTTTTCAAATTCCATTACCTTATCAATTGTGTCTGTGAACTCATAATCAAACCTATGCATATCTCTAGCACATAGCCCACAGTAGGCTCTCAAAAAACGTGTGATGGATGAAATTGAACCCTCAGTGTAATGCCACAGCAAGGGGAGGAAGCAACATCTGTGACAGATCTTACCGTGTCCTACAATTCCCAGAAATATGAGATCAAACCTCTTCATCATAGGGGGTTTCGTGGGGAATTTTTTTCCTCAGCTATTTATTTACTGGCTGGCTTTTCATCATTATGTGTGGAATATACAGCATTGTGGAGAGATTTAAGGGACAGATTTTAATCTCAGCTGCAGGGCATGCATCAGTGCTTATCTCTAAGTGGAGGTGTGTTTTATGTGGTCATTGTTTCATGTGATCACAGGGCCAGCCAAATGACTGCATACCTGAAGCCCAGGAGAAAGAGAAACCTTGGGGGAGTAGAAGGAACTAGAACAGAGGGCAAAGTGCCTGAGACAAATGTGTGTGTTACAGACTCTTAAACCATGGCACATAAATTCAATTAATCTCAAACACGGTTGGTGGAAATGAGGAATTTGAGCCCAAGATGGGAAATCTCATTGGCATAGCAGATCCCGCAAACCATGGTGCTCCCCTAGGTGTGAACACGTAAACTCAGAAGCGAGATTCTTCCCTGGAAACCCGATCCCTCCACACCCTTCCTCTGCATTCCAGGCTGAGAGAGGAGCTTCAAGGATGAAACTGAAGGTACCCACAAGATACGGTTTAAAGTTGCCACCAGCGGCACCTCAGTGACCTCTCCCTGCCCCCTGAGGCCCAGCCAAGCTGGCTTTCTCATCAGGGCTGTGAGGAGGAGCCCAGCTCAGCTCCAATGGCAGCAGCTCCTATTACAGGGCCAAGGAAGGCCCTACTTAATGTCCCGGCGGCCTTTGACACTTGATCCTCAGTCACTGTCTTCCACTGACCTAATGGGCCAGAATATGTCTTTCAGATTGAAAAGATATTTTTGAACTTGAGACCTCATCTGTTTTCTTCCAGAGAAGACCCATTATAAGTGGCCCTCAACTGTGTTCCTTCATTCACTTATTTGGTGTCTATTAATGGCCTGTTCTATCAGGTAGGGTGTATGACGATAATTAAAAAACAAAACTCTCGTAAGGTTTGTATCTATTTTTGCCAAAATTATCTTCAAAGGAGATGGGAGATGATATACGGAGACAACTGCTGAAACACAGCCTTAAAAGAACACTGGACCAGGATCATTCCACTCCTCACCCACCTGGGTTTGGAGTTGAAGAGCATGACTAAGTGGAAAAGCAACCCAGCCATCACAGACCACTTCCCCTGCTGACCTGTGATCATAAATCAGGAAACAGATCACAGCCTGAGGATGTTCTGGGAAGTCAGGAGGAAGTGTTAGGGCCAGGTGGCGCACTCTGGTCCTGCCTGCTCGTCTCTCTAATCCTTCTTGTACTATTTGCACATATGTGTAGTGAGTTGGATAGTGTCCCCTAGAAACTCTTGTCTACCCAGAATCTCACAATGTGAACTTATCTGGAAATAGGGTCTTTGTAGACGTAATTAGTCGTAGATCTCAAGATGAAATCACCTTGGATTTAGAGTGGGCCCTAAATCCAATGATTGGTGTCCTTATAAGAAGAAGAGAGGACACAAGACATATAAAGAAGAAGGCAATGTGAAGATGGAGGTGGAGATTGGAATCTGTCTACAAGCCAAAAAATGACAAGCATTGCTGGCAATCACCAGAAGCTAAGAGAAAGGCAGGACAGTTTCTCCCTTAGAGACTCCAGAAGGAATCAACCCTGTCCACCTTGATTTCAGACTTCTGGGACTCCAGAACTCTGAAAGAATGCGTTTCTGTTGTTCTAAGCCACCCAGTTTTTGGTCATTTGTTGCCACAGAGCTAGGAAACTAATACAATATAGGAGCCACCAATATACGTCAGCACTAGATCTGCCTCCCTCTTGTCATTGTCTTCCACTGAACAGTTCCTGCCACCTAAGCTCCAAACATCATATTTTGAGACTAGAGGTGGACAAGAGTCAGGCAACCATCCCCGTTTCCCTACTCAGTGAGGTCGAGGGCCCAGGTGATTCTGGCTTGTAAGAGCCAATTATATACATCTCTTCCCAAATCCATGTTCAGCCACATCATGTTGGTACCTTGAAATTTAGCCACAGTGGAGGTATATTTACACCATGGAAATTGGTGAACACTCACATCAGGGCTTTTCTCCCAAGAGAGCCAATTGTTAAACACTCACCAACACACTGTTGTCCCCTTGTGTTTTAGCTACTTTCCCAACTCTCTTCATAGCTCTACTCTGCCCTATTCCTGCCAGAGGATGAGGGGGTCAGGAAAATGACACTCATGTTATTATAACAAGCTGCAACCTTCTCCTTACGAAGAAGGCAATCGTTTAGCTCCATTTTCCTCTGAGCTCTGACCGTTACTCTGTGTATTATTGTATATGAGGTCAACCCCCCATGGGCATTTGATTATTTATAACTTCAGAAAGTTTCTTTTGCACAGTTATTTGCCATGCTTTCATCTGCAACAGGCAGCATTTGACAGAAATATGGAAAATGGCCTGAACCTTAAATGACAAACAGATGAGGAGGTCTGATGAAAATCACACATGTTTGAAGACCATGTGTTTTCACGTGAAATATATATGGGATTTTTAATTGATATTGACTTTAGCTCATGGTAACATTTTTAGCTATCTTAATTAGTGGGTTACAAGAAACAGTAAAGGAAGGAATGTAATCAAGGTGACCCTAGAGAAAACCTGGCTTTGAGTGACCTCTCCTTACCCTCACGTCCACCCCCAACCAAATCTACATTATCTTGTTGAAAAGGAAGTGTTCTCTCGTCCAGCATGTCCCTCCAACCACAATGCAATGTTAGCAGCCCTGCCTGACTTTTCATCTTCTCTAGTCATGTAGCATCCTAAAAAGACATTGTGGCATTCATTTTTAGGTGGTCATTAATGCTGTTCTCCGAATATTCCCAGTTGTCTGCCCTTGAGGCACATGCTAGGACTGCACCTTTTACCTCGCTGTTGTTGGATGGGTCCAGAGGAGTAGTTCTGGTTAATGAGTTAGGAAAGACTGTGGCACATGTCATTTTCTGGGCCAGAGCATTTAATTTCCAGTGTAATAAGTCTCAGAGCTTTCTTTCCCTCAGGCAGAGTCACCCACAACATTAGAGATGGAAGTCACCCCACCAGCCTGGGTTCTAGAGGACTACTGAGTCCCAGACACCTGAAATGGACATGTAAGCACACGAGATGTAACACTGTACTGTTTATGTCACAGACATTTGAAGGCTATTTGTTACCACAGGAAAACTCAGCCTATCCTGACTGTGAGTCCATCCCTCCCTGCAAGAAAACCAAGGGTCAAATAGTGCCAGGGCTCAGCTCTGGTCAGGGCCCAGGAAACGAATACTGAGGGTCACAGACCCCCACCACTTTAAAAAGCATAGAAGGTGAGACCTGAGATGGACTTACAATTATGAGATGAAGGCCAACCCCTCCATTGACCCCCTGAGGAATCTGAGGCCCAGCGGTGGACCTTTCTTGCCTTATATCATCCAGCTAGTTAGTGGTCTTTTGCATACACCACTTCTTCCACTAAGGAACTAAATTTCCTTGATCCGATCACAATTTCTCTAGATTTCAGTATTCTCATCATTTAATCCCACCTAGAGGTTTCATATGGGAGAGAATAAGATCTGCAGTCAGACTGGGTGACTCAGCTCTGTGACTTACCAGCTGTGAGCCTCACTCAAGCCCCTTAAAGCTCTGTTGGCCTCGAGTCCAGCACCTTCTGAGAGGTGATGGTAATAGGGTTATTGTGATGACAACTAAATGAGATCTATTTAAAATGCTTAGCACGGTGCCTAGAACACACAACTGCCCAATAATCATTAGCTGTTATTACATTCTTGGGGTTCCTTCTGTGTGCCACCCCCAAGGAGGCAAACTGGGACCACTAAGAAAACTTCACTAGCCACTTGAAGTATCCCCAAAAGAAAAGGTGCTGACCTTTCTTAGAAACTAAAAAGTACTAAGCACATTCGATGGATTGTTCTATTTGGATAACTCCAAATGTTGCTATCCATTGAAGAGAGTGGGTTGTTTTGCCCAAATTATTCAGACAATTACCTCAGCTCTCCCCTTGCCTTAGCTATAAAGCCCAGGGCAGCAACAACTGATTTATTAGTCTTCATCATCCCAGGAGACTGTACGTTCTATTTTAGCATTAAAAAGAGGAAGATATCCCTTGGAAAGCTGGCAAAGGCCCAGGAAAGAATGAAATTTTTCTTCTGAATGCCATTTGATCCTAAAATGCCAACTCAAAGATTGTTACCCGGGGAACGGTGTGTAGCTGTGAGTGTTGTTTGAATATCAGAAGGGACAAAGTCCAAATTACAAAACACGATGTGCATTTGCAAGGCAATGTTCTTATTTACTTTCCCTCTAATCCCTAGTGAAGTAATGACCATCTCTAGGATGTTTTTGGCCAAAGAAAATGCCAGCACTGGGTTCCAACCATAGGAATCTAGCTAGCCACAGGTTACCACTTGAAGATCCCTGAAAAACACAAACTTATCCCCCTCAAAAGGATTTTTACCTTCTAAAGAAAATCCTTTTCAAATGGTAAAAGACTTCTCATCCCAATTAGAAATAAGACTTGAATGAAAAGATGTTCATCATCACTGATCATCAGGGAAATGAAAATCAAAACTACACTAAGATATCACCTTACACCAATTAGAAGGACAAAAATAACTAAAACAATAGTAACAAATGTTGGAGAGGTTGGATAAAAAGGAACCCTCATACACTGCTGGCGGGAATGCAAACTGGTGCAGCCACTATGGAAAACAGTATGGCGATTCCTCAAAAATTAAAAATAGAACTATCATACGATCCAACTATCCCACTATTGGGTATCTATCCAAAGAGCTTGAAGTCTGCAATTCCAAAAGTCCCACGCACCCTAATGTTCATTGCAGCATTATTTACAATAGCCAAGAGGTGGAAGCAACCTAAGTGCCCATTAACAGATGAATGGATAAAGAAGATGTGGTATATATATACAATGGAATACTACTCAGCCGTAAAAAAGAACAAAATCATCCCATTTGCGACAACATGGATGGACCTTGAGGGAATTATGTTAAGTGAAATAAGCCAGATAGAGAAGGACAATCTCTGTATGACTCCACTCACATGAAGAATTTAAAAATGCAAACAAAGAGAACAGATTAGTGGCTACCAGGGGAAAGGTGAGGTTGGGGGTGGGCACAAAGGGTGAAGGGGTGCACCTACAACACAACTGACAAACAATAATGTACAAATGAAATTTCACAAGATTGTAACCTATCATTAACTCAATAAAAATTAAGCTAAAAAAAAAAAAAGACTTGAATTATAAGACACACTGAGAAAAGCAACATTTAAGTGTTTCCTGATTTAAGCAGATTCTTTCCTGAAATGAGACAGGTGGAAAGAGAGCATTGTATGTACCTCGGGTGTAGGGAAGGAAGGAAGGTGCCATGGAAAGGAATCCTGGCGCTGGTGTGGTAGATGATTTTTACCCACTTCACAATTTGCTTGCCCTTTGTTAGGAGACATTTACATTGTAAAGGAAATCTCCATCTGTAAAGGTGTCTCCCTCTCTGTACGAGGAAGAAGGGGGGATGACCTTATCTCTAGAAACTCTTAATCAATGCCAAAGGCAAGGACTTAAATCTGCATCTTGTTTACTGTACTTGTGTGGTAATCTCCCATGATCGACTCCCCCTCCACCCCCAACATCCTCCTTTGCCTT
This sequence comes from Equus asinus, assembly GCF_041296235.1. Lineage (NCBI taxonomy): Eukaryota > Metazoa > Chordata > Mammalia > Perissodactyla > Equidae > Equus > Equus asinus. Next base: position 45,394,684 of record NC_091795.1, on the reverse strand, counting down.
TAGCTGAAGATGATATTTAAGGTGGTGGCTTCAGCCATTTTGGCGAGTTGCTCAGCTTGCCTAAGCCCCTCCCATGTATATATGTTATAAAGCTTTGTTTAATTTTCTCCTGTTAGTCTGTCTCATGTGAATTTAATTCGTTCTCTGGCCAGAAGTACCCACAGTGTGTAGAGGAAATGTCTTCCTCCCCTACACCAGCAATCATAGCCGTCTAATGACGCAATGATTGTTTTGAAAGGTAGTAAGCTCCCTATCACCACAGGTATTCAGGAAGGGATATTTAGAAAGGTATCAAGTATTGCCAGATAAAATACAGAATGCCCAGTTCAATTTTAACTTCAAATAAAACCACAAGTACTTTTTTAGTATAAACAGATCCTAAATGTTATATAAGACAAACTTGTACTAGAAAAGTATTTGTAGTTGATCTGAAATTGGAATTTAACTAGGTGCCCCCTATTTTTATTTGCCAACTCTAGCCACCCTGAGTATGGGAAGAGCAATCTGGGCTATGATTTTACCATTCTTTTGAAGATTATAGGAAGGTATGCTGACTGAGACTGAGGCTGTTGTTGGTCTAAATGAAAAACATCATTTTTCTAAAGAAAAACTGCCGTCCCGAGTCTCTTAGAGCTAATACAAACTACCCAGCTGTTCCAGCCGGGGCTGTCATTACAGAGCTCAATAAAATGGATCCTCTCCAGCGCTGGGGGATTGAGAGCTGCAGGGCTTCCTCACGCAACAATGAGAACTTGTCGCTTTTGTTTAGTAAACATAATGCCTGACACCAGCCGCTCCCCTTGGCTTGTTTATATCTGGCTGCACTGCCAGCCAGGGGCAAGGCCTGTGGCTCCATGGTCAGGGATCTTGTTAGAAAGAAAGCAAAGACTATAGTTGTTCCCTGGAGAAAAGACTACGAGCCAATCAGAAAAGAATTCATGCAAAACCTCCTGCTTCCCCCCAAGACCCACATCCCTGCCCGTGCCACCTGGTGGGAGAGGAGGCTTCATCATCTGGCCTCTTTCCCTGGCCCCCACCCTGAGCAGTGTGCCCTCAACTCAAAATCGCATCTGTTTCTCGGCCTGGCGGGCCCTCTGTCAGCTGGCCCACCACATCGCCACATTAAAGAATCCTAAACTGAAGCAGAAAGTATTGGGACGTAATTCTGAATGTCCTGCCCTTCATCAGTTTAAGCCAGATGCTTGCCTCTCACCAGCTCAGCCCACCGAGGGAGGCTGACAATAACCCTCAGTCAAATCATTAATGCTGTAAAAGCTTCCAAAACCTCATGGTCTTAACAAGGGAAAACGAACATGAAGCAAGCCTGGAAATCCTAGCCCGTCTTCCCTGGCTCTCCCCACACCCAGAGCCCCGTTTAAAACTGGTTCTCTGCACCTGAGAGTCATTCCTCAGAGGACCCGTGAGAGAAAGTGGCATTGCCTCTGGTGCTGGGGTAAGGCAACACCACCCAGCTACTGCTGTGTCAGTCCAGCTCTGCATTTCTCCACAACATCCCAAAGAACAAAGAGGGTGGCAGTGGAGGACACGCCTGGCTTTGGAAAGAGGCTAAAGAGAGAGGGGAGGGAGAGCGGACCCATTTCAACCTGCAAATGGCCAAATCCATTCATTAACTAGCAGAATGGAAGCAGGGGAAGCTGATTTGTTCCAAACATGTATCCAGAACCCCCATTCACCTGCTCCAAAGCCAACCGATGTTGAGCAGCCAGAGTCTAAACCCATCAACTTCATGGCTCAGACCAAGCCATAGAGCAGAGCCGAAAACAGACTGTATTCATCTATCTATTCAAATAGCCAGCTTGGTTGGGCTGCCACAGAGATGGCTCTGGGTAGCTGTCTCATAGAAAATAGCTTCCTGTCTGTGGCTCTGGAGAGGCCAGGGAGCCAAAATTCCAACTTTGTTCCATCAAGCACCTGAAAATGGAAAATGAGTTAGAAAGATGTTTGAAGAGTATGCTTTTGTGCTTTGGGGGGACCTACAAACTCAACAGGAATCCATGTGGGCTGAGTTTCCCAGAGGACGCCTCAAAGAAGCATTTATTTTAAGACCATGATAGTGCCATGATAACTATGTTTCTTTTTACATCGGTGCCAATCTTCCTCCATTTTGTATGTGGGATGCTGCCACAGCATGGCTTGACGAGATGTGTGGAGGTCCACACCCAGGATCCAAACTGGTGAACCCTGGGCCGCCAAAGTGGAGCTCACAAACTTAACCACTATGCCACCAGGCCAACCCCAATGATGACTACATTTTATCCAGCTTCAGCCAGGCCCATGGAGAAAGACCCAGGTTGGGGCACCTACTCCCCAGTTGCTTCTCTAGTGATGCTGAGGTTGGCTGGGAAGCTCCTCATCCCCATCCTGATTTGCTATCCCCTTCCCCTCACCTCCACTCCCACCCCACACACACACACACAAAAAAAAAAAAAACCCTTACTTTCCACTTTTCCCCTCCTAAGTCATCTTAGCCAGTGTGAAAATATGGTCATGTCACCATAAAATGGGAACTGGTGTCCCACTACCTCAGCTTACCACCATCTGTGCCAAAATTAAAACAAATGGTTTTAAAAAGAAAATCAAGGAGGCCAGCAGCCCAGTGATGTAGTGGTTAAGTCTGTGTGCTCTACTTTGGCGTCCCAAGGTTTGCTGGTTCAGATCCTGGGCGTGGACCTCCACACCACTCACCAAGCCATGCTGTGGTGGCCTCCCACATACAAAATAGAGGAAGATTGGCACAGATGTTAGCTCAGTGACAGTCCTCCTGAAGCAAAAAGAGGAAGGTTGGCCAAAGATGTTAGCTCTGGGGCAATCTTCCTCATCAAAAAAAGAGATAGAGAGAGAGAGAGAATCAAGAGAGAAAGGAGTAAGTGACAGGCGACCAAGGGTTAAAAAGGGCAGGATGAAGAGCAAGGAAATGGGTGAGAGGGAAATGGAGAGGAAGTAGAAAGAAAGAAGAAAGGATGGGAAGGGAGGCTGGCAGAGGAAAGAGAGGATGATAACTGTTCTCCCTCACCTCATCTTTCCTGAGAAGAAAGTTTTACTCATAAAAGGTGGAGATATCCCCAACTCTCGGGCTGTCCAGGGGCTGCAGTGTTCCTGCCTCCAAGTCCCAGTAGGAACAAAGGGGGCAGGAGATGAAGGGGCACCCTCCATGCAGTTCCAGGGGAAAGGGGCCATGAAGGGGCCAGGGAAGGGCACTGGGGGAACCCAAGGCCCACTCAGATATGGGTCACAGGGGCCCGGGGCATTTACCCACACCCAGGACAAGTGGTGACTCGGAGTAGGAGGGACGAATGTCATTTTCTAGGCTACCTCCTTCCCAGGTCTCATATTTTTTAGGGGTCTTTTCTTGTTCTCTTCACTGACTTCCTGCCATTAGGATCTCCCAGTAGGTTTTGCCTCATTGGGACACGGCAGGAGACCCCCACTGGCAGTCCCTTTTCAAGAGTTGTAGAAAACTGGAGTAAAGAAAGACATCGAAGAAGGCCAGCATGGAACAGCCCTGCAGTCCATGTCCTTCATCTGAAGAGAAGAATTCAACAGTAGGGCTCCCAGTAGACTCAACCCCATCCCTACCCCAAATTGCTACCCTAAGCAAATTGCCACCCTCACAGAAATTCCACCATTTACCATTTATCAGTTACTAATGTTTTATTGTGAACTGATGTGTCTGACTGCACAAGAAGGGAAAGAGGTGTATGAGACCCTCCCCACCAAGAGGTTCGAGGGCCTTGGGCCATACTTGTGCACCTGTAAGTGCCTATACACACACATTCATATGTATCATACATTCACACAACCTTTCCAATTAGTATGGCTATGAACTTAGTGGTGTGAAACAATCACTTATGATGCTCATGAATTCTGTGGTCAGGGATTCAGAATAGAGTGGGGACAATGTCTCTGCTCCATGATGACTAGGCTCTCAGCTGGAAGACCCAAAGGCTAGGAGCTGGAATCATCTGGAGCCTCACTCATTCACATCCCTGGCAGTTGATGGGGGCTGATGCTGAGATCTTAGGTGGGTATTGTCAGCCACAACACCTAAGCATGTCCTCTCCTTGTGGCCTGGGCTTCCACATGGTGGCTGTGTTCCCAGGATGAGCACCCCCTGATAGAAAGCCCGTCAGAAGCCTTATCCCTTTATGACCTAGCTCAGAAGTCACACAGCTCCCCTCCTGCCACATTCTATTCACCAAGGCAGTCACAGAGGCCCTCCCAGTTGCAAAGGTAGGTGATGATGCCCAAAACTATGTCTCTGGCCCATTCCTCTCTCCTAAATTCTGGATCTGATCACCCAATGGCCTATTAAACATGTCCACCTAATTGGTTATCAAACTTCCTCCAGGTAACGTAGGCTCAACACATCCCATGCTGAACTCACTGTCTCTGCCCTGTTCCTCCTCCTGAGGGAAAGTTGTTCTTCCAGGTCACAGAGCTATTTGTTCTATTCTCTCTCTGGACATGTATCTACCTCTTTTTCTGCCCAAAATATGTGCTTTCCCAAATATTTCGTGCAGCCCATTCATTTCTTATGTCCATATTAGATATGGAAAAATCAAATATCATCAGGTAAGGATGGTGATCATATTCCAAAATATCAGGGAGGTTTTTGCAAGGGAAAAAATTTATTTACATAATTCTGAGGCTATGCCGCAGGAAACTTGGTGAAGTAGAAAAATGCCACTATGGAAAGGTGGAATCAGAAAGGTCATGGGAGAGAAGGTAAGGAACAAGAGGAGGAAGACTTGGGGTCGGGGGTGAGGGGGCGGAAAAGAGTAATTATCAAAGTCTCTCCACATCTTGAGACCTCACTCGCATAAGGAAACAGCTCCTGGAGAACCAGACATGCCTGTAATAAAGGTCTCACTCCCAGCCTCGTACGTTTTTCTGAAACAGTCACTCTCTCATGAGCGCTACTGATAGTTCCCTTCTTTGGGGTACCTGTCTCAGATCACCCTTGCTAGTGAAACATTCAACTCAGACTCCCAGGCCATCAACCAAGGATTGGCAAACCGCAGCCCAGACCAGATCCAGCCTACCACCTGTTTTAGTATGGTGCCCAAGCTAAAAATGGTTTTTACATTTTTAAATGGTTGGACAGCATCTAAACGAGAATAATATCTCATGACACATGAAAATTATATGAAATTGAAATGTTAGCATCCATAAAGTTTTGTTGGAACACCCCCATGCCAGTTTGTTTGCATATGATCTATGGCTGCTTTCATGCTACAAGGGTAGAGTTGAATAGTTGCAACAGAGACCATATCATCCATAAATCCTCAAATATTTACTATCCAGTCCTTTACTGAAAAAATGTACTAATCTCTGCCTTAAATCCACCCAAGTTACATTTCTCCCCTCCCTCAACTTCCTTGGAAGAAACCATACAAACCCTCGCTATCTATTAGACACTCTTCCTATCCAGCCCCAGCATCCTTAGTTGGGTCAAATGGGTTATGTACAGCCAATTTACATTTACCACTCTTGTCCACTTTGCCCACAAAGCCCTTTGCAATCGCCCCTGCCTACACTGGACTTTTTCTTTCTCTGAAATCCACCTGTTGTACTGCTAGCTGGTGTGACCATTTACTACATTACAGTCTTTATGTTTTGTTTTGTTAGCACTAGAAATTCCATGAAGTAGGTTCTCTGTGTTACTCAATTTAATATACATGGTTTGAGCTCTTGGTTTGAGCAAAGCACTGTAGAGAATTTGAAGAAGCTTAAGACACAATTTCTGTTTCCATGGATTTATAATCTAGTGAAGGGAAAACAAATTAATTTTTATGAGGTGCACACACATGTACACACTATATATATATTCATGGATATGAGAGTTCAAAAGAGGGAAAGTTCTCACTCACTTGGGACAGAGAGAGTGGGAGCCAAACCAAGAACCAGCATGCACCTTCAGGAGTCAACAGAGGGCAGGGAAGTCGACAGGAATTATGAACCCCAGGGAGACAGAAGTCACCCCTGAGTCAGCTACCCCTTCCCACCTAGGGAGTTTCCTTCAGGTTAGAAACTTGGAGGGTGCAAGCTTCCTTTCAACAGGAGAGATGTTTCCTTGCCTTGCCAGATGTATCGTACAGGACCAAGAGCTAGAGCGAGGGCCCGAGATTGACAAATCCAGGGAGTGAGACTTTGGCTGCAACATAAAGAAAAACTAATATTCAGAATTGTTCAAAGATGACACAGATTGCCTTAAGAGAATATGAGTATCCTCCCACTAAGAGAGATTAAATATACACTAGATGCTCATCTAAAGAGCATCCAGGCAATTGTTGGACTGGCCCCTGTAATCTAAAGTATGATTCACAGACCAGCAGCATCTTCATCTCCTGGGAGTCAGATGCTATACAGATTCTCAGCCCTCACACTAGAATTACTGCATTAGGATCTCTCAGACTCTAACTTAGAATTAACTAGACCTCCAGGTGATTCATAGATACAGCAAACTTAGAGAAGCATGAACTAGACACCTTTTGAACTTCCTCCCAACCCTGAAAACCTCACCTTCAACATTAGGAGCTGGGACACCTTGAGAGACTAGACATTAGTAATGTCATTATGGATAACATCTTTGCTGCTGCTTTAAAAGAGATTCCCCAAAACTACCTATGCACTCTCAGATATTCAGTATCATTAGGCCTATCCTGTTGGCAGGGACATCAAGTTTGAGGACTAAAGAGATTAGGGAAATCCCACAAATAAGACTTTCTAAATGGCGTGCTGTTACAGACATTTGATTTTTCATATGTGCTCGATTCCAACAGGCCATCATGCTAATGACTCCAACCAGTGCTTTCTTGGTTCTTACCAGACCCATCCTACATGCTCAGTCACAGCTAAGAGGGGTCCTGTGGCCTGTTCTGATCCAACTCCAGGAGAAAGACGAGTTCCTGGGAGCCTGTGTGATCCTAACAACCGACATCTTGGGGCCTACCGCATGTCAAATCCCATCCGAGTACAGCTCCCCACTCTCAATATCAGAAGGAGAAAGGACGGCAGAGGACTTGTGCGATCCCTTCCCAGTCTCCCCACCCCCACCCACATCATATTCTGCACACATGCTGAAGCATTAGCATCGGCTGATTTGGAAGGAATATTGGAAATGAAGTGATAGCAGAGTAAATGTCAATGCATTCAGTGTGACACCGTGAGCACCAGATCTTAAACAGCTTCATCATTGTGGCATTTACTGTATCCTGAAATAATATTAATCCCACTGTTGTCCTTCTTGATGGAATCATCCATGAATATGGTTTATGGGCCTGGCCAAAGTGATAATAGGTTAAAAGAACAGCCTATCCAGTGTTCCACTAAATTAAGGTCGCTTCATGGAATTTAATGAAACAAGTGCTGCATGGGGTTTTCAAAGGACGTTCTTGTAATTCATGTCTATTTAGGGCTCCTGATAACCAGAAACCTAATTTCTTAGAATAAAATAGCTTTTCAAAAGCCTGGTCATATAGAAGAATAAAAAAGAAAAAACTTTAAAGGCCAATAATAAGCCCCAACTGTAATATTTTGTTATTTCAAATCCAAAGTTTAAGCAAAAAAAAGTTGGGAGGGAGGCAGTGAGACATTCTGAATAAAACCAAATATGAAAATCAATCAGATTCGTGCGTCATTCTGCAGTTGAGTGCTGAAATAAGGATCTTGTCCTATCCACGCCCTTTAGTCACATACCTAGGGAAACAAAAAGATCTTGGAATACAGAGAAGACCACAGCACACTGGAAATGATGAGAATGAAAGAACTGTTCAGACTTTGAGAATGGCAGGGGGAAGACAACAACAGATGTTCCAGAACACCTAATTCTATTTCACTTGCCAAGGCCAGACAGGGCTCAAGGGTTTAAACCTTCTCTGAAAAAGCCATAAACCTAGACTCATGTGCCTGGAAGAATAGGAACATTCTATTGTCCCTGCCAAACACCAAGCCAAAAGTATGAAACAATCACAGATATTTATTTTGCATCCAATATGAGTGGTAGGACATTCCATCTATGTTTTAGGATGAAGGCAAATCCCAAAGGGATTTATCGAGTTCTTTCTGGACTGTGCTTTTTTCTTACTCTCTATCACCAAAGACTTCACTTTTTTTCTGTTAGGGTGGAGGTTGCAAACTCAAATACCAACAGGAGTCAGACAGCTATCTTAAATAGGTGAAGTGCGCTAGGTGAAATGGGCAATATAAGACTGGCTGGGACTGTGTTCAACTGCAGAATGCTTGTCCCGCTGATAAAGAGAAACCAACATTGAGCTCAGGACAGGTGCTTCCCCAGGCGAACCTAGACTTAGTGTTATTGTAGTTTCTGATTTTTCAGAAGATTCCAGAAACTTCCATTTTTTACGTGAAATAACCTATTTCTAAAGCAGCACAGCTTTCCTTTTTCTTTTTTTTAAAGACACCATGCTTGTGGCTCTAACTGGGCTCACAAGTCAAGAGTCTGCCACTCTGTCAGGACAGCAAGCAGCAATGTCATTTAGGCTTTGAAACACTGGATTGGAAAAAGGAAAGCAGTATTAAATATAAACCCAAAAGGTATGTATAATAACAACGCAAAAAGCAATCAATTGATTTTATCACATTAAATAAGGAGAAGTCACTCCTTTGCTATCTAACCCACTTTCTCTGCACTGGGCCTATTCACGGTCAATTTTCAGTTCATTTTGCTTTTTAGGCAAATCTTTGTAAAGCACCTGAGATCAGCGTTATTTTCTCTACTTCAGGTAGGTGGGAGGGTCTGCAGCCACCCATCACCTTCCGAATGACTCTTGCTGTGTGTCTGCATAAAAAAGTCTTCCTTCCCTCCTCTGAAGGGCCGAAGTCTATTCTGAGCTGCCCTTTTTCACTATCAATTCGTAGGGATGTCTCTCTCAGTCGATTTCAGATATCTCTCAAGACAAAACTGGGTTAATTACCCAGAAAGTTGGCTGTCTTTTACGGGCCCCATTTACTTTGACCCAGAAGACACATACATAATATATTCAGCACAAGCTCCCAGGGCAGCCTCCCCAGTCCCCAGCTCAGGCATGGCAGGACAACCCAGTTTTTCTGTTCTAAAAATGCAAGAAGGTATGGTCTGCCCACAGACAAGTGCCCAGCAGCCCCCTGGGAAGTTGTCCCCTAACCATAAGCCAAGTGGAGGACTGTAATAAGAGCTAACACTAACCCCCAGCAGTGGGCAAGAAAGAAGAAAATGGCAAAACCTGCAGCAGCCTTGCAAGCCCTCAAGGCTTGGAGCAGAACAATATCTCCAGCTATCTGGATTTTCCAGGACAAAGCACAGTGTGAACATACAAACCAAGGGCCTGCCCTTCACTGCACATGGCCAGGCTCAAACACGTCTTTTCCCTGACACAGTGGGTCCCCACAGCATCCTTCCATCTCCTTCTCCTATAAGCTCTTAGCAAGTACAATCTGTACTACGTGACACCTTGCCTCACTCTATTATTTAACTCTTTCTGTATCCATGCCTGAGCTGAATTATGAGCTTCTTAAAAATAGGGTGTATTTGTGATATCTCTTTATATTCACGTAGAGCAAACACTGAGTCTTGAGTGTAAGCTCAATTAATATTCGTAGAAAGAAGGAAGGAACTGTCCACCAACATATAAAAATCAAACTCAGCCACAGAAGAAAATTCCATTGCATAAAGCACATAGTCAGTAGCAGGAAAACTGGCACACTACCCATCAATTAATGAATACTTTAGAAAATGAGATTTTTCAGGCTGACCTTCTAAGCTCATGGTCACAATAACCTGGAGTGAAATGGTGATACAATTTCTACACAATCGTGTGATATCTATTGCCTTAGTAAATTCTTAGAATATTTATTTGAATCTAATCACACCAACAAAACAAACCTACTAAGATAAGAATATATCCCCTGAAATAGGTACAAATAACTGTCGCTTGACACAAATATACATTTATCCAACAATTGTCCACTGGTTTCTAGTGAATCTAGAAGAAAGTCATTAATGACGTGACTTTTTTGGCTTCCCAAAATCAAAAAGATGGAGTCTGATTTGGCAAATATGAGAATATCTTTTTGGTACAACCCAGCTGAGTCTCTGAGGATCCAGCTCAATACGGAACAACCTGGTCTCCAAAGACTGGTGCAGGCCAGCCCTCTCCTCTGCCACCACACTGGCTCCATCTCTCTTCCCCTTGATGCTGGTCACTGTGCTAACCTCCCTGCAGGGTTCTCTCTCCTCAGTTTCTGCTTTCTTACTTTTGCTCCAATCAGACTGCACTATTCACAGTTCCCTGGACAGTGCCCGCCCCTCTCAGGCTTAATGACTACACTCAGTCTATTATTTCCTCTTACAATGCTTTTTCCTCTCTTTTCCTGACAACGCTCCATTCCTGTCCCCACTCCCATTTCTCGAAGTCCAGCATGAAAGTTATTTCACCTGGGAAATCATTCCTTATCATCCCAAAATCCCCACAAAAGTCTATCTTGCACCTCCACCCCCAAATATTTCTTTATCCATAGCACTTACCTCATTAGACCCCAATTCCAGGCATTTGTATTATTTCATCCCCTTACTAGATAGAAAGCTTTATAGATGATCATAAGGGTATTGTTAATCTTCAGAGATCAGAACCATCTATTTTCCTTATCTCCTGGCTCCAGGGACCTAACACTGTGGCTACTTAAAGAGATAATCAATAAATATTTATTGACTGACATTGAATTCCATCATTGTATCCCTCTATTAGATATGAACAGGCTGAGAGGTCTTGGGAGTGGAAGAAATAAGAATGGAATTCCATTTCCTGACTTGAATTCTTCTGCCCAAGACAGGAACACCAGAACTGACCTGATGAAGCTCATGCCTCATTTCATCCTCTACTGACAGTAGAGGCCAGAGTAAGAGGCTGTGCCTGCAAGAAGAACACAGAGTCTCTGGAGAGGGGTGAGTGGCTAGCCTAGAAAGGCTTCTGTAGCAACCTTGCCTCTGGGTACCAGAAAAATGTCTACAACATCATCCCCTGGTATAGACGTGGAGTGGGCCTCTATTATTTTTGCCAAGTCATATCCACTTTCTTCCCTTTACTTTTCTCCCCAGCACACGGTTCAGGTGCTACCATTGCCCTCTCTGCCCAGGCTCCAGGATGGATAAATAGGCCTGAAGCCAAATCTGGCCAAAAAAGTCAACCCTAGGACATACTGAAACCAGCAGGAAAGAGTGACTCTCCGTCTACTGGGGTTGCCAAGCTGGTGGAACATACACCTGGAGCTCCTACTGGCCACTTTGTCTACCAGGTGAGGAGAGCCCACCTAAGAATGAATGCAATACCAAGGACAGCACAGCTGAGAGGTGGAGAAATAAACCATGTCTTTATACCCTCATTGAGTTCTTGGGTGCCGCCCTCCATGCCTGAATTCAGTGCAACTTGGACTTCCCAATAATATAAGCTTATACATTCTCTCTGTTTTTCCCTTTTTTTTTTTTTTTTTTTTTTTTTTTTGCTGAAGCCATTAGGTTTCCATCACTCACAATCAAAAGGGTGAAGAATTCTGGCTGAAGTCATGAGAAGCACCCTGCACTACGAGCAGGCTGCCTGACTTCAGTTCCCTCTTCACTGTCTGTGTGACCACGAGAAAGGTCCTGGGACTCTTTTTTCATCTGGTTATATGAAGCCATGGAAGTATTTGATTCCTGAAGTTCCTTTCACCCCTGACATTCTCTAGGTCATTGTCTGGACTTGACATTCTAGAGCCATTCACTAACTGGAAGAATAATTTTACTACTGACCTGCCATGCTGTGATAATGCCCAATGCTTCCATGCTGTTTTCTTTATCTTTGATCTCAGTTTTGCTCTTGACAATATGGGAACAGTATGAAGCTCTCATTCCCTCTCTGGAGGACTTTGGAATCCCAGCACTGGGCTGGCAAAGTCATTTAAAACTACCGTGGTTCCAGTCAATGAAATGGTGCTGGCCCCGGTGGCCCGGTCCTGATCATCTAGAACGTGAGAAGCAGTGTTCATTTAATTAAACAAAGAGGCCATTAGATGAGGCGGCTCTAACGCTGTGGCAGCCAACACAAGCAAACCCAAACCTAAGCCTGTAAATCCCCCAAGGTTACGAGATGGAAACCTAAGGACAACCAATCGCAAACAGCCAAGGAAGCTTTAAGCTACAGCCAATCAATCATTTCTTCTCTTTGCTTCTGCACCTTCTCTATATGTCTTCTCCTGGCTCCTGTTGGCAGAGCGCTCCTAACTGCTTCCAGCTTGGCATTACCTGATTCCACTTGATTTGTTTTCTTTCTTTTTTTTTTTTGTGAGGAAGATTGGCCCTGAGCTAACATCTGTTGCCAATCTTCCTCTTTTTGCTTTACGAAGATTGTCTCTGAGTTAACATCTGTGCCAATCTTCCTCTATTTTTCGTATGTGGGATGCCGCCACAGCATGGCTTGAGGAATGACGTGTAGGTCCACGTCCAGGATCCGAACCCACAAACCCCAGGCCACCAAAGCAGAGCTCGCAAACCTAACCACTATGCCACCAGGCCGGCACCTCGAGTTGATTTTTTGCTCAAATAAACTCTTAAAAAGTTTAGTATGTCTTCGTTTATCTTTTAACAGCAGAAGCTTGACTGTGCTGCCTAGGCAAACTTCATGACAACCAAAAACGAGTGACTTAGCACTCATTCTACACCGGCATCGTCACGCACTTATTGGGGAAAACAAAGGCAAAGAGGGTCCTTGTCCTCCAGTCACTCAGAGTCCACTGGGAAGACAAGACACATCCGGGAGAGCACAAGGCCAGGTGTGGTTACTTAATGAGCAGCTCCCACTGCACAGAGATGCCCTCTTTCTTTCTTCTAGATTTGGGAACAAGGTGGAAGGTGACTGTCTCTGGAACTGAAGCCAAGAGGGCCAGGGCCTGCCATCTGCAGAAGTAATCCACTTTGCTCTGTCTCATTTAGCTGTTGTGTTTGCCTTTGAACTATAAGCCTTTTCTAGCTAATCCTTGACACACACACACACACACACCCTTTTTTTGCCTCCCTCCACTTCTTTCCATTTGTCTTCTCATTTCTTCTCCTTTCTGATCCTCTTTCCACTCTTTCCTTTCTGCAGTGCTTTTCTATAGAAACAGGCCCCTACTGTGACACCCTGGGGTCCTGCAGAAAGTGTGCATTAAGGGGTGGGCAGGGGCGTGGAGGCATCAAGATTGAGTTCTTTAAATAACACTTAATGAACAATAAACACAATCCAGCCCAGCCACACTGGTACTTAGCTCCTAAGGACCCAGTCAATGGCCCATCTGTCATATTGTTAAGACCTTTAGAAGTTGTTTAACAAAATGTTAAATGAGATGACATTCAGCAGGCAGCAAAATGCTTGACTGCCTAATGCAGCCCAAAAGAGCTGGCCTGGTGGCGGTGTTTGATATAATGCTTTGTATTCCCCTCCCAAGAACCCAAGAGCAGGAGGTCTCCCTGCCTGTCACTTCCTATCTTGGTAAAGTGAGCCTGGGGTGGGAAGGACACGATTACCATTGGTGAGGAGGCCCCCGCCGCCTGATGAGGTGCTTTCCGAGGAAGCATGACTGGAAGTAAAGCCAGCGGAGAGAAAAAAATAATAATTCATCTGGAGTTTCATTCTCTCCCCTCCTTGTCACCAACAGACCCTACCTCTCTCTCTGCTGGCCTGGAGGGGAGAAGGCAGGTGGTAATGAGAGCGGACTTTTTCTAAGAGCTGAAATATGAAGCCAATTACTAAAGGGAAGATTTCCAGCAAATTGGCTCCTGATAGCTCCCATTTATCTGCTTTAGATTTGCATAGTTGGGAGGAGAGGCCTCTGCTCTGGGCCGAGTAACAAAGCCTGAACCTCTTCAGCAGCAGGTGAACAACTTATTCACCTCCCCTTCAGCCCTCGGGTCCAGAGTGCAACAATTAAAGGCAAGAACACACATCGCACAAAGAAGTGTTTTAAGGGGAGGAGAGGAAAAGGTAAAAAAAAATCTTTTCCCCTTCAGCTGATGGTGTGAATACTAAAAAATTCTCCCAGGCAGGGTTTCACAAAGAGGAGAAAGCTCCAGCACTTCTTTAGTGACAAAATTCTTCACTGGAGAGTGAGCTTCCAAATTCCTTACATTTTACTCCTCCTTCTCAGCTTAGAATTCCCTGGCCTTTATCCTACATTTAAACAGTTACTTCAAGGAAGGGACTAAATATCCGGCAAATTTAACCAGCCCTCAGAACCCTGCAGGAAATAGAAATTGTGTTCTCATCGTGCTGGTTAAAAAAATAAAATCTGGCCCTACTGAAATGAATTCCCCACTTATAAAATCATCTCACACAACTCAACGTTAAAAAGACCGTTAAAAATGATTAAAGAAGGGGCCGTCCCCATGGCCAAGTGGTTAAGTTCACACGCTCTGCTTCAGTGGCCCAGGGTTTCGCCAGTTCAGATCCTGGGCACAGACACGGCACGGCTCATCAGGTCATGCTGAGGCAGCAACCCAGATAGCACAACCAGAAGGACCCACAACTAGAATATACAACTACGTACTGGGGGACTTTGGGGAGAAGAAGAAGAAGAAGAAAAAAAAAAGATTGGCAACAGATGTTAGCTCAGATGCCAATCTAAAAAAACAAAAAGCAACCAACCCACCAAACAGAAAACAAATTCCCTTGATTCCACTAAAAAAATGATTAAAGAAAACAATTTAGGTAATGCAAACAAACTTTAACACTTCATGGAGTGGACAGTCTCTGTTTGGAGAACTGCAAAATGGGACAATAGGCAGGAAGCTTTCATAGGATAAAGGATTAAGAACAAGGAAAAGAAAAAAGAGAAAATATCTGATTGGCTGGAGCTACAGGGTCAACCTTGTTTGGGGTGAGGAGGCCCAGAGTTGGCTCGGCATTTGGAGATTGGCTAACTGGATCTACTGCTTTCGGGTCAAGCAGTGCATTTGTAGCGCCAAGAAATCTATCGAAGTTTCGATTTGCTGAAACTGGCATCCCAGGGAAGGAGCAGCTGCATCTTGGGCTTAGAAAGTTATTTCTGCAAGACCAATAAAGAAATTACCCAATTGAAAAGGATTTCAACTGGGCAAAGGATTTGAACAGACATTTGTCCAAAGAAGATACATAAATGGTCAATAAGCAAACAAAATGATGAAATGATGCTTGACATCATTAGCCATTAGGGAAATGCAAATCAAAGCCACAGTGAAATACCATTTCACATATACTAGGATGGCTATAACCAAAAAGCAGATAAAGACAAGTGTTGGTGAGGATGTGGAGAAACTGGAACCCTCATATATTGCTAATGAGTGTATAAAATGATACAACCACTTTGAGCAATGGTTCCTTAAAATATTAAATGAAGTCACCACATGACCCAGCAATTCCACTCCTGGGTATGTACTCAAAAGACATGAAAGCAGGGGCTGGCTGTGTGGCGTAGTAGTTAATTTTGCTCACTCTGCTTCAGCGGTCCAGGGTTCACAGGTTCATACCCTGGGCGCAGACCAATATAGTGTTCATCAAGCTATGCTGTGGTGGTATCCCACACACAAAATAGAGGAAGATTGGTGCAGACGTTGGCTCGGGGACAATCTTCCTCAAGCAAAAAAAGAGGAAGATCGGCAACAGATATTAGCTCAGAGAAAATCTTCCTCACCAAAAAAAAAAAAAACAAAGAAAGAAAAGAAAGCATATATGCAAACAAAAACTTGCACACAAATGTTCATGGCAGCATTATTCATAATAGCCACAAAGTGGAAACAGCCCAAATACCCTTCAGCCAATGAAAGATAAAGAAAATGTAGTATGTCCATACAATGGAATATTATGTGGCCATAAAAAGGAATGAAGTACTAATACATGCTACAACATGGAAGAACCTTGAAAATATTATGCTAAGTGAAAGAAGCCAGTCACAAAAGACCACCTACAGAATGAGTCCATTTATATGAAATATCTAGAATAGGCAAATCCATAGAAACAAAGTAGATTAGTGGTTGCTCGGGGCTGGGGTGGGTGGGAGCAGGGAGGGTGGTTATGAGGAGTGACTGCTAATGGGTGTGGGGCTTCCTTTAGGGGTGATAGCAATGTTCTTAAAGGGATTGAAGTGATATGGATATACTAAAAACCATTGAGTTGTACATTTTCAACAGGCCAATTTTTCGAATGTGAATTATAATGCAATAAGGCTGCTACAACAGGGGAAAACAATTAAACCTAAAAAAAATAACCATCCCTGCATTGGTTTGCTAGAGCTTCCGTTACAAAGTACCATAAACTGGGTGACTTAAACACTAGAAATGTGCTGTCTCATAGTTCTGGAGATTAGAAGTCCAAGTTCAAAGTGTTAACAGAGTTGGTTCCTTCTGAGGAATGTAAGGAAAAGTCAGTTCCATGCTTCCCCCCCAGCTTCTATTGGTGTGCTGGCAATCCTTGGCATCTCTTAGCTTGTAGAAGCATCACTCCAATCTCTGCTTCATCTTCATATAGAGTTCTCCCCACGTGTCTGTCTCCAAATTTCCCCTTTTCATAAGGACATCAGTCATAGTAGATTAGGGCCCACCCAAATGACCTCATTTTAACTTGATTACTTCTTTGAAGACCCTCTTCCAAATAAAGTCATATTTTGTAGTACTGGGGGTTAAGACTTCAACACATGAATTTGGGAGAGACACAATTTAACCTATAACAATATAATTCAAAGGAATTAAAGTTGACCGAGACATGGTCCCTACAAGCTTACAACTGATTGGGAAATTTTAAAATCTAGCCCCAGACCCTAGAATTTTCTCTCCCATATCTCTTGTTAGTGACTAGGCCTAGACTCTCCCAGGGAATCATCTATGAGATATGGTATCAATCAGGATAGCCTAGGTTATGATGCACGAACAAAAACTTCAAAATCTCAGTAGCTTATAACAAGAAAAACCAAAAACAGGGAGAAAAAGAAGAAGAGGAAGAATGGTAGTTTGTAAAATATAAAAGCATATGAGATTCAAATTTTAGTGTCCATAAAGTTCTATTGAAATATAGCTATATTAGTTTCTCCAGAGAAACAGAACCAACAGGATATGTAGATACACAGAAAGAGATTTATTATGAGGGATTGGCTCACACCATTATGGAGGCTGAGAAGTCCCAGGATTTGCAGTCAGTAAGCTGGAGGCCCAGAAATGCCAGTGGTGTAGTCCAGACAAAGGCCTGAGAAGGAGGGGAGCTAATGGTGTAAGTTCTAGTGCAAGTCCAAAGGGGGGAGAACCAGGAACACAAATGTCCCAGGTCAGAAGAAGTTGGATGCCCCAGCTCAAGCAGAGAGCAAATTTGCCCTTCTGCACCTTTTTGTTCTATTCAGGCCCTCAACAGGTTGGACGATGCCCACCTGCATTGATAAGCTAGATCTTTACTCAGTCTATCTACTGATTCTGATGCTGGTCTTTTCCGAAAACACCCTTACAGATACACCCCGAAATAATGTCTTATCAGCTATCTTGGCATCCCTTAGCCCAGTCAAGTTAACACATAAAATTAACCATCACAACAGCCACATTTATTTGTATAAGTATTATCTGTGGCTGCTTTTGCACTACAGCAGCAAGAATTGAGTAGTTGCAACAAAGACTACATGGCCCATAAGGCCTAAAAAATTTACCATCTTGTCCCTTACAAAGAAAGTTTGCCAACCCCTTTGCTTCTCAAACTATAATTTACATGCAATTCACCAGGGGATCCTGCTAGAATACTCATTCTTATTCCATCGTTACGCGGTGGAGCTTAACATTCTGCTTTTCTACTGTTCGGAGGAAAATATTTTCCTCTATCAACTTAGGTTCAAGTGATCAGAGGCCTGTGAATTAACTGGTGATAGACAGAGTAACAAGAGAAAAACAAAATTTATTTACAAGTGCTCGCAGGATTTACTCAGTGTGAGTAACTCACTGTATACCCAGAGGTAAAAGTGTATATACCAACTTAACAAAAGCTGTGGGGTTGCGGGGGAAGGGTTAGGGCTTCAATAGGAAAGTATGGAAGGTTTTATTAGGGGTTTTTTAATGCTAATGGGAATGGGCAGTCTGTTTCCTTCCTAGAATGCACAGAAAACTCTTTCAGAAGGGAGTTAGTCACAGCTGTATTTTCTGGAGGCTCTACTTTAGTTAGATAAAAAAAAAAGTTCAGATAAGATTTCAAATGTTTCACTTGAAAATAATCTATATGTCAAAACTGTGATCCCTCCACCACCAAACTCCCAGATGGTACCAATGCTGCTGGTCCATGGGCCACAATTTGAGTTGTAAGGGTTTGGAGACATCTCAATGCTGCCTCCCAGCTCTCTAACACTGGCATCCTACATTTCTCTGGGGAAAAAAACATACTATCAAATATCGTGGGCAGGCTATTCTCTAGACGAAATAACAGGTCAGGATGAAGGCAGTCTGATAGAACGCGGTTCTACTACCCCAATTACTAATAGAATAGCAACTCATCCTGCTATTACCAACACCCAAAGACTCAGGGCTGCCCAGTCCAGAAGCAGAAGCAAACTCGAACTGCCATAGGAACAGAGGACAGTCCCACTCTCAAGGCCACACCCCGCTGGGGAGTCTGTTACACCCTTCAACTCAGGACTCCCTCAACCTGTGATAGCCACCAAATCTCACCCTCACCGCAGCCCTGCCCCGTGCTGACTGGACTCCACAGCCTGGGCTAGTCCTGTCCCGCTCCTGCCAAAAGTATAATATCCCGTTATTGATCTCAATCAGAAAAATCCACTTGAAATCGGATCCCTGGGCACAGGTAACAAACTGACTCTTTATTAAATACTTTCTGATACCCGAACTCCTGCTGTTACACCTACCACTCCCTCTGCCAGTCAGGCAGCTGCCTTAAGCACAGCCAAATGGGAGACATTCAATAAAGTTGCTAGCTCTTCCCCATAATCCTGAGATTTACAGTGTTAATTTAAAGCCCTCAGACATCTGTGACACCATACCACCTTGGCCAATTTTTCCTCAAGGAATTGTATGGGTTTTCTAAAGAATTCACTGTTAGATCAATGTTAGCTTTAAAGAAAAAGTTGCACCCTGAAGTCAAAGCAACCACATTGCTAAACCACGCTCTAATAATGCTGTGTGATGGGAAAAATGCTTACAGGCAAGCACCAGTTCCAGAAAAGTTAGGAAGCCTACCCAAGTTGCTCCCACTTTCAAAGGAGGTCAGGAAATTGGAGACTTCGACTTTATTTATAAATTGTCAAAATATGCCTTTCCCACTATACATGTAATTATAGATACAAATTGCATGTGTAGGGAGAGAGGAGAATTGTTCTGTAATATTCTATATTCTTGGTCTCTATATTTGGTACATATAGAGACCAAGAATCTCTAGAACAGCACTGTCTAATAAAACTTTGTGCAGTGATAGAAGTGTTCTCTATCTGTGCTGTACAATATGGTAGCCACTAGCCACTTGTGACCACTGAGCATTTGAAATGTGGCTGGTGAGACAGAGGACTAATGGCTACCATATTGGGCAGTGCAGCTGTAGACGCCATTCCAACAGCCTAACCTTGGGCAAGTCATCAAACCTCTCTGAATTCTCATTTCCACTTTGGAGAACTTGAAAGTAAGAATAAGAAACATCCGTGGTGCCTTGGAGTCATTTCACTCTGTAATCATGAATAAATACAACAGTTACCCTTCTAGCTGGGGAATATTCAGAGCTTTGGCCAAACTTATGAAGCTCTTTCTCTGTCTGTCTGTCTGTCTCTTTGTCTCTCTGACTCTTCCTTTCTCTCTCTTTCTCTTTCACAACATGTTCCTGAGCCGGCATGGATGGAAGCCTCTTCTGGCATATAATCCAACTATAAAACCCACCAGCTGCCTGGCCACCAGCACCGCTCCTACTTTTCTACTAACACAAGAAAAAAAAATTAAACTTCTCTTGTTCCATTTTGGCAACAATAAACCGTGGCTGACCTGCCCCGTGAGATCTTTGTTACAATAAAGGCCATTTTACCTGCACACTGACCAGAATCTTCCAGGGTGGGGTCACAGGGCAGAGTGCGTGGAGAATCTGACAGTACCATGATGCCCACGTGGCCTGGCCCGGACTGCCGGGCCCCACTCTGCGATCCTTAGTTCATTTCAGAGCTGCCTCCTACAAGGTTTGCAGGGAGCTGGGAAGATCAATTACAGAAAAGATTAGCATGCAAATGGCCCCAGCACGCCACAGGCAAGAACTCTGGCAGTAAGGACTGCAGAGGCAGACTGAGTTAGGAGCAAATCACCTCCCTGTAAGCTGAAGAAAAGTCATTAGGCTTTTTATCAATGGAAAACACATTTCTCTCACTATTTTAAAGGTGTTATTCTGAAACATTTTAGTCAAGGGAAAAGGACTGGAGACTCGAAATATAACAATCAAGAGGAAGGACTGAATACCATTTTGTCCAAAAGACACAGTGGATCCCCTACATTTCATTTATTCATTTCATCTCACTCAGGCCATTTTTTCCTGCACTTCTGGTGTCCTTGTATGACTCAAAGCTGTGGTTCTCAAACATCAGGCTACGGCCAGGTGCTACATTACCAACATTTTTACCAGTCCGGGGCACATTCTTAAAAATAAGGACACTGTCATCAATTCTTCATAAGGCTAAATTTATTCAGATTAAAGGAGATTCCTATTATGTTTGTCCTACATTTTGATATTAAAAAGTCCTTTCTTTTATGAAATGATTGTGATTCTAAATGCGAGTTTGTTTTTGTTTTTTGTGAATGTCCTTACTGGCAAAATTAAAGGTTAACAACTGCTAGCTTTGTGTTTTTTTATGTTATGTCTGTTTTGCTAGGTGATAAAATCCCAATGTCTGGGATCCCCTGGCTTTGATCTCAGGAGAAATATCCCAGTTTCCACAGGACCAGGAGGAGCCAAGATCTGTTATAAGAGAGCTAAGCATGGAGCTTGTTAGAAATTCCTCTTCGCTATGTTCCCTTGGTGGAACAAATGGTTCAGCTAATCCCAGGAATGGAAGAAAGAAACTTTCCTGATTTCCAGCCCTGAGAGCATCACCACCCCAGTGATCTCTGCTTGGCACTGACTGGCTTCAGATTTTAAAAAAAGATTCTTGACAAGACACTGAACTGAAGAACATGTATGCCTTATGGTGACTGTAATGAACGTTCTATTCATCTACCCATTCTTGACACGGATCGTGCCCCTCTGGACCAGAGCGTTCCCCAATGAGAGTGGCCCTCCCATCAGGTCCATGCTTTTTAAAAGGAATAAAGCCAACACCACCTTTATAAATTTGAAGTGTTGGGAAGAGCACAGCGTCACCAGCAAGAGGGACTGGTAACTAGTCCTTGGGAGAAAAATGCTGTCAGGATAATCAGGATAAATTTTCTACCTTCCAGAAGCAGCAGGAGGGTTCACATAGCAAGAGGAAGGTATGAGTGTATAGAGGGTGGGCCGTGCAAGGTGAGAGGGATGCTAAGGAAGCTGTAGCAAAGAAGCTAAGCCCAAGAGGGCTCTTAGAATGATGACAAGAATGGAGGGTAAAGGCTCCAGACAGGAGCCAGTCCAGGAGCAACCCCATAAGCAAGACTTCAAACCAAGGTCTGCAAAAGGGACACACCACAGAGCGTGAAGCCTGAGGCTTTGTGGTCCCCAAACCAGGAATTACAGCTGTGCTCCTTATATAAATTAACTCATTTAATCCTCACAGCAACCCTGCGAGGCAAACGCCAGTGCTACCCACTTCCTACAGTGAGGAAACTGAGGCTCGGATAGGTTAAGTGATCTACCTAAAGTCACAAAACCAGCAAGTTGGAATTTGAACCCAAGTGTGGCATAGTCCCAGAGCCCTTCATAACAGGGACAGCTTTGCTACAAGAAATACAAGGACAAGACCATTTCCAATGGCTGTTTGAGATAGAGAGACGAGACAAGAGGACTTTGAAATAACTATTTTCAAGGGAAGTTTTAATCGTTTATGTTAGCACATTAAGGCCAATTTCCTACCTGCTCTCTGGAGACGAAAGTAAAATCGTTTTTGCTATTTCCTTTTCTCAGAGCCACAGAACATTAGAGGTACAAGGAACCTCAAAGACCCTCTGGCCGAACTCCTTTTTATGACACGGTGATGCAGAGTCTCATGAAGGCAAAATTGTTATGGCAAGGATCCATACATACCGACAAGTCAGTGATTTCTGCAGAGCTCAAGTCGACAGTCGAGGTGAAATGAGTTAATGTATTATTTGGTATAAAACAGGATTTTGAAGGGGTTTGGAACATGCCACCCAAAAATACGCTGCTTTGGCATATTGATTATTTTGAAGCACCTGAGAAATACCAGGTAGAGGAAAGTCTCTCTGACCTCCCCTTTCTACCTAACAGTAGATCATAAAATTCCCCATGAGAAGAACAAGGAAGAGAAGAATGTTCTTATTACCAGAGACTGGGGGGGTCGATGCTGAAATTGATCTATTAAAAAAACCCACTAAAATAACCCATATTTTCCATTAGTTCTCCCCATATATTTCCTGGTCACTGTCTCAAATTTCCTGCCCCTAACCCAAATCCTTTTGTCTTGTCACATCACCATAATTAACTATTTTTTGGTAAGTTTTTGGGCCTGACAGCTTCTTCAGGTCTTCATTTTCCTTCTATTTTTTTGAGGTGAGCTTACATCTGCTGCCAATCCTCCTCTGTTTGCTGAGGATGACTGGCCCTGAGCTAACATCCGTGCCCATCCTCCTATACTTTGTATGTGGGACGCCTGCCACAGCATGGCTTGCCAAGTGGTGCCATGTCCGCACCCAGGATCCGGGCCGGCAAACCCCAGGCCGCTGAAGCGGAACGTGCACACTTAACCGCTGAGCCACCAGGCCGGCCCCTTCATTTTCCTTCTGAAGACCTCCTTGTACTCATAAAAACATTGAATAAATTTGTATGCTTTTCTCCTATTTCTCTATCTTGTGTGGGTTTAATTCTTAGGCCTGCCTCAGAACTTCCTTCTAAGAGGGTAGAATGAAGTTTTTCTTCCGCTATGGTTCCAACAGTGTTAAAACACTATTATCACATTATCATTTTAGTGTCTAAAATAAACTTAGGCTCAGAATTATGCACTCAGACAATGAACTTAAAGAATTCTGTTGACTAAGAAAAACAACAAAAACAAAACCTCTCCAAGTAGCATAAGAGATGTGAATATAAAGTTGTGGGGGCTGTGTGGTTAACAGAAAGTCTCATTACAGTACGGGTGCCAGTTTTACTTCTCAGTACATATAACCGAGTCAATAATAAACTTTGCTTAAGTATATGAACCGGTGGGGCCAGCCCAGTGGTACTGCGGTTAAGTTCGTACGTTCCGCTTCGGCGGCCCAGGGTTCGCTGGTTCGGATCCTGGGTGTGGACATCGCACCACTAGGCAAGCCATGCTGTGGTAGGCGTCCCACAGTCCATAAAGTAGAGGAAGATGGGCACGGATGTTAGCTCAGGGCCAGTCTTCCTCAGCAAAAAGAGGAGGATTGGCAGCAGATGTTAGCTCAGGGCTGATCTTCCTCAAAAAAAGAATATGAACTGGGGATGGTGTATGCTTAAGTAGATTTTATGCCTATAATCAAACAGACTTTTCTTCGTCTAAAAGGGACCAGACACACAGTTCCACCATATTTTATCAGGAATTGTATATGATTCAGAATTGGCTTGAACCAAAATTAGTAACCAGATATTGTTACCTAAGCCTTGGATAATTCCTTAATCTTTCCTCCTCCTTGAGAATTCTTGTCCTAAAATTCATCATGAAAGGTAGCAAAGAAGACGAGCGACTGGATAGTTCTGCAAACCTTTGACTTCACATGGATCTCTACAGCTTTAGCTAATTTCTCACAAGATCAATGGTCTTTAACGTGACTAATAGAACTTAAGTTACACAGAGCACTGCCTCATTCTGGTAATTTACTTTCAGTCTCCAAAAAGGCAGATTCTAGCTGCAAATCTATAGCATTGCTCTGGACTGAAACAAATTCCAAGATGACAAGTCGTAGCTAAAAGAAAAGAATAAGACCATATAAAGTCTAATATTGTGCTAATTTCCCCCAAATACATGGGTTCTCTTTGCGAAATGATAGAGTTAGGGCAGTAGAGATATCTTGAATCAAACAGTGAATTCACAAGATGAGGTCATCCTTGAAAAATCGGAATTTGAGCCTCAAAAATCATATAACTAACTTTTCAAATGATCTTCATATCCAACTCTCACCAAATTAAAAACATTTACCTTTTTACATAGTGAAAGGTAATACTGGCCGACATGGTGTTCCACTATCATATGAAGATATGGCTGTCAGGTGAAAGCTGAACAGATCTGAGATGCAGTCCAGAACCTTCTGTCACCATAGGTCAACAGCAGGGTCAGGGAGGGGTTTGCACCATCAGATGTGAGTCTTGGTTTATAATCCAGGAGACTTTTTTGAGGGTGAAAGGCAGGTTACGAAGGCAGGTTATGAGGGCTGGTTATGAAGTTTACCAAGAGCCCCCAAGAATACTTCCCGGGGAAAAAACCTAAGGCTAGTAATGAAGCTGAATCAGAAACCAGAAAACCATACAGATGTCAGAGTCAGGAACACATTCTGCTAGTCTTTCTAGATGTTCCACGAACAAACAGTTCTGTGATGAGAAATGTTTGGGCCCATGCTGGGTTAAACAGATTTTTTTCTTTTTTCATTTGACCACCATATTGTCACTCTTTTAACATACTGATATCCACCATGACCTCCGAGAGGCCTGTGTAGTACATGGTGTTTCCAAATTCATTTGACCGGGATCTCTGTTCACTAAAGGATCCAGCGGGCCCTGTGGTCTACAGAACAGCTTTTGGAAATCCCAAATCTGGTCAAAATGCTTGATTTTAAAGATAAGAACAATGAGCCCCAAGAAGTTAAGAGATTTAGCCAGCACAGCAAGGCCATGTAGACGCAGAACTGGGACCAGCACCATCTGGAGTGCCCAGTCTGGGGTTCATCACAGCACCCCACATGGCCCATCTTTTTCTCCTCTCCTTGCTGAAGTCAGCCTTCTTTAGATGCTGAAAAAGTCAGGAAAATAACAGCTGCATGTTTCTTACTTAACTGCAACCAAACCAACCCCAAGGCACCTCTGCCAAAACTTGCCGACAGGAGACCCACAACTGTCTGCCTCTGGCCCTTCCCTCCACCCAAGTTCAGTAAACAACTACGATTTCAATTATAACAGGGACATTCTTTCAATTCCAGAAAAACTACAGAGAAACTCTTCGGTGATTAATAGCTGATTAACTTCTCCTGCCCAACATCTGCGAGCTCCATTAATTAGACAAAATGCTAAGTGGTGATCAGATGAGCCCTGAAAACACCAAGCCTGAGAGAGTTTTTCCATTGGTGGGGCTCACTACCTGTTACACAGGACCCCAAGCCATGACTGGGGCTCAGAGCTGGTCCTCCTGAAGGAGGGCACAGCATGGAGCAAGATGAGAACTGGACTCTTGAGTCCTGAGGTCTGCATTCTAGATCCTTCTCTTCCTGGGCCCTCTGAATGTAGCCAGGAAAGGCTGTTTACCTGTTTCAGCACCTTTCTATGTTTAAAAAAAAGGGGGGTGAGGGATTGGCCCACTATAATCTAGACTCAAACACTCCCAGCTCAAAAGCCATCAATGGCTCCCTATTGCTCACTGAGCATGGTTCAAACTCTCTGGCCTCATATGTAGGGTCTTCTACAATCTGTCCCTACCTTTCCCTCGATTGTCATTCTCCCACACAGAACCCTCTTTCTTACCCACACTGGACCACTTGTTGCCCTCATGATGCCTCTTCCTCTCCTGCTTCCACCTAGAACGGCTCTCCCAACCCATCTCTCCCCATCTAACAAACCCACAATCATATCTCAAGAGTCAGACTCTACATTCTCCATGAAACCTCACTGATCACACCTCCAGAAATTGATCTCTCCCTTCAGAAAACTCCTATACTTCTTGTCTGTACTTTTCACAGAGTACTTATTAAGAACCACCTTGAAATGCAGATAACTGTGTACGTCTTATTTTCCAGATCAAACTGTAAGCTTTTGGTGACCAAGGTCACTGTCTTCAACATTTTCTACTTGATACAATGGAAGGTACTCAATGAGTGCTCAAAATCTTGCAGTTGCCCCTCCCCCACAATCTTTAGGCTAAGGTTCCAACATCTGAATTTGGCCTATGAGCTCCTTCATAATTTGGCCCTTTCCTAATTTTCCTGTCAATGTCTACCCTCTCTTGCTGTAAATCCTCTCTCTAGCTACAGCAGTTTATCGAGATTTCCTCAAAAGGCCATGCTTCTGCCTCTGTGAATGTTCTCTGCTCTTCCTGGAATGGATTTCACTCATTCACCTACCTGGAAAGCTCAGGACTTGACACGGCCCACACAGGAGCTTTCATTCCTGGTCCAGGGTAGGTCTCCCTGCCTCTGTGCTCACATAGCCTCTGTAACTTTGTCGTAGCACATGTGACACCTCCAGTTTACTTCTCCATACCCCCCACAACTTGAACTTCCTTAAGAGTTCCTTGAAGATAGGGATTGCATCTCATTTACTGTGGCATCTCCAGGAAAGCATAGCGCCTGCACATAGTAGACGTGGTAGCCCCCCCGATGGCTCCCGATGATCACAGCCTCCAAGTGTCCATGCCCTTGTGTAATTTCTCCCACTGAGTGTGGGCTGGACATTATGACTCACTTCTGATGACTAGAATAACGCAGAGGGATGCTGTGTGACTGAGACTAGGTCATAAAAGGCTGTGTGGTAGCACTCTCTTGTGCTCTTGGATCACTTGCTCTGAGGAAAGCCAACTGCCATGTCACAAGCAGGCCCACATACCAAGGAATTAAAGTCTCCAGCCAACAGCCACATGTGTGAGCTTGGAGAGGATCCTCTACGCCACTCGAGCCCCAAATGATTGCATTCCCAAGTACACCTTGATCACAGCCTGTGAGAGACCACAAACCAAGCCGCTCTCGGCTTCCTTACCCACAGGAACTGTGAGATAATAAATGTCTATTGTTTTAAGCTACTAAGTTTACAGATTTGCTGCTCAACATTAGATAACTAATACATATTTTGGTACCTGGAAGTGGAATTCGGCTGTAACAAAAACCTAAAATATGGGATTGACTCTGGAACCAGGTAGTGGGGCAGAAGCTACAGAGCTATAGGATTTGGAGGAGAATGTTAGTAAGAGATTAAAGTGCCTTAAACACACTGAAGAATTTAGGACTTTGAGGAGGCTACTGGTGAGGAAAATGAGGAAACCCTCTTTGGAAGGTAGAAGAAAGAGGATCCTTGTTATGTAGTGATAGAAAATTTAGCAACACTGTCACCTGCAATAATGTGGAAAGTAGAACATGGAAGTAATGAAATAGATGGTCTAGCTAAGGAGATTTTTGGCCAGAATGTTGAAGGTGCCACCTGGTTTCTTTTTGCTGCTTACAGTAAAATGCAAGGGAAAAGAGAGAGGCTCAGAGAAGAACCATTCAAACAAAAGTTACCAAGATTTGCTGATTTTGAATATTCCCAGCCTTCCAGATGGCAAACAATGCTAAAATTAAGAAGTGGCTTCTGAGCAAAGATCAAATCAGGGCAGCCAGAAAAGCATGATCTAAAGATGAAGCCAACAGTATAGCTACAAACTCTTTTGTTGAGACCTCAGACTTAAAATATGAATCCTTCGTTAAGACTAAGCAAAGCTAAAAGATGAAATCCGTTTGGCCTAGAGTACTGATGGGAGAAACTTGCCCTGCCCTTTTTCAGTAACACTAACACTATAGCTCTCATTGATAAAGCACCATATTTTAAAAACATTTTTACCCACATTTCCCAAATTTAATTATCACAACAACACTAGGAATTATGATTTGAATAAACAACCCAGAGACATGGGGGCTTTGCCCAATATCTCATAACAGAGTGACAAAAAAACCTAACTCTCAGTCAAATGTTCTTTTCACATCATAAAGCCATGTCATGCAGTAAACAGACACTTGAAAGTATGTCTAGAATTGTGCATAGCAGAAAAGTTCCATAGGCACTGGGATACAGATATTTTCACATTTTGGTTTTAAACCATATTTTTCCTTTTAGCCTGAAATGTGTAATATTTATGTGCCTTGGCTCTGTCAGCTGATTCTTCATTGCCCAGGTCCTGAGTCCACAGGTGCTGTGACTGTTGTCACCGTGCCTCCACCCTGATGCAGAACAGCATGTCCTTGATTTCCTCACAGAACAATCCACTCGCAACAGCGTCAGTGACCAATGCACATTACGCAAGTCTGTACAAGAGACAGAACACACCTCAGCGAGCAACGTGAAAATTCCCATTAAATATTTCTTTCCTTCCAAGTTCCCCTTGGATTTGTTTCAAAATAAAAAGAGGGATGAAGAAGCACCTCGAAGATATAGATGTAAAAAAGAGGGGCCGGCCCGGTGGTGCAGTGGTTAAGTGCGCATGTTCTGCTTCTCTACGGCCCGGGGTTCGCCGGTTCAGATCCCGGTGCGGACATGGCACCGCTTGGCACGCCATGCTGTGGTAGGCGTCCCACATATAAAGTAGGGGAAGATGGGCAAGGATGTGAGCTCAGGGCCAGGCTTCCTCAGCAAAAAGAGGAGGACTGGTGGTAGTTAGCTCAGGGCTAATCTTCCTCGGAAAAAAAAAAATAAATAAATAGATGTAAAAAAGAAATTGGCTATGAGTGGTGATGGGTACCTAGGGATTCCTTATACTATTGTGTCTACTTTTGCATATGTTTCAAATTTTTGTAATAAAAAGTTAAACACAGTCCCCCCCCCCCCCCACCTTAGCTATGAAGGCCTTGGGGTTTCTCTTTGGCATCTCCTATGTTCTCCCCTCAATGTCCTGAAACTTGAACTTCCCCTTCTGTCAGGCATCCAGTCCTTCCCTCCTCCTCCTCCAGATGGGCCCACCAAACCGATCACTGAATTCAGCAAAACAAAGGACTCCCCAAGTAACAGGAGCTTCAGGGGCTTAATCCCCAGTCAAAGTGGTTTATCAAAGTAATTCTCCCAAACGCATACAGCGCTTTCCTGGAGAATGCTGGTGAATAAAATTTTCTCCATCTTGTTACACTTATTATTCTGAATTCCTTTGCACTTTGTTCAAAAGAAACCAGTCATTGAAACTTGATTTTGAGAACCAAAGCTTGTATTCAACAACTTCTGAAAAGAGTGGTTAATTCTATTTGAGTTTCTCTCCACAGCCCCATTCAAAACAGGTTGTGTGTATCTAAGAATAAATGGAGTCACCACACAAGAGGTTTATTATCAGAGCTAAGCTTCGGGAAGCAACTCCCACTACTTAATGCTGAAAGAAAGGGAGAAAAAGAAGAAGGAATACGGGCTGTAATGAATGAAAGGAGGCGGTTCAAAAGGAAGAAGGGAATGGATAAACAGGAGGAAACGAGGACGGAGTGAGAAATATTTGAAAACCCACTGCTATCTATCACATTGTACATCTCTCTTTGCTGTGCCAGGTCAAAAGAAGGAAAAAATCATCCATACAAACCAGAAAGCCAGGTTCGATTTGTTTTTCTCCCTTCCCAAAACCCTGTGCCTTTCCTTTAGTATCTTCTTTTAGCCTGTGTTTTGGTTTCTACTAGTTTTGTGGGGTTTTACAATATTTTCACTGCCTCTTTTGGTTAAAAAAGATAAACTTAGTCCCAAGGACCCTGAAGACCTGCACAGTGACCTATGACCCCTTATTCTGCCTGCACAGGGTAGGCATTTGATGTTTAAATCAGCGTGAGCCTTTTTTTGTTTGTTTGTTCTTGTTAGTTTTTGTGAAACTCACCAGTTTTCTTGCAATTGCACCTGCTGAGCAAAAAAGCCTGAGAAACAGAGACCAGTCCCTCTGAAGGGCCAGGGGCCAGATTATGTCAATAATTCCCCTACACTGAAAGGAGCTGGCCTGACAGGTCCATGTTGTCAAATGGCAATTGTGACTCCTTGCATTTCAAGAGTCACGCACAAATGGCTCCGTTTGAAGCCCTCTGGATAATAGTAGCCTTTGGAGGTTATGATATCTCTGGATGGGATTCAGTAAGAGAAATTCACTTTCAATTGTGCCCTTGGAACAGAGCCAGGCAAGCCTAACAATACAATATGCTTCCCAGGAAAATTGGACTTATCTGCGTTTTTTTCTCCTTCCTTTTTCTTTCTGCTGCTAACTTTGTTCACACATTACCTCTCCCCACTTCCACTCTCTCCTTCTATCAGGGGACAGCAGAGCTTTTAAAAATAAAACCCAGCACTTAAATAGGAGCAGTGTGTATGGAATGACACAAGCTCCCACGTGCACAGTCGCGAGAATTCGCCCTTTCCTCGGCTGACCTCTGCTACTTCTACCAGGAAAATGGCACAGAGCCACCGCGCAGGGGAGACCAGGGGTTATCACAACCACTAGTTTTCCATTACTTGTTCAAATAAAGAGTTTGACTTTTCTCTTTCTGTTTTTCCCTTTTAAACTGAGAAGAGATGAAATGTACAAAGCCTGCCCAAACACCACAAACTGTTGACTTTTTTCTTCAATCATTCTCTCTCTCACTCTCGCTCTCGCTCCTTTTGCTTGGTTTATTCCTCATTTTGCCAAGATTTTCCTCTGAATAATTATTATTTCTTGGCCTGGAAAAGGTTGTAATTCTCTTTGTCTTTTGCATTTGATCATCCAAGTGGATTAATGTGGGTGTTAAATGGGTGGAAGAAGTCATTTTCTTTGTCAAATTCTCTTAATCATCCTTTTGATTTCACACTCTCATTCTCCCCACCCACACATCTCCCTCCCGCCCCTACAGAAATGTGTGTGTGTGTGTGTTTCTTCTCACACATTGTTTCCTTTCTGAAGAGCATGCTGTTTGAGAGCCCGGAACAAGGAGATGTGTAAAAGAGAACACCACGCAAATGTGCAGCTCTCTGTCAGTCAACCGAGCATGTGCCCGGGACAGGAGAGCGGTCCGTTCGTGCTTTTCTTCTGGTCTACCTACAACTGCAGCTTAAAATTTCTTTCTCTGAAAATCTCTCCGGTTCTAATCTTACCAGCTCAAGGGGCTGGTTTTGGGTTTTGTTTGTTTTTCTCCTAAATAAGCATAAAGGACGCAATAATTCAATAATAATATTTCAACCAACACTAGTGAAGGCCAACAACCCCAAGCCCAAAGCTTGTGATCTCTTGCCCTCTTGTGAGGACAAAGCAATGTGTTCCTCTAACCTCAGGTCAGTGCCTTTGACTGGACTCTTAAGGAGGTCCCATCAAACCCACAGTCCACCGACTCTTCCCCGCCAACCCCATCTCCCCTGGATGGATTCTTGTGGAACCATGCTATGGTGAAATTGGTATTAAGATTTAGAGACATACGCTATCATGGGTGGGTGGATGGGAAAGTGCTCTACAGAGTTAAGAAAAAGACACTTTGAAGGACTTGCTTCCCCCTTTCAGTAGGAAGTGTCCTGGAGAGAAGATTGCCTGGGAGGCAAGCAGCCTAGCAGAGACATTCAAAGACGTTTGACAAACTATTATTCAGATAGTTAACAGAAGTAAGGATTTGGTTGGTGTCTGGAAGATGCAGTCATTGAAATCAACGGCATTTGAGGCCCCACTTACAATTTATTCCTGCAACACAAATAGTTCCATGATGTTCCCAGAGTCATCAAGTCTTTATCTCCCAAAGGTTCCTAACCTACTAATAATGATAAACTCTTAGGGAGAGATACTAGCTGGCATAGAATTATTAAAGCCTTCCTACACTAGCCCTATCCATGAAGCTCCAAAAACTGTGACATTCTAGGCACCAGTGGGGGAATTGCTGTGTATCAGTATAGAAAATTGACGCACATTGTTACCTGCATGCGACCATATGCTCAACCAGCCATCAGGACAACTGATCATCACAGATCATCATGATTATCTGTCTAGTCAAAGATGAAAAACAGATCTTACCTCAAGTACCAGTTCTGATTGATTGGTAATGGCTATCTCCATAGCTGTACTGAAAACGATCCTGAAGCCACATCCAGACCCAACAGACAAGAATGCTGAGATCAATTAGCTGCGTCTGCCATGGATGAGAGTGGTGACACAGAGGCTGCCTATTAGTTATTCCTGGCAAGGGGACTGCAAAGGCTACAAAAGAAAGCTTTACATCAACGTGTCAAATTCTGCCAAGTGGAAAAGCTCAACATATTTCCGGAACAGCAAGTGTTTCAACCATTTAAAATGTTGTGTTTTTCTGTAATAGCTACCATTTATTGGGTACCTACAATGTGCCAAGTACTATACTATGATCAGTACTTACATTATTTCATTCAGTATTTATAATAACCCTGCAAAGTACATGTTATCCCCATTTTGCAGCTGACAAAATATAGGTTCAGAAAGGTTAAATAATTTGCCCAGGGTCTCACAGGCAATAAGTGATGGAGCCAAGACTTGAATGGAGGTCTGTAGTGAAGTCCAAAGCCTAGGATCCTGCCGTAAATCCTGCTGCCTCTTTGGGATTCGAAGACATGAAGGAGGAGCCAGGGAGCGGGAATCCTTGGCAGTTTGCTGCCAAGCCTTACAGCAAAGTCTTCAAACTGCCCATCATTCTTGTTGGCTCCTGACAGCCCCAGCTAATTGTCTGCCATTAGGCAGTTGAGATTTTTAATTACAGTTATATTCAGCTGAGCTGAAATTTCAGCTAATTATAATTGAAATTGAGGGCTAAAAGCAAGTTTCAAAGGTCACCCAGTAGTTTTCTTTGGGTATATGTATGTCTATTTTTTTTAATATTAAACAAGTAATACATGTATATGGTTTAAAAAATGAAATGTTATATAAAATGACTTACATTGAAAATCTACGATGCCCCACACACACACACACACTCAGTCCTGCTTCCCAGAGGAAAGCACTTTTAATCATTTCTATTTTAATTTCTCCTAGTGATTACTTCCGATCTCTATATAATAGATCTGTATCTCTATTTCCTGATTTATTATCTTTAGACATTATATACTGACTTCTGATGAAAATTTAACTTGCCTCCACCACCCCTAGCTTCCTTTTCTTCCCCCTCCTCATCCCAATTTGGTTATATCTCCCTTTTCAGTTCTTCCACTCGACATCTGCCACTTTACGCGGCATATTAAAGTCTCCTTTCTTGTTTCATCAACTATTCACAACTATTTTTCTTCTTCCTCTCTTCCACTCCTCAGCCTCTGTCAGCTATACCTGAAATGCTTACATTATCAAGATAAATAAAGTTTATATTCTCTTTGTAGCCATAGTGAAGTCCTCCGTGATTTATACGAGTGAATTCTAAAAGCTGAAAACCAGAACATAACGTAACATGTCTGGCATCTATCCCACGGGATTCTCCTTCACATTCCATCAAGTTGTCAGAATCGTGCCACAGGTGAGCTTGCTTTATATTTGGACCATGGCTTTCTTGTACAGTTTTGTTGTTTTCCTGAAATTTCTGATTCTTTTTTCCTTTTTCTTATTTTTCATAACATTATAATAGTCTCAGTTTTCAAAGTTCTCAATATACAATTTAACCTATTAAATTAAATAACTGAATTATGGCCACATTGCTAAGAGCTCTTTTAGAGGACCCTCTGTCTTTCCTCTCCAGTCGGGATTAGTTTCTCCCTAGACCTGAGACTCAGCCTCCAGGCTGGGATTTCTGTTCGCTGCTCATCTGGGTTGGAGCCTTTGTCTCTCATAGCTTCCTCTTTCTCAGTTCACTCCCTTGATTTTTTTTCTGGAACACATGCTCTAATAGCTTCCAAGACAGCGTACATGGTCATAATCTTTCTGAGTCCTTGAAAAATTTATCTTTATTCTGACCTCAAACTTGATTGATAAATTAGCTAGGTATAGAATTTTATAACAAAAGCCATGTTCACTCAGAACTTTGAAAGGATTGCTCCACGTCTTCTAGCATCCAGCGTTGCTATTAAGAAGTTTAATGCCAGACCAATTGCTATGGCTGAACGTCTGTGTCCCCCGCCTAATTCATATGTGGAAATCCTACTGCCCAATGCCATGATATTAGGAGGTAGAGCCTTGGGATGCTTAGGTCATGAGGGAGCAGTCCTCATGATTGGGATTAGTGCCTTTATTAAAGGCAGAGAGCTTGCGAGCCCCCTTCCACCGCACGAGGGTACAAAGAGAAAGGGCCAGCTACGAGCCAGGAAGAGGCCCTCACCAGAATGCGACCATGCTGGTGCCTTGATCTTGGACTTCAAGGCTCTAGAACTGTGAGGAGTAAATGTTTGTTGTTTATAAGCTACTCAGTCTCTGGCACTTTGTTATAGCTGCCTGAACTAAGACATGATTCTTATTCTTTTCTAATTGCCTGCTTTGCCTCTTGGAAAACTTTTAAGATCTTCTCTTTATCGCCAAAGAAATAAAATTTTATGATTATTGGCCTTGTGTGGGTCTTTTTCAGTTATTCCATTCTATACTTAACAGATTCTTTTAATCTGAAGACTTGTATCTCCCTCTAGATCTGGGTAGTTATCTTTTCTTATGTATTTAATAATTTCCTATCCTCTGGTCTCCTTTGTCAGTTTCCTTCATCAATAGGAGCTTCTGGCGCCAGCCTGGTTGCACAGTGGTTACGTCTGCATGCTCCACTTCACCAGCATAGGGTTCACCAGTTGAGATCCTGGGCGTGGACCTACACACCACTCATCAAGCCACGCTGAGACAGCATCCCACATAGAAGAACTAGAAGGACATACAACCAGGATATACAACTATGTACTGGGGCTTTTGGGAGAAAAAAAAAAATCAATAGGAGCTCCTATTAAAGCTGATCTATTACTCAGAGGATGCAAGTCCTGGATTGTTCCTCCTACGTATTCTTTCTAATGCTTTCTTCCTTTTAAATTCTTTCTTTCTCTCTTCTCTTCCTTTCTTTCTCTCTCTCTCTCTCTTTTATTCTTTTTATTCTAAGTTCTTAGAGATGTCTTTCACTTTGTCTTCCAATTTTTACATCAATTTATTTTGTTAGCAATGATCTTTTGTGTTTCACAAGATCTCTCTTGTTTTATCCTTTTTTCCCCGTTACAACATTCTCTCATTTTATGGATGTAATATTTTCTCAAATCCCTCTGAGGAAACTAATTTTTTTAAGTGTTCCTTTGTCCTTTGAATTATTTCCATTTCTTCCAGGCTCATTTTTATTTGTTTCTCTTGGCCATTCTCTTTCAATTTACGGGCTTTGCTCAAATATTCTGATAATCCTCAGATGTCTTTTCGTATTTAAGAAGGAAGCAATAAAACAGCTGACCAGGAGCTCTGTGAATAAGGGTTTGGCTTATCAACTGGCAAGTTTTGCTTCAATGGAACAGGTGGGAAACCAGCCATTACATCCGGAGACTCAATTCCAGAATGAAAAGAGCTTTAGTCTGGGGCAGTAATCTTCACACTAGTCCTCCCCCGAGGAGCATGTTCAATTTCATTAGAGAAGATTCAGCTTGAGGACAAGGGCTGTTCTGGGTTGCACAGGGAAGATGGAGTGGGGTCAACAGTTCCATGCATCTTCAATTTGTCCTCTCTTTTCAGCCCCACTTGCTACTCTCACCCCTGACATGCATGCTGTCTCCAAGGACAGAGCAGCCCTATCATTCTTTTGAGCAATGGATGTTCACCTTTTGGTAAAGCCCAAGAGCATATTCCTACCGTGAAGCTTTCTTCACTTTGTTTTATTAGCCAATTGTTTCTCCATATGTTTTCTGCCTTCTAGAGATTTGTTGAAAGATATAAACCATTGCTACCCCCATATACACTTAGTCCTTTTAGTTTTCATAAGTTTGTAGTTTTTTAAAGAATTCTTTACTCTAATTTTCATGTCATCTTAGAAGGACAGAGACAGAGAGAGAGAGAGAGTGTGTGTGTACTTCTGCCATTTTGAACTAAGGTCCATACAATGGTTTTCAAGCAGTGCTCTGTCCACAAAGCCAAGCTTGTGGGGAGAAACACAGTAGAAAGAGCAAAGACAGGACATCAAAATAAGAGAGGAGCAGGGGAGACTTTCCCACTTCAACTAGAGATCTCTGATTTTATTTATTTTCTTTCTATAGTTTTCACTTGATTAGATCTTCCTACAAGAAAGAATCAAAGAATAAGCCAAGACAAAATATAATCAAGTGTCAAAATAAATGGTTGAGAAAATGAGCTTTCAAGTGTGGGCTAGAACAGTTAGAGAAGGGACTGGGAGAGGCAAGCCTTGTAGAGAGTGCTGGGGCTGAAAGGGGACGTGGGCGCGAGATTCTGTAGGACCTTTTAAGCTGTGTTAACAAGTCTGGGCCTTATCTTAAACATGAAGGAGCAATTAGATGGTTTAAAACAAGGAAGTGAAAGGATCTGATGCGTGTTTTTGAAAGGTCACCCTGACTTCAGATGCATAGAGGTGATCATCAGCAAGTAGACAAAGACTTTTCACATTTTCTCCCGCTTGATTCTTACCACACCCTCTGGACAGAGGACAGGCAGGCATTATTGCTATTCCTAATTCACTGGTGAGGAAACTGGTGAGGCTCAGAGAAATGATGTGATTTGTTTGAATTTACATGAGGAGTAAATGTCAGAGCCAAGCCAGGAATCTGCCTCTTTTAACTCCTTTTGGACAAGTGAAAACTAATGGTGAACTGGTGGTGTTTGGCCCAAACCGACAAGCCAGTGTCACCACTCAACGTGGAGGACCATGCCACCCTCCTGGCTCCATTCTCCGCATGCCCAGGAGCTCACACCACTAACTCTCCAACTCTTTAGAGCCTCGCTTCCCAGTCATTCCACGTACCCTAGAGTTCAGAAGGATAAAATGCATGAGGACAATAATATGAATTCATCATCTACTATGTACCTTTCCCTCTCTTCCAAAACCCCTTTATGAATACTGTACTAGGTTGAATAATATCCCCCCAAAATTATGTCCACCTGGAACCCCAGAATGTGACCTTCTTCAGAAATAGAGTCTTTGCAGATAAAATCTAGTTAAATTGAGATGGGGTCATAGTGGATTAGGATGAGTTCTAAGTCCAATACCGGTATTCTTAGAATAAGGCCACGCGAACACACAGAGACAAACAGTAAAGAAGGCCATGCGATGAGGAAGAAGGAAGAGATTAGAGTGATGCATCTATAAGCCAAGGAACGTCAA
Source organism: Equus asinus (assembly GCF_041296235.1). Lineage (NCBI taxonomy): Eukaryota > Metazoa > Chordata > Mammalia > Perissodactyla > Equidae > Equus > Equus asinus. The sequence goes on along the minus strand of NC_091795.1, from coordinate 45,357,420 downwards.
GGAATGCCAGGAGCCAGCAGAAGCTAGTCTTAGGCAAAGAAGGATTCTCAAATAAGCTTCAGGGGGAGCATGGCCTTGCCAACACCTTGATTTCAGATTTTGAGGCTCTAGAACTGTGAGAAAATTAATTTCTATTGTTTTATGCCACCCAGTTTGTGCTAATTTGTTGCAGCTCCCTAGGAAACTAATACAAACGCTAAATTCAAAGCGAGGCAAAAACAAAAGGAAAAGAAGTAATTTATTGCATTTTAAATGATCACACACAAAAAACTGCAAAACTAGGAAGGATTTAACAGAAAAATTAAAAATTGACTCCTGGTTTTGGTGCAAATCCAGATGTTTTCCTGGATGCTAAGTTTGTAAACAGTTTGTCAGCTGAAAACATGGGCTTTGAGAGAGAAAGGACTCTGCAGAGCTGAAGTGCAGCAAAACAGACCCATGCCCCCACCAGGACATTCTTGGACTTTGGGTTTCTAGGGCCCCAGACACTGCTCCGCACCATGGAAGCTACCATTTCTTAACTGTGCGCCCTCGCTGTGCTATGCACTTGACTAGATTTACCTCACTTTATCCTAACAACATCCCTGACTTGCAAATACTAAGCTCTCAATTTCTGTTCATTGACCAACAGACTAACCCTGAGGCACGTGTATCAGCCTGCCTCAGGAAGCCATGTGTTGTCATGGAAAGCTTTTTGGCAGATGATCTTAAGGTCCCTTCCAATGTCTGAGCATCAAGAATTCTTTGCCTCTATCTATCAGCTAAGCCAGCACGCAGCTAACTTCAAGAAAAGGCTTTCCTAGTCAATGAAATATTCCCTGTTTCCTGAGCTCCAGCTAAGCCCAGAAGTAAACACACTTTAGGGCAAAGTAAAAACTCTTCTTTGCGCTGGCTTTTTGCCCATGTCAAGCCGAGTGAACAAAAGTCCAAAGTTGATTCATATTTGGCCTCGGTACAGAGACATCAGGCCTGTAAGCACGTACACACATCCTCCTCTCTCACACACGCACACCCCCAGCCATGCCTGTTACCAGGGCCTTGCTGGCTCAGACCTGGCCTGACTGAAATCCTAACGGGTGACGGAGGGTGGAAGGAAAGCAAGAGTAACCCTATTCACAGCTCGCCACAAAGCTGACAGATTGCCAATGTTAAGCCCTCAGAACCATGTTGCATTTAACTTCCCCAAATGGGCTCCTCAAGCTATCTGTCCTAGATGACCAAAAATAAAACAAAGTCAGAAACCCCTTGTAATCTGAAGTGAGGAAGGGAAAACTTAACGAACTGAGAACCAGGGATGGGGGCTGAAATCCAGCCTACTGCCAATTGCTAGTCATCTGACCTTGGACAATTCACAGCCTCAACTGACAAAAGACTAATTCATTCACTGCACTCCTCCACAATTCCTCATCCAATGGGCAAATCCCTCCACCATCTTTCCCCAGTTCCCTGGACTCCCATTGCTCCCCTACTCCCCACACTACTGCCCACACACACTGGCACTTGCATACCTCTGCCTTTACACAGGCTGTTCCCTCCCTCTGGAATGCTCTACCCAGCCCAAACCATGAGTGTTCAAATCCAACCCTCCCCTTCAAGGCTAAATCTAAAGGATTCTACGAAGCCTTCCTGGATCCTTTCCGTTTGAAATAACGTGGTTCTTCAGCTCCTGTAGCACTCTACCTGTGATGAAATTTGACTCTAACTCCTTTTAGTTATTCGGGGTGTATTTGTTAACACCCCTCTCTATTAGGCTGTGAGCTTCTGGAAGGCACATTCTGCATCTGGTTCATCTCTGAACCTCCTGTCATGCCTAGCTCATGCTCAGAAAGCCTACGTAAGTTGCCCAAGGGCACAGAACTCATTCGTTAGAGTTCTTGTCACTGTGATTCTTATTTTGTTTTCATTTGGGGCCAGAGTCCCAGGAAACTAAGAAAATTGGTTCATGCATACCACTCCATGTCACGTGACAAATAAAATTTTATATGCATATTACAGTCATTTGGTACATTAATGACAACATGTGTTTAAAGAGACAAGTGAAAGGAAACCCCAACCTTCACTTGTTGGCTGAGCCTAGTTCTGGCGAGCAGATCCGGTGTCTACAACTGCTATCATCAAAGGGCCCTAAAATACTTCAGCCCAAGCAGGTGTCCCACAGCTCGGCCTGACATCTGGATTGTCTGAATACTCCTCAGAAGGACATTTGTGGGTTGCTCTGGAAGCTGACTGTGGTGAAGAGAAGGAAGTGTTTGCTCAGCAGCAGTTTAAAACAAAAAATGGTCCCCCTCCCAGCGCACCCCTTCCCCATGCAGCCTGACCTGGGGCTAAAGGATTAGAACTTTTCTTAGAGAATAATGGATCTGTTTGCCCTTTGGAGTCACGACCTGCTTCTTCTAATTAAGACAAACATTATACTTCAGTATAAGGAAGAAGAGAGGAAACTACGAAGGTTTTGAAAAATGAAGCACTTTTGTAAATTACCTAATCCTATTTGCTTTGTTTCCCAGGTGTTAGCAGCCACTCCTACTTGAAGCCTGACATGGCAAACACCATCTATTTGTCCTCTAATGACAGACTGAAATTATTTCTAAGGCCATCTCTGTGATTAAAAGCTCAAGATATAGTCATAAATTACCCAGCAGAGCCATCTATTTACAAATAGCATATATAATAATAAACATTATATACAACCATAAATAAAATATCACAGAGTTCACTCGTTTTCAGCAATCAGACAAAGCCAGAGAGGAGGCCAAGGGGTCCCGTTCTGCTGACCCTCACCTATCTGCTGAATGAGACCTTCCACTCCTGCTGCAGACGCCTGGCTACTCTCTCTGGGCTGCCTAAGAAAAATCGACTCAGTGTGCATTCTCACCCTCATGCTTGCACATTAAATCATGGTAATCAAACACCATTAATCACCCCCATAGGGCCTAATATTGATTTGCATCTTGGGATTTCTAGTATTTAAGTGCTCTGCTCTAAACATCAGACAGTGGAGTCAGATGGCCTCCTGGCTTTACCATTCACCAGCCAAGCGACTTAAAGTTACCAAAATTCTCCCAGCCTCAGTTTCCTTATATGTAAATAGGAACAATAATAGTGCCCGCCCTATAACATTAAGTTAAGGAGTAAATTAGATAACATATATACACCACTTAGCACGGTGCTCAGCAGGTAAGAACCAATCAAAAAAATGTTCACTGCTTTCATTTCTCAAATGTATTTCTTGCTCGAAATGGAACTTGACTTGCTTTGCTTTGTTTTATGTAGCTTAGAAAACAAGTGAGAACAGAGAAGGACACAAACAATGGAGATAGCATACTAACCACATAACTCTTGGTAACGTCTCACTGGGGGCACCTATGAAACTGTCATGTTACAGAACACAGATTGCATCCCCCCCAAAAGCAGAGCCTGTGACAAAGGCTTGAGTGCAAGGAGTTTATTTGGGGCTGTGATCTCAGGAGGAAGAAGTGGGAGGCAAAAGGAAAGAAACAGGGAAGAGGAAAGAGCCAATGTAAAGATGCATTACTGAGTTGGCCACCGTTATATGAGACTAGGCGCTGGATCCCATGGGACCAAATATGATGCCCGTGTTGTCCACCAGAGAAGAAGGAAGAAAGCTTTCATCCATCACCTCCTGTTGCCTGTTGGTCAAGGGTTGTCCCATGGAGCATAACCTCCTGCAATTCGGGCTACTACTTGGTTGAGTCTGCAATACTACTATCATTCTCCAGGATTTGTCTGGATTTTGCAGGGGTCTGGTGAATTAAATGGAAATATCATGGAGACCATCCTGCATCTTTAGGTCTTGAAGGGTGGCACTAGTTTCTGCCATACCCACCTCCTTCCCCACTGATACAATATTTTTATTTATTATCTTGGCCAGCAGTTCTGGGGGCAACAGTTTCAGAGATTTCCATTCAGCCTTCCCCATTATGATAGCTCTCACCCCACAGGCCAACGATCCATTTAGAGGTTGTGATAATCATCAAGCATATCTTTTCCAATTATACATTCAGAGAATGAGGAAATGACTATCGGTTGGGTCCCAATGGACCCACTGTGAGATGGACCTGGGACAGGACTATATTTATTACTTTCCCTCCATATACTTTCACTATAACAGTGGGGTGAGAGGAGAGAAGGGGGCGTGACAACATGTGGGGTCCCTAGGTATCAGTGTCAATTTGGGACAAACATCCAACAGCCCTCAACATGTTCAGGTATTCCAACTTCCCCACTGTACAATTGCTTGAGTAAAGAGATATAGGTCACTTTGGGGAAGGACTGGGAGAATTATCACTGTGTATTTTTTTTCTTTTTTTGCTGGGAAAAATGCAGTAAGATCTGTTAACGATCTTCCACTTTCTATTCTTTTTTTCTCCCCCCAAAGCCCCAGTACATAGTTGTATATATTAGTTGTAAGTCCTTCTAGTTCTTCTATGTGAGCTGCCACCAAAGCATGGCTACTGACAGACCAGTGGTGTGGTTCCACACCCAGGAACAGAACCTGGGCCACCAAAGCAGAGCGCATCAAACTTTAAGCACTAGGCCATCAGGGCTGGCTCTACCACTGTGTATTTTTGCCCTGGTGTTGCTGGGTCCTTCCTCCTGGGAACTTGACCTCTCCTTCAGGAAATGGATTGTGATTCAGAAAATTTCCTGAGGTTAGGAAACCGATGAAAAATTACGACTTTAATGAGTGATTGCCCTCAGTCTCCTCAGCACTTTTCCTTAATTTCTCTTATGTGTACATTTGAGTAGTACCCTTTTGGGCTACCATCTGTTTTTCCCTAAGGGATGCTGTGTTCTATCAAACATCTCCAACACTCTTTGTAGGTCAGGCCTACCAGTCATTATGATAATCTGTCTCTGTCTCTGATATCTGTCTCTGATAACACAGGCCTGCCCCCTGACCTCTATTGTTTCAGGATCCTATCCTCCTCGTTGCTATGAGTGAGTCTAGTTCTGCAATATCATTTCCTACCTTCAGTCCTGGCCTGCCATGGAAATTCCTAGTGATGCTGATGTCTCTCACCAGGGCTTCCCTTATTGCTTTGGAAAATGGTGCATGATATGGACCATCCCACAAGACATGGTCCTCTGGTTGGTTTTCTGTCTTATACGGTATATTCACTCTAACGTGCACTTCTCTAAGCCTTGTAAACCCTTCCTCCCAACTTATCTGCCATGACAATCTTGCATTTCTATCTCACTTAACATACTTCTAGGAGCCATTCTATTATTATATTTAAACCATCTCTCAGAGTCCTTGCCAGGGTATAAAATTCCGTATCTCAGGAGAGCACTCTCAAGTTAACAAACTCTCCCTTAATCCCTTATCCAATCCTGCGTTCCATGCTTGACTTGATCAAGCACCCTTAGGATTCAGTCTCCTGTTGGTACATTCTAGCTAGATCCTGGAGCTCCTCCAGGGTATGGTCTCTTTTCTTCCTCATCAAACCCAGCATGTCTCCAGCATAGTTACATTGTGACGTATACCCAGGAGATGAGGTAGGAAGGTCCTAGAGAGGGGTCATTGTTTCATGTGGGAAAGCCCTGTGTACTGTCTTCAACCAAGGGAGAAGCCCTTAATAGTGTGGAATGGGCCACTTTTCTGCTCTCAGAAGTTTTAGAGGAATCTAGGGATTCAAGATTTCCGGGCGCATCAACCTTGATGTCTCCGTCCTGTGTGGCAAGACTCTTTCCCAACTTTGGCCTAGCCAACCTGTATTGGTTGGCAATTAAACCTTCTCTGGAGCACAGTTATTCCTACAGTGAAGCCCTGGGCCTGGTCCTCGGTTTTCTGTGTCACCTAAGGTAACCAACTTATCCTAGTTTACCCAGGGGGTTCCTGGTTTTAAAACTGAACATCTCACATATTGGGAACCCCTTTAGTCTTGAATAAACCAGGATAGTTGGTCACCCTAGTCCTGCCTCCCCGCACTAGCCCCTAAAAGGGACAAAAGCCTACTTATAGGCTACAAGGAAGGCCTCTGGATTTCATACTTAACTTTTAATTGCTGATTAGTCAGTTGCTTCTTATTATCTTTTTCAAGAGTATCAATCAAATTTAGCAATAGCCAGGAAATTCCATTATCTTATAGTTAATATTTCCCCAGTATTCCTCAACACCTGATTGATCACACCTGCTGAATGCATTCTCTTCCACCAGAATGCAATTCTAATTCACTGCCAGTGAAAGTTTGAACTATGGTGCTGCTGTGTTGTTCTTTGTGCCAGGGTTTATCTGTGCTCTATCTTCTACTAGAGATGGGCTCTTTCTTGGAAACTGGATATCAAGTGATTCATCTCTAAAATCTCACCTGGCCTCTGCTTTCTTGATCACTTGTGGCACCAACTGTTGCAAGTTGGGTTCCCTTGGAAGTGGATCCTAAGATGGAGAATAGCATGAAAATGCATTATTAGGAAGTGATCTTGGAATCAATATGTGTGGAAGGGGAAAGAGGAAAACAGGATTGGGTAGAGGAACAAGTCTCAAAGGAGGATTCAGCTCACTCTATACTGAGCTCTGAAATGAGTATGACCCTTCAGAGTTGTCTCAAGAGAACTTCACTGTTGTTGGGGGAAGAAGGTCTTTATACCCAGTGTAGGAAAGAGTTTAACCTTGCCCAAAGAGAAGAGTAGACATCTCTGAGCCCTTGGAATGTCCTGACTGATAAAAGTGTCTTTGTTTACCTTGGGGCCCTGGGTCACAGCAGATCATCTAACCATGTGATTATGGTAGGTGCTTTGGGTCATGAGGCATCAGCCCGACCTTCAGAGGAGCTGGAGACTGAGGTCAGCCATGTGGACAGTCAACCATGTCTGTGTAATGGAACCCCAAGTAAAGACTCTGGACACTAAGGCTTAGGTGGGCTGACCTGGTTAGTAACACTCCATTTGTTTTGTCACACATTGTTGGGGAAATTAGTGCCTTCCATGGTTCCACTAGAAGTGGACAACTGGAAGCTCCAACTGTAGAACCTTCCTGGACTCTGTCCTATGAGTCTCTGTCCTTGGATGATTTTACTCTGTAATAAACTGTAACCATACATAACAGCTTTCAGTGAGTTCTGTGAGTCCCTCTAGTGAATTATTGAAACTAAGCATGGTCTGAGAGACCCCCAAATTCTGCAGCTGACATCAAAAGTGAGGAAGGTCTTGCGGAATTTTGTATATTTGTCCTTTGATCAGTCATTGGATATGATATGTGTCACCCCAGGAAGGATGGTAACTTTGGGTGCGATTTTCTTCCACCAAGGCAAAGCCAGTAGGGGGCTGGCAGCTGGGGGCTTTCTGCTAGTAACACTCTCACAAACTGGAGAGTGAAGTTCTTCATTCCTGAAGAGGGCTATGGCAAGTACATCACAGCCTCCACCACAGTGGGACAGGCTTTTGTCATCAGATGTACAGAACTGGATTAGCATTTCTTTGAAAGAAAGGAAGACGATTCACGTGGCCACTAAAGGGGAAGTGTGCCTCATGGAATGTAGAGAAAGTTGTATTACTCTTTCATTTTTTTTTGCATACTAGAGAATGGCATGCTTGTTTCACAGAAAGAGTCTGTGTCATTGTGTGTCCATCCATGATTTTCTATGACTATTCTCAGTAGCTCACCTAGTGGAGTTAGTCGTTCAAGGCTGATTTCTAATAACAATGGTTAAACACATTATTATAATCAGTATCCATAGCCCCTTGATGGAACCCCTCTCAGCAAGGATCCACATACTGACTTTAACAATTTTCCTAAGATTTGAAACCTATGTGTAGAAATTAGACGCCAAAACCATACCATTGCTATGTGGCACTTTGTCTATGACGTGGACCGTCCTCTTCATGATTTACTTCATGCTGAATAGGACCACAGGAATAATCCGAAGACATGAATGGGTGTCAAGATTGCCTTAGCCTCATAAGAACACAATTCTAATGGTAAATGCCAATCAGCTGTAATAAGTAACAACCATCCAATACACGCCCAATTCCAAGTCACTTCTGTTAAGGCCTTCTGCTATGGGCGTATGGCTTCTGACCAAGTGTACAGCAGCTGTTAAAGCTCTAATGGAGATTTCAAAAGGTCATCAAGTTTTCCTTGGTTTTCCCTATCTCCTACCTCTGCCCCACTCCAAAGTTAGAATGACTTTCTCCTATCTAGAAAGCCTTGTTTTTTATCAAATGTCTCTGGAGGAAGAGTTTCCATAACGTTCCTTGGTAATCACTTCCTATGTTCTTCAACCCTGAAATATGAGTGAAAAAATTTTAAAACATTCCCTTCTGCCATACTGCCAATGAAAATAGATATGGGTTATTCTGTTCTGGTCTGAATTTTAAATGTTCAGTGAATATGAAATTTCTTCTTCTCTTCCTCTTACCCCTTCAGACACTTGGCAAGCAGTCACATTAATATTCTACTAACCCCAGCAAAGTAAATAGCATCTACTTTCACTGATGGCTCTCCTAAATCAAATAATTTATCGTGGCTGCACAAAAGAGCTGGGTTTCAACTCAGAAACCACAAAAGGATGGATCCATGCCAAAATCCAAATTGTTTTCCAGAAAGGGCTCTGGTAAAGAAAGATCTTCCCCCAGAACAAATCCATTCATAAGTCCTGAATAGAGTGAGCAGTAAGTCCACAAATGAAGCATAGCCTTCTTTTTCAAAACTGAGTGCAAGATAGAGATTCTTTTCCTAATTAAACAGTTAATCGACTTCTCTTCCATCTTTCTTGATCATGACAGATGGATGCTTAAATATAAGATTTGGGATTTAATGCTCATCTTAAGTGTATTACTTTATTGCATTCAAAGGTATTCCAGTCATCACTATAATTACTATAAATTCGAAATAGATGACAATAATGCAACCTGAACTTGAATTTTGGAAGATAAAAGCCGAAGAAACAAGAATTCTTAAGCACCTTTTAATACTCGAAAACAGGCTAGAGGATCATCTAGCTCTCAGGTCTACAAACACAAATGCCCACAGTAAGCAGGCAGGGGGAGGCCAGGAATGCATTCAGCAGTGCTGAGGACTCTCGGAGAGCCAGGCCCACATGAAGGAGGCAGCTGCTATTCGGAATCATAGGACTGTTTTCTTACCCACTGTGCCCAGACCTCCTGATTTTCTCAGAGAAGCTAAAATTCAGGTTTCACGTAAAATTTACTTGTTAAAACTCAAAATTCTGGGAGCCAAATAAAACCCTTCTGAACACCCGATTTAGCTCCTTCGTCGCAAGTGTGTGACCTCTCTATTAGAAATAGGTGAGATTCTGGTTATTAGGTAGAAGGTAGCTTAGTCAGCACCCAAGATCCCTTCCAACTATGAAAAATATTGCTGTCCCACAAATCACCCCAAATGCAGTGGTATAAAACAACAAGGATTTTATGATGCTCAGGGTTCTATGGTCAGAAATTTGAATGGGACACGATAAGGATGGTCTGCCTGTGTGCCACAGCATCTGGGCTTCAGCTAGGAAGATTCAGACATCTAGGGGTAACTGAATGATAGGGGCTAGAATCATCTAGAACTTCTTCAATTGCATGTCTAGCACCTGGACTGGGATGTCTCAAACTTTGGGCTTAGCCAGAAGTGTCAACCGTAGCTGCAACACTTACACATATGGCCACTCCATGTATTTTGGGCTTCCACATAGCATGGTGGCATCTGGATAGGAGGCTTCTTACGTAGCGATTCAGGTTTCCAAGAGCAAACGTTCCAGCAAACAAGGCAGCAGTTCATGGCCTTTGTGACCCAGCTTCAAAAATCATACATCCTCATTTCTGTCGTACTCTACTGGTTGAACAGTCACAAGTCCGCTCAGATTTATAGGGACATAGATCCAATCTCTCAATATGAAAAGAGTCAAAGAATTTGCAACCACAAGTAGAAAGGCTCATGTTCCAGTGCCAGAAAGATCTGAATTCAAATCTTGGCTCTACTTTTTACAGAGTGGCACTAAACAAATTATTGAACATCATTAATCCCCAATTTCATTGTCAGATTAGAAATGTGAATGAAGCCACGACACATTATGAGTGCTCAGTGAATGGTAACTATTATTTCCATTTTATCCCATTGTGGAAGAAGATGACAACAGCTTTCTTAACTGGAGTCCTCTTGTAGCTTTATAGAACTTTTACAGGCTCAGTGACTGATCTGACAGGCACTTCATTCACTGACGACACACTCTGACTGTCTCAATTGATACAAGGAAGGTAACCCGCATCAAATCATGACCCAAGCAGAACATAACAAGGAATTCTCATTCCAGTCTCATGATGGTGCTGGCTTTGACGTGCTCAAAATATCGAGCAAAGAAACACCCTTTGAAATGGCTGCCTGCTCTGTAGTCTCAGAAAAAAAAAAAAAAAAATTACCAAAAGTCTGTAGGTTTTAGAAGGAGAGAGAAAGGCAACAAGAAATGCTGGGTGGGCAAGTAAGAAGGGAAATGATCCTACAGTGCTTGTCTGCCTTAAGTCGCGGGGCCTCTTACTATCTGCACGTGTTATAAATAATATAGTCACCTCTGCGCAATTGGACCGTGCTAATGGAGCCAGCGAAGCCCGCAGTGTATAATATTTATTTGAAAGAGAAAATGATTTCATTTTCATTTTACTTCTGGTACAGCAAAGCATTCAAGTAGCAGACAATGAACCTTTCAATTACATGTTTAATTCATTCAGATGATTTGCGTACAGCAAGGAGATCTTAATCCCAGGGATTCTTAGTAAGAATGTTGTTAGGTTAATAAAGCTCTTAAAGGTTTCTCAGATTGGATTCTACTTAACACCATTTCACGGACTGAGCCACTGAGGCATAAAGCCCGCCAAACTTTGCCCAGTAAGGAAGACAAAAACTTTGCTATGTCTGTTCCTCAGAGATGGCTACTCACACTTCCCAGACCAGATCAGCACCCATGCTGAACATACGTTAGGACTTTGCATCTCTCATATTCGCAATTAAATAGTCATTTGTGTAATTATTTGTAATTGTCTAGGTCCCACACTAGAATATAAACTCCATGTTGTCAGAGACCACGTCTTACTTATCTCCAGTGCCCAAAACAATGCCTAGCTCACGGTAAGTGTTCAATATGGTTTGGTGCATAAATAGTCTGCAATAAAGCATTGTTTACTCCAGCAATATAAAATATACACATAAGATGTAATGTTATGGAGCAATTACCACTTATGATGTTGATGCATAGTTACTGATGGGAAAATGAACCCATGGATTTGTTTTCCAAATCTGTTTATAAAATAGTATATACAGTAGGTAGTAGAGAGTAGGGCTTAAGAGTGTTAGATGAATGTAAGAGAGCATCAGTTCCTCATCTGTAAAAGAGGAACTAATAATCATCCTAAGTATGAAGGACTGTTAGAAGAATTGGGTGAAAAACTTTATTAAATAAAATAACGTAGGGCCGGGCTCAATGGCGCAGCAGTTAAGTGCACACGTTCCCACTTTGGCGGCCAGGGGTTCACCAGTTCAGATCCCGGGTGCAGACATAGCACTGCTTGGCAAGCCATGCTGTGGTAGGTGTCCCACATATAAAGTAGAGGAAGATGGGCACGGATGTTAACTCAGGGCCAATCTTCCTCAGCAAAAAGAGGAAGATTGGCAGATGTTAGCTCAGGGCTAGTCTTCCTCAAAATAAATAAATAAATAATGTAAAAAAAATTAATAAAAGTCTCAGCAAAGTGCCTGAGACATACTAAGTGCATGTTAAACATTAGCTATATTGAAGACAATGATCCCATTTTACTAAGAAAAGTACATTTCTACATATATATAAAAAACTCAAACTATTCACATCAAAGTGTTAACATGAATGTGTTGGTGGGATTTTAGATAGTTTTTACTTTTCTTTTTATATTTTTCTCTATTTTCTGGAAAATAAGGCTTTTGTTTGTATGTGGTGGGGGGGAGACAATAACTTACTTTTCTTCTGTAGCTCTAGCTACCCAACCCGTTATTCTAAAGCAGAATATTTTGGCTTGTCCAGAAAATCATCTCAGACTTATTTGTGTGAGGAAGATCAAATGAAGGCTAAGACAGCTGACTGAAGAAAAATGTTTAGCTGCTTTCATTCTCTAAATTCCATTGAAATGACAGAAGAGATGTGCAGGCAAAAATAAATTTTAGCAGAGCTGAAAAACAAAGAGTTGCCCCTAATATATCAGAACTTTTAGAATTTTCTAGAAAAATTTTCTAGAAAAAGCAGGTGGAAACAGATCTAAAGAATCTACAGTTCCATAAAGGTAAATAAGAAGCCCTCCAATAAAGAGCTCTAAAACAACGATCGAAGGCAATGGGGACGCAAGAAGGGACAGGTGGCAGCCTGGTGGCTGATTTTAAAAGAGCAGAAGAGCAATGTCCATGCCTTGGCACAGTGCCTGATGCTAGCCTTTGACCTCAGGTACAGCTCTGCAGGGTGGGAATTTTGACACAGGTAACTCTCAGAGCAGATACTGGGGCTGGGACAAAGTAATTTCCTAAATACTTTTGGCTCCTCAGACGAGAAACAAACATTCATCTAAAGGCAAATTACTGATGGCCCTAAAGGAAAGTCTAGCCTCCCAGGACCATAACTGCCCTTTACTCAACAACAACCACCACCTCCACCAGAAGGTGGTGTTTTTGCCAAGTGAAATTTCCGTTTGCACTAGAAAAACATATCTGAACGATCAGTTCTGTTCATTTACATACACATGTAAAAATATGAACTGTCATGAAGTATTGTCAAACATTCAATAGACACCAATAGCTAACAGAATGAAGGGAGGAAGAAAGAAAAAGGAGGAAAAGGGGGAGGGAGGAGGGAAGAGAGAAAAAAAGAAAAGGACAGTTTCAGCACGTCTGAAGGAATCTCTGAACTCCAGAGATTAAGAGAAAATCCTTAACAATCAATAGAAAGGAAAATAAACAGGTCATGTTCAAAAGAACAAGAACCTGCCTAGCATAAGCCTTCTCCTCTGTAACTAGGGTTTACAAGGCAATGAGCAGTGTCTTCAACATTCTTATGAAATATCACGATGAACCAGAAATTCCAGACTCAACTAACACGTAAGTGTAAAGGCAAAACAAAGACATATTCAGACACACGAGTACTCAGATGTTTTAAAACTCAGAAAATTTTTCTGAACAAATTATACGAGTACATACAATGTTAAGATGAAAAAGAACTAAGAAAGAGAAGGGATTGTTTAAAAAAAAAATAGTAGTGGGTAAAATTAAGCCATAAATCTATAGTTAATGCCAAATAAACTTAAATAACATGGCTGTTAAGCAACTTACAAGAAAGAAGTGGAAGGTCACACACCAGCTCTTACAGGCTTGGCTTGAGATGGAACACCTCACTTCTGCTTAGAGCCCACTGGTCAGAACCAGTTCACAGCCACATCTAACTGCAAGGGACTGGAAAACCCAGGAGCACACACGAATGTTCTATCAGATGACTATGAGATGTCCTTTTCACAGTTCATAATGGTCTCATCTTCTCAATGAACTATATCTTTCAACAATATGTTATATCCCTCTTTGACCATATAACACTTTTCATATTAGAATCTATTTTCCTGGGGGTTAACATTGTTTCATTTATCGTTTTTGGTTATAAGTTGTCTGCTATAACTTTATCCAACCTTTATTTTCAGTCTTTCTATGTCATTTCATTTTGTGTGTCTCTTGTAAACAACAAGTAACTAGAATTTATTCTCTAACTCAATCTAAGTGTCTCTATATTTAATAGGTTATTTTATCTAACTACCTTTATTATTATAACTGTTCCCATTCCCACCATCTTTTTTATCTGCGTGCTATCTTTCAGTGTCTTTTCTTTCTTCTTCGTCTTTTATTTTTGTTGATTAAAGAAGTTTTCTTAGTTTCCTTTTTGTTCTAGTGGTTTGGAAATTACATGTTCTATTTCCACTTTTCTCAACGTGAAATTTACACTGAACACATATATTTAAAATTTTTTAATTAAATGTTGAAAAATAGCTTGGATATCTAAGTCTGTCATGAAATGAAGCAGGATGCTTATGCTTCCACTTCACTCTTTCCCTCTGCCTCCTCCTATGTTTGTTGAAACCATTTGAAATGCTTATTTCTTGTTTTTATTATTACTAGTAGGAGTAGGAGTAGTATTGTGAAGTTAGGCTTCGATTTACTAATAACCCATTTCTTAAAATTGCCAAGTAGGATTTATCCTTGGAATACAATGAGTATTCAAATTTAGGAGATTTACTATTATAACTCATCATATTAACTTAGTAAATAAAATGTCCTTGATAAAATGAGTTACAGCAAATGTCATATTTTAGGGTGAAACAGAAGCATTTGATTAAAACTCAAACCAGAGGAAGATGTTACACAGCATTATTCTAGAGATCTTAATCAATGCAATTAGATAAGAAAAGTGAATAAAATTCAGAAGTATTAGAGAAAAAGAGACAAAACTGCCATTATTATCAGATGATGTGTTTATCTATTTTTTAAAAAGCAAAGAAAATAAACCAAGAAACATAGAGAACCAATAAGATGGTTCAATATGGTAGCCAATTATGCAATCAACATATGGAAAAATCAATAGCTTTGTACATCAAAAAAAAAACTAATAGAAATTACAATGAAATTTTAAAATCCCCAGAGGAACGAAAACCATGAAATACCCAAAAATAACCAAATAAAGAGATGCATAAACTCTATGAAGAAAACTATTTTACTAAAGTAAACATAAAGTACTAAAAAATTTTTCCAAATGAATGGGAGGGCTAAATTTTATAAAATATCAATTCTCCCATAAGTAATTTATAAACTCAGGGAAATGCCAGTAAAAATATCAACAGGATTTTTTATGGAACTTGAAAAGCTGAATCTAAAGTTCACTTAGAAGTGCGAGTACAGAAAAAATAGCCAAGGTAAAAAATGACAGTTTTTTACAGGGTGCTATTGGCATGATACTAAACAATGAAACAGAATAGACAGTTTCAGAAACCAAATGCAAATTTAGTATACGGCAAAGAAAGGATGAACTAGACAGTAAAGGATGTCAGGACAAATGGCTATCCATTTAGAGAAAAAGTACTAAATTAGATTCTTACCTTACACTAAATGCAAGAATAAATCTTGGTTCGATTAAAGATGTAAATATTAAAGAGTTATCAGAAAACAGTTTAAGATAATAACTTTATCATCTTGGAGCATCTTTTCCTAAGCAAAACACAAAATTTACAAATCATGAAAGGTTACCGATTTGATGCCTCACAGTTTAAAACATTTCTAAGGCAAACAGCACCGTAAACAATCTTCAAAGAAAAGCAATAAAGCAAGAAGAAATACTTGCAACATAATAAAGTTACGACCCATTCATAAACAGTGCCTACAAATAGGTAAGAACAATTTTTTAAAAAGGAAACTAGATATGATTAGGCAATTAACAGAAGAAATACAAATGGCAAATTAACACAAGAAAGCATATTCAATCTCACTATGAATCATGGAAATGAATATTAAAGTAATATAATGATACCATTTTTTATCTCTCAGATTGGCAGAATTTTTAAAGATTGATAGTATTTATTTAGGGAAAGACTGTGGCAAAACGGATAAACATATATTGTGGTGGGAATGCAACTGAGTACAGGCTTTGTGGTGGCCACCTTGACAGTATCTACTCAAAGGTATAGACACCGGGCTCTTCCACTTCTGAGAACAGATCCTACCAAACGCTCATACAGATGGCCCAAGCCAAGCCACATGTGCTGGAATATTCACTGATCCTTGTTCATTTGGATTCACTCTAGTGTCCATCACTAGGAGAAAAGATTCGCCAATTGTGCTGTGATGCAGTCGCTGAGAGAATGGAGGTACAGTCATGTGTACCCAGAGGGAAAGAGTTCTAAGACATTTTGTTAAGAGAAAAAACAAATCACAGAATAATATGGATAGCTGAGTCCATTTATCTTTTTAAAACTACATACATGCATGTTTTATATCTATCTGTAAATGCACAGAAAAAGGTCTGAATGACACAAACGAAATGGTCTGCGGTGGTTGCCTACGGGGAGGAGAGCAGCATCGGTGAAGGATGAATGGGTGACTTTTATTCCATATGCGTCTGTACCACTTGAATTTTTACAGGGAGCAAGTATTCACATATTACTTCTATAATTTTTTTTAAAAAGAATTTAAGATTAAATATCTCCAAACTTCCCTGTTTTGTTGCTAGCACTGGGGAGGAGCTTCCGGATGCTCTCCTGAGAGCTCCCATCCATTCACCAATGCAGCTGAAACCACATGGCATTGCAAAAGAGCTTAAAATACACTCTGTAAACAAATAGCTGACTCCAAACTTCATCTCGTTTCCCTGGTTTATTTTCCTATTGCCCCGTGTGTGTGTTGGTGTCTGACTATTTTGTGTACCTCTCTGTAAGTGCCCGTAAACCCTTATGGAGAATCTCAATAAGTACCATGAACAGTTGAGGGTCCCAAGTCTGGAGCCCTGAGATCTAGTGTGCCCAGCAGCTGTGAAATCCAGAACAAGTCACAGCTCCTCCACACCACGTTTGCTTCATCTGTGAAAGGTGGTGGCTGGCCCAGTGCTCTCAAAGTCCCTTCCCAGTTCTCAACCTTCGGGTTTCATGTTCCCTCCTCCCGCTTCTCTCCACATCCTGAAGGCACTGCAACAGGGAAGTGTGAACGCTCAGCTCCCTTCATCAGCACAGATAATTGAGGTTTGACTGTATGTCCATATGGGGCCAGGAGCTGATGAGGAATTAATGAACCACTATTCTGCTGTTGGAATTTACACAGAAAATCATTTTCATTTCCCTTACAGCACTACTCATTTGGAAGACACATCAACAGTTTGGGCTGGGGAGCTTTTTGTGAGGGTCTAGTGTGGTTCCTGGCCAGCATCACAGTGACCCCCAGACCTGAGCCAGGTGTCCCCACCCGGGAGGGAACTGTCTCTGGTTGGTCTGCCCTTTGCCGATAAAACAACTCCAGTCACGCCACCAATAACTCTTGGTTCTGTTTTGTTTTGTTCCATATTTACATATTTTTCCCACTTGATTTACCATTTATAAACAATAGCACACATATAAGAATATATATAAAGAATATATACAACTTAAAAACTAATGATACATGGGCCAGCCCCATCACTGAGTGGTTAAGTGTGCACATTCCACTTTGTCAGCCCAGGGTTTGCAGGTTCAGATCCCAGGCACAGACCTACAACACTCATTAGTCATGCTAAGGTGGCATCCCACATACAAAATAGAGGAAGACTGGCACAGGTGTTAGATCAGGGCTAATCTTCCTCATGCCAAAAAAAAAAAAAGAAAAAGAAGAAGATTGGCAATAAATGTTAGCTCAGGGTGAGTCTTTAAAAAAAAAAAAAAACTAATGATACAACAAATACCCATGTAAACCACTGACAGCCCCGCCCCCCTTGTGACAGCATTGCTCTTCCTACTATCCAGTGTTAGCTACTATCCTGATTTTTTTTTGTCATTAACAAGTCCTTTGTTTTTCTTTACACTTTTAACAAATATGTAGAATTATCTTTAAAAGAACAAATTTCTTTTCAGAAAGTTCTTATGAAGATTAAATGAGATAATGCCTAAAATGCTTAGCAGCATACCTGACACATATTGAGTACTCAAAAATATCATCTATTATCATTATTCTTTTAAACTTTCATTAATACAATGCCAAAGATCTTTTGTTCATTCAGTAATTTATCTCATTTCTTTTTTTTTTTAAAAAAGATTGCTACCTGAGCTAACTTCTGTTGCTAATCTTTTTTTTCTTTTTATTCTTCTTCTCCAGAAAGCCCCCCAGTACGTAGCTGTATATTCTAGCTGTGGGTCCTTCTGGTTGTGGCATGTGGGACGCTGTCTCAGCATGGCCTGATGAGCAGTGCCATGTCTGCACCCAGGATCCAAATCTGAGAAACCCTGGGCCAGCGAAGCAGAGCGCGCGAACTTAACCACTCAGCCATGAGGCCAGCCCCTCATTTATTTCTTAATCACCTCCTCTGGGTCATCTCATCTCTACCATGCTAGATGCTGTAAAGCCATACAGTTTGTGTTTTTCATCTTTTAAATTTTTTATTTTTAAATAATTCTAGACTCACAAGAAGTTGTAAAAATAGTGCAGGAAGGTTCTGTGCACCCATCACCCAACTTCTCCCAACATCGTATATATCCATAGCACGTTATCAAAATCAGGAAGCTGACCTTAGCACCATACAATTAACCAGACAACAGACCTTCCTGGAATTTCACCAGTGTTTGCATGGACTCTCTTCCTAGTATGTCCTTGTAGTAATCCTGTGACATCTTAGCCCACGTGTGGACTTGTGCAACCACCGCCACTATCTAGACAGAGAACTGCACCATCACTGCAAAGGAATGGCCTGTGCTATCCCCTTACGGTCACACCCTTCCTCCCTCAGCTAATCCCTGCCAACCACTGATCTGCTGCCCATCTCTGTAATTTGGTCACTTTGAGAATGTTAAGTAAATAGAATCATACAATATGTAATCTTTTGAGATAAGCTATGCAGTTTTTCACTCATGAGAAATTGGCCTTATGTGCTGACCCTGAATTTCTTCACTGGGGAGAATTTCTTAACTAGATTTTTACTGAGGAGAATTAATTCCATCTTCAGGTCATACAGAGTGTTTCATTCTTGAGGAAATCTGAGACTCTAAGGAAACTCTGAAGATAAAGGATTTAACCATTAGAGTGCGCCAGGCCCTCGGACGGTGCCCATGAGGTATCCTGAATGGAAGGGAGGAAGAAGAAACAGGTAATAACCCTTGGACTAGCCCCCTAAGATATTGGGGGGTCCAGATGTGAACTCCATAATTAATGGCAAGAACGTTCAGTTGCTACCCAGGCCAGAAATTAACGAACTTGGAAGAGGTTTGTCTGTAAATGTCAGAAATGAGTTTCAAATACTTTTATCAATCCCTCCCACCCACAATGGACCGAAAAAAAGATTGTTTGCAAATTGCACAGCAGGCCAGGAAAACAGTCTGAAAACCCTTTCAATCAGATATTTTGGAAGGGGCTTGTCTAAAACAACCTTTGCCAAGTTTCCAGGCTGTTCCTTTGTAAGCTCATTTTTGAAGATTCATCACAAAGCAGGAACTGGAAGGAGAAACGTGTTTTATTTTGTGATACAATGAAGTCCTTTGTCCAACAAATAGATGTGATAATATCACTGTGTTGGACACACTATCCCGTTCTCCAAAGTGATTGTGGCTACTTTTTAAATTTTTGCACCTTCCATCTGGTTGAGAGCACTGGAAGAATGGTGCTAAAAGTCTCTTTTCAGACACTTCAGGGACATTCTTTTGTTTGAGTTTACTTCGCCTTTCCCACCCTGTCCCTGGCACCGAATGCAGCCCTACAAATCAGCTCAGACTGGCAGGAGGGATGAAGTCAGCAGGGGCCGTGCCAAGTCCCTCTCTGGGCTCCATTCACCCGGACCGTGCTGACGCTTCTCGCCGCACAGAAAGGGGATCTCGACTGCTCTCAGAAACAGGACTTTGTACACATGCCAAGTGGCTTTGGGGACACCTACAGCAGAGACCCTCCCCACTTTCACTTTACCTAGACTGTGTCAGACAGAGCTGAACGCTTTGCAATTTCCCACCTTTTCCCTTTATTTAATACTAGAAGCTCTATCTGGTTCTGAGACTGATTCCTGGAAGGGCATTCCAAATGAAGAAGCATTTCTGTAAACCAACAACACCAAAAATTATCCTAGATGACAAACCACTGACTGTCTCCCACGGGATTAGAGAGATCACTCGTATGAGTACAGCAATTTTCCAAAACACACGAAAGCATATGCAAATACAAGGACGGATCTCCTACGGTGTTTCCCAGTTGCAGGTGCATGGATTTTTAGGCACCACAACTTTGAATGAGCCCAGCTGCATGGTTTAGAGCAGTGGTTCTCAACTGGGACAGTTTTGCCCCCAGGGACATTTGGCAATGTCTGGGGACATTTTTGGTTGTCACCGCAGGGTGGGGAATGCTCCTGGCATCTAGTGGGTAGAGGCCAGGGACGCTGTTAACCATCCTGCAATGCACAAGACAGCCCCACAACAAAGACTTCCCTAGTCCTAAATGTCTATAGTGCTGAGGTTGAGAATCTCTGGGTAAAGGGAAGCATAGGGCCTTTGAAGACACATATCTTACCTTCATCCTCCACCCAACCCATCCAAGCTTTGATTCCTCTTCTTCAAACTTAAAATCATCCTACTTGCCTTACTGAATTGTTGGGAGGATCAAATGAGATCAGAACCTGTAAAGAACATACTGCTTAGCATACAGTAGGCGCTCAGTAAAAGAATAGATTCTTTCCCTCTTTTGAGACCCTGAGTCTCTGCAGCGCTCTCCTCTCCCTGACTGCGGAGTCAGCTGTTGCAGGAAATACCTGCTATGCTTCTCTCGTGAGCACTGACACTCTGGTCTGGTGGGGCTGACTATCAGGAAATAGACATTCTCTTTTTTCTCTAAGATTGGTCAGAAAATGTGAGAACAAAATAAATCTAGAGCTGCCTGTAGCTATCTTCGCCACCGCAAGAAAGAACTGAACCAAGAATGAATCATGTGCAGAAGTTACAGACAATCGAAGGCAGGGAAGAAAAAAGACAGTGTTCCAGAGACGCGACTAAAAGGTTCCTGACTAACAGCTGTGTAGGAGTTAGAAAGCACAGGATGTCAGGATACCACCCAACCCATAAATATCTACTAGGTGGGCTGCCAGGCCCTGAGAGGAAAAAAAGATATAGTTCCCCACCTCAAGATGTTTCCACTCTAGTTGGGCAGACAGACAAACGCATAAAAAGGTTAGCATTACAAGGTTGTGTAAATACTGAGAGAACCACCAGCCATGTTGCTGATAAATTGGCGTGGGGGGCATTCTTCTGTACTGGAAGGAGCAGGCAGCCCTTTGTAGAGGACACGACTTAGCTGTCACGGCTCCCTGGCTGCCCGAGCGTAGAAGCTGCCCTTCCATTATCCCCGTCCACACATGCTCAGAACTGGAGAGCCCCCTTGCGCCTCCAAAGGCCTCCGCTCTGGCTGAGCTGTCACCACCCGAGCCTGGTGAGCTAAGACCTCTCTTCATTGGCCCAATGCCCACCCTCCTCCTGGGCATTGTCCACTAAGCTCTTATTGATCAACCCCAAAGTATACAGCTCTCTCCACAACCTCTCCTTGGCATTATTACCACCCCCAGGATGCTCTGTATTTCCTTGCCCCACACCCAAGCCCCTACTCCTCTCCTTCTTTCTAAACCCTTCCATTGTGCTCTCTGAAGCTCTCACTCCAAGATCAGCAAATACCCACAAGTCTTCTTGTCCAGAAAGTTTCTTCCACCCCTTTTCTACACTGAGAGTCAGCTGTCCGCTGAGCACAACAGTTCCTCTGAAATTCCCTCACAGGCGGTGAATCTTTATCTCCTCATTCCTCTCGAATCTCACAGTCAGGAGATAACATTTATTCCCAGTGCCACTTCTAGACAGTTACTGCTCTGCCCTCTGGCCAAGATCCCTGCTCCTTTGGGGATCAGGCCTTCTCACCCTGCCACCTCTTCCCCTCTTCATTGTTCTCATCCACAGATCTCCTGGCTCACGGTATCCCCCTTTACCCAATTCTTGGTATCTTTCCTGGTGACTACAATACCCACGTGGAATTTCCATCAACATCCTGTGTTTTCATCCCCTGGTACTGTCACATTGCCCAACTCCAGGAGCAAAATGAACAGTGTAGCCTATGTAAATGGCGCCCATTGGAGTTGTTCATTGCCCTCTCTGCATAGCCCTCTGCAGCATCCCAGCATAGCACCTTGACATCATCTCTAGCCACCTTCTCTTCTCCCAGCTGAGCCCACTTCCCTCAGTCACACCCTGAACTCTGCATCACTCCACCATTGATTCAAACATCCTAATCCTTTCAAGTCACTTGCTCAAGTCTCCCCAAAATAACAATCCTTCCCTGTGGAAGATTAAGAGAATGCATTACCTTTCCACTCTCTGTCAGTCCCCTCTGTTTTCATTTCTTTCTGAGTTCATCCTGGAATTCATGGTCTATCTTCACAATTACTCCCTAATAAATACTCCCAGGCCTTTGCTGCCTTTATTCCATTCCACCTGTCTAGAAAAATCCCAGCCCTGAATGAACCAAATCACCTGCCATGCCCAACCATCTGCATCCTGGAAGCAGTATTTCCTGAGAAAGTCCAAAACAAGGCAGATGGGTATCACACAAATCATGACACTTCCCCTGCCTCATCAGCCACATCCCCTAAATCACTGTGTCCTATTGAGTCGTTCTTCTCAGTACCTCTTGGGTACGTGCTCTTCTCTCTAACTCAGTACCTGAGGTCTACACAGCATCAGTGCCCATACAGACCACTGAAATAGCACAGGGTGAGCTTAAAACACAAATATCATGTCATTCCTTTTGTCACTTCCTAAACCTCTTCAATGACATATACTTGTTATTAGAATAAAATCAGAAATTCTTATCACAGCCTACACAGCATTGTATGACCTGGTCCTGCGTATGTATCTACTCAGCTCTCACGCTTCTCGCTCTCTCTGTGGTCCTGTACATCAGCTACTTTGACTTTCTTTCTGTTCCTCGAAGTTCCCATGCTCCCTTTCACCCTCAGAGCCTTCCCACAAACTGTTCCTTCTGTTTATAATGCCCCTCAAACCCTGGTTTAGCTGATTCCAGCTCATCCTTAGCTCTCAGCATCATCATCTTGTCCTCAGAGATGCTTTTCCTAAGCTTCCATCCCCCACACCATACACAAGATCAAGTTACATTGATACATAAACTCTTGATACACCATACCTATCCTTTAAAAACACACCACAAATATAACTAGTTGTGTTGTTAGTTGCTTAAAGTCTGTTTTCCCAACTGGAAAGTAAGTTCCCTGAGGGACAGCAACTGAATGTTTTGTTCACTGTTGTACCCCCAGTGCCTTGCGCATAGTAGGTGCTCAGTAAACGCTTGGCAGAGATGAACAAATCAGGGAAGTGATGAGAATATGAGCTTGGCCTTTGAGAGATGAACAGGAGTCAGATGAGCAGAAAGGATGAAATTTTCATTAGTTATGTACAAAGTGTGAAAATGGATAACCAGCCAACGAGTATTTATTGAATGTACAAGGTTTTTGCTGATGACTAGAAATTTCTGTGGGTATTAACAGACCATAATGAGCTTGGAAGACATGTTTCAGAAACACCCAACTGTTATTTGTAGCTACTCCTACCACTGTTTTGTCCAGAAGGGGTCTAGGAGTTAGAACTGGGGGCAGGGGGATGACAATAGTGTCAGTGGGAAGGCACCTTTCAGCATTTTCAGACAGGAGTCTCTGCAAGATCTCTGCTCAACTCCACAGCCAGGTAATCACCAACCAGGAGATGCTGTGGACCACGCCCTTCAGAGGACAAAGATGGAGCCCTTAGCTGCCCACATGTAAACCTGGAAGGTATAAACACATACCACTAGAAATAAGTCATCTTCAACTTGAAGCGACACTAAGGAAAACACAGTGTATGACAAAAGATACAAAACAGAGAAAGTACTAAAAATAAAAACATAAAATAGAATAATTGCCCTAGAATCAAAAATCTGTTATAAAATAGTTCTGTAAGGTTTGTCTGAAAACAGCAGTCACTGTCCCCGCATCTCCCACTTTGCAGAAGCAGACACTTCCAAATCTTTTAGTGGGTTCTCTTGCCATTTGTCTCCACATCTCTAAATAACAATACTATATACTATACTACTTCTTATAGTAGTATATTTATTAAATATTATAGTATATTTATGAAAATTTAAATATACTATACTACTACTTCTTGACTTTTCAAGTTTAGAATTCTCTACTCTCTCTTTCAACCACCTAAGATGAGGATTTGGGCTCTTTTTCCTCAACCTCACTCTCTACCACTTACCCCAACACCACGTAAACACACCTTTTCAATCCCCTATCCTCTCAACAAGTTGTTTCATAATTTTGAGTGGATTATTATTCGATGCTTATATTATTATGACTATGTAAATAATAGTCACAGATTAATCATCTTGTATATTTCAATTACTTTTCCTTTCCTGTACTTTTTGTCTTTTCTGGAGTTATTAATTGTCTTATTTTTTGTTTGGATCGTTTTCTATGGACTTACCATTAAGTCAATCCTTAACTCTCCCCCAGTTGTGTAAATCTTTCAACACATTCAAACATATTAGGTCTTCTTTCAGTTTCATCTTCCTGAAAAAGTCTCTCCCTGAACTTTCCGACATGCTCCAATCTGAACAGGCTGCTCTCCAGCCTAGCTGCCCCAATGCCATATTGGAACCACACTCCACCATCATTCTGGGGATTCTTTGGCCTTGCTCCTGTGTGGGATTCCATTTCCAGGATCTCACATCTTCCTCTTTCTTAATTTACTCCCTCTCTTTGGTGGAGCATCTGAGAAATGGTAGATGAGAGATAAATTTTTTGAGAATTTGCTTATCTGGAAAAATGTCTTTTACCCTCACCTTTGTTAGATATTTTGACGGAATTTAAAATTTTAGTCTAAATATCACTTTCCATCTGAATTTTGAATGCATTGCTCCATTTCTTCTGGCTGCTAATATTACTCTTAAAAGATCTGAAGCCATTCTTATTCTGAGTCCCGTGGGATTTTCCCCCCTAGGAACTTTCTTCATCCTTTGTGTTCTAAAATTTTCCTATGACATACCTTAGTGTAAACTTTTCTCCTGATTATAGGTTATGGAATCTTCCTACTTCTTCATATATCTAGTAATTCTTTGATTGGAATCTGAACATTGTGAATTTTACACCTTTGAGTGCTGGATTTTGTTCTATTCTTTTTAAGAGCATTGGACTTTGTTCTGGAAGGCACTTAAGGTACTTACAGATTAGTTTGATCCTTTTGAGGCTTGTTTTTAAGCTCTTTTAGGGCAGATCTAGAGTAAACTTTACTCAAGGGTTCGTTTAGCTCTCCTTTGAATATAAAACCCAACTGGGGTCTCTATCGAATGATCTGTGTATTCAACAAAGCCAGTCCAGTCTCTATTTGGGTTCTCCTCTCTGTGCTTCAATCCAGAAGTCATATGGAGGCATAAGCTTGGGCAATCACAGGGCTCACCTCACTTCTTTTCCTTCTCTCAGAGATGACAATCCTGCTCTCCCTATTTTCCAATATCTGAAAATAGTTGTTTCATATAATTTGTTCTACTTTCTACTCATTTTGGCAAGAAGGCAATTCTGGGCTCCATTAGTCCCTCATGGCCAGGAGAAGGAGCCTGGTGTAACCTTTTTTAATTCATTTCTTGGGCATTGCTTGGACACTTTTAATTTACAAATAGATGTCTTTCAAATCTGGAAAATTCTCATGTTATTCCTGTGATAAATTTCTGCATTGTTTTCTCTGATCTCTTTTTCGGAGACTTCCATTAGCTGGATGTTGGACGCTCTGAAGGCTTCTCTAGTTTTCTTGCTTTTGCTCCTCTCTTTTCTATTTTCTTGTCTTTTTAATCTATCTTCTGGGAGATTTCTCCAACTTTACCTTTCTAGTAAAGTTTTTATTTCTAATATCACATTTTTATTTCTAAAAGCATTTTCTTATTTTCTAAATGTTCCTCTTTCTAGAATCCTATTCTCATTTTGTGGTTGTATAAAAGAATACTGGATAGACATTCTGGAATAATCTCTCTCTTTCTCTGGCAGTGTCATGATCTTATTCAGTTTTGTGTATACAGTACCTAGCACAGTGTCTGAACAAATGTCAGTTAAATTATTGAACACCTTATTTATAGACGAGTTGAAAGAATAGTGGAATAAGAAGCAGATCTCAATTGGAGGACCGGGCTTAGCTATTTACTAGCTGGAAAGATCTTAAGCAAGCCTTTTTTTCTCTTTGAGTCCCAGTGTCTTCATCAATGAAATGGAAATACTATACTCTGCCCTGGCTACCTCTCATGGCTGCTGTAAACATCAAGTGAGGTTCTGAGAGCAACACATAAGGCAAAAATCTCATAGAGGGAAATTACCTTCAGGAAAATTCTTAAAACACTCATGAGCATATCACACAGGGTCTTATGTATATCGCTTTGAACAGTTATTCTTTGCACACTAAAAGTTGAAAAATACTGAGCTACATTTAAAGAAATAAAAGCAGAGTCTATATGTAGTTGTAGGAGTCTTCATAAGCATTTATAATATTTTGGGTTTCAGATACAATCAAATCTCTAGGGCAGGTTTCCTCATTTCTATTGACATTTGGGACCAGATAATTCTTTGTTGCAGGTGTTGTCTTGTGCATTGTAGAATGTTTAGCAGTATCCATGGCCTCTACCCACCAGATGCCCATAGAAATCACCTCCTCTTCCCCCTCCCCCCCCACCACCCAACCCCTCTCAGTTATGACAACCAAAAATGTCTCCAGAAATTGCCAAATATCCCCTGGGGAGGGTGCAAAATCACCTCAACTGAGAATTGAGAACCATTGCCCTAAGGTAAGGTTTTCTAAAGCTTTCCTGCTTTCCTGCAGTATTTACTCCACTCTTCTTTAGTGGTAAGTCTCTGAAAGTTATTATATGTTAATACGTCAGTTTGTTCCAAGGATGAAATGATGTAATATACACAAAAACATCTAGCACAGGGCAAGGTGCTTTAATGAATACTTGCTGGCTTTGAGTCTATACTTGGCTTGGCCAACCCACAAATAGAAAAGGACATGTCCACCCACTTCCTGTCTCTCCAACAAGCCAGCATTTCCTGTCAGGGCCTCCGTGGTGCCATGGAGCTACCTCTTGTGCCCTGGGTCATGGGCCTCATCCTATGAGGGGGTTAGCTTTAATATTGGCATGTAAATTAAATATACTTACCATGTGATTACATGCCCCATGAAAGTGTTTTATAAATGCTCTATTTGCAGCTTCCAAACTTTTGTTCAAAGCTACCTTCCCAGACCTCCTTAGTGAAGAGTCATCTCGAGATCTTCAGATCTCCTATCTCCGCCTTCAATTTTGTTCAATCGTTAATCACTCTTAGAGATAATGTTCCTATATGTGTTTCATTGCTATTTTACTCTTCTATTGTCATTTCACTTTGTATAACCTTTTTATCTAGGCTTCAAGTTCCTAGATGAGAGCAGGGGCCATGGCTGACGTGTGTCTTTATCCCCGACAGTGCCTGCATACATGCCCTGCATACATGCCCTGCATACACACCTTGCATACACGCCTTGCACAGGTGCTCAGAAACAGTTCAGTGGTTTGTAGTGCTTGTGAAAGACATCTGCAAATTCTTTGATGCCGTCAAAAGTGGAATCGAATTCTATTGCCCTTGGATGTGGGTCAGCTTAGTGACCCATGTGTAACAAACTGAATACATCATGCCTTCCAAGTCTGGCCCTTAAATGGTGATAGAATTTCTGCCTTGCACTCTATTTTATTTTATTGTGGTAAAAACACTTAACATAAGATCTACCCTCCTAACAAGTTTTTAAGTGTACAACACAGTATTGTTGACTGTAGGCCTGGGTCTTTCTTGGAAAACACACACCTTGGGAGCCCTGAGCTGAGACATAAGAATTCTGGCTGCCCTGAAGCTGCCATGCTGGAGAGACCACAGAGGGAAGCCACATAGAAATAGAAAGATGCCCAAGGAACCCCAGTTGCACTAGCCCCAGCGATTGGAGTCTTCCCAGGATTAATCCCCAGACATGTGGGTGAATGAGCCTTCAGATAATTGCAGCCCCAGCCTTGAAGCTACCCCAGCTTACTTCCCAACTGTCCCCACTGAGCCCTGCCCAAATTGCACATTTCTAAGTAAAATAAATGTTATTTCAAGCCACTAAGGTTTGGGCAGTTTGTTATGTGACGTTAGATAACGAAGAGATTGGATCCAATGGCAGGAGCTGTGGAATACCTCACCAAAAATATTACCCATTTCAAATACATGCCAGAAGTGCAAATTGAATGGTGAAGATCACTCTAATTGCACCATCTTACTTTGCTGGTTCCCTCTCTTAGCTTTAGAAAGAAGTAGTGCTACCTTGACAACAAAGATGTCCAGAAAATCTCCAGGTTGACATAATACTAACCCCCACATTCCAGCTTCCAGGGAATTTATATTTTATTTTCCAATCCACACTTTTTTTTTTTGCTAGACATTTTCAACAAATGGTTTCAACGGTATTAATAATGAAATGTGGCTTTTTGCTAGACAGAAGTGGCATATCTGTCCTTTACTCCTTACCAGTTGAACAAACAGAGATGATTCAGAAATTCAGCACAGCAACCAGACTCATTTTTGCTCAGAATCGTAGGTGCCCAAATGCAGAAACCATCGCCAGCTTTGAGTCCCACTAGGATGGAAATGGCTTTGTAGACTGGGGGCCAGTCTCTCCCATTGGCACCAACGCTCTCAGTGGATCCCTTTGCCCTCTTCTAGCTGCATTTCTTTCCTAGTTTCTCATTTAAAAATCAAACTTCTCTGGCCCTCACAAGCAATTTACCAGAAACTGAAATAAGACAACTCACAAACGTAAACTGATGTTCGATTCATCTGAAAAATCCAGGAAAATTGGAACGTTGCATTTTAATCAGTTGGCAGGTGGTCCATGCTCGTGATGAATTTCTCACTCTGGTTGACACATTTTTAAATGTTAATGTCCTCTCGAGGAATAAACTGTGTTCTAATGATTGAAATAATGGCTTCGAAGGTGAGCATTCAGCTTATTATGGTTTCAAACCTTGGCACGGTGCGTGGAGAGGTGTCAGGTTATGCTCTCAACAGAGAAATAATTACGACCACGTAATGAGAAGGAAGAGCTTTCAGAGAAGGATTCTGAAGAGGACCTGAGTCATGAGGGGAAGAGACTCCGTCAGCAGGATGAAATAATCCTCGATCAAGTGCAGCACAACGTGCAAGACACAGATCAAGTTTCCTCGAAACTGCACAATTCGCACCCACCAGGGCCCCAGTAGGTGGACGCATTTTCTTTCTCGAACCAAAAGGAAGGAGAGTCAGATTCTTTTTTCTATCAAAACTCAACTTTCTTTCAACCTAATGCTGACTCCAGAAAGGCCAGAAACTTGAGAGTAACAGGGTGAGTTGCAGCTTTTCAACTCTCCAGGAGGAAAACAGGGCAGACGGCCTCCTGGTGACCCAACGCACTTCCAGCTGCAGGCCGACGGCTAGAATTTGTTTGAAAACAAACAAAGACCAACTGTCAGCAGCAGGAGAGAAGAACTGGAAATATTACCCGGAAAGGAATTATTGGTCTCTTATGGCGCCGCTTCTTTACTGTTTTAAGCCGTCACTGATAAAAGCTTCTCATTCTCTTTGCCTTGCAATTCCTATGTAAACCCATCATAGAACAACATGCAAAGTGCTTCACCGCAGAAACGCCGTCACACGTGGAGTACACGATTAGCCAGACTTTTAATGAGAAAGCCAGGGCACAGAGTCCCCTTGGTTTTCCTGACATAAATATAACGTGAATCATATAGGTGCAAAAAGTCAGTTGATTGGCTCTAAGAAGGAAAGTGAGGGAAAACTGGTGACCCCTCCTCCTAAATCCTGTCTTGCGCCCGAGCCAAGGCTGACCTCCGACAGGCACTATGTGTTAGTTTTCTATGCTACGTAACAAACTCCACAAACTTAGCAGCTTAAAATAACACCCACTCCTCCCCTGACTGTTTCCAGTGGGCAGAAGTCTGGGCATCGCTTAGCTGAGTTCTCTGCCCAGGGTCTCCCAGGCTGCAGTCTCATCTGGAGCTCGGTCCTCTTCCAAGCTCACCAGTTGTTGGTAGAATTCAGATCCTCATACCTGTAGAACCAAGGCCCTCAGCACCTCAATACCTGCTATTCCAGCCACATGGCCGTCTCACAACATATGTGGCAGTTTGCTTGTTCCAGGCTGTACAAGTGAGCTCAAGCTGCCATAACAAAATACCACAGAGTGGGTGGCTTAAACAAAGAAATGTATTTTCTCACAGTTCTGGAGGCTGGAATTCCAAAATCAGGGTGCCGGCAGGGTTGGGTTCTGGCAGAGAGCTCTCCCGGTGGGCTGCAGATGGCTGCCTTCTCATTGGGGGCTGACATGTCCTCTTCTTTGATTAAGAACATGCTCATGGGCAGGGAGAGACCTCTCTGGTGTCTCTTCTTACAAGGGCACTAATCTCATCCTGAAGGCCCCACCCTCATGACCTTATCTAACCCTAGTTACCTCCCAAAGACCTCCATCTCCAAATACCATCACATGGGGGGTTAAGGCTTCAACATATGATTTGGGGGGGGGGGGGCGGGGGCGGTTGGGGACACAAACATTCAGTTCATAACAAAGGCCAACAGGAAAGTGTCTCTAACGTCTTCCATCTCTGACTTCCAGACTTCCTTTTAAAGGTCTCACCTGATTAGGTCAGGCCCACCCAGGATCATCTCTCTTTTGATTAACTTAAAGTCAGCCCATTAAGGACCTTAATTAAATCTGCAAAATCCTTTCACCTTTGCCACATAACATAACCTAATCATGGGGATGAAATCCCATCATGTTCACAGGTCCCACACACTCAAATGGGGAGGACAACACAGAGTATGTATATCAGAGAGTGGGCATCTTGGGAGCCATCTCATAATTCTGCCCACCATACCATACCATTGACCCTGGAGTGTCCCTTCTCCCATATCCCTTTACCCGTTAGCACCCTCATCTGTCACTCACTGCCACACACACACACGTGCACACATACCCGTGTGCTCACATGCACACACAGACACTCACTACTTTCCACAGGTACCTACAAATTAGCTGCAGGCATTTGGCCACTGCCTACGGCCTCCCCATGGCCTCCCTTCCTGCACCCAGATCCGACTTGACCTAAAAGGGCTAGCCGGTTGGAGCACAGAGGGAAGCTCTGGAAAAGGAATTCTTTTTCTTTCTACCAATTATGAACAGGTCTTAGTTTGACCTGATGCCTTCCCCCTAAAGCCATTCACCAAGCACTCCCAGATACGGGGATGAGTATCTAAGAGCTTCTAAAGGGCCTACCAAAAATGTGTGAGATCTAAAATGAAATTTTACTGTCTCCAAAATATAAAACTCAATATTATTAAGTAATTAAGTAAATGCTTCTAAAACATTTTATCAGGATAAACAACATATTGTTACATATAAATTTTACTTAATGGGGGATGTGAGACTATTTTGATATGTTCAATATCGTGGAGCCTGGGCTCCAAAAATAAGGGTTCCGAGGACCTGTGAAGGCTGCCAGCAGCTGACTAAGACCCATGTGCGCACTGGCACTAGAATTCATAGGGTGGTATCAGAGAAGAAAAGTCTCCAAATGGCACTTACTTTATTCTACTTTCTACTTCTAAGGTATATTAGCAGTCGAGCTTACCTGATCCTACCTATTTGCTTGTGAATTAGAAAAAACAAACAGACATTATTTCTATGCACATATTGGGAAAGAATAATAAATTAAGGCACTTATCTAAGGCCACAGTAGAATTATGGCAAAGAACATGGTCCACTGTCAAACTATGGACTCACAGATTCTGAGCGCTGGCCAGTTGGACCCCACCACCTGACAGATGCAGAGAAAACGTGCTGAGCCCAGGACCACTCTGGCCAGTGGGTTAGTAGTAGAGGCAGGAATCGGGCTGGCTGACTGCTGACCTAGGGGTCTTTCCAGCACGATGCACTTTCTCCTTCATCTCTTAATACTAGACTCAAGTTCTTTCAGTCCAATCTCTCTGTCTCAAAGACTAGACCTCACAGATATGCAAGAGTTTCCATTTTAATTCCTTTTTTCCCAAACCTCACCTGGAAACCTGAGAATAAACAGTAAGCACAAACCTAGAATCTTAGTAATAGAGGACCTCTCAGAGATCATCTAACCCATCTTCTCCCACAGGCTGGAGATCTCTCTAATGATATCCCTTACACGTGGTAAACTGGCCTCTTCTTTAATACCTCCAGTGACAGGGAGCTCACTACCAAAAATAAGGGCAACTCCATTCTGAGCAGCCTCAACTGTGGAGATGCTCTGTCTCCTTCTAACGTCACATGTGGTTTTCCAGAGATACATGGAAAGTGTAAGTCATTTCAGAGGCTGTCTTGTCTCATATTTGAAGATGCCTATCTTTCTCATATCACTTCTCCCAGAGTTCCTCAGTGTTGGTGTCATTAGCATTAAGAGTGAGACTTCTTCCTCAAGTGGGACTGTCCTGGGCATTGCAAGATATTTACTGGCCCCCTGGAAACCAAATTCCAATAACCCACATGCACTCACGTGATGACAACCAATTCATTGTGACAAGAAAAGATTCCCACCATATTTCCAAAAACCCTTGGGGACAGAAGGATACTATCCCCGATTGAGAACCACTGTGAGGCTAGGTCAAGACCCCCAAGTGCCCTCAGCCGTGCTCTGTGCTGGACATGGACAGTTGTGGAGTGCTTTACTAGCCCATGGGGTTCTCAGAGCGGCCCGTGATGGAGCTTCCTGTCACTATCCTCATGAACACAGATCACAGAGGGGATAAGACGGTCAGTGACAAGAATTTAACGCTGACTAGAAGGAAACCCTCCCCTTCGCCGTATTTAGGAATCCGCCCTCTTACACTGCTCCCATATGTCCCCCACTTAAAAGCCACCCTCCCATTCTCTTATGGTGGTTGGGAAGCATGTGCTGCTAATTAAGTAATTTTGCTGAATTAGAAATCCAAATTACATTGTTTCCCGCCCAAATAGCCATCTCTCAGTCTGCCAACAGAAGCGCCTTGTAGTTATTTAAAAATCTTTCTCCCTTGGTCATTGTTTTCTTAGCTATTAACAAACTACAGTTGGATCTTTTGATTTTGATTAAAATTGCTTAAGTCAGAATGATTGTTAAGACAGAAAATAATTGAAATCCAAATTGCCCTTGAAATTGCTTTGAAATCAGAGCAGAACACTGGCAAGAGATTACGATGTCTTCAAACACAAGACCATCACACAGGACCTCCAATATCTTGTCCATCCATTCCCAGAATTCTCTTGATTACACACATGACAGCTGTCATATCTTGGGAAGCAGCGAGCAATATGCAGAATGGTGGTAAAAGCACGGGCTTCGGGCTTTGAATCTTGGATCTGCTGCTTACCAGCTGTGTGACCACAGGCAATTTTGTTAACCTCTCTGTGCCTCAGTTTCCTCTTCTGTAAAATGGAGGTAATAACGTGTACCTCTGAAGGTGGTTGAGAGGATTGAATGAGCTACGCACTGTAGCAGGCACTGTCCACACTCCACCAGACCCCCTGGGAGCACGTTCATGTTTTCTCGGCACCTGTCCCATGACCACTCCTGGTATCAAGTGGTTTGGGCTTCTTTTTTTTCTTCATCTTCTTCTAACTGCCTGTAACTCTGGTCAGAAAACTGCTTGCGGGCTATTGAAGCTGCTATGTGGTGAGGCGCAAAAAGCCAGAAATACCTGGGAGTTGACATCCCCCAACACCACCGTCACCCCACCAAGATGGCCTTCAGCCAGCGACTCACTGGGGCCAGAGTCTCAAAGCCCAGTTCCCTTTCCCTGAGTGCGGACAAACCCCAGGTGTAACACACGTTCCAGAGCCCCCCACGCGATCAGGCCAAGACTGGACTTCATCTGAGATTACACCCCCACCTGGTTTCTCCTCCTGCTCTGCTCTGACTCTTCCAATTCTCTGAGGAACCCTACCAAGTCCCTTGCCTCCAAATCCTCTCCTCCAGGTCGGGAATCCAATCTGACACAGGCAGTTACCGTAATTCCCAGCTAGTAAGCATGGAATAAACGTTCGTCTTTATTATGTTTGCCGTTAACAGCTGTTACGAACTCAGCAACACTTGAAAATGAACCTGCATGTTATGTCACAACCACTTCTAAATACCTCTGAAAAATAATTACACACATGCAAGACATTGTGTGTGCAGTCTATAAGCTGCAGGTCAGACTGGACACACTACAGGAAGCCTCCAGCTCTCTACGGCCCACATTTGGGAAGCATGGCCCTAAACAACACCCTCATTTCACTGAAAATTAAACCAAGAACAAGAGAGTCTATGTGATGGTCCCAGGGCCAGGGCTCAGGAGTGGCAAGCAGAACTAGAACCCGGGTCTCCCACCCAGATGAGGGTCATTGTCATTGTACCCTTGACGCTCATGGGGCAGTCTTCAGAGAGCACTGAACCTCGGGACCTTAAAAGCCTGCTCAGAGCACTGTCGTCAACACGCCATCAATAGTTATGGAAGGGCTTGTGTGTGCACCGAACCTGGATGTTCTACGAAATTCAAAGAATATAGATGTTCCCTGCCTTCTAGAAGCTTGTCACTGAGTATGGACAAAGGCCAAATGCATGAGAAACATAAAATACCCAGGGGAGCTGGCCTGGTGGCTTAGCAGTTAGGTCCCATGCTCTGCTTTGGTGGCCCTGGGTTCGCAGGTTCAGATCCCGGACACAGACCTATGCACGGCTCATCAAGCCACGCTGTGGAGGCATCCCACAGACAAAATAGAGGAAGACTGGCACGGACATTAGCTCAGGGCTAATCTTCTCATCAAAAAAAAAAAAACCCAGAAAACATCAGGAAGTTGAGATTGCCTAGAAGTGTGGAATAAATTTAGAGATGGGAGGAGCCTTTGTGTGCACGTTGCCTGGTGATTTTCAGTGGATTTTTTAAGCAGTCGAATCTGGTTCAAATGAAGGCAGACGCCAAAATTCAGATTACAGAACAGGTAAAAGCAGAGGCGCTCACATCGAAGCAGGTGGAAGGCCGGCGCCCTGTGGCCCCATCTCCCCTCCCCTCTCCACCCCCACTAATCTAGTCTGATACCCCACTCATTCACAGAGGAGAAATCTAAGGGCCACCACCCCCCACCCCACCCCTCCCACCCTCTCTCCACCTCCCCCACACACATCACTCTGTCTGTAGGGTCCTTCCCACTCTGCACCTCTCACTTCACACAAACCCTGTCCCATCAGCCTTCTACCCAACCTTCAAGGTCCTGCAGAAACACCACCTCCTCCAGGCAGCCTCCTGGGATCTTATAGGTCGAAAGCGCTCCTCCCCTGACTTCCCAGCCACAGCTTCCCCGCTGAGGCTGCGCTGCCTCCTGCTTCACTCTCCCCTGCCCTGGGGATGTGTGTGAAGCCCTCACCTTCCACTGGACGGTTCACTGGGCTTCCTTTCACCCACACTCACACCCTCAGGAGAACACCTTGCCCAAAGTGGATGCTCAACGAAAGGCTCTTGAAGTGATTGCCCACAATCGCATCACGACCTTGGTGGCACCCACCAGAGACGGGACGGAATACCTAGGTTTGGGTGGGGAACACTGGAAAGACTTCATAGAGAAACAGCCCACACACTTCCTTGGCAAGATTTGTCATTATCTGTAGGAAAAACCATGACATGAATCTGTTTAAACTAGGCAGGCAGAGAGTCTTGGGGCTGTTTTGGGGAGCCACAGCCAAGGGGGTGTGTATATAAACGGATGGGAGGTGTTCATCAGGAAGGGGGGAAGTGGGACCGAGGGACAAGCTTCAAAAGCTCAACTTCACCGAGGACAAAACCATCCCGCTCGGGAATTTTCCTCCAGAAGGAGAATTTTCTTCTCCAAGGATGGGCAGGACAGAGTAAGTCCTCAGGAGAGTGGTCCCTGGAAGGGCTTGCCCCGTCTCAGAGGTGCCCAGGGCCAGCCTGTCATAATTATTAAAGGAGTTCACCAAATTATCACAAGTACCCAGGGCCAGGCTGGTGAGGTTCTAGACCCACAAACACAAATGGGCTGGAAGAGAGAAAGGAAACCCCTTGCTGCCGAGTGCCCTTTGTGGCATTCCTGCCCCTCCAGGGCAGATGTCCGGCCTTTCCTGCAGAGCTCAGATCTTCCATATCCACTCAGCAATGTGAAAAATGCAGCTTTGCAGATCTGCTGGCATTCTCTGCAAGGAGTGGGCAGTAGGGGCCCCAAGCTAGACAGGAGGATTAGTGGTGTCGGCATTCTCTCCCTGTGGCTCAGTCCCTGGCTTTGTGTCAGGAACACCACCCAGAAAGGAAGGAGACGAACAGGAGTAGCCTCAGGCCAGGGGTCAGTCTCCGAGGGCCCAGGGCTACCCCTGTTCTCCAGCCCCGTGACACACCACTTCCCAGCCCGTCAAAGCCTGCTTTTAGGAGGGATCCCAAGAGCCACGTTTATGACCTAAGGGCCATGGCTTCCCAAAGGGCATTCACATCTATTGAAAAGGGAAGAGGGATGTTTGCCCACATGGGTTTGGGAAACCCAAAGTTAAAAGAGGTTTCTTTCTTGAGGGCTTCTCAGAGCCTTTCAAATCTAACAAGCACCAGGAAATTCCAACAATGTGATATATGTATTGCACTTTCCCAGCATGACTTAATCGTAGAACCCTGTACCCCAGCAGCATCTCCTAGAACCAGCGGAACTGAATTCAGTTTGTCCCCTCTCTGTCTCAGCAGATTCTCAAAACGTGGTACATGGACCCACTTTCAAGAATCCATGAGGTCAAAACTGTGTTCATAATAATAGTAAGACATTATCTGTCTTCTTCGCTGTGTGGACATTGGCACTGATGGCACAAAAGCGAAGGAGTGGGAGGAGTGGGAGGATAAATGTGCTGGTGCCTTAGCAGGAATCAAGGCAGTGGCCTCAAAGTGTGCTAGTGCTCATTGAACTCTTTACCCTCCAATACTCGCAAGAAAGAAAAAGCAGTTTTACTTAAGAACATCCCTGATTAAGCTGGAAAAGTATTAGCTTGATTAAATCGCAACGTTTGAGTGATACAGATTTTAACCATGTTGTGCAAATAAACGAGAAATACACATATAGTACTTCTACTGCATACTGAGAAATAACAGTTGTCTCGGAAACGCCCTTGTACATTGCTTGAGCTGTAAGCCAAATTGTTCTGTTTTTTAACAGGGCACCATTTTACTTGCCTGACAGACAAACTACAGTTATACAGATTTGGGTATTCGCAGACATTTTCCTGAAAATGAATGAAATGAGCATATCGTGACAAGGAAAACAACTGACAGTGTTTGATGTCAGTTATAAAATTTGAGCTTTCAAGCAAAACTCAGAATTTTGGAAAACTCGTATGCACCACCACGAGTTTGACAGCTTAAAGACTCTTTTAATGAGCTCGATGGTGATATTAACAAATGTGATATTTTGATATGATACAAAATGAAATATGTCAACATTTGGAAGATCTGAATAACTCAGGGAACTAATATTTTCAAAATAATTGATGCATGATGTTACAAAATCTTCTCTGGGCATAAGATCCATTCACAGTGCAATTTAGACCAGCAGAGTTTAATGTAACAGAGTATGAAATTTTCATTACTATGGTTTCAGATTCTACATGCAACCTCCTAGAAATTACCACGTGTCAAGATTTGTTGTAGTGTCAGAGAAAAGTATGCATAAATATCTGAAATGACTATTAAAATACTCCTCCCTCTTCTAACTACATACCTTTATGGGGCTGGATTTTCTTCACCTATTTCAAAAAAAGCAACATACCACAACAGATTAAATGCAGAAGCAGATGAGAATCGAGCTGCTTCTATTAAGCCAGACATCAAAGACATTTGCAAAAGTGTAAAACAATGCTACTCTGAGTCTCACTAAGTGTTCTTGTTTTGTTTTGTTTTTGGAAAGTATAAACTTTTTTTTCAACAAATGTGTAATCTGTGGAGCTGGCCCGGTTGCATAGTGGTTAAGTTCACACTCTCCACTTTGGTGGCCCAGGGTTTGTGGATTTGGATCCCTGGCACAGGCCTAGCACCACTCGTCAAGCCATGCTGTGGCAGCATCAGACATAAAGTAGAGAAAGATTAGCACAGATGTTAGCTCAGGGCCAATCTTCCTCACAAAAATAAAATAAAAAAATAATGTGTTTTCTTATAATGGTTTTGTTATTGATATTTTTTAACGAACTAATAAATAAATATTTTAAACATTTCTCATTTTAATTTTTATATCAGGGATCAGCAAACTTTTCTGTAAAGGTACAGATAATAAATATTTTAGGCTTCAGGGGCCATGCAGTCTCTGCTGCAACTAATCAACTCACCCATTGCAGCATTAAAGCAGCCACAGACAACACATAAACAAATGGGCTTGGCTGTGTTCCAATAAAACTTTATTTCCAAAAGACAGCGGTGAGGTAGATTTGGCCCATGGCCATGGGTTGCTGACCCCTGTCTTATATGATAAATATCAAGAGCTATAACCAACTTAAACAAAAGCTCTTTGGAGTCCTCACTAAATTATAAGTATAAGGGGACCTGCAACCAAAAAGATTGAGAAAGACCATTCTACCTAAAGTATGAACACTTGGTCATCTTCAAAAGGAATTTCAGGCACAGGGAAAGGGCGGGGGAGATGTGTCGGGGTGGCAGCCCTTTATCCTGGGGGCATCGCCTGCTCCAGCTCCCTGGGAGGCAGATCCCATAGGAAGCTGGTGGTTTGGGAACGGGAGCTTCTGAACACAACAGCACTCCAGTTTAACATTCCCTGTCACTTCTGGAATCCACTTCATCTAGAAAAAGACTCAGGTTTTGGCCACTGTGGCCACTACCACTGCTGTGAGCCCATCAGTAAAATTCCCCTCTTCACAAAGATAAAAGTCACATGACGCCAAAACACATCTGTAGGACAACATCCAACCAGCCCTGGAAAACAACGGGGGCTTCTCCTGCACTCAGGCTAGAAGCGAGTGGCTTCCGTGGAGGTGAGGGCAAGAGGCCTGATCCTCACACAAACAAAACACTTCAAACCTAGATAGCACACAGAAGATTCCCTACTGCTCGGAGCCTGCCAGTCAGAGAAAACTCATTAGACTTGGCAAAGGGCTGGCCCCTCAGCCCCGGGCTTTTATTGTATATTTTAGTGCAGAAACTGAGTCACACCTGCAAATCCTACGACAAATGATGTTGTAGTAACTTTGAAGAGTGCCAGCTCATTTCCTGGGTTCCAAGCCAACCCAACATTATAGTCCTTTCAACAACCCACCAGAAAAAGTTGGTATAATGTCCAAAATATTTCAAGGAACAAACGCTTCTTAATTTGTTCCTAAGTTGTGTGTCAATCAGCTCTAAGAGGAAAAAAGCCCATCGTCAGAGACCCCAGGTGAACTCAGAGCAGCTGCCATCACCCTATTGCCTGCTGGACCTTGTTTCCTCGACTGGTTTGTTCCTTCTAGCAATGCTTTGTGTGAGGAGAAGAGTGTTCTAGTGCCTTTCACAGTCGGCTCTCCCATCCGCCAATCTCCTGGGTATTTTTATTTCACTCCCTTGATGAATTTATTGGATCAACACATCAAGCTGTGAGGTTTTGCCAACATGAGATGTCAACACACAGATACATCGAGAACGTGGCATGCCATCTCTGCCAATAGCACGCCTCACCACCCACCCAAAGCACACACACCCGCCTTTCCTCAGTCACCAAAGCTATCCAGTGAGGCCCTTCTCCTCAGAATTCCGCTTTAGCTTCACTGAGCGGCAAGACCCAGGGGTTCCAGGGTCGTCCTTGCTGTAAAAGGGACGAGCGCACCACAGAAGCAAGGCAAATACAGACCACACACACGCAAAGGAGTGGCAATCCACCTTTTAAGGGACAGACCAGGTGGCCTCCGTCTGCTTGGAGTAAATAAAAGCAGCCTCAAGACAGAGCACGGTCTTGAGGGGCAGAGAGAACTGCCTTCTTAGAGCAGAGTCTGCGATGCGGGACCTCAGCGAGTCCTGAGGGGAGGGTAGGTTCATGGCGCTGGGGCGAGAGAGGAGGAGGGAAATGAGATGCGCGCAAGGGGCTTACGGTGCTTTTGAACCGAGCAGGGTAAGGTAGCTGCTCCCAGAGTGGGCAACTTTGTGGAGTCAGGAAGAAGTCCTGGATCACTGAGGAAAGCCCGAAGGCCTGGCATGTGTGATGGATGAGATAAGTGGCCAGGTCACTAAGTTTCCAGCCAAAATTAGGGATTTAAACCCTCACAGTGCAGGAAATCTAAGCCCTTCAGGTTGACAAGGACAGACACACACAGGCCATAACCAAACCTACTCTGCTGCTTACTAGTTGGGTGAAGCAGGACAGGTTACTTGGCCTTTTGAACTTCTTTCCTCATTTATAAAATGGAATAACGATAGTACTGTATTAGTTCTGGCTGCCATAACAAAATACTGTAGACTGAGTGGTTTAAGCAACAGAAATTTATTTCTCACAGTTTTGGAGGCTGGTAGGCCAAGCCCGGGGCCAGCAGGTTCTGGTGAAGGAGCTCTTCCTGGCTTGTAGACGGCAGTCTCTTCACTGTGTCCTCACCTGGTGGACAGAGAGCTCCCATCTCTTCCTCTTCTAATAAGGACACCAATTCTCTCATGGGGGCTCCACCCTCCTCTAGGCCTAATCACCGCCCAAAGGCCCCACCTCCAAATACCATCCCATTGGGGGTTAGGGCTTCAATGCACGAATCTGAGGGGGCACAAACTTGCAGTCCAAAACAAGTGCCTACCGCAGAGTCGTCGTGGCGATTAAATGAAATCCATACATACAACGCTTATTGAGCACGGTGCCCGGCACATCACTGGAACTTATTAAAGACGCCCACTTTTATTTGTTGTAGGGAGTGGGCAGAGGAAGCATTTCCACAGGCCAGCACCACTGTTCACCCAGAGCGTGTTTGGCAGGCAGTTGCAATGATATTTCCAACAAGGGAGGTTGTTGCCTTTTCCTGGGAGGCAGCCAGGCCTTGATCACTGGTCCCAGGAACACTCACTCCCTGTGTCTGCATCCTACGTGCCATGCAGAGGTCTGAGTTACTGGCAGGGGCAGTCTTCCTCAGGGCCTGGCATCAGGGCCTCTCTGGCAACCAGGTGAAGGCAAGGGCCCTCAT
Source organism: Equus asinus (assembly GCF_041296235.1). Lineage (NCBI taxonomy): Eukaryota > Metazoa > Chordata > Mammalia > Perissodactyla > Equidae > Equus > Equus asinus. The sequence continues at coordinate 45,316,409 of NC_091795.1, read as the reverse complement.
TGTGTGCAAGAATTCAGGCAGAGATGGGGACTAGAGGTCACGTCCTCACTTTTCTTTTGTTCTATAACATGGACCAGTGGTTCTCAAACTTGAGTGCAACCCAGAATCACCCAGAGAGCTGGTTAAAACTCAGACAGCTGGGCCCCACCCAGTCTCTGACTCAGCAGGTCTGGGCCAGGCCAGAGAACTTGCATTTCTAACTAGTTTCCAGGGGAAGGGGATGCTGCTGGTTTGGGAACTTCGCTTTGAGAATCATGGATGTAGACCATGAAACAGAGGCTGCACTAGCTTATTTCCCACGACAGTCCAATCATTTTATAAGAGAGTGACATTCCAATAATGCTTATGTTTTCCCTCACGATTCCAAATTGAGAATGAAATCAGCGACTGCAGTTTACAACCCAGGAAAAGGTGAAGTCACTTTGAAAAGTAGAAATGCTATCTCACATTTTCGGTAAGTAAAAGCACAGTTCAGGTAAGCTGGGACTGTGTTCCCAGGAGGTATGAAAGGGCTGGCCAAGCCTTTGAGAGCTGGAACTAGAACTGAGGGAGGGGTCGGAATTCTCAACCATGAGTTAGATGATAATCTATCCCTTTTCTGTGGCATTTTCCCCGGCATTGGATAGTCTTATCTCTGACAGCTGGTATGAAAAAAAAAGTATGTCCCATTTCCACCCTTATGTCACCCTAGGAAATAATCTGATTGACTCTTGTTTTGCAAAGAATTCTTTGCCTCCTGTCTGCTGTGGGATTGAGCTTCCCACTGCACCAAACTGGAAGTGAAGCAGCCAGCAACATCAAACGCTCTTTATCCACCTGCACAGTGGCCGTGATCCCCAGGGAATGCCTGCTGCTCCCTGTATTCCCGGATCCTTGCCCGCCCCAGGTTTGCCCTAGGGTGCAGGTTTTTTTAGCCCCTCCTAGTCAATACCATTTCTCTGCAGTGCACCAGGCCACGTCCAGCTGTTTCCTAGACACCCTCCAAGCATTTACTCTGCACTTGCTTCTCACGGGAGATGAGGCTGTTGTCGCCACCACACCTGACAGTGGTCTGTTCCTTTCTCTTCTCAGGGAGATTTGAACCCACAGCCATGAAGATGAAAGCATAATTACATCATAAGGCCCTTTGCTTAGTTCACAGCTTGGATTGTTCAACCCAGGACCCAGGTCTTCATGAAGTCCCTCTTACTGAAGAACTCCACCCACTCAGCTCTCTAAGAAATTCAGTGGCAACTCAGCAAGTCACTTCAGGACACCAGCCAGCTGCCACCTTCTCTAAAGATGTTCGCTTCTCTCAGACTAAGTATCAGCACCAGTGAACCCTCTGCCTACAAGAACTCGGCTCTAAGACACACCTTTTATTCTTATTTTATTGAGAGGAGATAGCTCCAATGCTAAGGAATAATCCTCTTTTCAAGATTTTTTTCAAATCGTGTTCAATCTCTTTTCCTACCTGTTGGTGACCGGAAGGCCTTCAAGTACCCTAAACAAACGTCCCACATTAGACTCACGTGCACTTGAACTAACTCAGTGGTTCTCAACTGGGGGCAGTTCTGGCCCTCAGGGACATTTGGCAATGTCTAGAGACATTTTGGTCACCACTCGGGTGAGGGATGCTCCTGACATCTAGTGCAAAGAAACCAGAGATGCTGCTAAACATCCTACAAAGCACAAAGCAGCCCCCACAACAAAGTAGTATCCGGCTCCGAATGTCAACAGTGCAGACTTGGAGAAACCCTGATAAATGGCTGCTCGGAGGGAGTAGGCAGCTCTGCTCCTGAAGACTCAGTTCCTAAACGATGAAGAGGATCTCTGGTAAATTTCCACTCTAAGAGCGCCCAAGAAAGCCCCTAGAACAGCACCGCTTCTTCATATACATGTGAAAAGCATGAGAGCTTAAAGCCTTGGCTTCATCCTTGGATGACAGGCATCCTGGGTTAGGACTTCCCAGAAGGAACAAGCATAAGTGGTTCATTTGGGAGGTGATCCCTGGAAACCTCAGTAGGGGAGTAAAGAAGTAAGACCAGGAACGAAAGAAAGTCTTTAGAGGGCCGTTATCAAGCAAGTTACCTCTGTGGGCAACAGGAGCTTAATGCCACTAGGGAAGGCGGGGAGAGACTGCAGAACCTTGTCTTCAGTTATCCAACCAAGAGGCAAGGAAGCTGCGGTGTTTACTCACACATCCTGTCAGTCATCCGTTGAGGGCTCCCAAGGGCCGTTAATTCCCCAGCACTTCCAGCCGGCCCAAACACAGGTAGAGTGGGCCCTCAAGCTAAGTCATCAGACAGGTGCTGACAGTGAAAGTCAGGCTGGTGTGCATGAAACCGGTAGGTGTGAGTGACTATGGGTGGCGGGGCTGGGGGCATCAACAGCATCTGCTACAATGGGATTGCCCGGTGCATTCATTTTCTCCATTACAGTTCTCTCATGTTTGCATGTTTACCATGAGCACTTATTATTACAGTAGTAGCAAGAATAAAACACTTACAACTAAAAATACCAGAGGGAAATGCAAAAAGCAAAATTAAAAGATGGGATTAAATGGCACTCTGGATATCAGTTAAGCTGTCCAATTCAGAATTAAGATCAAGGCAATTCAGAATCATATTTTACCCAACGTGAGATAGAGGTGACCACCTTTGTGGTATTGGCAGCATAGTCACTGCAGATCTGTCACCTCATGCACCACAAAGCTCTGAATCAGAGGGTCTTCTTGGTCATGTTCCTAGTGATTGCAGCAAGCTCCTGGACACAACAGGATGAGGAAGGCAAGTCAGAGATCCTGGTTTCCTAAACTTCATGCCTGGCTTTGCATCACCCTTCTACAATATTTGACAATTCAAAGACTTATAAAAAGTATTACACCAAGTTTCAATTAAAAAAAAAAACTATTAGCAAAGTAACTCAAGCAGAGACAAGAATGTTACAGGGAAATTAACTGGTTTCAGTCAACAATGGAGCATTAAAACTACCCAGCCCATTTAGTGAGAACTCACTTTCCCAAGTCTGGTGTTCATGGCTTCACAGACTATATAACTAGGAAGTCTAGGTGTTATCAACCATGAAATACTTTATTTGTTACCTTATTTTTACATTAGTGTTTAATGCCCAATGGTCTGAACCTCCACTCATGTAATATAGATAAAAGAAACTGAAGTTGGGCTGGCCCCATGGCCTAGTGGTTAAGTTCAGCATGCTCCCCTTCGGCAGCCTGGGTTCAGTTCCCAGGCGCAGACCTATACCACTCCTCTGTCAGTGGCCATGATGTGGTGGCAGCTCACAAACAAAAACAGGAAGATTGGCACAGATGTTAGCACAGAGTGAATCTTCCTTGGCAAAAAAAAAAAGAAACTGAACTTGTTTCAATTGCATTAACTAACAGAAGGTGAATTGATTTGAATTATACTACTACTCAGAAAAATGCAATATCAGTCTAGGATGAATTTTAGCATCTATCTTACCAAGAGAAAGTTCTCGGTTATTCTAAACTTAACAAAGATAATTTAAAGTAAATTTAAAGAAATTTTTCAAATTTCAAAAATACCTCAGAACATAATGATTACTTACTGATGTATATATTTATATATTTGCTGCTTAACTCCAATTTAAAAGATTAATCATGAATATTTGGGAAGGAGAAAGGACAGAGATTTTTGTGCTGCCAGATAAGGATAATCACACTAAAACACAAAACGATACTTTAAACACACACACACACACACACATTTGTCTTTTTAAATTAATAAACGTATTTCAGACACTTTCATTCAGCATCGAATATATATCATTTTAACTAGAAACACACATCCTTTTGAAATATCAACTATTCAATAATTAATGTAAACTAAATCAGGATTCTTAAAACATAGAATGTGGATAGATTATTTCTACAGTATCAACTTGAGAAATTAAAATATTAGGTACATCACTGAAAAGTAAAATCACACTTCAACCAGAACAAGCCTCGTAAGACAGTGCTTTGGGAGCTCCCGCCTGCTCCCGCCCATTCCAGCACCAGGTATCTAGGTCGCTGCATCCAAGAAACTGTGGAGAAACATCGCCTGGAATAGCCCTTGAAGCTAAAACTTAAAGAAGCCAAAATAACTTGTTGGGAGTGGCGAACTCACATCCCAGAAGGAGAATGATGAACACTTTTCTATGTCTGACCTGGGGGAATGCACACAGCAAACGTGGAGTTCTAATATCTGGTTCCTCCCGCCACCGTGGTCGAGACCACAGTCATCAGCCTGACCCTCTCTGGACCCTTCATCTCCGTACGGTGTTTCATGATCATGAAACTTTTGTCCTATGTCACCATGCCCTGAAATTTCAGTCTACTTGTTCAAGGCATCTACAAATGGATGATCATTTCAAAAATTCTTTTAGACTTTTCACTCAAGGCAGTGCAGTGAGGTGACACTTTGATTCACCACTCTGCTCCATAAAGAAAGAAATGATAAAAGTGTCAAGACAGAAAAACAGAAGTATAGGGGCCGGCCCCGTGGCCCAGTGGTTAAGTTCACATGCTCCACTTCAGTGGCCTGGGGTTTGCCAGTTCGAATCCTAGATGTGGACCTACGCACCGCTCATCAAGCCATGCGGTGGCAGCATCCCACATAGAAGAACTAGAAGGACTTACAACTAGGATATACAACTATGTACTGGGGCTTTGGGGAGGAAAAAAAAAAAAGAGGAAGATTGGCAACAGATGTTAGCTCAGGGCCAATCCTCTTCGCCAAAAAGAAAGAAAGAAAAACAGAAGTATAAACTTGGGCTCAAAAACCTGATAAAAATCTCTGTGGACCAGAAAGGAATATAAATGCTAAGCAGTGAACCAGGCTAAAGGTGCAAACTCATTGGGGTTGTGTCAAAATTATGGGGCAGACAACCCAAACAGGCTCCCAGTGGCCAAAGATGGAACAACTGGAGCATCGAAAAGAATATCCACAGAAATTGAAACACAGTAAAAGTGAAAAATCCAGAGTTGACAACACACTTTTTAAAAAAAACTAGTCACTGGGCCGGCCAGTGGCGCAGTGGTTAAGTTTGCCCCTTCCGCTTCAGTGGCGTGGGGTTCACGGTTTCGGATCCCAGGTGTGGACCTAGCCCTGCTCATCAGGCCATGCTGTGACGGCGTCCCAAATAAAACAGAGGAAGATTGGCACAGATGTTAGCTCAGTGACTATCTTCCTCAAGCAAAAAGAGGAAGAGTGGCAACAGTGTTAACTCAGGGCCAACTTTTCTCACCAAAAGAAAAAAAAAAATAGTTGCCTTTTGAGAATGCTAGAGAATCAACCTGTTATTCTGAAGGCTGGCAAACAAAGGGAAAGAATTCACTATTTCTTCTGCCTTGCTGGGATGAACTATGCTTCAAAGTAACAACAGTTGATGAGGGAAAATTCTTCTTTAGGAAAAGAGTTCTACCTAGTAAATAAATGAGAAACGATAGAATCAGAATATGACCATTTTGCAACCCCTAATGAAATCATGGATGTGGGCAGTTACCACCAACGGCTGCTAAAACCAGTAGGTAAACGGCTGATCAATCTTAATGTCATGAAAAATAGAAACAGATGTTATGCGCCTGCTCTTGGGGGCCAGAGGAAGTACACACCACCACCTGTGAAGTGTCCTTACAAAAAAAAATCAAAGCCAAATCTCATCAAGCCTCGTCTAGATCGATCACCATTTTACAGGTCATAGAAGAGGCAGAGGAACATATTAAACCATCCCACAGAGGAAAAGGGAAACTATACACCCGTTTTCTTGATAAATTATAAGAAAGCAAGAGGGAAAATTTGAAAACTTACTGTGTGTTTGATGATTTTGAGAAGGAGTGTCAATTTTTTCAGATGTAATAACTGTATTGGGCTTATGCTTAAAAGCTTCCTGCTAAAGTATTTACAGATGAAATATACAGTTTTACTTCAAAATAATCAATTGTGGGGAGGAGGAGGGGTGGTAAGACAGAGGAAATAAGACTGCCACATACGGAGAATTGTGTAAGTTATGTTACTAGTTGATATTGCGGGGGAGGGGAGAGAGGGTGGGCGACTGCTTGGACATTGAATCTATACATCTTCGTAGTCAGTGTGGTCCGAGGACTGGCAGCGTCGGCACCACCTGCCAGCTTGTTAGAAATGCAGACTCTCCGGCCGCATGCCAGACCGCCTCAATCAGAAAGCACACTGAACAAGATCCCTTTGCAATTTGTGTGCAACAAAGTTTAGAGATCCTTTTGTAGATCACTTTGAAGAGAATTACTATCCTCTAACCCATGAACTGCTATCCTACTCCACGTATTTAGGTCACCCTAATGCCGCTCAATCATTTTTTACGGTTTTCTCAGAGAGGTTGTATGAGTCAGCACGGGCTGCCATGACAAAAGACCACAGGCTGGGTGGCTTAACAACAGAAATTCATTTTCTCGCAGTTCTGGAAGCTGGAAGTCCAAGATCAAGGTGTCAGCCAACTCAGTTCTTGGTGAGGGTCTCTTCCTGGCTTGCAGATGGCCAGTTTGTCCTCACATGGGCTCTCCTCTGAGAATGAGCAGAGCAAGCGAGCGAGAGAGTTCTCCGGTGTCTCATAAGGACTCTAATCCAATCGGACCGAGGCCCCACACTTATGACTCCAGTTAACCTTACTTACTTCTTTAGAGGCCCCAGCTCCAAATACAGTCACAGTAGGAGTCAGGGTTTCAGCAGGTGAATTTGGGGGCATGCAAGCATTCAATCCATAAGAGAGGGCTTGCACCAAGTTTTTTGCATTTATTTCTAGGTAGTTGATATTTTTAACTGATTTAAGAATTACCATCATTTATCTGTAGATTCTTTTACATTTTCTATGTACATAATCCTATCATCTTCAAATAAAGGCTGTTTGATTTCTTATTTCTCAGTCCTTATACCTTTTACTTTCTTCTCACCTTGTTCCCAAACTCACAGGGGAAGTGTGATGTTTGCTCCAGACTTTTTGTAGTTACCCTTTATCGGAACGAGGAAGTTCTCATCTATTCCCAGTTTACCAAGGAGTTTTATCACAGATGAATGCTGAATTTCATCAAAAGCTTATTCTGCGTCTACTGAGAAAATCTATGGGAACGTCCCCTTTCCACTCCTGGCATTGGTTGTCTGTACCTTACCTATTTTTTTCTTGGTCTTTATTGCTAAATATTTTATTATTAACTTTCGACCTCATTGATTTTCTCTATTGTATATTTTTTCCTATTTCATAGGTTTCTACTCTATTATATCTTTTTTCTCCCTCTCTAGATATAATTTGCAAAATTTTCTACCTTCTTGAAGTACAGGCTGAGCTTATTGGCTCAGACTTTCTTCTTTTTTTGAAGTATTTAGGGCTATAATTTTCCTTCTAAGTATTATGTTAGCTGCGTTCCATAAGTTTTGGTACGTCACATCTGCATTCAGTTCAAAATGTTTTCTGATTTTCATTGTGATTTCTTCGTTTCGTGGATTATTTAGAAGTAGAATTTCCAAATATATGGGAATTTCTCAGTAATCTTTCTCTAGTTAACTATCTAGTTACCTTTCAAGTTTGTATTGCGATCAGAGAATACATTCTGTTTAACTTCAAGTATTTGAAATTTGGTTTATGGCCCCACAGTCAATTAAAGAATTGTTCCAAGTGTGTTTGAAAAAAATTTTACAGGTGTTCGAGGCAGTATTCTCTATGTCAATTAAGTCAGGTTTACTAATTATGTGACTCAAATTTCCAAACCTTTTTTTTTGTTTATTCTATCAGTTACTGGGAGAAGAGTGTCAGTTTCGCTATTACTTTCAGTGTCTGTCCACTTTTGCTTTATCTATTTGAGATGTTATTACACACAAAAGTAGAATCGCTCCGCCTTCCTGCTCCTCCAGCATGTTTGTGACTGATTCTTTGATGAAGTCTACTGTCTTAGTGCTCTTCACTTGTCCCAGCTGTTCTGTGGTTCTTTTTCTCTTCTTTCCTTTCAGATTTGATTGAAAAAAACATCTTTCATCACTCCAACTCCTCTCCCATTAGTTTAGAAGTTACACGCTCTTTTAGCGGTGACTCTAGACAGCAACATGCATCCTTTGACTTATCAAAATCTAATACTAACTGCTACTTTTACACTGACAGACAAAAGACCTCTGAATACTAATTCCATGTATCTGCCCTTAACTTGTATGCCATTTGTCATGCATTTTACATAGTTTAATTAATTTATTAATTTATTACTCCACAGGACATTAGTGTTACTGTTTTATACAATTAATATTCATTTAGATTTACCCATATACTTTCTTCCGAAACTTCCATCTGGATTCATTTTCTTTCTACCTAAAGAAAACTCTTTGAATTTCCTTTCATGTGAGTCTGCTAACGACAAATTCCATAAATTTAGTGCTTGCCTCTAATATCTGTGTCTTCACTCTTGAAGGATATTTTTAGCAGGCTTAGTTCTGGGTTAGCAATGATCTTTTTCTCAGCACTTTAGAATGTGAGTCCACTACCTTCTAGTTTCCATTATTTCTGTCAAGTATCAGTTTAATTGTTGCTTCTGTGAAGGCAATCTATCTTTTTTTAATCTGGCTTTTTTTTTCAACCATTGGTTTCAGCAATATCACCACGATGTGCCCAAATATGGTTCTATTTACCTTGTTTCAAATTTGTAGGCATTCTTCATGGCTTGAGATGTCATCAGTTTTGGAAAAGTCTTATATCTAATTTGTTCAGATTTTACTTCCATTCCATTCTTTTTCTCCTCTCCTTATGAAACTATAATTACTCATAAGTCAGAGCTTTTCACTTTACCCTCTGTGTCTTTTACTCTCCATTCTGATTTTCCATCCTGTTTGTTTCTCTACTTTTCCTTCTGGATATTTTCTTTAACCCATCAGGCAGTTTACTAATTCTCTCATCAGCTGTGTCAATCCACTGTTACATCCAACTACAGTCATGTGTCACGGAACCGGGAGATGTTCTGAGAAATGGGTTAGGGGATTTCGTTATGCAAACATCATAGAGTGCACTTACACAAGCCTAGATGGTATAACCTACTACACACCTAGGCTATACGATACTAACCTTATGGGACCTCCACCGTATATGTGGTTTGCCGTTGACCAAGATGTCGTCATGCAGAACATGACTGTTCTGAGATCTTCCAATTTTATCATCAATTTTTCTGTTCCAAATTTTCTATTTGGCTTTTTTTTAACAGTTTGCACATCTGCCAAATTTCTCTATCTTATCCTTTACCATCTTCACCAAAGTATACTTATTTTACCTTCTGTATCTGACAATTCTAACATCTGGAGCCCTAATGAGTCTATTTCCATGGTGTTGTTTCTGTTGGCTTTCACTTATGTCTCCTGTCTGTATGTTTTTTATTATGCACTGAAGATTGTATTTGCAAATTTCCTTGTAGAAGCAATTTGAGGCCTTGGAAAATGACATTGTTTCTCCATGAGGGATTTACATTTTCTTCCCTGGGTGCCTGGGGATCCTAGCACTCTGAATCAATTTCCCATTCACCTTTCTCTGCTCCTAGAGTGCAACTGTTTGGATTCCCAACTCAAAATGGGGGAAGGAGGCACTAGAACTTTTTCTCAACCTTGGTGGACCTTGGACACCAATCCCTGTTGCTTTAGCTTCATGAGGCATCAAAACTATTCCATGACCGCTTGACCTCTCAGCCTCTATCTCCAGAAAAAGGAGGAAAACAGCCTCAGTTCCAGGATCACCTCTCTAAGCCTTGTCCTATCTCTAGATCCTGGTCTTGGAATTCTTTATTTTGTTCACTTTCTGGGATCTTTAACCAGTCTTTCTTTCTTTGCTTGTTTTGGTCCAGCTTTTCAAATTGGATGCAGCAGGAAGGACAGTCCAAGTTTCTCTGTCCACCATTATTTTAAAAGCAGAAGACAGGGGCTGGCCCAGCGGCATAGTGGTTAAGTTCACGCACTCTGCTTCAGTGGCCCAGGGTTCACAGGTTTGGATCCTGGGCACAGACCTACACACCACTCATCAAGACATGCTGTAGTGGCATCTCACATACAAAATAGAGGAATATTGGCAAAGACATTAGCTCAGTGACAATCTTCCTCAAGCAAAAAGAAGAGGATTGGCAATAGATGTTAGCTCAGGGCCAATCTTCCTCACCGGGAAAAAAAAAAAGCAGAGACAAACATAATTTCCTCTTTTCTATCTAATCTAAAATAAGAGGAGCTAGGAAAACAAAAAGTTTTCTAATTACTCCTATTTCCAAGTGGTTCCTCAATTTATAATTACTCCATCTAAAGTAACCACATTCTCATTTGACCAAAATAATGTCTTTTGAAAGTATTACTTTAAATAAATGGTTATATCAGAATATTCATGTGACTTCCATTTCAAAATCTTAACTGTGTTTCATAGCCACAAAGTTTATGATAGTTGACATAACCACAGGAATGACAAGATAGACACTTCATAGGAAAAATAACCTTGGAGTTGCTCAATGAGTTCATGGTTTTAATAAAACGGGGTAAATATATTGCAAAGCTTGCTGTAACTTTTGTAAACTTTTCAAAATGATTACAGTAAGTAAATATACTAGCCCAAGCATTATCTAATTAAAAATTGCTAGTCCTGTCCCATGATGTTTTTTCCAATTTTACAATATCCAAATTTTAACCATTTAAGGAAATCCATTTTAAATCAAAAACATACTTCATAACGAAAAAATACTGATTTTTAGAACTTCTTCAAATTAGCATTTGAGACTGAGAAATTGCTTTTCAACCTTTCAAATTCACTCAACATTTAACAAACATTTGCCTAGCACCAACTGTATGTCGAACATATAAGTATATCGTTAGGTCTCTTTTTAAAATATGTCAGACTCTTGCTCATGTACTTTGCTGATTTATGTGTCACATTAAACACTAGTGTCTGTAACATAATCAGTGAAAAGAATATTTCCCAGTGCTCTATGAAATGTGTCTTTCTAGGACAGCCTGGAAATTTAATCCAATGTCTGCATCATCTTCCTCATAAAAAGGGACAAATGCAATTCATAGTAAATGACATCAACATTCTTTTCCACTCACCCAGCAAAAATCATCACCTGTGGTTGGGATTTTCTAAAGCAAGTCTATAGCTAATTGGAACCTCGAATCTCTACAGCAGGGTAGATTTGAGAAGCGGATAAGGATTGCAGAAGTAGCAGATAAGGTCTCTGGCTTGCTAGCCTCACAGATGTAACCCTGTTTTATAAGCAAGGAAACTGAAGTTGAGTGAGAATAAAAGAAATGCAACGTCCCAGCTAGCCAGATCCACGGCTACCTCCTAGGTCAACCTTCTCTGTCCCACACACGAAACTGAGAGCTCTGAGACTACAACGGACATCCTGAATGTGTTTCTATTTGTGTCTATACAAATGAGTCAACATTGCTGTTTGAATGTTTTGAGTAGTGAGGTTTACTTTCTTTTTCTCTTTCTTTCTTTTTTTTAATCATTTCAGACAGAATAGAGAAACCACCAATTTCTTAAAACCTGTAATTATTGAGTGGGCTCACACTCAAGTTGGGGAAAATATTTCTTTCAAATTGTGTCAATATCTAAGAACTTCGACAGTATCTGAGATGGCTCAGATAAATTTTACGTTCATCTTAAAGTTCCTTTTAATGGCATCGTGCACAGACAGGCTGGAAGGAATCAACTCATGGTGGCGCAGCCAAGTCAGAATTGTCCCGGGAACGATCAAGTCAGCTGACAAGCTTTGCTCTCTAACTTAGAGCACATCTTTGTTATATGTTTTTTGCTTGTCTTCAAATTACAGGTTTGCTTTGGAAAAGTAACATAACAAAAGCAAGAACAAAGTCATGGATGCGGAAGACTGTTCCTAGTTTAAGCCTTTTGCAAAGTTGCTGTTTTCCCTGCAGTCTAGATCAGTGCTTCTCAACCTTACACGGTCGGTATCCACCCCGAGGAGCTTCGCCCAGCGCTGGTGCCTGGGCCCCATACCTGGCAAGTCTGATTTGTTAGTCTGGGGTGGGGCCTAGGCGTGCAGAATTTTTTTAGAGCTCCAAGAATGATGCTCACATGAAGCCAGAGCTGAGAGCCTCTGCTCTAGATGCAGCTCTGGAGTCAAGAGGAACAACTTCCATGGCTAACAAACACAGAGGAATCTATCTACTCATTGTGGTGTGGTCTTCTTTCTCCAAACAGATTAGAGAAGGGTTGACACTTTCTCACATCATGGAACGTCCTTTCCTTTGTTAGAAATTTTTCACTGCCTGACTCATTCAAGGATGGGCCCATGTTCTCAACAACCTGGCAAATCCTTAGCTCTCCAGCGTACCTAAGACTCCAGGGTCGGGTATCAGGCAAAGAATTTGACAAGTGCAAGGTCTGAGAACTCTAACTTCCCAAAACAGCCTCTTCAACTATTAACTTGGAAACCTTATTTGGGACAAAGAAAACAGAGAACGTACTAGAAGAGAAACTTCCCATCAGCTTTGTCTAGTTTTGACGTAAAACCTCCTTTAATCTCACTACTGCCGACATAACACTTTTCTTTTGGAAGAAAAACAGCATTTTCTTCCAAAAACCTGACTCCTTTCTATTTGAATTTGCATAGTTGAGGGGAAAAATGTGCGTGGTTGCACCCACTTTATAGAGAAGCACATGCATAATTTCAATGATTTATTCAAAGTCAACCGTCACTGACAGAATCAAGAAGTCGATGTGGCCGGCCCCATGGCCAAGTGGTTAAGTTCGTACACTCTGATTCAGCAGCCCGGGTTCATCAGTTCAGATCCTGGGCGTGGACCCATGCACCACTCACCAAGCCATGCTGTCGTGGCATCCCCCATAGAGGAACTAGAAGGACTTACAACTAGGATATACAATGTACTGGGGCTTTGGAGAGAAAAAAAAAAACAGGAAGATTGGCAACAGATGCTGACTCAGGGTCAATCTTCCTCACACACAAAACAAAGAAATCAAACCTGTATTGTCATGTTCTTTCTGATGCTCTACAATTCATAAAAAATATTCTATTGAGATACTTACCTCAAGATATTTTAAGAATCAGTCATTTAAGGGTGGATCATTAAATTCCATGAAACTTAAAATAGTCATAAGAATAATAAGTCTGGAACAAAATAAATCCTGAAACTTGAATGATACATCTCTATAGTCTGTAAAGACAGCTACATACTATATTTAGCTTCAGCCTTCAGTTTTACCATCACTTACTTTTAAGACAAACTTTGTTTCATTATATTTATAATTTCCCTTAACATATTGATAGTCAATACAAATAAATGAAAATCATGGGTCCAAATGATAGACATAAGGGGAAATCTATAGGTGATTAATATTGAGGAAGTGTGTAGAACTCTTTCCTAGAAATTTTCCAAGAGGATTTACAACCCTCTGGCCCCCAAATACTCTGGACTGCTAGAAATAGCAAATTACATGCTTTCAGCAGAGTGACTCGTTTCTAAAGAAGAAATTAAATGCATCCTGCACAAATCCACCTTGCATTGGCTCAATAGAAACGCTTCCCCTTCCCCCAAAAATTGCTCCAAGGGGAGGGAATGCTGAAAATAAGAATGCTTTCTCTCCTCTTGTTCTCGGTTTACAGCAGACACTGACGGCCAGAGTCCAAGTGCAGGAAGGTTACCAGCTATAGTTTCAGATGGGGGCTCAGGTCTCCATACCTATAAATACTGCTGGGACATCTTATTATGTATGTTAAAGCGAGGTGAACATGGAGACTGGTGGCCATATACCTCACTGGGGGTAAAAGCTTTCCTATTTTCCAAAACTCCATTTCCAGGAAGAGTCAAATAGCACAGGGTTCACTGGTCCATATCACACATACATCAAAAGGCAAGGGTAACGTTGCCACAAGAAATAAAGGTAAGAAGGGCTCAGGCTCCAAGCACAACTAGAAGGTCTTGCCCTCGCCAGGGGAAGAAACACGCCATTCGTCCACAACCTCCAGGAACGAGCACCAGAAGGATGCCATGGCTTCATTCCAGCTCTCTGGACCAAAGCAGCCATTCCATCTTGCACGTAATATTTTGTGTAACTCATTTAGAAGTTTTCAAATAAGTGAAATATATTTTTAACTAAAAATTACAAGATTCTTTTAAAGAAATTATGTTGAAAAATGTGTGGGAGAAAGGGGAAGCTGTATTTTCACCTAAACAGATTTCAAGTATCTTTACCAAAAAATAGTAAGTGTTTGTTGCCTTGTCACTGCCTCATGACCATTTCACATTTTTAGTTGGAGCTATCTATCATATATAAGGTCTACTCAGCTGGGAACTAAGCCGTTGCCACTTTCTAGAAATTGGGATGAAATCTTCAGAGACTCACATTACTTAAAACATGCTTGCTAAGCGATTTTTAAAAAGAAAAAGGAAAACAAACTTTTCTCTATGAACAAAATCTCCAATCTCAATTTTTCTCCAAGAATGCTCTTTAAAACAAGCTATCAAGAAAATGACTCCTTTCCATTGTCCCTTGACATTCAAACTCTCTGTTCACAAGTTTCTTACTAAACAAGTTTTCCTTAGTATCTAGCTTGGGTTTTTTTCTTCACCTTTATAAACAGAAAAGTAATTACATAGGAATCTTGAAAGATACTTTTGTGACTAAAAGGAGAACTTTACAATATGGCTTTGATAATAATAAAGCATAAATTTAATCTTTTACACTTACAGTAACATACATTTAGTGATGAGATGTGTTGGTTACATGTGAAGTTTAAATCACTGTATTTTTTTCTGCCCGTCACACATGAAATCCAAAGAATAGCTTTCACTTCGTTTTTGTGCACACGAAAGCGAGATAGAATATCTTCCATGTTCTTTTGCTGCCACCCAGTGGTTCTGATCAATAAGTGCAATGATGACACATCCAACATGGAAGAGACATTAAAAAAAAGCACAGCTTCAAGAAAACTCAAAGCATGAAATTCCAAATTATTCGAAGTGATAAATTTTGAAGAGGGTAGTTACATTACAAAGGATCCCTTTATGTTGCATAAAAACTGAGGGAAAACCTACCCTAGATTGTAAATTCAAGCAAGAGTGGGAGTGCTGGCCTTCGCTCTTCAGCCTGAGGCTGGTTGGGCATCAGCATATAGCAGGCACTCAGTAAACAACCATTTACCTCAACCAACTACATATTCAAAGTTTTTCAAGTGGGAAAATTAAAGGCACAATGCAAAAACTGTATTTGTGGTTGAATGTAAATAGATGATAGCCTAAAAGACAATATTTTAAACATGAGTCAATTATCTCCTGGTAGGAGGGTCCATCTTTCCTCTCTTTATTTTCTATAAAGAGCATGTTTTATATGGCCAGGAGAGGGGACTCATTAAACTAAATCAATTCATTTAAGGAAAGAATTATTTTTGAGGAATATGCTGGGTGTATCAATAGTATGCTTCTTGAATAGTTTTAAGATGGTCTGAGCTGGAGGACAAATTGTCAGACCTGGTCAAAAGTTCAGGATGATTTTCCCTTCGCCGACACTAGCAATAGAGAACACTATCAGAAATGAGATGGCTCCAAATCATGCTTAAAAGTCGGTGTGCAAATCTAACACTGACACCTCATAAACCAAAACTGAAACCAGCTACACAGTGTTTGAAAATTCACTGCAAGTTTGGCCAAGCAGCAAACAGCGTCCATGACTGACTCAGGTCCTCTCCTGCAAAGCCTCCTCCGTGTGCAGGTCCTCAGTTGCTAATAAGCTTAAGGTAAAAAAGCACAGTGTCCAGAACAGACTCATACTCTAGCCTCGCTAACTGTGTAATCTCAGGCAAGGCCTAACCTCTCTGAGCCTCAGTAACCTTGTTAACAGAAAATAAAAAATACCCACCTCAATCAGCTTGAATAGATCACAAATAACACATGGCCTGGACCATTCAAGGAAAGGACTTGGTGTTGGTGGCCATAAATGCACAGACTCTCACACAGGGATCATGCATGACATTAATACACACACAGAACAGTTAGTATTTAGAAATGAAGGAATGATTGGAGAATCTTTTTACTCAGTTGTAGTCATTTTTTAAATTGAATAACCTATGCGTTAATTACAAGTACTAGTTCCAAAAAACAGTAAACATTGAGCCTGGGTTACAGCTGTGAAAATGACAATCCAGTATTCACTTTATCTGGATAAAAGCAAAAATATTTAAAACAATTGGTAAAAATATCATTAAAAACAAAGCCCTAATAAATTTGTGCTTATCAACTCACATATTAACAAGCATTTGTTTTCATCTCTGAAAAAATATATATTTGCAAAAGGTGATTCCAATACTTCACCTTGTAAAAATCTAAGTATGTTGAAATGTCTTCCAACAAGCCAGGAAATTTAAGGAATTTTAAGATGCATTTTAAATTAAAGCCCAAGTCTTATTCTGAATGAAATGTTCCAGTTGCCAGCTTTTTAAGACACAGATCCTAGCTCCATTCCGATTTTATCACTAAGAAATTGAAGATTTTCTAAATCTCCTTTGATCAATTAATTTTTTTTGCTTTGAACCTCTACAAAAATGTATGGCAGAATCTACAAATAAAAGCTTTAAAAATAAATTATAACACCACGGGTTGCTGGAGAGTTTGTGGAACAGGAACTCTCACTCATTGCTTGTGGGAATACAAAATGATACAGCCACTTTGGAAAAGTTTGGTGGTTTCTTACAAAACTAAATACTTCTACCCTATGAATCAGCAATTGTACATCTTGGTATTTACTAAACCAAAAGAGTTGAAAACTTATGTCTGCACAAAAATCTGCACATGGATGTTGATGGCGGCTTTATTCATAATTGCCAAAATTTGGAAGCATCCAAGATGTCCTTCAGTAGATGCATGGATAAACAAACTGGGGTACATTCAGACAGTGGAACGTTATTCAGCACTAAAAAGAAATGAGCTATCAAGCCATGAAGACATGGAGGAAAATTAATGCATACGGCATGATTCCAACTATAGGACATTCTGGAAAAGGCAAAACTATGGAGACAGTAAAAAGATCCGCGGTTGCCAGGGGTTGGGGGCAGGGATGAATAGGGAGAACAGAGGATTTTTAGGGCAGTGAAGCTATTCTGTATGATACTATAATAATGGATACACGTCATTATATAGTTGTCAAAACCCAAAGAATATACAACGCTCATACTGAACCCTAATGTAAACTATGGACTCTGGATGATGATGATGTGTCTACGTAGGTTCATCAGTTTTAACAAACGTACCACTCTGGTGGGGGATGTGGATAATGGGAGAGGTTATGCACATGCGGGGCAGGTGGTATTTGGGAACTCTCTGTACTTTCTACTGTCAACCTAAAACTGCTCTAAAAAATAAAGTTTATTAATTTAAAATTACACACAAGAGGAAGGGGAATACAGGCAACAAATACATCTCATTTATATCTTAAGATGATTATTTCAAATGTTTCCATAAGTTTCCAGGCAGTACATAAGTATTAAGTTTAGCAAGCCAGAGTCTAAGAAGATATGCATTAAGCTGTACACAGTACCTCCCCTAAAAGGATTAAAACGCACATTGATGCTATTTCCAAATGCTGCTTTTGGGGCCGGCCCCATGGCCGAGTGGTTAAGTTCGCGCACTCCCCTTCCACAGCCTGGGGTTTCGCTGGTTCAGATCCCAGGTGCGGACATGGCACCGCTCATCAGGCCACGCTGAGGCAGCATCTCACATCGCACGACCAGAGGTACTCACAACTAGAATATACAACTATATACTAGGGGGGCTTTGGGGAGAAGAAGAAAAAAAAGGATTGGCAACAGATGTTAGCTCAGGTGCCAATCTTTAAAAAAAAATTAAAATAAAATAAAAAGTGACAGATAAAATCCAGCAATTCCAATTCCTTAAACTCTAATTTTAATTGTTCTTAGGACAAATCCTAAAAACACATTTTGTTACACCTCTAATATGTATAACTTCTGACACTGAACAATTTCCAGTATAATCTGGTTAGATTTCAGTGAGAAAACAGAGCTTGAAAAAAATTATAAGCATACTTTCCATGAACCAGTCTCCTTTTATGAAAATTAGGCACAATAAAAATCCCTCTTCCAATCCGGCATTATTAAGACATTCGAGCAAAGATCATACCATCACTTACATAAAACCCTACTGTTGTGGTGTCTAACGTTATGTTGAACAACACTTAGAAGTTTCAAAAGAGCATGGCTGGCAGATTAGAGAGGCACTGCCCAATAAAAATTCTTATTTTCTAGCCATATCTGTACTACAACTTGTCTAGAATTAAAATTAAAAAAAAATGGGGACCCAATGTAGGAAATCACTAAAC
This sequence comes from Equus asinus, assembly GCF_041296235.1. Lineage (NCBI taxonomy): Eukaryota > Metazoa > Chordata > Mammalia > Perissodactyla > Equidae > Equus > Equus asinus. The sequence goes on along the minus strand of NC_091795.1, from coordinate 45,298,067 downwards.
GCCTACAGACATTTTTATATAGGTTTTTTTAGACAATGAAATATATGCTACTACACTTAAGCATTCTTAAATTATTCCCCTGTCACTGAAGTATTTTATTTATTGCTGAACACTTCAAAAACTAAATAACTAGCATTCACTGGGTTATCCAACTGTCATGCCGCTTCTTTGAACAAATATTGTTGCCGATCAGCACAACTTCTTTTCCCATTTCTTTTTACCAAAGAAATCATGCATATAAGAAAACAAAACAAAAAAGGAAAAAAAACGTGTTCTCACTTCACCTCTGCTCATGAGAGGGATTATCACTTTTAATCGTTTCTGTCTTTAATTCTGGTGATTACCTTCATAATGCAGACCTACACTGCCATTTTTCATTGGACCTAACCCACTGACTCCCCAACCTAAAAATGAGGATTTAATTTATACTGCTCCCTCCTCTTACTCCTTCCAGTTTCTGATGGAAGAATTAAAAATAATAATATAGCTATCACCTCTACAAGTGAAATAAATGTAAAACCATATTCACGCATCAGGGTTGTGCAGCATCTGGCTTTCTCCCCAGAGGATGCCCTCTTCTCTCCTCCCCGTTTCTAACCCACTTCTGTCTGTTAAACCTTCACTTTTACACTCAAACTCGATTTTGTTCACATTGTCTTCTATCTTTAATGTACTGTTGACTCTAAAAGCTGAAAACCAATAAGCAACATTTATAATAGTTAAAAATATATATAGGGCCCAAATCATTAAAAGCAAAAACCCACTTCTGAATTCTCTAATACCTAACTTCAAAAGAAAGAAAACTGAATAGCACACTATACAGGTAAGAATTTGAAAAAGGAAATTTTAAGACATTTTTTGAAAATATCTTTACCAAATGAATCCAATACGAGATTTTTTAAGATATGTGCTCATACAAAAGCACAAATAACATACAACTTGTGTAAGATGTTTAAGTATTTATTTGCATTATTTGAATTTGACTGGTGCATTACATTAGGAAAAGATCGCATGGTACATGATAATAACAGGCCTGGTGAAAATCTCCTCTCCATGGAAACTGGACACAGTCTTCTTTCCTTCAGGGAAATGAGTTTCTTCAAACCAAGGTAATGAAGTATAAAAGATGGCACACTCAGTCAGATAAAGTGACAATGTCTGCTAGAAAGGTCTGAATATTTTGGCTTCAGAAAGAGTCTACGAGACCTTTGACACTTCATGGTTTAAGTCCTGCAATCTTTGCTCAAATTCAAAAATATTCCTGGATAAGTTTACACAGGTTCTGGTTTCCTTCAGAATTACATCTTTACCCTGTGTCATAGTTTCTTACACACTTCCACATTCAAGTTATTAATCTTTTTAATTCCTCTCATCCAATGGCCACTGTATCCGTTTGCTACAGCTGGCATAAGAAAGTACCACAAACTGGGTGGCTTACACAACAGAAATGGATTGTCTCACAGTTCTGGAGGCTGGAAGTCCAGAATCACAGCGTTGGCAAGGGTGGCTCCTTCGGAGGCTGTGAGGGAGAGAATCTGTTCCATGCCTCTCACCCAGCTTCTGCTGGTTCCTGGTGATCTCTGGTATTCCTCGGCTTATAGAAGCATTACCATCACCTCTGCCTTCATCTTCGCATGGCGTTGTCCATGTGTGTGTGTCTATTTCAAATTTCCCCTTTTCATAAGGACACTTGTAATACTGGATTAGGGCCCACCCTATGACTTCATCTTCACTAACTACACCTGCAACAACCCTGTTTCTAAATAGGGTTACATTATGAGGTTTGGAGAGTTAGAACTTCAACATATGCATTTTGGGGGAACACAATTCAACCCATAGCAGCCATTTTTCTCATGATAAAGTTCAACATTTTCCAATCACTACATACTGTTTGGACAACTGCTGAATTTCCCATGCCTACAACAGAAGCTGCGACACAAGAGGAGCTCTATAAATGAACGAACGAATGTTGAATGAATGAGTGAATAAATGAATGAGACTGCAAGTGAGGAAAAAAAACTGTGGATGCTGAGAGGTTAGCTAGGCTAAATCATTAGCTGAGTAATGCCTTCCTGAATGGAACTGAGCAGGAATAAACATTGTGCCTTGGCAAAATTGCAAAACACTATATACCCCATGGACCTCTAAGGTCATTTACAAAGAGTCAAAATCACAAAGTTAAAACCTGCAAATGTCAAAACCCAGCAACTATTATACACACTTTTAATAATTCTTTCTTTCTTAAGGGAAAAATAATAGAGAAGAAAGTATGAGAAATAGGGTAGAAAATGATTTCAGTTTAAGTCAAGGAAGACATTATCAGAGCAAAGCACTAAATGACAGAATATCAGCAGGACACATTACAGGATGGTCTGCAGGCAATCCACTGCTACAGCACTAAATCAGAGGTGATTCCTTATTACAAAAATTCTTTTGTCATTTTAATAACTAAAGTTCTTTGGACAAGGTCCAGGATGAATTGGACACTATAGCAAATTGTATATTAACAAGCCTCTGTTCTTTTTCCAGTAACATTTTTCAACATTGCCTCTCAATAGATACACCCACATAATAAGGAATTGAAAGTATTCTTTTCTATTTTTCCTAATCATCTCATTCAAATCATATCACCATGAATTTCCTGGGTACCTGGCTTGAAAATACTGTCTCACTATAAACTTTAAATTCAAGCCCTGGATAGGTCTACATTCATTTCAGCAGAAGCATCTTGAAATGTTGAATTATCATCTTCAATTTCCTTCAGTCATTTACTGTAGCTGCCAAACTGAAATGGTGCACCTTAAAGGCAACACTAAACTGAAAGCAAATAATAAAAAAGAGTCTCTCTTAAATGTTTCATTTATAAAAGCTTATTCTTCCCACCATCAAATTTCTATACTGTCTGAAATACATCACTTTACAAAACTGACATCTTGCATGCAGTTATACTGCCACGATACATCTGCTAAACTTCAAGGTCTGTGGGGGGAGTGGGGGACTAGCATCTTTTCTCAACCTTTTATTAAGAGATGAGTAATACAGAGCTAGGCTAGTTGTGGTTTTTGGCCTTTTGGGGGGGGGCAGAATTAAAATTAAACCTCAATTGCTAATAGACATCACTGTAGCTATCCCCTTTTCTGGACAGCTTTACTAATCTTCCTGGCTATATTAAAAACTATGCCATAAAATAAACACTTTAAAAATGTACATTAAGTCAGAGGGTGGCTAGCCTATGACAGCTCACTCTGACAGGAAAATGAACCTGCAAACCAAAAACATCCGAAGCATTTTCTTGGAATCCTGCTCACAAGTAATATAATAGCAAATTAATCAAGTAGAACAAATCTACAGAATTCTATTATAAAATCCTGTATACTTTCCCCCTAACATAATAGTTAATGACAACTATAAAATGCTAATATACGAAATTAAAAAAATATGGTCTGCATTTCCAAAACTGAAGAGTTTTAGACCAGGATATAGGGAAAAGGAAATATTTTTATTAGTAAAGTACATTCAGATCACATTTATATAAACGAGTTGCTACCACGGTCATTCAGTAAAAGCTACTGAATTTATCTGAGTAAGTTTTACTAACTATGCTATGAAGGGAGAAAATGAGAGGCCAGGGCTCCTTGTTCTTCCTTTTATATACCAAACTCAGCTATCACATGAGGGTCAGAATCACTGCTCAAATCTTTCTCAGTTAATGTCACTTTGTAAAACCAGAATTTCTGATAATTTATTGCATAAAATTACAGTTTAACTGTATCTTAAATTGAATGATTCCTAAAGCATCTTGTTCTCCAAAGACCTACTTGAGAAAAAAGTATCTATATTCAATACATTGTCCACTTTTGAAGTATTTTCTACATTTCTAGTCAATTTTAAAAGCCTTATTTAGAAATAATATCAATCTATTTCTAATAGCTAAGAAGAACAATTTTTTAATCTGCAGGGTATCTTAAAAACCAATCAACTTGACATAACCTCCTAATTCCAGGAATGTAAACCATAATTCAAGCTTCAATTTTCCTCTAACATACCCTACTTTACTAAAATGAATTCCCATCCTGCAACTATGAACAAAAAGAAATTGTACTTAGAATAATAAAAGACAAAATCTCATTATTTAGTATTAGATTAATAGTCTATCATTCTAATCTTAAAAATATCTATAGCTATAACCTCTCCAACTTGTTAATTCCCAAAGAGATTAATAAAAGATGTAATTAACATCTAAACTTAGAGCAGACTGTCATTTGGAACAAACTATGCTAACAGTCACTGTACCATAGTTAAACAGATCAACCCATCACCCTTTATGGTTCTGACTAAGGTTAATGAGCACAATTTGTCATAAATTCTCCAGTAACTCTGAAAAATTGAGGTGCATGAAAAGATTACTTTTTTCATGACACTATAAAAATAGAATCAAGGCTGCAGTGGTCTTATTTGGAACCTAGCACAGTATTTGGCAATGTAAATGTCATTAAATACTTGTGAAATGAATAAATAACATACAAATAAGCAAACCAATGCACTACTACCATTCAGCCCCTTATTATGTACTAAATAATTAGTTAAAATTATACATAATAAAATGGAATACACTCAAACAGGTTTTTTTCCTACTAATCAACACTGAAAGAATCATTCACCTAAGAATCTCAATTTAACAAAATGTAGTTGGACTTTCACAAATGCAATAATTTGGCTAATGATTTTCTGCAACTGCATGACATTTTTCATTTAACTTTTGTGGAATTAGGAAATATACAGAAATGCAAGTTATAAGTTTCTTTGCAATATATAACACAAGGCCACACGTACACTACACTTGATCTTAACATTTCTTTTTCTCATGAAGAAGTTACTTTTAAAAAAGCTGGATGGGCCAGCCCAGTGGCACAGTGCTTAAGATCAGTGCGCTCTGCTTCAGTGGCCTGAGTTCATGGGTTTGGATCTCAGGTGCAGACCTACACCACTCATCAAGCCATGCTCTGGCAGCAACCCATATACAAAAAATAGAGGAAGATTGGCACAGATGTTAGCTCAGGGCCAATCTTCCTCATCAAAAAAAAAAAAAAAGGAAGAAAGAAAGAAAAAGCTGTAAATGTGAGAAGATGAAGGTGAAAAAAGAAGTGAAATAACTATAAATGTTCTTCCACTTCAAAAATCATCTGACATCTGAGCCAGAAGACTTTCTGCATCTATCAGTGACTTCCTCTTCATGCGTCATAGAAAGAGTTCAACATGCTTTACAAAATCCATTACATTTTAAGACCATTTCCAATATCTGCTACCATAAATCAAGAAATCCATTTATTCAAGGTTACTTATAGAGAATTAATCACACAGAAAATTTTAACAACTTCTTTTTCAAAAATTAAAGTACTTTACTGTACTTGGCATTCCTACACATAATGATGTGGATTCAAAGACTGAAAGCATTAAGGATATATAATTAAAATTCATGGGCTTAGACATAAAAATAATTTTTTTTACATATGTAGAATTCTCTGTAACAAATATTCCAGAAAAATAAATCAGAATATAAAAACAACGTAATCTCCTTTGAATTTCTCCTCTGTTTAAGTGGTATTATATAACATAGAAAGTTGTTCTGAAACACCTGTATGTACTTGGTACAGCCACAAAAACAGGCAATCAAAAAATATGAAAAAGCGAGATCAAGAGAACTGTGGGCACTATGCATCAGGAAGAGAAACTCAAGAACGTCTCCATTCCTTATGATTTCTAAAATCTACCTGCCTAATTTCAAGGGAAAATTTACTCAAAAGAGAAAAATAAACCAGTAAGCTATACAACATTTACAGCCTTTACGGATAGGGTATAGCCATTACACCAAAATTCAGCCATCAATACACAACCTCCCAGCAACAGACAATCTCAAATCCCAACTAAAGGTAATGAGAATATATTTTACTTTAAATGGGACATAGAGGAAAAGTGCCAAGAATTAAAGTATAACCCGAAAGCTTCACACTTCAAATAACAAAAAAATCAGTAATTCCCAAAATCATGAAAACATGAAGTAACTACACAGGAAAAAATGGACATTTAAGTCATTTCATTCTTTCTTAATATTACATAGTGAAACCAGATGTATTTATAACTTCAGCTTTCAGATAGCATACTTCATAAAGTCATTATTCATTTGAGATCGACAAAAGTTTACAAAGAACATTTAACTTAAATTTCATAGTTGCTTACAAAATGGTACTTGAAAGATTGATCTATATAAGGAAATAAGAGTCTTGTGAAGAGAGATGGTAAACTATGAATATAAAATATACCACAATGTTAAAAACCTCATAGCAATCCACAGGAAAATCAATAAAGATAACTTAATCTTTCTAGGGAAAAAAAGTATTTAGCATTACAAATTTAAAATGTAAACTTTATATATGAATTCAATAAGGAATACATTTAAACCCTGCATTGCCACATAATCATCATTTTGTGGAAAACAATAAAAATGATGTACTTTTTGAATATCTGTACATCAAAACCAAAAGGTTAATTTTTACTTTTTCCTTTATTGGCAACTTTGGATGCATTTTTAGGTTTGGGTTCCCAGAGGGCGTTTTTGACAAATCTTGAAGCCGCGCCTCTATCCAGCTTGCCAGCCTTTTTCTTGTCTGTTATTTCCTTGACTCTGTTCATGTATACTCTGATTCTTTCCTTAAAGACAAAACAGAAGAAGAAGAAAAGCAATAGGTTTACTAAGCTGTTCACCAGCCCTGAGCTTTATTACACCACACCTCAGCTAAACTCAGCAGATCTGTATTTACTGCCTATTGAGTGGTGCCGATAAATGCAGGAGAACAGGGGAAACACACTCCACGCTCTCCTGGAGTTCACAGTCTGGGGGAGTCAGACATTAAAAAGTCATTTCAGAAGTGTTCTGAGTGTTTCAAAAGAGGAAGAACTAGACTAAGACATCACTACAGAGATAAGCATTGAATTGTTTATATGTGGTTATACATTGTTTAATGTAGCATTAACCTAAATTCACATATTGACTCTCATGTATCTGAAGTCTACAATCTAAAATATAGCTCTCATACACTTGTAACATACAAACCAAACTCTTGAAATTTTTCTAAGTAGGAAACAGATGAGGCAGTATTTAACTATTTTCATGTTACCTTCTAGTGTCTCAATTAAAATAAGGAGAATGAAAACAAGATCTTTTATTCAATTTCATAGTTTTGACTGATAAGCACGATACTTTCTAATGAAATATACGGTTCTAATCAGACTTTACAAGGAGAGAAACTAATAGGTTGTCATACCACTTTGAATCTTCTGAGACATTAATCAGAATAAAGGGCTATTCTATACTTCAAGTGGAGAAATAAAGGTGATGAGAGCCATAAAATAGCAGAGTAAATGACTGCCGCTTAAAAGCAAGTTTCATCAAAATAATCCAAATAGTTACAGAAACAGAAACATACACAGAAAAATGCAGAACATTAGACTCTTTTTAATATAAGAGTGGAAACTCTGCTCAAAATCCTCATGACTACCTTAGAGTAAAAGCCAAAGTCCTTTCAATCCACTCCCACCCCGCCCTGCCTGGAATGACCTTCCCTCAAAAATCCACCCAGCCACTCCCTCTCTTCCTTCCAGTCAGCTCGAAGGTTAGCCCTGGTAACAGGCCCTGCCTTTACCATTTAAAATGGCAAGCCTACCCAAGCACTCCAATCCCCCCTCTCCTGAGCTCTATTTTTTCTTTTTCCCCATAATATGTAACTTTCTAACATACTACATATTCATATATATTTATTATCTGTTTGTTTCTTTTATTATATTCTTTGTCTCCCTCCACTAGATAGTCTTGCATCTGCCACCAGGGCAGGGATATTTATCAGCTTTATTCACTGAGGAATCATCTCACTTGGAAATGCCTGGCTCGCAGCAGGCACTCAAATATTGGTTGAATGAATAAATTGACTTTTCAATGCCTTTCCCCATTCATGATATACATGGCAAATAGGTTTCCTCTCACACACTAATTCTGTGATCCATTAGTAATGTCTGTCACAAGGTCAGGAAAGGGGACTAGGTTTACGTATGCTTTTTATTTGCCAACCTTTGTCCAGTATATGAATGTACTCCTCTATAAAGTGGGTTTTGAGGAAAAAGGAAGATGATTTTACCCTCTTCCAATGACAGAATCAAGTATTAAAATACTCCAAATAACTGTGTTAAAGGAAAAAAGAGGAATTTTATCAATGTAAAGTTCATTATTAGAAAGTTGAAAACATATGACACAATGCATACTTCTTAGGATTTAAAGCCAATATCACTGGTCAAATGAAGATGTGTGTATCATACTGCTTTATATTTTTGCTTTAAATCTTTTTCACAATTCTGTATTTAAAAATAAATTCATTTTTCCCCCAAGAACTTTTAAAAGAAGAAAATGTCTTAGTCCATACATTAAAAAAATAAAGACAACGGATCTGGTTTACTCATTTTTTTTTAAATAAATGAACTTGTACTTTAGTATGTTGTAAATAACATATCAACCACCACAAGACTTGAGAACAATAATACAGTGTCAATACATACATATTTACCTTATATTTTACAAACACAAAGAATAAATTTATTAATATTCTTTTTCATAAAGCCAAGTCAAGAAGGTAACCATAAGTTTGATTTCTAATTTTTTTCCTTCAAATTGAATGATTTAATTTTTGAAGTCAGCAAAAACTCCAAGATACCAGACCTTATATACTGTACTTATACATCTAAATGGAATACAAAGACAAACCTAGAAGATTTATTACAGGTTGTAAATATGTCACTAATGCAGAATTACTGGACAGTACACATACAACTGGTGCCAAAAAAGCTTTTAGCTTTGTTGCTGAACTGGATTCTTTACTGCTGAGAAAATGAATTAATGGAAGAATTGAAAAGGTGGGGGAGAAACTTTCCCGTCTTTGCTAGTAAATCAACTAGAATATACTTTTAAGAATTCTGTAAGAGTTTAAAAAAAAAAAAAAACGGCAGTTGTAGAGATGAACAGGATTTCAAGAATTTATAGGGAAAATAATATGGAAGTTATAAATAATTACTAGAATCATAACATTTTCCCATACAGAGATTTATATAACACATGGAACACCAATCCTCCGACAAAGGTAAGAAAAAGAAAAACTAAAGACATGATGAAATTTGGCTCACTTTTGTAATTTCAACTCTAAATAATTTTGTTCTCCACAATGAGTGTGAGAAAGGTACTACGACTTTAACTTCAGGAATACCACAACAGACAGACACATAAAATAACAAGAAACCCAATGCCACCTTACCAATTCCTGCTTTACTGGATGCTCCTTAGGATTAACTCCTTGAGTTGCCAAATAAACTACAAAAGAAAGATTTCATGGAATAAAATGGTGTATATATTAATTAGGAGCATTAATTAAAGAAACTCTACTCAAAAAATAAAAGTCACACAAATAATTAATTAAATCTTAAATTATTCAACCTCTATGTAATACTAAATTTACAGGTGGCTCATGGGCATCTGGTATTCTGATTTAAAAGAAATAAATATGTGACTATTAAAATTGCCATAAAGTATAATTATATATAAATTGCTACCATTTAAAAAATAAATGACCTTTAACACAATAAAGAATTTGCTTTCTAATTAACTCCAAAGAAATATACATACCCCAAAACATTGAATTTAATGTGTAAGCAGAAACTAAATCCACTTTTGCTTGTTCAAGTGGGTCCAACTATTAAAAAAAAAAAGACAGAGAGAGAGAGAACGAAAAAAGAAATACACACAAACTTAGCACCATCACACAGTATTTTCAACTTTTACCACGCACAATGTATCAAAGAAATGTTTTCTTCACTTTCTATAATCTAATAACCAAATGATCTGGAAATAATTTGCAAAAAGAAGTTTCGTTAACCAGTGATTTTTGCCCACAAATTTTCACTTCATGGTACCATCTTTAGTTAGACAAGGAATGTGGATAATCCAAGAAAAATTCTTTTGAATTATTTTAGTTTCAAGAGTTATGGATCTGGGCTTTGTATGTCAAAAGTAATTTATCAATATAAACATGGTACATGATGCATTTATGTATAAGCAGCAGGCTAAAATGCTTAGGCAATACCAAAGACAGAAGAAACATAATGAGATTTGTTTTAGACTGTCAAAGTCAATTTACTCTTTTTGTCCTATAGGGTTTCCAGAAACCCTGATAACATCATTGTAATACTTAAAAGGTCAAAGATAGAGAGTCTATGAAAAAGAATGCTATGAGTGCTCCATTTTTTAAAAACCAAGTCAAAATAAAAATATAGTTAGGAGGTATTTCCTAAGATTGGAGTTTTGTCTTGTTTTATTCCCCTAAAAATACCCAAACACTTATAAAATTGATAGAAAGGGGGAAAGGAGCATATATCATTAATCTATTTCTTCTTCGGTATGTTTCATAACAGTACTCTGTTTTTGAAATTACATTTTTAGAAATTACATTTTTTAAATACCTTCTGCAACAACTCATTTCTAGAAACAGACATCATAGTCTTCAGCATCTCATCCACAGCACCAATGGAATTCTCAAATGTTGATAAATACTCATGAATTTCTACTGGATAGTCTTCATTAATTTCTTCACTTGCCATTATGACCAACTGGAAAAAACATAAATTCTTAGAATTCATATTGTAAACAGAGATAGTTTACCAAAAAAAAAATCAATAGGTCATATCACGTATTTCAAAGTGCTAAAAGAGTTAAAACCTGAAGATAATTAAACAAATCTTAGAATATAACTCTACAGCAACTACATTCAAACTTCCCCTCTTCTTTTTTTTTTAAAGATTTTATTTTTCCTTCTTCTCCCCAAAGTATCCCAGTACATAGCTGTATGGTTTTTTTTAGTTGTCTGTCCTTCTAGTTGTGGCATGTGGGACGCCACCTCAGCATGGCCCAATGAGCAGTGCCATGTCCGCGCCCAGGATCCAAACCCTGGGCCACCGATGCAGAGCACTCGAACTTGACCACTCGGCCACGGGGCCAGTCCCTCAAACTTCCCCTCTTCTTAAGTTGTTTGCAGTCAGGGGGGACAAGAACTCACCCAAGTCCACTAATGCTACACATATCAAACCCTCAATGCATTTCAAGAATAAAGACATGACTACCAAACACAGAATATCAATTATCAAAATCCCACATTTACAAAACTTTCTGTTGAAGTTAAAGACCAAGCAAAGCGATGAAAGTGTGGTAAGTACACTCCCTAATGCTTACCGAAAAAATGATAAGGAAAGCTCTCTTTTTTAAAAACTTACATATTTTAGTCCTTCTAAATTTAGGTGTTGATCTAGCAAGATGGTCTATTAAACTAAAACGTTAGAAATCCTAGGTCAGAAATATCTTATGATTATTTAACCCTAAAATCATTTTTCAAGCCTATATTTATATACATTCCTTAAGCTTCTTTAAAATATTAATAAGAAACTCAAAAAGTCCATAAATCACATAAAGTCTATAAGCAGAAAAGAGGAAACTTGGGAGAAATAAACTATATGGTTTTCATTTAGGCTAGAGCATACCTTGACAGCCCATTCTTTAAAATTCACATTTATATCATAATACTTAACACCTATGTGAGAAAAAGCAAAATCTGTGTCAACACATTTAATATAGCATCTAAGACCAAATTTCAGAGGCAATTCCAAGCCACACGTACCATCTTTAGGTTAAAAAAAATTTTTTTTATTAGCTGAAAATACCTCTTTCATTACATAACTAAAGAGAATAGCAAGAACGTGCAAAATAGCAAATAGCATTGCAGAATTGAAGTTAAGAGACTTGGGCTTTGCATCTTGCTTGAACACTGACTTTGTCACCCTAGATAAATCACTGCATCTCTCTGGGCCTCAAATACCTCATCCACAGAATAAGGCAGTTGGTCTAATGATGTGTAAAGTCTCTTACAGTTCTAAATGTTATAACTATGTCATTTAAGTTTAAAAAGTACTATTTGAATATTTAGTCACAACATATCAACATTTCTATTCAACAAGGATATTCCACTAACACATCTGGTTTCATTTAAAAAAAAAAGTGAAGTCCATCTGACTACCACTACTTGCGCTGTAAAGCTACTATGCGACTACTGTGCAGCAGCAATTAAACAAAGGAATATGATAAAAGAAAACCATGCAGGAAAGAATTGTGACTTCCTATTTCAAAAGGCTAACTGAAAATACACATTTGCCTCTCATCCCTAGCAAAATCTCTCCAAAATGACAGAAGAAATACAAAAACAAGTCCATAGTGATGCTGGAAACCAAGAAAGGCACATGCCCATCAGGAGACCTCAACAGTAGAAACTGTTGTAAGCTACAGAGCAAATGGGATCAGACTGAGAGGAAACAGAGCCAAGGGGCCTGCCATCCCTGACAAACAGAAGAGAGGGAGAACCTAGGAACAAGGCCAGGATGCAGGGCAGTAAGAGCTGAGTCGGGAAGGCTGAAAACAGCGAGGCCAATCTCCAGACCTGTGAAAGGCTGGCTCTAGCAGCCACTGCCCAGATAAAGGTGCAAGTACAAGGGATACACTGCAAATATAGAGAAGACTTAGTATTTCTTCTCTTCATGTAGGATTTTAAACCAACAAATTTGAAAATCTAGATGAAAAGTATGAGGTGCTGAGAAAAAAATCAATTACCAAAACTAACCTAAGAAGAAATTACATAAACTAAGTTGATCATTAACTAGAGAAAAAAAAAAGTTAAGTAGTCAAAGATCTCCAAAAAGGTTTCCAGCCTAGAAGATATGATAGGTAATTTCTTCCAAACCTTCAAGAAACAGTTACTTCTATGGTATTTAACTGTTTAAAAACATAGAAAAAGACTGAAAACTTAGATACTTATTTCATAATATACACAAAAATAAACTCCAGATGCATTAAAAAAGTAAATGTATAAGTGCATTAAAAAATTACATAAAATATTTACATAATCCAAATAAAACCAAAATGCTATAAAAGGAAATGGCTGTAGACTTAACTACATAAAAACTGAAAAAACATCTATATGGTAAAAGTACACCATAAGCAAAGTTAAAAGGCAAGAAACAGCCTGGGAGAAAATATTTGCCAAAATACAACAAACGATTAGATAGATTATATAGAGGTCCTACAACGCAAGAAAAAAATTAAAATAATGAAAATATCACCCATCAGATTGGCAATAATTTTAACGATTAGCAAAGTTCAGTGTTAGCAAGGGTATACACTGAAGGTGGAATATAAATTGGTACGGAATTTTTAAATGCACTACCCCTTGACTCAGGAAATCCTCTTAAGAATCTAGCCCACAGAAACCCTTGTATATATGCATATAAATTTGTTAGAATGGACTCCTCAAACTCTTCTCTGAATTTCTCCCACTTTCTCTTGCATCAATTTTTCCCCCTATGGATCAGTATCCATAAGCTTAAAACGTTTTTATTTCTTCATCTTAGACAAAAAACAAACCTCTTGACTTCATATCGCCCTCCAGTTAAAGCCCCACCTTTTATCTCCCTATTAGAACAAACTCCTCAGAAGAGTTGCTTGTACGAAGAGTCACATTTCCTCTCCTTCCATCCCTTCTTGAATCTTCTACAATCAGGACCCCACTTCTCACTCAAAATTGCTCTTGTCAAGGTCACCCACACAGACACACTGTTAAATTCAATGGTTGATTCTCAGATCTTGTCAGCTGATACCACTGACTCCCTTCTTTGATTCCCAGGGCATCATATTTTCTTGGTGTCCCTCCTACCTGCCTGGGTGCTTTCTTGGTCTCCTTTATCCTCAGCCTTTTAACCTTGAAGTGCCCAAAGGCTGTCATTGATTCTCCTTTCCTCTCTAATTTACTCTCCAGGTGAGCTCAGGGCTTTAAATTGCATTAATAAACTGATGACTTCCAGGTTTGTATCCCCAGCCCTGACCTCTCCAGTGAATTGAAAATGTACATTTCCAGCTGCTTACTCAATACCTCTGGTTGGATGTTAAAAGATTCTCAAAGGTAATGTGCCCAAAGCCAAATTCCAAATCTTGCCTACTGCAGTCTTCCCTGTCTCATTTCATGACAACAACTTTCTAATTTTTCAGCACTAAAATTTCAGAGTGGTACTTGATTCTTCTCTCTCACGTTATCTTTAAAACATATTCAGAATCCAACTGCATCCTACCACCTCTACTGCTACCACCCTGGTGCAAACCAGTCCAAGCCATCACTGTGTCTTGCCGGGATTGTTGCAATAGGCTACTAAACAGCTTCCCTGTTTCCAGCAGGATAGTTTATTACCAAGAAAGCAGAATGATCATTCCAAACCTAAGTCAGATGATGTTATACCTCTGCTTGGAAACTTCCAAAGGCTTGCCACCTCACTCAGAGTAAAAGACAAAGTCCTTACAATACCCTAAAAAGCCCAACACAGTCTGCTCTGACTCTCTCTGCCTTCTGTGACCTCAGTTCCTCCCACTGTAGCCCTTGTTCATTCCACTGCAGCCACAATGGCCACACTGCTGGTCCCCCATCACATCAGGCATGTCCCTATCTCAGGGCCTTTCTACTTCTCCCCTTCCTAGAATGCTCTCCCCGTGTCCTGTCCCAACCAATAGCCTCAGAGCTCATTATTTCATCTTCAGTGAGATCTCTACTCAAATGTCCCCTATTGGTAAATGGTTCCTGACCACCCTATTTTCAAATGCACACCACTCCCCTCACTCTGGGCGCTCCCTAACTTCTTCTCTACCTTCCAGTCCTCAATAGTGTCTACTATTTATTTTACGTGCTTAACGTCTGTCCACCTCCAAAAAGAGGTAACTACATGAGAGCAGAAATTTTTGTGTTTTATTCACTAGCACTGCCTGGTAGTCAATAAACATTTGTTGAATAAATAACCTATAACAAAATACTGGAAATAATCTAAATATTCACCAAGAGGGAAATAATTAAATGAATTAGAGCACATGCATCCAAGAGAATATTAAAAATAAAGAAGTGAATATTTATGTAGTAACACATAATGAGAAGGGATGAAAAAAGCCATAGAAGGTTGTATATAACACACAATGTATCTAATATATGCCATCTGTTTTAAAACACCTGTACATGCAGACATGTAGAAAAAGCTGTGGAGGAAACATACAGAAACCAAACATTCTCTCTGAGAAGGGGCAGGGATTAGGGAAGAGCATCAAAGCAGACTCATTTTTTTTAACTCTTCAGTCTTCATTGTTTAAATTTTGTTATTTCAAAAAGCATGTATTAAATTTGTGATAAAAATAAAGTCATTAAATTTAAATAAAGGCACATTTTAATAAAGTATTTGGCTTTTAACAAATACTGCAAGTATAAAAACACAAAAAGGCCTTTATTTAAATGTGAATTTTTTCATCCAATTTTTCCATTAGAAAATGTTTTCCCTCTCCAGAATCGTGATGGGGTTTTTTCCTGCAATTATTCCCTGTCCCTAAGTCCCAATAAACAAGTAGTTATTTATTGTTAAAATGAGTTAGGGTGAATAATGAAAGCAAGGCAATAAGAATAATTACCCTCATTAAATCTGAACTGAACCACTTGCCTTTTTCCTAATCAAAAAATAAAGGCAAGGCAGACTAAAAAATAAAGGTTCTTCTATTGTCAGAAATTCCCCCAACTCAAATTATTTCTTCTAACATTTTATACAGACAGTTCCTGAATATTTCTTCCTTCCACAGGAAAAGCTGCAAGGAGGGAATGCAGAAACCTCCCTCTATTCCCTTTGCTCCTCAGATCCCAAGATGAAGCGGTGAATGGATGATATGAGCAGCAACAGCAAACATTTGAACACCACTGCCTATGAGCCTGGCACTATTCTAAGCACTCTACACACATTAACTCATCTACTCCGCGCAGAGAAGAAACTGAGTTACAGTGAGGTTCAATAACTTGCCCAAGGTTGCACATAGTAAAACGTCCAAAGAAGAGACAGAATAAAAGGACTCAGCCATCTCTGCTCCTCACTGCCCTCCCAGCTTCTCTAGGTATTCTAAAGCACCGACTGCAGAGGTGGAGAAAGTGGAAGGGGGCCTGATAAAATCTGCTTCTCTTCATCTCTCAGGAAGGTCTGGCTGAGACTAAGGGTCAGAGGGGAAACCCTGCCCAGTAATCCCTACAGGATGTTATCGCCACTCCTTCCCTCTTCTCACTGGTTATGGAAGCCACAGCACCGGGAAGAGAAATGGAGCGGTGCACAACATCGCACCCAGAACTGAAGCCATCCCCCTCCCACCTTCCCCCATTCTTTGCTTCAGAGAGGTCAGTCTAGCCAGGAACCTGGGAGTCACCCTCATTCCTTCCTCAGGCCCTAAATCCAACCAGTCCTGTCAATATGGCCTCCTTTAATCTCCTTACACCACAAGCTTTCCTCCATTCTCACTGACTAGATTATTTCAAGAGCCTCTTCCTACTGTCAATTTTTCTTCACTCTCAATTTTAGGATGTTACAAAATGTGATTTTTCTACAAAGATAGTCTGGTTATGGTACACCCCTGCTTAAATCCTGCAATAGTTCCCTATCACCTTGAAGATAAATTCCAACCCCTGAGTATGGATGCTAGCCCATCACCTGTGGGCCCTTCCTTGTGTGACTAACCTTGTCTTTTATCACTCCCCTCATCCAATCCTATCTTTATAGCCATGACGGCAGATTTCCAAATATGCCATGTCATTCACTCTAACCTTTCACCAGTGTGGCTCTCTATACGGGAATCGCCCTTCCCAATTCACTTTGTTCAAACCCTGCTTATCTTTGGAGGTAAGACCAGGTTTCACTTCACCCAAAGAAGACATCTCTGAGTGCCACCCTCCCATTCTCTCTGTCTAGACAAACACAACTACAAACTGTGGTGTCACTTAAAACACTGTCTGGTAACATCTGTTGATTTACTTGACTTCCCTTTGGCTACAAGCTCCTTGAGGGGCTGTGTCATGTTGACGTTCTATCGCCAGTGGCTGACACACACAATGGCTCTGTCTCAATTTGCCCACGACAGTCCCAGTTTATACCTGTTATTCCAGCTTGTCATCTGCTCAGCTACCCATTTCTCTCTCAGAAGTCCCAGCATAAGCAATAAATTATATGGTCACCCCAAACAAAGTAGGTCCTCTGACTCTTACTACCACTCTTCACTCCATTTTGTGAGAGAACAGGAGAGTCAGGGGAGTGGCCCTGGTACCAGCCAGGGTTCAACCAGTGCAGCAGAACCAGCAGGAGATATATATGAAGACATTTATTGCAAGACACTGCTCTATGCAATTGTAGGGGCTGGGTAAGTAATTCTGAAATACGCTGGGCAGGCTGCCACAAAAGGGCATGCTGGAACTCTTAGCTACAAGCTGAAGATGCCATCCAGAGGTGGAATTTCTTTTTTGTCAGATAAACCTCAGCTCTGCTTCTAAAGCCTTTCAAGTGATTGAATCAGACCCACTCAGATTATCTAGAATAATCTTTCTAATTTAAAGTCATCTGACTGGATTTTAACCACATCTACAAACAGCTTTGCAGCAACACCTGGACTGCTGTTTGACTGAATATCTGGGGGCTGCAGGCCAGCCAAGGTGACACATCAGAAAGACCATCATACTCCTTTAAGCCTCCAGAACTACAGCAATGAAAGGTATATTCCCGGCATCACAAGTTGTTCTGACAGCACTTTCCCACAATAGCCTTGTTATTCTTGATTGTCAGGTTCCCAAGTAACAAAACTAGACTTCAAATTCCAGCTAACAAACGTAGAAGAAATGACAACTTTTTTAAAAAAAAATTATCATTTTGCAACCCCTCATGAAATTTTAGATTCAGGCAACGATCACCGACAGATAAAAGGATGATGGGGAAGTTCACAATGGAGCAGTGCAACTGTCACTACACAAGCCCACGGATCGATCCTCACATCACTACCAGTAGAACAAAAACATTTTATGAACCTCCTGATGTGAAGCAGTGTGATGTACACAGCACCAACCGTGGAGCATCTCCAACTCCCCAAAAAGGTGAATCTGCATCTAACGGAGCCTTTACAGCCAACTTCCATTTCACAGGAACTATAGAGGATAGAGAAAAAGTTAATACCTCCAGAAAGTACAGAGACAAATCTGGAATGAGAAATACTCTATATGACAACTGACTGGTTTCTGTAACAGGCAAATAGCATGAAGAAAAAAATAAAGAAAAGGGAGGGGAAGTAGAGGAAGAAAAGATTAAGGGTAGATCTGAAACCAAACAGAATGTGTAGACCTTGTTTGGCTCTTGATTTAAATAAACGAGTATAAAAAGATATTTTTGAGAGAAAGAAATCTGAACATGGATTGGGTCTTAGATGACAGTAAGAAATTATTGATAATTTTGTCAGCTATGAAACTGGCATGATAGTTACATCAGAAAATCTCCCCATCATTTAAGGATGCATACTGAAGTACATAGGGGTAAACTTACATGATGTCTTCAATTTGCATATTTTTTAAAAAGCTAGCCTTCACGGATTAATTACACTTTGAGGACAAAAATAAGAACCTTTGTACATTATTTCTATAGTGAAATTAGATAGCTAACTCACAAATTAACTTTTAGAATACAACTCAGTTCACAAATTCGGGAAGTATCTAGACAGTATAGTCTAGAATACTCACACCGCTCTGTTACATCTCATTTCAATTCCAAATATAATTTTGTGTGAGGGGAAGGTAGGTTACTGGGTGCTCACCAGATCTGTGACAGTTGCTGAACAAAGCTTATAAAAACAAGACAGAGCCTGTAGCTCAAATGAGGTTTTTGTTACTAACATTTCCAACAAAGGCCAACACTCCAGAGTGTCTAATTATTTCAAGAATGTCACAAATTTCCTTCTAAAAAAAATCCAATCCTGATGCCATATATCTTTACCTGGCACTTATAGAAACATATGCATGTGGAAATAAGTAAATAAATAAATAACCAAACCAACAAGCCAAGTCTAAAGTCAAATGAAAAACTAGGGGAAAATATTGCAAGATACAGACAGATAAAAGGAGCCTCTACAGATCAACTTAACAACAACAAAAAATACCTACAATCCAAAAGAAAAATGAACAAAGAAAACCAGCAGTTCACAAATAAAGGAATCCAGATGACCAATAAGCATAAAGAAAGCTACTCAATCTTACTCATAATTAAAAAAACATAAATTGCCAAAACAAGATGCCATTTTTCATCTGTCAAACAAGAAAAATTAAAAAGATTGATAGTACCTAATACGGGCAACAGTGTGAAGAAACAGCCCTTATTCACTATTAATTGGAGTGTAAACTGAGCATTTTTGTGGGACAATTTGGCACTGTGCTTCAAAATTGTATATCTACAAATTCTTTGACCCAGCAATTTTACCTCTCAAAATGTATATTTTCACACAAGATAATGTTCAAGGACATCCACGACAATACTCTTTAAAAGACTAAAACTTTGGGGCCAGCCCAGTGGCGCAGCAGTGAAGTGCGCACATTCCACTTTGGTGGCCCAGGGTTCACCAGTTCGGATTCCGGATGCGGACATGACACCACTTATCAAGCCATGCTGTGGTGGGCGTCCCACATATAAAGTAGAGGGAGATGGCACCGATGTTAGCTCAGGGCCAGTCTTCCTCAGCAAAAAGAGGAGGATTGGCAGCAGATGTTAGCTCAGGGCTAATCTTCCTCAAAAAAAAAAAAAACACAAACTTTAAAGAAGGGAACAACCTACATGCCAATTAACAAGGACTGGTTAAATAAATTATGATATACTCATTCAATAAAATACTCTGCAGCAGTGAAAAAGAATAAAGCAGACCTTATACTCCTAACATATATTAAGTGAACAAAAATTGAAGAACAGCATATATAATACATCCCATTTGTCTTTAAGAAAAAAGACATTAGTGTGGAGGCATACTTGTATATGCATGTAAGTTTTCCTAACAGACACAAAAGAAGCTGCTAACTGTAGTTTACTTCCGGGAAATGAAAAGCAGGAAGGTAAGGAAGTATATTTCACATTATACTCTGGAAATTATGCTTTTTAAACAATAATATGGGTAACATATTACAATAATACGTATTTGTAAATAAACTTTTCAACTAACTGAAATTCTGAAATTTAATTCACATAGTATCGTGACCCACAAAATGGACGCCACCTGGGTGAGCAAAGCCCAGGCACAAACCAAAACACACTTTTGGGAAGACTCACTACCCTCCAATCGCAAACCTCCAACTCAGCTGACCTAGCGGACCTTACTCGAGAAAACACGACGCGCTGGCCTTACAAGGAAATGCAGGGCCTGCTGGCCAATCATGCCCTGTGTCCGCCTTGCCTCTTCTAATCCTCTATCAGCTCTTGTCCAAAATCCCAGGGCAGAGCGCTCCGCTGCTTCTGAGGCCCAGGACTCCCCCAGTCCATGGATTGTCTTCTCTTGAACAAAGGAAATCAGACTCATTACTACACAAGTTTTAGTTTTGTCTTTTGACTCCAAATATGTCAGATAAAATGTCTTTTCTCCGTACCTAGCAGCTACGATCAAACATATATTCTTGAGCTCTATTATTCAAAGAAATATAAGAATGGATTCCCTCCCCTATACGCAGAGAGCCACCAAGAGACCATTTTCTCCCTATCTGAATGGTACAATGGCCTCTCTGGCCTCGCTTCTCTCCCTAGAACCTCCTCCTAGAGTTGTTGTGAGGACTTCTTCCCATCACTATTTTTTGCCTGCCTAACTCAGCTCCCTCATCAAGAATGCTTTCTCAAGGCAGCATTCCCTCTTCCCTCAGATTGTCACATCCTATAGTTACATAGTCTCATAGCACCATGTATTTCTCCAAATCATTGTTGTAATTTTTTTTCTGTGATTATTTGATTAATGTGCATCATCCACACGACACTGTAAGCCTGGTGCAAGCAAGCCTTGGCTCACTATTATATTCCAAGTATCAGGGCAACATGTCAAATATACTAAACAAATATCTATTACATAAATGAATCCTTAGTGCCTGGCATGTAGTAAACGCTCATTAAACGTTATTTGTTTACATGGCATTGTGGAGGAAATGCTGTGAAGAGAGTCAGGAACAAATAAAGGAACTGTCAGGTAACTGAGAGAGGACCCAGTTGAGGTTGGGAAGCATTAATTTGTGTCTTTTGTGAATTTCTTTAGCAGTGTTCAGTAGGCCTGGCGCAAGAATGGTTACCCAGAACAAGGCTAGTGGACACAGGAAAGAAGGACTTACACAAGCATCTTTAAAACAGCTGACTGGGAGGTATGGCCTTGAAGGGAGAGAAGCAAGGTTTTTTCCTCTGCTCGGAATACCCCCTCCCTGCACCTCTTCCCTATATTCTCAGCTTGGTGAAACCTATCAATCCTTTAAAACCCACATCAAATGCCCTCCTCCCCTATAAAGGCTTTCAAATCTCCCAAACAAAAGTATTCGCTTCTTCCTCTTTGCTCCCAAGGTTCTCCAGACTTAGTTATCATATATCCATCAATAATAATCCTCGTGTATCTTAATAAATCCAAAGGTGTCAATCCTCATTTTACTTGATCCATAGCTATGCATTTGACAAAACTGAACACACTACTCCACTCCGAATTCCACAAACACTAGACTCTCAAACCTGTCCTTGTCCCTCGCTGGCTGTTCATTCCCATTTGCTGGTTCTTCCTCCTGTCCACAAACCTCTAACTGCTAAAATACCTAAGGACTTAGATCTTGTACTGCTTCTCTTTACTGTTCACACTCACTCCTTTGGTGACTGTCTCCAGCTTCACAATTTTAAATACCATCTGTTTACTGACAACTCCCAAATATTCTTTTCCAGCAATGACCTTCCCCTTGAACTCTAGACTTGGTAGACTCAGCTGCCTATTCAACATCTCCACCTGGATGATTAACAGGCATCTCAAACTTAACAGGTCGTAACAGAACTCCTAATCCTCCCCAGCAAACCTGCTCCTCCCAGTTTCCCACTTCTCAGTTCATGGCAATTCCACTCTTCTAGTCGCTCAAGCCCAAAACCTTGACAATCATCTTACTCTCACAACCCACATTCAGTCCACAAACAAAATCTACTGGACTTGCCTACAAAATATATCCAAAACTGAACTGCTACTCATCACATTCAATTCTTTCTACCCTGTTAAACCACTATCATCTCATCTGAATTATTACACCTTCCTAATTAGTCTCCTAGCTTTCACCCATCCCATTCTCCAACAATCTACAGTCATGCACTACATAATGACATTTCAATTACTGACGGACTACATATGCCATGGTGGTCCCATAAGGTTAGTACCATATAGCCTAGGAGTATAGTAGGTTATACCATCTAGGCTTGTGTAAGTACACTCTATGATGTTTGCACAATGATGAAATCGCCTAACAAGATATTTCTCAGAACAACCCCAGCCATTAAGCAGAGCATGATGGTATTCTTAACACAGCAGCCAGAGTAATCCTGTTAGAAATCTAAATTAGATCATGTCACTCCTCTGCTCAGAATTTTTCATTGGTTATCTACCCACTAGGCTATTCCTTCAAGGCAGGATTCATGTTTTGTGAAATTTGTATCTCCACATGACTAACACAATGTCTTGCCACATATTAGGTACTTAGTAACTATTTGTTAACTGAATAAAACTAATGAAAGTAAACTGGAACCAAATTTTGAAGAATCTTAATATCAGATTAGAGTTTGGACTTAGAGACAATAGGAGGACACCACATGGATGCAAAAGAAAAGTATATGATAATGTACCTTCTGGGCTATTTCCATCCCCATGCCAAGTAGAGTTACACATAATTATGAACTAAACCAGAGAATAAATCCAAGGTATAATTTTTGGGGGAACTAGAGAAACATCTGCAGATATTGCACCAGAATTCGATTACTGAAAAGACTTTTTTGCACTGCATTATCCTAGAAAATAATAGTGAAACATACACGCAACAATCTCTCAATACACACTGCTGTCTTTTGACAGTCTATATTACTGTCGCCTAAAACTCTCCTTCAGACTTAGAGTAAAATCCTGAGAAAAGACAGACTTCTTCCTTTCAAAGATGTTAACCTCTAACAACAAATTTATCCCAATGTCTAACAGTAGAAAAAGATATAAATTACAAACAGGTTGCTCAAGGCTGAGGTGAATAATTACATCAGATTACAATGAATTTACTTCTATTGTTTAATTCAAAGTGTTTTCAAAATTATAGATATGAGGCTGCAAAATTACCTTCCAAAACCATGGAACTTACTTATTACAATTTTCTCAAGCCTAAAATAATTGTAACAACATAAAGGGCTATTGTGCTGGTTAAGTAAATAACAGAGGCAAAGCTCCAAGAACAGTGGTTGCCTCAGCACTCAATACATTAGCTAGTAATATTCGTTAGTATTTTACTAAAATGAAAAAGATCAAATACCCTAATCCAATGTGGACTATTTGGAGCCATACTTGAAGGGTCAAATGCTTGGAAACAGTAGCTGAGATAACAGATATGAAGAGCCATTTGAAAAATTAAAAGCAAATACGAAAAAATCTTATCACTTCAGAACTGTGATACAGACAATATAGCTATTTGAACAGCTATAACAACTTTCGACTCAGAACTTTGTTTTAGTGTAAAACACCATTGTTCACACTTTGTCATTATTTTATATTTCAACAAAACAATGAGTTCTATCCTTTCCACCAATCGCAAACAGTTCTCTGAACTTAAACAGGGGTTATCTGGTTATTTTCGGATCCACCGTGGACATATGATTAAGACTAGGTTCAGTCTACTATCACACAATTCAAATGGGTTAATCAACGGGTAGCAAACATTTCACTGGGACAGAGACATCTTTATCAAGCCAAAACTGAATTGCAGCCAACAAACAGGAAGACGAAGGTATTTTCAAACAGAAGTTTTAGTCACACTGAACTTTCCTGGGCCAGAAAGAGAAATTACTTTCTTGAGATTATTCACTGCAGATTTCAACTGAACGTCGAACTCAGCCTGCCATCTCAGGTGGACTTCTACTGCAGCGGCAGGCAGGCTGTCATCTTGTACGAGAATGACAAACGTGGATGACAAAGGAAGTCACTCCCCTACACCTTCCACTTTACCTTCCTCCCCAAACAAGGTTTGAAAGCAGATGAAAATTAACCGTGAAGTCATGTGTTTTTCATTTCTCCGCCTTCCAATACTTGGGAGGCGGAGCTAAGAAGCGAAGAGAAAGCGAAAGGCTGAACCAAGAGAGAGACGTCAGCGGCCGAGGGAAGCCAAGCCGTCGAGCGGCCGGCCACAGGACACGCGGCAGTGGGGGTCCCGCGACAAGGCTGCCCCCCACGCTCGCGTGTGAGGCACCGAATTCGCGGAAGGCCACGCTGCCCGACACCGCCCCTCACAGTCAGCCGGGCGATGAAAGGGGGATCCCAGCACGGGAGAAGAGGGTTTGTGCGGAAGCACGAGAAAACGCAAAGCCCGGCTTTCAATAGTACCTCGCTAGCCTTCCACGTCTGTCTCCAGGAAAGCAGTCGGGCGGCGGTGACGTCAGTGACGCACCGGCTCTGGCCGCGGCGCGAACGGCGCTCTGTGATTACCTCATGCGCTCTGCCCGTCTTTTGCTTCCGTCCCCCCCCCCCCCCCCCCGCGCTCAAAGGCCGTTTTAGCAGTGCTTCAGGCCGATACCTTGGAAGGAGTGTGGGGCGAGATGCTGGACACCTTTTTTTAGATTTGTATTTAGCCGGCACCCACCCCAAATACGAGTTGAGCGTATTTAACCAGAAAAAAGTGTCAGTTACTAATGCTTCGTTCAGATTTTTACTTCCCCCGAAGCTCGTTCCAGGCCCTGGTTCTTCCTACACTCACCTTGTCGGCCTCCAAATGAGCCTCCTAGAACAGCGTCCCAGATTATCCGTAGTGAAGGACGGTTCTTTATTTTTCCGCTCTAACGCTAAGGGTGACTTTTTGTAAACTACAGCAAAAATGAATTACTTGGGAAATGAAAAAACGGCAAAATTCAAGCCCAGATTTTTAATGATCAGTTTCAATAAACGTAAAACTACATTTCAATAAATACAATCAGAACACATATAAGAGGAAAAAAAGAATTAAAAACTGTGCCTAGTGTTCATTGAAAGTGTAGTATAAGTGATTAAGAACATCGTTTTCACATTCCTAACTTTTTATTATTCCACAATCATTTGGCAAAAAAGTATGCATGAAATAGCGATTCTGTATATTAAATACCTATAAAAGTACTTTGAACAAACACCTTTTACGTCAATATCTAAAGTTTTTTAAGTGGCAAGTGAACTTCCGGTTTGTTATTCTAATCTAGTGGAATTAAAGACAATGGTTCTGGTTGAGGGTGGTGTATAGCTAAACCGTTCCTCTGTTTTGCTTTCACATTCATAATAGAGAAACCATTCTCACAAACATAAGTTGAAGGGAATGGAAGAAGAGTTTTCAAAGGAATTTCAGTAAGCTAAGAATATTCATTTTTAACTAGTATCTAAAATGAAACAAATGATGACATTTTCAAAATTCATTTCAATCATTCTCAGTTGCCAGTTCCAACAATTTATCGTTTACGTTATTTTTAAAATTAAATTATCTTTTGATGAAAGAAATGGATTCCTTTCATTTTTCTACATTGTTCGATTTATACATTGTTAGAGTTAGAGTCACAATTACCAAACTAATCTTAAAATACTACAAGTTGCAATGTGGTCATACTGCACATGACTAGTATACAATTCACACAATCTGGGACTCACCATGTGAGTTCAACAACATCCAAATTAATTTACACCCTATTCAAGAAAACCAGTTCACTCATCTTGGTTGTTGCAGCAATGCCGAATTGCCATAAAAGTTTCTAAATGATTCTTCTCAATTTCTTCACTCATCTCATTGTGAACCGGTAATAACAAATAGTTCATGGACTGGCACCAGTCCACAGACCATACTTTGAGTAGCACTGTCCTTGAGAGTTGGGTGCATAATCTTACCACGAAGATGATTGAGATCTGAGAGGACTGAAACATCACATAGAATAACTCAGAACCTGACCTTTGCTCTACACTAAGGTGATAATGAGGTTTCAAGGCAAATTGTCACACCTTTGTGTCATTTGGGTCCTCAGGAAGCAAACACTGAAATGGAGTTAGGAGTACAAGAGGTTTGAGGCAGGTGGGGATGTCTCTGAAAGATAAAGAGGGAGGAAGCAGGATTGAGCAGAAAGCCTCAGGCTATGATGGAGATTTGACAGGGTCTCAGCCAACCCAGAAGTGAGCTCCAGAGCAAAGAGTGCCCTTAGAAGAGACCACATTGGGCAGAAACGCCAGGCACTAGTACCCTGCTCTGTGTTCAGTCACTGGCAAGATTGTGGCATCAATGTAAAAGCTGAGGCTGAGCCTAGAGGTGCTACTGTAACGGAGCAAGGGCTCGTTCTGCTCACTGCAACCCTGAAGCCAATCAATTGCAAACGAGTTGGTGGTGGAGAAAGGGATTTATTCGATTAGCCGGCAAAATCAGAAGATAGTGGACTCATGTCCCAAAGACCATCTTAACAAGCATGTAATCTTGAGGCAGTTGTAAAGGGACTAGTGGGCTATGAAGGAGGGGCTCAGGAACATGGACCATCTGGCATCAGTGCCTGGAGACACCGTATCAGGTCTTGCAGCTGTCATCAGTGATGGATGCCAGCATAAATATTCTTCTCTGAGGAGGCCGCCACATTACTAAGAAACTCAAAAGAACAAAGTTATCATCTATCACTATTGGGAGGTACCTGTGTCAGCCAGGATTGTTTCCCAGAGGGTAGATATTTATCTCCTAGGCTATGTGCAAGGTAAAACATATATAGCTTGGGTGAGTTAGTCAGAGGTGGTTCTAAGTTACAACATGGCTTCCTTCATGTCAACCTTGCTTCAGGCCCCTATCACTACCAGCTGGAGGCTGTCAGCTGACTGCACTTCTACAACTGAATGGTCAATTTTTTAAAGGGAGATCTAAGGGGCGCGCCTCCTCAGCTGCCATACACCGAGGATCCGCACCACAATAGCACCACAATCCCATAATTTGTTCAACAGATATTTACTGCATCCTCGCTATGTGC
This sequence comes from Equus asinus, assembly GCF_041296235.1. NCBI lineage: Eukaryota > Metazoa > Chordata > Mammalia > Perissodactyla > Equidae > Equus > Equus asinus. Next base: position 45,270,833 of record NC_091795.1, on the reverse strand, counting down.
CCAACTCTACTCTACATGTTATAGGTAAAGCAGTAAAGAAGTGCCTCCTCTTGTGAAGCTTCGATTTAAATTTACCACTGGGAATACCTCTCCCTCTTCATTTTCCTTCCCTTGGCTCCGCCTTACTCTCCTATTCTTTTCCTTCACAGCACTTTTTTCTCCTATAATCCCTGATTTCAACATTTAAACTTTCCTGGTGCATGCCTGAGTATTGCTCAGCCCCCTAAGGACAATGGGAAAAGAGAAGTAATCCAGTGGAATTGGAAAAAAAAAAACCGCCTCATAGATACAGAGAACAGATTGATGGTGACCAGAGGCAAGGGCCTGGGGAGCAGGCAAAATGGGTGAGGTACAAAATTCCAGTTATAAGATAAGTTCTGGAGATGTCACGTACAGCATGGTGACTACAGTTAACAGTGCTATATTGTATATTTGAAGGTTGCTGAGAGAGTAGATCTTAAAAGTTCTCATCACAAGGAAAACAGTTGTAATTGTGAAGTGATGGATGTTAACTAAATTTAGTGTGGTAATCAGTTTGCACGATATACATATATGGAATCATTATGTTGTACACCTTAAACTAATATAATGATGTATGTCAATTTTATCTTAATAAAACTGGAGGGGGGGGGAGGAAAGATATCCAAAACCTCAGGTCACAGGAAAAAGATGCCTCCTGATAGCATTTGAAAACCACTGCATTATCCTATCTCAGAGTTTTTGTTACTCCCTTTCATATCAGAAGGCTGAATTCCCCTCAAAGTGCTAGTGAATACTCCAGCCCTTGACTGCAAGGAAAGACAGTCAATATATAACCATATAGCTGGCCTTGGAAATGGAAGAGAAAGGCACTGATCACATTTCCAGTGCAGATCAGTTCCTTCCCATTTGATTACTTACAAGTGCTGGTGGGTGGTGCAACAGCAGCTCTTGAGGGCAAAGTAGCTGTGTGACCCTAGGCAAGTTATTTAACCTCTCTGATCCTCACTTTTCTCGCCTGGAAAATAGAACCAATAATAGTACCTATTTCTTAGGTACTATGATGACCAGATGAGACACTGTAAGTGCCTACCACAGTGCCTTGCACAGAGTAAGCATTTAATAAACATTAATATTAGTAACAGTAATTATCACTATACAATATTATCACTTAAAAAGGAGGAAATTAGAAAATTCTGGTGTTGGTAAAAAAAGAAAATTTCGATGTTGAATTTAGAAAGTTGCTTAAATCTTAGTGTTCAAGCTATGGAAAACAAAATCGGGCTCCCAATTAATATCAGAGTAAAATATTAGAATTTTTTCTCTCTTCTGAATGATAACATAAGAAAATCACCATTTTACAGCCACGGTAATAAAATTGACTCAGGTGAGATGCATCAGTAGATGCTAAAACTATTGGGTGAAAGTTTGATGGAGAACAGGACATTTACACCACCTTAAATCATCTCATCACAGATTATTTTTGAATTACAAAGTTAAAAATGGTAATTTTACAATAGCTAAATCTGTAGACATAGAATCAAATTTTCCGTGTTAGCATCGTTAATGGGACAAACTGACCTCATGTGCCTCCTTTGGTGACGCACTAAAGATAACACCATAGCTTACTTTGGCATTATTCCTGCCAAAAATGTATTACCTGAATCTGATCCTCAGGAATTATCGGACACACCCAAATTAAGAGACATTCAAAAAAAAACTAGGGCCTGGCCCAGTGGTGCAGAGGTTAAGTTCGGACGTTCCGCTTTGGCTGCCTGGGGTTCACCAGTTCAGATCCCGGGTGAGGACCTGCATCCACACCGCTTGTCCAGCCATGCTATGGCAGGCGTCCCACATACAAAGTAGAGGAAAATGGGCACAGATGTTAGCTCAGGGCCAGTCTTCCTCAGCAAAAAGAGGAGGATTGACAGCAGATGTTAGCTCAGGGCTAATCTTCCTCAAAAAAGAAAAAATATTATTGGGGCAATTTGTGAAATTGCGTATAGATTGTATATTGAATAATAGTATTAAATCAATGTCAAATTTCCTGAATTTGATAATCGTACTGTGGTTAGGTTAGAGAATGTTCTTGCCTAGGAGATGCATGCTGAAGTATTTAGGTTAGGGGTAAAGGACTGTGTTGTCTGCAATTTACTCACAAATAGTTCAGGAAAAATATTAACAGTAATATTAACAATAGTAATTATATGTGGAGAGAGATTAAAGTACAAAGTGTTTGGTGAATCTAGAGGAAGTGTATGAAGACTTCATTGTATTATTCTTGCTACTTGTTTATAAATCTGAAATACAAAAAAATAAAGCACGAGGAGTGGGTAGGTCAGAGAAGAAGAGAGAACCTTCTCTGACGTGCAGTTATCTAGCTCTGTAGGTGGTTTGCCTATAAGACTTCTGGTCTTGTTTATGACCCTGAGGACCTGGGATGAAAAAATTACTACAGGTTACAATCTATGTATACAAAATATTACTCTGCAGAATATTGCACATTGTTACCCCATCCCTTTCCCCAATTTTGAAAAGAAAAGCGCAAGTCATACTAAGATTAAGAATTCCAATAGCAAGTTTTGTTTCTAAATATCTCGTGAATTAAAAGATAACTCTGAGCCGGTCCAAGTCACCAGGTGGAAGTATGTTCTCATTCATTAATCTCATTTATTAATCGTTGAGCCAAGAGTGTCTGAATCACGGTCTCTCCTCCCTTCTCTGGCTGGATATTAGGAGTAAATAAGCAAGTGCGGGCTGGTTGACTACTCGTCCCCACCACACCCCACTCCATCTTCCAGCCTTGAAGGAGAGACACTGAGGGAGAGCAAGCTTTGCTCAAACAAGCAGGAACTGATGATGGAAACCCCTGCCTGTATGCCCAGCCCCCCGTGGGGCCCGGACTTTCTTGATCAGAGACAACCCGCTATCTAACTCCACCTGATTTGGCTCCTCCTGTGAGAATCAGCAAAGTTCCCAAGAATGAGAATTTAGCAGCAAATTAGTCTTAGTTCAAGGGAGATTATTAATATTTCATGATACCCTGAGGAAGAATGCCCAGAAGGGGAGAATTTTCTATTTGGAGACAAAGGGTAGGAGTTTTTAGAGGATGAGCAATTGATGCCAACACCATCTCTACAATTTGTCTAAATAACCTCAGTAAATAGGCTACTTCCTCTTTTTCTATTTCTTTGTCTTTCTTTTTGTTTTTGTTTTGTTTCATTTGTTAACAGAAGTTATAGTTGCTCCCTCATTGTCTCAGTCCCTTCAGGCTGCTATGACAGAATACCACAGATTGGGTGCCTTATAAACAACAGACAGCTGTTGCTCACTGTTCTGGAGGCTGTGAATCAGATCAGAGCGCCCGCATGGCCAGGTGAGGGCCCTCTGCCGGTTGCAGACTTGTTGTATTCTCACTGGGAAGGCACAAGGGACCTCGAAGGCCTCTTTTATGAGGGCACTAATCTCATCATGAGGGCTCCACTCCTGAGACCTAATCACGTCCCAAAGATCCCGACTTCTGACGTCAGCGTGGACGTGGACGTTCGGATTTCAGCATCTGGGTTTGGGGGGAGACACAAGCACTCAGACTATAGCACTTGTGTTCACCTCAATGTGCTTGATTGTCCTACATGATTTACACGACAGAAATGGAATAAGGGCAGGATTTTAAAACCTTCCTAGAATTAGCCACTTGAAAACATAATTGTGATAAGGCAATGCTCGTTTAAGAAATTGATTCCTGTCATACTCCTTTAAAATCCCCTGAAACTTGACACACAATAACATCCTTCAAAAAAAAATCAATGTTTATAGGTGTAATGAAAATGTATATATTTATTTATTACTCAGAATGAACCCTTCCTATGAATTCCATGTAACTCTGTGATCTAATTTTAGAACTGCCTCCTGCCATTCTAGATAACCTGAATTTTCTGGACTGACTTTCAAAGATGTCAGGGAAAAGACCTTAGTCCAGGACTCAAAGATCATTCTTCATCAATGGTGTGGGCATACGTGATTCTGTTAAGTGCTTGCAACCTGATCTGTAAAATATGTAAAATTATGATTCCCAAACTACTAATTATTTTTTCTAAATTTTATGACAGAAATTAATTGCTATATTTTCAATTTAAGGCTTTAAGAATGCTTCCGTATTTATTCCTTATAAGACCAGGTTTTACTGAATTTTCGGCATTGTAAGAGACCCCTGATGTGAGAAGGCTAAATAGTTGAAACAAACAGGGGGTTGATCAATGAGTTTTCAGCCCTCTCTGTATCTGTGCTTTGTGCCTTGTGCCTTGTGACTTTGCTCTTCCTCTCATCAGGACACAGAGTATGTTTTCCCACCCTTTGACTCTGAGTTTGGCCATTGGGATAATAGTGGATGTGATGCAAGAGGAGGCTTGAAAATCTGGGCTTGCTCTGTTGGGCTTCTGCCATCATGATGACTGGCCCATTGTCCCAGGAGGAGGATGAGAGTCTCATGGAGCAAAGCCAAGTCATCCAGCCAAGGCCAGCCTAGACCAGTTGACTCACAGCCCATCCCCCAGACGCATGAGTGAGCCCAGTCTAGATCAGAGGTAGGCCAACTTAGCCGAACCCTTCAAGCACCTGCAAAATAAATGTAAAGTATTGATGCCAGCTAGCAATTTTGTGGCATTAGCTAACTGCCACAATATGGTAAAAATTATATGAAAGAGAAGAGGAGTTTGGCTTCTCAGAAAATGTTAATTCTCCTAGATATGGAGTTACTTATAGAACTAAAAAATGTGAAAATGCCTTACCCCCGATATATAAGCTACATATCCAATGGAGCTCATTTCATAACATTACAAAAGTGAAACTGGTGAAATATAATACTCCTGAAATGAATGAAAAACTCCTTATTTTTTTATTATAATGCTGCATATCTGTTTGAAGGTATACATTTGTGCAACAAGAGGAAGAAAGGAATGAACATCTGACAATGCGTGACTGTCAGGGGATTCATCTGAGGGTTCTATAATGCATCCAAAACTATTTTGCTTTATTAATTTATTTTGTGTAGCTCAAAGAATGCACATGCATATTACACATAGTTCTGCTGATTATATAGACACTAAACTTAATCTTCCCATCCACAGATCCTAGTTACATGTTTTTGCATATTTTAAGGAAGCTCTTCTATCTATTGCAGTTATCTAAGCATGGTTAGGAGGATCAAAAGACTGGTTTGAGCCGGCCCTGATGGCCTGGTGGTTAAAGTTAGGCATGCTCCACTTCGGCAGCCCAGGTTCATTTCTGGATCTTGGAACCACACCACCCGTCTGTCAGGAGCCATGCTGTGGCAGCAGCCCATATAGAACTAGCAGGACTTACAACTAGATCTACAGCCATGCACTGGGGCTTTGGGGAGGAAAAAAGAAAAAAAAAAAGAGGAAGATTGGCAACAGATGTTAGCTCAGGGTGAATCTGTTCCTGCAAAAAAAAAAAAAAAATACTGCTTTAGGTTGACTTTCTGCAAATAGGAAGTAAAATTTGATAGTAAGTTGTGTAAGAAATGGTTTGATTTGTACTCCTGGGCTTTGGGAAGGAAGATGCCTGGTGAAAGGTGATAGATTCTAGAGTTAGGGGGGAGGCGTGTTTGAGGGGAGACTAATTTTATGAGTGGTCAGTTTCTTATAAAATGGCCTATACAAGCTCATAACTAGGAATGCAGATGATTAATGTTAGGAAGGCAGAGAACTCTGCCTCCACTTTTCCTATACTGCACATACAGAAAGAATTGAGGAAATTAAACGGCCAATGAGAATTGGCAGCCAATGAAAAAAGAAAAAGGGCCCAAGAGGGGTATAAAGAGGGGTACAAACTATATTCAGTGCTTATTTTCCTTCCATGGAGCGTTACGTCATAAGAAAGACTCTTAGAAGCATATGACAAGAATGTCCAAGTCCCTGTCTCCCCAAGGCCATGGCACCACAGGAGGCAGGAATTCACGTAGGCAGACAGAAGCTCCACAGAGGTCCCTACCCACTTATAATGTGATCCCTCAAACATGCTTATGTTAATTTTTTTCAGATTATCACAAAAAATAAGATCACCAAAAAAAATGCTAATTCTCATAGAATTCCAAGGCCCCTGATAGTTTGTCTTTGGACCCCAAGTTGAGAAGCATTGCTGTAAGAGTTACCAGAGAAAAAGGAAGCATTGTATAGTGGTGCAGAGAACAGCTATAAAGTCAGAATTCCAGGCTTGAAACCTCGCCACCAAATTTATTGCCTGTGTGACCTTCTGCAAGTTACTTTCTCTCTGTGTGTTTCAGTTCCCTCTTCTGTAAAAGGGGATGGTAATAGTATTTTCCTCAGAGGTTGTTGGCAGGATTAAAGGAGATAATCCAAGAAAAGAAGGTAAAGTTGTGCCTGGCATTTGGTACTCTGCCTTAGTGCTCCATATACAGCCAGTCTTATGCTAAGGAGGGGAAGCTGATGAAAAAGTCACAGAGCTCAGATTCCTTCCCACTTGACAGCATACGTATGCATTTACGTTGTTATTTTCTTCTTTAAAGATTTTGATGAGCTCTGAAAATACTATTTTTGCTTTTTCTTCCTGTGGTGGAGAAACGCTCCCTTCCTGTCAGCCCAATTCCTTAAGTCCCCATGAGGAAGCTGTGGTGTGAGCTGATGAAAGCGCCAATTCATTTCTGGTTCGATTCGATCATAATCATATTGGCAACTTTACGAGACATTAATTAAGGAATAAGAGACAACTGGGTGTGTTTTACGAGGCAGTTGTGACAGGCCCGGTGTGCCCAGTGAGAGATCCACAAGGTGGAAATGCAAGAGTTTCGAGCTGCTATGTGTTAATGGCTCAATTAAACGTAACTTACAGGAGAGTTTCTCCTTGTTCCATCCTGGGTGTTTAATCATTTGTTTTCTATGGGGATTTTGCCCCGGAGCAGGTCCTCTGAGGCTGAAGAAATTCTAAAGTTTCCAAACCTGTCCATGGTTCCTCCTGCTCACCCCCTCAGGGGGAGGAGTGTCTGGAAAAGCTTCCACTGTGGTCTGTGGCCTTGCCTCCCAGAACTACCCGGAGGCAGGGCCATTAGTGAAGGAGCGCCACCACTCCAGAGGGCTCTCCAGCCTCGTACCTGATTCCGACACGACACATACGCTTGAAGAAGTGCCGGGGTGTCTCATTTCTTCACAAAGGATCCCATCTTTACTATTTAAGTGAACATTTTTCCGTTTTTCTTTGCTTCCTAGAGCCTTGCCGGTTCAGGGCTCATGCCTGAACTTCACACAATTACGTGATGAGTACATGAAGATTCAGCATACTATTCTTTTTTTTTTGTTTTAATGTAAAACAACAGAAAAGTACATTTCCAGGTTAACATTTCCAGTATCAGCTTCTTTTTTAAATTATTAGTTACATAATCAAATTGAAATGTCATTCTTAAGGAGAAAAAAAGGAAAGAATGGTGTAAGGTCCTTGTGACCTTAAAACATGGTGTTTGCCATTTAATAAGTATTTGGGTTTGGAAACTTTTTTTACCTATCTTATATGATAGTTGCTCGGTATTAACCCCAGCATCACGCCCTCTACTCAGGATTCTTCACCGTTCTTCAAGGGGCAAGAAGGGACAGCCTCAGTCGAAAAGACTGCTTGACTTTGCCCTACATCCTCCACCCCTCCAGACAGGGGCCATGTTGGAAGTGTCAGTATTCAAAGCACTAATTTGAACAAAATGTAAATAGATGATTCAGAAACATAATTTAGAAGCCATGACTCCTCACTCTACTTCTAGTTCCTGTCTCCAAGTCACCAGTCCTTGAAGCTTGGTAAACTACATAGAAAACCTACAAGCTACATCACAGAACCAGAATCTCCCACGTGGGCTCACCTCAAGCCTTCACATAACCTCTAAGGGCCTTCTTGGTGGCGTCTCATTGATTGAGCACCTGCTGGAAGCAGAGTCTTCTGTTATAAGACTCCACGTGGTGAGAGGCATGGAAATGCTTTGTGAAGTTTCTCTCTCCTCTTCCGAGGTTCCCAAAACAAGTTGATGTATCCATTTTGGTACCACCTTTGCATGTTGTCTCTAGGCCCTTCAGCAACATGTCCTCTTTTTCTCAGTGCTTCTGTTGAGTTCCCACCTCTTAGAGCTTTAGTATCCAAGCCCTGCAAGTGGTTGCTTAAAAGACCTAATCATTTCATCTCCACTTAAGAACTAAAAATCACCTGGCTAGTTATAAACCCGAACCTGTTGAGACAGGGGCTGGATTAAATAGAATATCATGATGCATTTCAATACACGACAAAAACAAACAAAAATCTGTTTTCTTTTGTTTGGCCTTGGAAGTCTACTGTAAAAAAATAACCTCAAGAAGAAAATTAATTGGACAATTGACCAGGCTACGTGTTCTCATGTGTACATAATAAATTCTTCCATTTCTGTTAAAAAATTAAAAAGTAAGTTCCTCGTTGCAATGCAATTCTGACACTAACTACCCAGAGTTAGGTCAGATTTCAAGGCTAAGGACACAGTCCTCCAGAAGGCTCCCCTCACTTCAGACACCAGCCCAAGCTCCAGGGTTCTTGGGCTACTGCACTTCTGACCAACCGGGGGCAGATTTGGAGATTTCCACCACGCATTCAGGCTCAATAATACACTAGAACAACTGACAGAACTCAGGAAAGTGTCATACTTGTGATTAGTTTTATTATAAAGGATCTAAATCAGTACTAGCCAAATGAAGAGACATAAAGGGCAAGATTCAGGAGGGTCTCAAACACAAAACTTCCATGTCCCCAGCACATCATTGTGTGTCACCAACAAAGAGGCTCGCCAGAGCTCCAGGTGTCCAGAGTTTTTATTGGGCTTTCATTAGACAGACATGACTGATTGAATCATTGGCCACAGGACTGAACTCAACCTCCAGTTCTCCTCCCCTTTCTGGAAGCTGGGCTGATACGGCATGGCTCAAAGCCCCAACCCTCAATTCACAAGGTTGATCTTTCCAGCATGGCCAACCCCCATCCTGAGACTATCTAGGGGCCACCATGAGTCACCAAATTAGCATAAACTCAGGCGGGGTCTGAGGGGCCCACCACGAATAACAGTGCACTCCTACTACTCTGGAAATTCCAGCTATTTAGAGCCTCCCTCACAGGAACCAGGGACAACGGCCGCCAAATTCTGTGCTATGTAACATTAATAAAAACCAGTAAACAGGGGCCGGCCCCGTGGCCGAGTGGTTAAGTTCACACACTCCACTTCACAGGGCCAGGGTTTCGCTGGTTCAGATCCTGGATCCTGGGCTCAGACATGGCACCGTTCGTCAGGCCATGCTGAGGTGGCATCTCATCTGCCACAACTAGAAGGACCCACAACTAAAATATACAACTATGCACTGGGGCGAGGTCGGGGGGCGGGGGTTGGAGAGAAAAAACAGAAAGAAAAAAAAGAAGAAGATTGGCAACAGTTGTTATCTCAGGTGCCAATCTTTACAAGAAAAAAACTAATAAACATTTTAAATGGCATTTGGAATCCAAATTTCAAGAAGGCTGGAATTCTGTATTGAAGCTCTTTTCAGTTGACTTGGTATGGCTACTTTTAGCAACAGTGATAGGACAGCAATAGCAAGACCTGGCCTGGTTAAGTAACTCATGATTAGAAAGTGCTTTTGGTTCCCAAAGTAAATGGAAAAATGAGTACACTACTAACATGATTGTCATTCACTAACTGGGCTAATTTAGAAGGGAGGGTTGGGTTATTTGACAGTTTCCACAAAAAGGATGAATTCAGAGGAAAGCCGGTAGAGATGCAAAGCTCCCACACCCCATAACTTGGGCTTGGGAATAACTGAGTAAAGACTGCAAAGTCAATATAGGTGTCTTTTTTTTTTTTTTTTTTGAGGAAGATTAGCCCTGAGCTAACATCCACCACCAATCTTCCACTTTTTTTGCTGAGGAAGATTGGCCCTGAGCTAACATCCATGCTCATCTTCCTCTACTTTATATGTGGGACGCCTGCCACAGCATGGCTTAATAAGCAGTGTATAGGTCCACGCCTGGGATGCAAACTAGTGAACCCCTAGCCACCGAAGCAGAGCACGGGAACTTAACCGCTGCACCATGGGGCTGGCCCCTCAATATAGGTGTTCAGTATGATGGGAACTTGGGGTGCCCATGCTAGGAACTCAAGCCCCAATAGCCTTTATCAAGCTGATTAATTTATGATCATAAATCGCAATGAACATTTGAAGAAGTGCTGAGTCCTGCCGTTTCCCAAAGAAAGGCTGGGGCCATACAGGCAAAAGGAACTTTGAAGGTGGAAACATCATCCAGACAAATTCAAAAACCTGTCTATGCTAACAAAATAAACTAAAATGTGGAAATTATTATCCTGATAAAAAAACAAGACTCGAAATGTTTGAGTAGAGGCATTTGCAGTAATTTGTGCTATTTTGGGCTTGCTCTATGCTGTGGCTTTGGCTAATAAATAAATAGCTATCCATGATGAAGGCTCCATTCTTTGGTAGATCTTCTGTAAAACCCCTGTTCCTAGAATAAAATATTTGCATCTGGGTACAAGAAATAACAGGCCTGAAAATCTGCATTAAAAAAGTGGCTTAATCTCATCAACAACATAATTAATTCTCCACATTCAGAAATAAAGTATTTAATGTGAGAGATGGACAGGGTGTTGTGTGGTCTTATTTGCTTGTTTTGCTTTGTTTTACAGGGCAAATAGTGGAAATATCTTATTTTCATTACCAACCATCCTTGATGGGTGTTTCTTTAATTCCAAATGAGGGAGGAATCTCTGTGTTCATGTCTTTTGTCAATAGCGTATTTGTTCCTTTCATATCAAGTCATGAAGGTTATCTCACTACCTTATTAGTATTATTTTCACTATATTCCCCAAGTACCTGTTAACCTCAGAAGAAAAAATCTTGAAAAGATCAAATTATTGTGAATCTCTCCTATGTTGACCAACACACACACGACTGGCCTGGGGCCCCTTCCTCAGGCTGACTCTTCTCTGGCTTCCGTTACACCCTCCTTTCATCAGTGCCTGGGGCCATAAGTGCAATCATCTAACAGCAGTTCAGAGGAGGTGGCGTAAGAGTATAATGTGCAGATAAACACAGTAGGGAATTTGACCTGAGTTCAGATCAGGTCCTTCTTTTGTAAACCCCTCAACTGGATTTCAAGTTCTTAAAGACAGTGACCTCTTTTCTACCTCTCTAATCTTTTTCAGTGACTTAATCCTATCTAGTTGTTGATTAGATTCATCATTAGTTATTATTCAAGGAAAAGGCTAGGAAATGTGTAAACTGGCTAGTATAAAAAAAGAAATCTGGCATCATTTTCCTCATCGCAAACAAAAGTATAGTGGAAGTATTCTACTAACGAAGTTGTTAGCAGGAAGAAGTACATATATATTATGAAGGAAAAAATATATTCTGTTCAATTGTTACATCTGAATGTAATGTGTATGGAACTTCAGAAAAATGTACAGTTATGTAAGATAAAGGTGTTTGGATGAATTTTTTAATGTATTTTCCGAATATTCTGTGAAAATTTTATATTACTTTGAAATTAAGAAATACAAAGAAAAACATAAAGCAGATTTGGTTTTGTCCATTAAAAATGTTTTGGCTCTGGGATGGGCCCCATGGCAGAGTGGTTAAGTTCGCTCACTCTGCTTCAGCAGCCCAGGATTTCACAGGTTCAAATCCTAGGCTCGGACACGGCACCACTCATCAGGCCATGTTGAGGCGGCAATCCACATGCCACAACTAGAAGGACCCACAAATGAAAATACACAACTATGTACCAAGGGGCTTTGGGGAGAAAAAGGAAAAATAAAATCTTTAAAAAAAAAATGTTTTGGCCCTTTCATTAGACAATTTTGGAATAAATAAAGTATTCCACTTAAAAACAAATGGAAAAAAATGTCAGCCGTTAGAAACTTTCCACTCTGAAAAGGAAAGTAAAATTATATTGATAAAAATAATTTTTACCATTAGTTTATTGGCAGAGCTTATGGCTATTACAGCTTCAAAATTCTCAAAAATAAACTTTGTAAAGGCAACTGCAGCTACGGCCATACTATTTTAGTTAAAGCAACCTTTCTAAAGAGGTGGTATTTACTTTAAACCCTTCATATAAATCAATGAATGAACGAACAGTATAGCTGAACTTGTGTACATGTGTTTATCTTTTTTCTGTCTAAATGTTTGCCTCAAACCAAATCAATTATGCTTACATGGTAGGACTTGGCCTAGATCAAGATAACATAATAGGTAGGAAAGACAGGCAAAGATTCCAAAGACTTGTGGCTTAAGGCGGGGCAGAACTTGTTTCATGACCACATACCTAAGGCCAAATCCCATACTTTGACATTAATTTGTAAACAACTGTTATAGGTTGAATTGTGTCCCCCTAAAGGATGTTGAAGTGCTAACCCTCAGTACCTGTGAATGTGGCTTTATTTGATAATAAGGTCTTTGCATTTGATCAAGTTAAGATGAGGTCATTAGGGTGGGCCCTAATCCAATATGACTCATTTCCTTATAAAAAGGGGAAAAATGGACACAAAGACAGATGCATACACAGGGAGAAAACCCTATGAAGATGAAGGCAGAAATCAGAGTGATGCATCTAAAACCAAGAAACACCCAAGATTGCCAGCAAACTACCAGAGGGGAGGAGAGGCATGGAACGGCCTTCAGAAGGAACTAACCCTGCCGACATCTTGATTGTGGGCTTCTGGCCTCCAGAACTGTGAGACAAATACCTGTTGTTTAAGCCCCCCCTGCACCCTGTTTGTGGTATTTTGTTAGGATAGCCCTAGGGACCTAATGCAATAACCTTTACTTTGTAGGCCACACAGGTGGCCTAAATAGGAAGTTTAGGCTTAAAATCATTGTGTGTCTGCCCACACACAAAATGTAGCAAAATCTGAGAATGTATTATGAAGAACTAAGGAGGAAAGTAGTTTAAGTCATAAGAGTTTTTTTAATCAACTTTATTGAGGTATAACTTACATATAATCAAATGCATACATTTTAACTGTACAATTCAATGCGTTCTGACAAATGTGAGGCCACCCCAATCAACCTATGAAACATTCCTTGGACAGTTCACTCATGCCCCTTTCCGGTTAGTCCCCCCCGGGCATGTCAGGCAACCACTACTTTTCTATCACTGCAGGTTGATATTGCCGGTTCTAGAACTTCATATAAATGGAGTCATACAATATGTACTCTTTCTTATCTGCTTTCTTTCACTCAGCATAATGTTTTTTGAGATTTATCCACATTGTTGGGTGGATCAGTGGTTTTATTTTGACTGCCTTTTATTGCCCAGCATTATCCCATGATATGGATATACCACAGTTTGTTTATCCATTCATCTGCTGATGGGTCTTTGTGTTAAGTTTTGGATTATTATGAATTAAGAAGCTATGAACATTCAGGTACAAGTCTTTGTGTAGACTCATATTTTCGTTTCTCTTCAGTAAATACCTAGGAAGAGGATTTCTGGGCCATATGATAAAATTTATATTTATGTTTGTAAGAAACTGTCAAACTGTTAAAAAGTGGCCATACCATTTTACACTGCTACTTTTCCAACATCAAGGGTGAGCAAACCTTCTGTAAAGGTCCAGAGAATAAACATTTTAGGCCTTTGGGGACACATCTGGTCTCTGTCACATCTTCTTCTTTATTTTACAACCCCCTAAAAACGTAAAAACCATTCTTGGCTCAAGGGCCATACAAAAGCAGGCCTTGGGTTGGATTTGGCCCCAATGCCAATTCTGTATCTGGCAGGATCCAGCCAGAAAAACAGAACTCCTGGGACATAAGTACGTCATTAGGGACTGTGCCTTACGTGACGGTCAGAAGCCAGCTGAACGTACTGCTGTTTTGTAAGGTGGTTGTCTCTGCACCTGGTCCTGGAGCTTCAAGTCCACAGAACAGGAAGTCAGGAGGGAAGACGGATGTAAAGTGGGGGAAGTTAAGAGTATGCTAGACACCACATGCATAAACTGGAGACCATAAGGATGGACTGAAACCCGTGTCAGTTCTCGTTGCCTCTGACCTTGGGGCAGTGCGTATCCCACAGAAGCCGGGGCCTTTGTCCACGTCTTCGCTGACACTTGGTATAGTCCTTATTTCTACTTTTAGCCATTCTAGGGAGTCTAACATAATATCCCACTGTGGCTTTAATTTGCTCTTCCTTGATGACTAATGATGCTGAGCATCTTTTCATCTGCCATTGGCCATTCATAGGTTATCAGATTTTAAGGTTCTTTTTTTAAATAAAGCAATGTAAGGTCAAGAATAGTTTTACAACTTGCTTTGAAAAGCTACTTAGCACTCAGAGCCTCTGTTATCTCATTTCTAAAATGGGGCTGATAACAGGAACTATTTATGAAGATTTCATATGATAACATTTTAGAAATGCCTCGTAGACTCTATGGAGCTATGCAACACTAGGTGCTACCATCATCATCATGTAATAGGTTGGTTCTAAGAAGCTGACAGACTTTCAGGCTGCTATACTAATGGCTAAGCACCTGAGCAACGCCATCAGGTAGGCCTGGGCTAAACTCTGACTCTGCCGTCTCCTAGCTGTGCAGTCTTGGCCAGTTCCTTAACCTCTCTCAGCTTCAGCTTCCAATATGTAACATATAACCTACCCCATAGGAGTGTTATAAAGTATACGAAATGGTATATATAACAGCCTTTTATAGTCTGGCACAGAGTACATGCTCAGTCAATTGTAGCACATTTTTATGTGTATAAAATTGAAATTTCCACCACTGAGATTGTGAGAGAGATGCTTGAGAAGGGGAAGTCTCTCCCCGGACATGCTCTAGCAATCTTAGTACACATTTATTGTTGTTATCATTGCTGTTTTATCTTCTATGCTTCTTTTATCCCATTCTTTCCTTATGGGTTCAATTTCTGTCTGCCTGAACTACATCCTTTAGAAGTTCTTTCAGTAAGGGTTTATGAATGGTACACTCTCAAACATTTATTTGAAAATGTCTCTATTCTACTCTGTCATTCAAGATTGAGGACATAATAAAGATCTTTTTAAATTTTTTATTCTACACTAGTCAGTAATTCTAAGAAGAGATTTAGTTCATTAAAAATAAATGATTCAGGAGACCAGCCCAGTGGTGTAGTGGTTGAGTTCACGCACTCCACTTCAGCGACCTGGCGTTCGTAGGTTCAGATCCCAGGCACAGACCTAGCACCACTCGTCAAGCCATGCTGTGGCAGCATCCCACATAAAATAAAGGAAGATTGGCATAGATGTTAGCTCAGCGACAATCTTCCTCACACACACACAAAAATGATTCAGCTTCAGGAAATCACATATATTTTAGTCAGGTGACACCAGTACTTTTAAGTGTTGTCAGCAATATCATATACAGACTTTAAAATGGATCTAACAGCCCAAGAAAGAGTGGGTCCAGATCTATTATTTATTTATTTATTTATTTTTTGAGGAAGATTAGCCCTAAGCTAACTACTGCCAATCCTCCTCTTTTTAGCTGAGGAAGACTGGCCCTAAGTAACATCCATGCCCATCTTTCTCTACTTTATATGTGGGACACCTACCACAGCATGGCTTGCCAAGCGGTGCCATGTCTACACCCGGGATCTAAATAGGCGAACCCCGGGCCGCCAAGAAGCAGAACGTGCAAACTTAACCGATGCGCCACCAGGCTGGCCCCTCAGATCTATCTTAAAGAAAATAATCCAAGTACAGCATGGTGACTATCGTTAACAATACTTTATTGTATATTTGAAAGTTGCTAAGGAGCAAATCTTCAAAGTTATCACAAGAAAAAAAATTGTAACTATGTGAAGTGATGGATGTTAACTAAACTCGTTGTGGTAATCATCTTGTAACGTACACGTATATCAAATCATGTTGCATATCTGAAACTAACGCAATGTTATATGTCAATTATATCTCAATGAAAACAAAGAAAATAATCCTTCGTACGTAAGGATTTTAATAATGATTGAAAATATGACGCATCTGCTAGAACTATTCTGCAGGTTGCAGACAGCCACTGCCACCAGGGGCAGCATCAGGCAAGGGGTGAGCGGTCTCCGCAGAATGGGTGAACTTCTTAGAACACAGCTGGCCTGGTTGGTACAGCCTGTCCACGTGATAAAACAACAGGCTCAGGAAATAAAACCACCACTGTGGGTACACAAGTGCGGTGGTTCTCAAACTTGAGCTTGCATCAGAATCACCCAGAGAGCCTGCCACAGTACAGGCTGCTGCTCCCTCCTCCCTCCTCCCTCCTCCAGAGTTTATGATTCAGCAGGTCCTGAGTGGGGGCCTGAGAATTTTCATTTCTGACCGGTTCCCAGGTGACACGGATATTGCTGGTTCGGGACCACACTTTGAGATTCACAGAACTAATGTTATTTGTGTGCACTGTGGCGATCTGTGCAAGCATATTTTAACAGATATAAGTTGTTTTTGGTTTTAGGATGTGGATAACTTCCCTCCCTGATATTGATTACTATTAAAAATAATGGGAGGGATGTCTTCAGAATGACCAATCTTTTTGCCTGTCTGAAAAATTATTTAAAACCAATTGTAAGGCTTGAATATCAGTCTACTATTTGGGGACACACAGGGCGTAGTATAAGCAGTTGTGATGAAAATGACACACACACCTAATGTTGAGTAAGTTACTATAAATATAAGCCTATCTTTCCAGCTTAGCCTGGTCTGGACTATAACATAACTCAGGCCTGAAATAGGTTAAAAAAGATGAATTAACAAACGTAAACTGAAAATTATTTTATTCCCCATCCTTTCTGTCCGTTGTTTTCTCCTTTGTCAGCCTGATGCATCTTTCTTTTTCCACCCTTTCTCTTTTTTCTCAATTCAATGACTCCACTTTACTAAATACTTCCAAATATTTTTCTCTTTTTTCCTAGGGCTGCTAAGTACTTCACATCAAGTGTTGCAAGTGGGATAGGCTGCTTAAAGGAATCTGTGATAAACAGCTGGACTTAGTGGGTTTGAACTAAGCCCAATGTATTCTTTACGTGGCTCTGGATAATTTTTCCAAGCTAATGCTGTTATGACGTCAAGTGGAAATGGCTCCCCCTACTGCAGCCCATCTTATGAAATTACCACCCTCTGCCCTTATCTGATAGAGTATAGAACACAAAGTTAAGTTGTATGTGCTTAGCCTTCCCCCTCATTCAAATAGGAATAGTAAAGTCATCAGAGCAGGGCTGAGCTATGGAAAGAAATATCAATGCCTCATGTTTAAGGGAGCCCAGAAATTATGTTGATTTGCCAGCCTGAGCTCTGGGGCTGTCTTTTACCACTATCAAAGCAAAGTTAGGGAAGCTTAGCTTATGCTGTGGGAGAGGAGTCACTGAAAATACAATGCTTTCTTTCCCTTGTGTATTTGATGTCTGTACAACGACATGGTGTAATTTATGAAACTCACATCAATGTGATTTGTCAGATTCCAAACAATTAACTTTTACAGAGCCATGCTTGAACTTGAACCCAACCATCTCAGTTTGCTGGAGACTAAAGGAGTCGTCAGGAGGCAGGACTTTCACTTTAAAATGGGACAGTTCCTGGCAAACTGGGGCAAGTTGGCCATCCTAATATCTAACACATGTGGGTGCTGAGGTATCTGAGGCATCCTTTCTGAAGGTAAAGATCCTTTTTGACAGCACTCTTAGGACCCACCAAAGGAGATTCCATTGGTGTGAAACCCAGAGCATTTGAATAACAAGGGTACCTTCTACCCCCAGGGTGGACCAACCAGAGGACTCCAGCATCACAAATGTCCTCTCAGAGCAGGTGACTCCTGTCATCCTGTCACCTGTTGTAGGTACACAGCCCTCCACTTCCTCAAAAAGATTTTAACCATATTTTGGTCTCCCATTGGTGCTCCTCACCAGAACTGATGGGGTCAGAACTTTAGCTGCCTCAGTTCTCTCTTGTCAGCTGAGGCTAATAATACCATCTACCCGAGGTTGCTGTGTAGAGTAATGGAAGCACCCAGAATCATGCCTGGTGCACTCGTGCTCTGCAAATGTGAGTTTCACTCTCCTCTGCATTTCTACTGATAACTACAGAGGAGAAGGAAGTGAGTTCATTATAAGAGGCAACCTCTAGGGGCCAGCCCTGTGGCCAAGTGGTTAAGTTTGTGCACTCTGCTTTGGTGGCCCACAGTTTGCTGGTTGGGATCCTGGGCACAGACCTACACACTGCTCATCAAGCCATGCTGAGGTGGCATCCCACATAGAAGAACTAGAAGGACTTACAACTAGGAAATACAACTATGTGCTGGGGCTTTGGGGAGAAGAAGAAAAGGAGGAAGACTGGCAACAGATGTTAGCTCAGGGCCAATCTTCCAAAAAAAAAAAAAAAAGGCAACCTCTAAATGATCATTTCCTAGAGCCTAATATTTATTTTTGTCAGCCACTTTAAATGCAAGTATTCTGTGCAAATACTGCAACTGAAATTGTATATTCAGAAGGTGCTGGTTTACTACGTTAATAGATTGTTTACTATCCTGTAGACATAATCTGAATCAGAGACCTGAACAGAAGATGCAACCTCAGGCACAGAACCCCTGGGAGCACTGAGATGGTCCAGATTCTGTTTAAAGGGTTTGCCTCAAAGAGTTAGACAAAAGGAAGAGACTCTCCCTGAAGTATTTACATGGACAAAAAATTGGTGCTAAGGGGTGGGAGGTTTTTAAAACATTTTTTATTATGAAAAGTTTCAAACATACACAAAAGCAAACAGAATAGTACAATGGAGGAAGTTGTTTTTAAATAGCTAAAGTTATATTAAAATGCAGGCAGCAGAGTGATAAGAGGAAAATATTTGAACCATGAAGTTTATGCCTTCAGTGATGACGTGACAACTTAAGTAGTTGTAGGAGTCTGTTCAAAGTGTTAATGATACTCACTTATCAGCAATGATTAGCACAAACCACAGTAAGAAACACACTTTACATCGTGACCCATACTTTTTGGACAACCAAGACCAAAGCTTCATGAAAGAATCCTTAGTAGTATTTGCAATGAACTCAGCTTTATTCGCTTTCTCCTTCACTTGTTCGGTACATATTTATATGATTATAAACAGAGATGGAGTAATATCTGTTCAGAGGACAGAAATATAGAAAGAAGAACAAATACCCCATTTGTCTTATTTGATCTTGTTTCTGAAGATTTAACTAAAATTCTCCAGGGGTCATAGTTTCTTTTCTGCTACAGAACAAGAGGTAGCCCACAAACCTAATATTCACGTAGACAGTTTGTTATAAAAGAACTTTTAAGTATTTGCACCACCATTTTGTGATTTAGAAAACCTCGGCACACACAACGTACATCCTATGACCCGTCCTTGGTCAAAATGCACAACTAAATCCTCTGTGGGACCTCTTCCCTGGGCAACGCCCTTTCCACTCAGTGCTCAACACCGCCCTCTCGTGGTGGATTTTCTGTAGCAAAGTGCACATCTAGGCAGCTGAGGCCCAAATCCTAGACAATTAAATGCATCCTTTACTTAAAGCAGTGGGCAGACGTACATGGACTTCTACTCATCTCTGGACCAAAAAGAAAAAAAAAGAGAGAAAAATAAGGAAAAAAGAATAAAACATTTGGATGTATCTAGCTTTGGTAATTCAAATTAAATCAGAATTATTCGTCATCTACCCATTTACTACTTAATTCCTTAGTCCCTTTTTCTCTGCTTTCTTTCTTTCTTTTTTTATTTCTTTCTCTTTCTTTTGTTTCTTTCTTTTCTTTAAGAAATAAACACAAAATAGCTCATTAAAATAGCAATGACTAAGTGGTTGGGAAGAAGGAGCCCAAGTTTGATGTTGCTTTGTTTTTAACAGAATAAAAAAAAAAAACCTAAACCCAAACCCTATAATTCAACCCAACTTGTCACTACCCTCTGATTAAAGCATTTTTTAAAATAGCAGATAGGAAGCTGAGATCTGCATTGAGATAAAGACGGTTAGCATAGATCAAAAGGAATTGTACATCTGTCAGCTAGATTAAGCGGCAGGATGTGGGGAAGGGGTGGGTCCCATATCCAGTTACTTGATGCACAAGCCCATTTGCTGAGCACTCTAAAGGGCTAGCCGCACATGGACGGAAACCAGGGAAATTAATGGAAGGCAACCCATAATGGTTAGAGTGTTGGTGCTGATATGGATCCAAGACCACATTTCTCCTAATTAGTAATATTACTGTAATTTTTATAACTATCTTGCCCTGCCCAGGATAGTAAATTATCTTTCAAACTTTCATCTGGCATTTCTGAGGGGTCAGCATTATGTTGTAAGTACTCTATATCCCACATACATAAACCTAGTAATTAGATATAGACAGACTATTTTCCAAAGCCTATTAGAAGGAAATATATTTAAAATCCTCCTCATCCCCCAAAAAATTTCACCTAAGGCATTTTGGGGGACAAAAGGGGCAAGTAATGTAGAATAATGTCAATATCAATGGAGCCCAGTAAAGAATATTAAGTTGGTTTTGAGGTGAAGTGGGATTGGGAAAGGAGAGGATGAGAAGGAAGAATAGTTGACTTGCTAAGAAAAAGGGAAAAGGTATACAATGGTACAATGGTTATTTTTCTGGAAGGGTATGTTGCAACAGAAGAGTGTTGCTAAAGACCACAGTGGATGCCATATTTCTTTGGGACGCCGTTCATACATTACCGTTCACAGTGAAGATGATCTTGGCTAATTGAGGCCAGGCTATAAATCAGAGACATTTAAAATCTGCGTTAGGGAAATGCTATGCAGCTTAACATGGGGGCTGCTTCCTTACTTCACATAGTCACTGGAATCTGAAAACTCAAGAGCTGGAAAAGACCTTCACATTTACTTTCCCCAGGCTTAACTAACCTCGGTTTAGTAATAATCAAATCAAGTCACCTTTTAGCTGAAACAATTCCATTCTCTTGATAATCCAACAGGCCACCAGGATGAGGGGATGGAGGCACCGGCTTCAGCACAAAATTTAAGGGAGCAGGAGGTGCCCCAAACCTCAGTAATGAAGATAATATTTTAACTTCCTCTACCCAAATCCCATCTCTACTGAATTCTCTCTTAATTTAAAATTTTGACATATTGTTCCTCACGGATTTTTTGCGTTGATTTGGATTTTTTTTAAATATTATTTATCTTGATTGCTGAGGCTTTGTTTAAATTTTGCACCATGAGGCAAGTGCTTCATTCACTCAGGTAGTCTTGGACCAGTAAACCCATTCCAATCTTTACATAACTTCGGATTCAGAAACGTCTTCGGTACATCTAACCCAGGGTTTGTCAAGCGTGGCACTATTGGACGTTTTGAGGCCAGGTAATTCTTGGTTGTGGGGCTGTCCCACACACTGTCGGGTGTTTAGCAGCATCCCTGGCCTCTACCCACTAGATGCCAGGAGCGCCCTCCCTCCCCCTTCCAACAAAAATGTCTGCAGACATTACCAAATCACCCCTCAGTTAAGGGCCACTGACCTAACCAAAGTCCCTCATGCTGCAAACCACCCCATTTCTTCCCGTTGTATCCTCAGAAGAAATAGAAAGCAGCTTTTCATCAACCTCTAAATAACAAGCCCACAAGATTCCTTGCTTTGTAGAGTGTGTGTTTACTTTACAATCTGATTAGAGTGATGACAATCACGTTAGCATGTCTAGACTTACCAAGGTCAGACCCCTGGCCTCTGTAAGGCTTATTCCTGTCCAATATCTGACATCTCAGCAGACCACATGGCCATCTGAAGCAGTAGCTTCTTCCAGAAGTTCAGAGATGCCTTGTAATTATAACCCCTTTGTCAAACTGCAACTCCACTCCCTCGTCGCATCAGGCCGGAGAGATTAGCTCCCCCACCTACCACATCGCACTCTCTTCAAAGTGAATTTCATCTTGGCATTTATCAATAACCTTTATGTGAGCTATCATGGCTTCCTCCGTCTCACAGCTAAGGCTCTAAGAAGTCAGATTGTGTTAAATAATTCAGCAATTCAAGTTCCTCTGTGATCTTAGTTTTGTAAGTACTACAACTTTGGGAAGCCATTTTTCCTATAATGAGCAGGAAATATACTTAGTATTTTTCTTTCTTATTATTCAAAGGCCAAATTTATTGCAAAATTTTTGAAGCCCTGAGTTAGACTTGGAAATAACATTACACTTGCAAGGTAAAAATCCATTTCTGGATGGTCATTTTGTAAAAACATACTGAAAAGTCTCATAATCATCCATGCAAACTGCAATATGAACCATAAATAGGTAATCAGATAGATGAGCTGGAAATTGTTCCCAATGATACACAATTTGCCACCTTCGCCCTCCACTCTGTTGAAATTTCATAAAATTCTGGGTACATATGTATTTTTCCTTCCAGAGAGGTATGATGTATGTGGAAATCAACCTATGTTCAAAATAATGGGTCTGGAATATTATGCCTATTAGGGTTGTTGGCTGTAAGCAACAGAAAGTAACTCTGGCTGATTAAGCAGAAAAAAACCACTTGTTGCTTAGTTGTTAAATAGTTCAAGAAGCTTCCAACATGATGGGAACCAGGCTGGAAAAGGAGACTAGACGAGGGAAGCTGAGCAGCAGGTAGACCCCACACCACCTAACCCATCAAGTGAGGAAACCACCACCACTGCCCACACCACTGAACAGTAGATGCTGCAGGCTGCCCGGAAGCCACAGACACTGGCCTTTGCATAGAGCTGCTCCTGCTACCACCACTTCAGTGCCTCTGGAGTCTCCACTGTCTCTGCCTCATTCTGTCAACAGCTCCCAGTTCAAAGTCACTAGCAGGTGCATCTGTTTAGTCAAGCCTGGGTCACGTGCCTGCATCCTAGCTGCAAGGGTGGCCGGGACGGTATCTGGACTTTTCAGCTGCTAAAGTGGGAGGCAGGCAGCCAATAAAATGACAGCTGTCCATTACAGGTGTGAGAAAGGGAGGTAATTCATAACAAGAGATGAAGTCTTGGGCTCCGGAGCCAGGCTATCTGAATTTGAATCTCTGCTTTATTATGTGACCTTGGGCAAATTACTTAATTCCTTCATTGTTTCTATTTCCTCATCTCCAAAACAGGCCCTTGTAAGGATTAAATAAAAACACCCACGTAAAATTGCCTAGCACAGAATATGGTACATAGTAAGGACTTCCATATATCTATATACGAGTGTGTATCTATACACATATGTAGAAATGAGTACATATGTATGCCAGCATGCGACGTTGATAATGGAGATAGAGCTTCTCTACCCCAATTCTCTTCCCCCTTTTGTAAACATCTACCAAATACAAGACAGCACTTGCGTATCTCAGACTTTTCATTTAGTTTAATGCAGGACAGGGCAACTCAGTTTAACTTTGGTCTCCCCCGTTAAAGCATACGTGATCTCATTGAGCGACAACAGTGAAGAAATAATTAAATTCAACATATGCTATAGTAGCATAAAAATGGAAATTCAGAGAGGGGCAGGATTAATTTTGTCTGGGGAGCTAGAAAAATCATTATAGAAGGAACTTCACAGGGAACATGAAGAGCTGATAGTAAGATTTTTCCAGGGAGGAGAGAGAGGGAATTCTCCCGGGCAGTGAGCAGACTGTCAGCCCAGCTGGGTAAGGGCAAGTGTGTCTTGGCGTGGGGAAGAGTTCCAAAGGACAAGAGCAAGGGACTGGTGGGAAGGTGGAAACAGATGAAGTGGGAACGTTAGACTGCGGCCAGATTGTCAAAACCCTCAGGGGTCGCACCAGAGTGGGGTTTTGTCCTCCGCTAACACACATGCCAGTAAGACTGCTGAGATCTGACCAATGGGCCTGGTAATGTCACATCATTGGTATCAATCTTAGGTCATTATTTATTCCTGGTAAGATTTCTAATTCATTATTAGGAAGTTCAACCCCAGGGATCAAGGTTAGTTTAAGCAAAACAGTAGAACAGGCAGAGCCGTCCCAGTCCTTCCTTCTGTTGCCTCCCTTTCCCTCTTACCCTCTATCCCAGGTCCCAGGGCCTGCACGTCAACCCAGGGCAATGCTGCCAGAGGCTTCCCGCCCTCCCCCGTGCTCCCAGCTCCACACCTGCTTTTCGTCTTCCTCCCCCACTCCTCAGAGCCCCGATTTCTGCTTAATTGACAAGACTGAGAATGGGCTACACAGAGAAACCAGTCTCAGCGGCGGGCATAGTCTGCGGCCCTTCTGAGTGACACATCACCCTAATAGCTCTAGAGGACTCCCCAGAAACAACATGAACAGTGCTGCAGCCTCAAGTGCTGTTAGCTCCTAGAACTACCTTCCCCCACCCCTGCACCCCCCACCCCTGCACCCCCCACCCCTACAGCCCTCACCCCTGACACAGCTAGAACATGTGCTCTAATAAGGACAGAAGAACTTTTACAGACCACAAAATAAGCATGTTCAAAACAGGATTGCTCCAGAAAGTCTGAGGTGAGAGGCTGCTTCCTCGCCGTGTCTCGGGAAACAGAAGCGGCTTTGGGCTGCGGACCGAATCTGCTGTTCCCTTCTGGACCTGGAGTTTGGTCTCAACTTCTCCAGGACCACTGACCCAGGGGTCTGAGCCCAGTGGCTCCAGCATCCACATGATGGGAAATGGAGGGTCCGGCTGCTCGCTGAGGACGGATGTTAGCACGCTGATAGCAGAGCTAAGTGGATTTCTTTCAGGTTTTGTTTCAGCTGCCAAGAGCCTAGGGCCTCAAGCCTTGTGAGAAGCTCAAGGGGTGTCAGGGAATCGAGAAGAGACCCTAGGAGTTGGTGTCGGCCGAGCTGCTGCTGGTGTGCCTGGGATGGAGGGCGAGGAGGCTTGGAGACCCGCCCATCCCAAGGGCTGTGGCTGAGGGGGCTTCGTGCTGCAGGGCCAGCCTCTTTAGTAATCTACTCTGGTAAGACACAAGGGATGGACGAAAAGGAGCAATTACACTTGAGACAGATCCACTCCTTCGGTGGCTACATATTTTCCTCACACGCTTTTCTCTTCACAGCGAGCAAACGCATGTGGAGTCAGGGACTATGAAGTCGGTCATATTGAATTTACTCAGTTTTTCTCAAGTCTTCAAGCATGAAGCGTTGCAAACCTTCATATGTACACTGGGGAAAGAAAGGAAGAAAAAAAAGAACTCCACCGTAAGGCCTAAGGAAAAGGCTGCGAAAAGAAAACGGCAAGATAAAGCAACACAATTTCAAATTTTAATCTCCTGAAGTGGTGCCTTGAAAGCCGCACTTTCCACATTTCTGAGTGGGGGCCTTCAAAACTCCATGTCAAATCATGTTATAACCTTGCTTCTTATCTGTTTGCGAGGGCTTTCAAGGGCCAGTAATTCCCCCATATGTGGCAGAAAAGTTCATAGCAGGGATTTGCACACTTGACTAAGCCCCCCGCGCTGCTGTCTGGGCAGCGCTGGGAAGGAGGCGGATTTGTTCTTTTCAGAACTAAATCAGGCACCTGCCGAGGACACAGTCTAGCAGCAAACCAGGATCACTCCCTTGGTCAGATAATCTGCAGAACGATGACTTAATATTATACTCTCTGCTTTTGTCCGGTAAATCACATAGCCAGGCAGAACATCCCCGGATTTTTTTCAAATAAAAACTAACGGACAAGACCCCTTCTATGAGGGAGGCCTTTTTGGCGCCCTCTCCCCTGACATTCTCCTTTGGCACCCCTGTCCCATCCCCAGAGATAGCCTGGAGTTCTGGGTGGCGGCTGGCTGCCGGGGTGACGACAGTGCCATGGGCTCGGGAAAGAAGAGTCATGGAAACCATAATAGCTGTGGCCAGAGGGTGTCAACTGCCATGTGAAGAGTGGGGACAACTCACTTTGTCTCCTCCTCCACCTGCCTGGTGGCACTTTGACTGTCTGGGGCTTATACAGGAAAGGCAGGCACGAGAGCTCTGAATAGCATCCTTGAGACCAGGGGTCACAAACACAAGTGTCAGCCAGGGCCAGGCAGGCAATGTCAGTGAGTGAGGTGGACCAGGTGTACGGCAATAAGATGGTTGGGGTCTAAGAAAAGAAAAGAAAAAAAGACATCATCTACTACATCGTTCTTTTTTAATAAAGATATCTTTCTTTAAAAAAAGTAAACATTACATTCAGAAATAAAAACAAAATTAGATCCTCTTGGCAAACTAATATACTTTCTTGTATTCAGCATGAGATCTATTGTTCCCTTTTTCCCTCGACTGTCAGGAGGCTCAGAGCTAGATTTTGTGTTCCTTTTTGATTTTTTTGACGCAATTATCTTTCTCTCTCTCCCATCCCTTTCCTCTCCCAATGTGTAAACAGATACATGTGCATGTACACACATACACATATGTGATAGTTACAGGCCCTTATATTGTTACCTCTGGCTTTACTGCATTTGTCTCTTTCATTGTAAGTTTTGTTACAAATCCTTTTCACAAGTATGCAGAGTAAAAAATAAATTAATAAAATGAATGGTTTCTACACTCGAGGCCAATTTTTCCAATCCTTTTTTTTTTTTAGGAAGATTAGCCCTGAGCTAACATCTGCTGCCAATCCTCCTCTATTTGCTGAGGAAGACTGGCCCTGAGCTAACATCTGTGCCCATCTTCCTCTACTTTATATGTGGGACGCCTGCCACAGCATGGCTTGACACGTGGTGCATAGGTCCACACCTGGGCTCTGAACTGGTCAACCCCAGGCCGCTGAAGCAGAACGTGTGAACTTAACCATTGCACCACTTGGCTGGCCCCTCCAATTCTTTAAGTAGAATGCCACATCATTAGATGACAAGGAATTCAGACAACCTAGAAATTATCCTCTGTTTCCTAGAGTGGTGCTGAGGACAAAACTTACAGGGCTCTGTCCATTCTTGGGTGATAAAGATCCAAATTAGCAGGATTCAGAGCCCATTTTAACCCCTTGAAACTCTCTCTCTCGGACACACACACACACACACACACATGGTTTGCCTGGTAGTCTAGAAAGACATGACATAGATAACATAAGTATAATACTGGTTAAATATTTCAGAGGTTTTTAATTCCTTCATATTAAGTTTTAATATGTGCCAAAGTCCTGCTTTTTAATTTTCTTCTGTTTTATATATTTTCATATAAAATTCTTTTGAATGTTTAAACTCATTATAAAGAACTATTAGATTAATTCTGAATTCTGGTTCTGTCAGTAAACTCTAATGGTATCCTAATTTTAAAAGCATCTTGTTAGCCTCATTCTAAGGACAAAGTATTTCCCTTTTGAAGTTTTTTTTTTTTGCCTTTGGTTTTGTTTTCCTTTTTTTGTTTTTTTTTTACCTCACTATCGTCTCTGTCTGCCAGCCAAGATTATGAATAGAGATGATATACTTCAGGAAGGGGCTATAGATCCAAAATTAATCTCCACCAAAGTTAATTCCTGCATAAATTAAGCTGAATGTGTTTTTCAACACCATAAATCAAGTGTAATAGGTATAAATAAAACATGAACCTGGTTTCCTCATTTATAACTTCAAATCTATGACACTTCAGCATGAAAGGGCAAAGCTGTTTTTGTTCTTTCTTCTTTTTGGGAGCTGTTGAGCTAGCCATCTCAAAGATTGTAGTAGATATTGTAACATCAAATAGATTTCCTCTCTATGGCTCAAATAGCTGATAATCAGAAGCCCACAGAAACATTCCGTCTGAAGATTTGAGAATGGGGTGGGAGAGGAACCAACAGCTCGGAGGGTCGGGAAGATTGCTCTGCTGCATGAAGCACATGGCCCGTTGTTGGCTTCAGGTTATTCTATGGCTATATTTCTGGTTTGGGAGAATCCATAAGGTGGGATGAAAACAGGATGTCAGGATAACCCAGTTAAGAACTAACCTGTAGAGTGCGCTGTGGTGCACCTCATCCCTTTACTTGGCCAGTACACTCATCCCTTGGCTGTGTGAACATCCACTGCTAACAGCCCCACCTGGGAAACTATGCCCCGCCCACCCTCCCACCAAGGCCAAGGGCAGCCCACAGCCAACGAGAGCTCAAGAGGCCTGCCTCCTCACCGCGATTCTGTCTTGCAGTTTATACTCCAGAACTACACTGGTCGATATGGTAGCTATTAGCCACATGTAACTATTTAAATTTAAAATTCAGTTTGTCAGTTATGCTAGCCATGTTTCAAAGCTCAATGGCCCCGTATAGCTAGTAGCAACTGTACTAGACGTTGCCAATTACATAAAACGTTTCCATCATTGCAGTAACTTCTGTGGGCTGGTACTGCTCCAGAGGCTACTCGCTATGGATCAGGCCAAGGCTAGGGTTCCTCTGAGGCCATGTCCTTGCTCATTCTTCCCCCTTCCCTATCTTGCTTCTCTTCCTCCCGTTTATTGATTTACTTGTTTTCTGAAGAGCACTCCCTCAATAAATCATATGCACCCAAATCCTTGTCTCAGGCTCTGCTTCTAGGAAATTCAACCCAAGACGCCCTCTATATTGCTTTCAACTCTAGGCTCACTTATATACGAACACTTATATATGAAGGCTTAGGTTTCCTCACCCTAAAAGATGCTCATGCATGCTTGTTTTCTAAAGCATAGGTCCATAGGGTCAATGGGCCCGGCTTTCATGAAGGGAAAAGGGTTCTGGGAACACAAGGAAGTATTTTTAAATCCCCCAAGATTGTGACTGAGTGTGAGTCTCTGCAAATGCCCAGAGGAGAGGGCTGGCTGAGGGGTGCTGGGAGAGCAGAACAGTGAGTGCCATGGGTGTGAAGGCAGAATACCTGACTAATGGTAGACGAGCTGTTGACAGGACTATCATGAAGCAGAAGGAACAGTGCTAATGATGTAGCCCTTTCCCCATTGTTACCTAGAATTAACGTATGATCTAATGACTGAGGGAAGTGAGCCTTGATGTTAATATTAATGACCAGCCTGGTGAGTGGGTTTCCAGAGCTAGATAAAATGTGTCAGAAACACAAAAGTATAGCCATCAAGGAAATGCAAATCAAGACCGCAATGAGATACCACTGAGTACCCTCTAGGATGGCTAGAGTCAAAAAGGCAGATAATAACAAATGCTGGAGAGGATGTGGAGAAATCGGAACCCTTAGGCATTGCTTGTGGGAATGTAAAATGGTACAGTTGCTTTGGAACACAGCCTGGCAATTCCTCAAAAGCTAAACACAGAGTTACCAGGTGACCCAGCAATTCCACTCTTAGGTATTTACCCAAAAGAAATGAAATG
Source organism: Equus asinus (assembly GCF_041296235.1). Taxonomy (NCBI): domain Eukaryota; kingdom Metazoa; phylum Chordata; class Mammalia; order Perissodactyla; family Equidae; genus Equus; species Equus asinus. The sequence continues at coordinate 45,241,591 of NC_091795.1, read as the reverse complement.
TGTGAAATGAAATTTAAAAAGAAAAAGCACGTGAATGTTCATAGTGGAATTATTCATAATAGACAAAAAATGGAAACAACCCAAATGTCCATCAATCAGTGAATGGATAAATACAATGTGGTTTACCCACACAATACATTCAACAGTAAAAAGGAACACAGTACTGATACATGCTACAACACGGATGGACCTTGCAAACATTAAGCTAAGTGAAAGCAGTCAGACACAGAAGGACACATATTGTGTGGCTCCATGTGTAGGAAAAGTCCAAAATAGGCAAATCTACAAAGACATAAAGTAGATTAGTGGTTGTCAGGGGCTGGGGAGGTTAGGAGGAAGTGGAGAGTGACTGCTAAGGGGTTACAAGGTCTCTTTTTGGGTGATGACAGTATTCTACAAAGGATTATGGTAATAGATGCACAACTCTGTAAATATACTGAAACCACTGAACTGTACTCTGTAAGTGGGTGAACTGTGTGGGATGTGAATTATATCTCAATAAAGCTGACATACACACACACAACAATGTGAGTTTTCCATCTGCAAATCGGGAAACAAGACTAGGCCACGAGAAGAAAATAGTTTGGTTCATGGCTTTAAGATAACTAAATTAATTTTAAAGCCATTTCCCATTTAGTTTAAAAGCAACGAGCTTTACCCACGTATGTGTGAAATTTAACTGTACATCCACACAAATATTAAGTAAACACCCATCCACCCAAAGCAACTATTAAAAAAATATAATTATAATGAGTGAGGCAGTTCTAGAATGAAGTGGAAAGATCTCCAAGAAATTTTGTAAAATGGAAACAGCTAGATCCAGCACAGTGTGTACTATCATCTGTGAGGGGAAAAGAATATACACATAATGTTGCAAACGCATCGAGCACTTCCAGAAGGTTGCAAAAGAAACTGATCACTATGAGCAGTGGGTGCCTCTGGGGAGGGGAACTGGGTGCCTAAGTGATAGGAGAGAGGGCAAGATTGACTATTCCTCTTCCTGTCTACCTTTTTCTAGCTTTAAATTTTGTGTATATTACCTATACGAAAATAAAATTTAAATGATTATTTTTTAAGTGAGATTAAGAACAAACTAATTCAGAATAAAAATTTCCAAACATTAAAATTGTCGGCCTTACAGGTTAGTTGTAAAGATCCAATAAGATCGTTCATGAGGATGCCCTGCACAGCCTGACATAGTAGCTATGAAAGAAATCATACGCAGCTTTGAATCAAAATAATAAAAATTACAGCCACCCTCATTAAAGTTTAAGAGACACAATTTCAATAACGAATTGGTTTAAATCTATGATTTTCCAACTGCAGTGACACTTTCCTTCGGAAGGAGCGTGATGGGGTGGGAGAAGGGAAGCTGGCGGGAAGGCAGGGCTGGGCTGGAGTCCCCCTCAGCCACTCGTTAGACAGGCCACTCTTGGTGAGGTGTTTTCCTTCATTCCATATTTGGGTGGGGGAAGTCTGCCAATTTGTAGATTAATCCGCTCTGTACATGGGCTTAAAATACGGACAAGAACTACGTAAGGAAAATCTCACCCTCACTTAGGGAAGCCAAAAGGGATACGCTAAAAATGTTTTAACATTGCCTAGACCGGTGCTGTGTTCTTCTCCATCTTGTTTTCTCCTCCTCTTCCTCAGTGGAGCTCCTTTGTCATCAATTGGGCACCCAGCCCGGAGATCTGTATCAGAACCGTATGCTACACCGGTGTGACAAAGGCTAGGCTTGTCAGTGGAAGGAAGGAAGGAAGAGGTCAAGCCAATGGGGTGAGACGGTCAAGGAGAGCAGTGTAGAACCACCAAGTATTTGGACAAAGAAACTTCCTAGTCACCAGCCCAGGAGAAATGAAATCTGGATAGGACAGTACTGAAATCTCCCACAGAAAGAGTAATTGAACAGCTCTTGATTCTGTTTGGCAACACAGTGCGACAATACATCTATTTCTGGAGTCTTCCCACTGGGGTCTTCCCCGTCCGCATCACAATGGCCCTGCATGTGGACTAACCTCACTGTAGAGACTCCGCCTGTGGACCGAGCTGTTAGGGCATGGAAATAAACACATTTTTCAAAGGGTGTGGTCCAAGACCACACAAAATGAAAGGTGTTTGAAAATTGGAATGAATTTGGTGTAATACTATAAATTTGGGTTTGTTTTTTTTTTGAGGAAGATTAGCCCTGAGCTAACATCTGCCACCAATCCTCCTCTTTTTGCCAAGGAAGACTGGCCCTGAGCTAACATCCGTGCCCATCTTCCTCTACTTTATATGTGGGATGCCGGCCGCAGCATGGTTTGACAAGCGGTGCCATGTCTGCACCCAGGATCCGAACCGGCAAACCCCAGGCCACCGGAGCGGAACGTGCGAACTTAACCGCTGAGCCACCAGGTCAGCCCCTGGTACAATATTATAAATTTTTAAAGAATATGCTAGTTACCTTTTCAAAGAATAGGCTCACTATGTTTTCAGGTGAAATACCTCTAAATTTAAAGCAATGAGTCCAATTTTTAATTTGCAAAAGGTACAATAAGTAGTCTATCATCCCTGTGCTTCTCAGAGTTTTTAAACACCCTTTGGACTTTCTGGAATGTATTTATTGTATTTTTTTCAGATTAATAGTTGGATCTTTTGTTTTAATCGAAAGGTTATTTCACCTAAAAATATTTTTAGCCTATTATTTGAAAAGGTAACTAACATACTGTTTAAAAGTAAATTTATCCTATAATTCCCAACTTTGCAGATATTCTATAGAACCACTTGGTTAAAAATGAAGACTCCTGGGCCCCACTCCAGACCCACTGGGAGAGACTTTCTGGGAAGGTAGAAATTTGCATCAGTAGCTGCCCCTCTCCCTCTGGTGAGTCTTACATACGCCAAAGTTTGAGAAAGGACCACTCCGGAGGGTCTGGCTGCGCAGGCTACTGCACAGCTGTCAGCTAAGACAGATTCTGAAGGCCAACTGCAGTCCAGCACCTCTGAAGGGCCTCACAGCATGGTGGGGCCAAGAGCACCAGCTCTGAAGTCGGATTTGCTGGCTTGAATCCTGGCTCTACCACTTTGCAGCTGGGTGACCGCAGGCAAGCTATGGAAACCCTTAGCTTTTGTTTCCTCACGTTCGAAATCAGTTAATGATTGCACCTAACTCGCAGGGTTATAAGGTTTCTCTGAGGCAGTGCGATGGTTAATTTTATGTCAGCTTGACTGTGCCACAGGATGCCCAGACAGCTGGTAAAACATTATTTCTGGGTGTGTCTGTGAGAATGTTTCTGGAAGATATTAGTACTTGATTCAATAGGGCTAGTAGAGATCACCCTCTCCAGTGCAGGTGGGCATCATCCAATCTGTTGAGGGCCCGAATAGAACACAAAGGTGGAGGAAGGGCAAATTTGCTCTGTGCTTGAGCTGGGACATCCGTCTTCTCCTGTCCTCAGACATCAGGGATCCCGGTTGTCAGGCCTTCAGTGACTCAGACTGGGACTTACACCATTGGCCCCCCTGGTCCTCAGGCCTTTGGGTTTGGACTAGAACTACACCACGGGCTTTCTGGGGCCTCCAGCCTGCTGACTGCAAATTGTGGGACTTGTCAGCCTCCACAAGCACGTGAGCCAATCCCTCATAATAAATCTCTTTCCGTGTATCTCTATATATCCTATTGGTTCTGTTTCTCTGGAAAACACTGACTAATACAGACTTCACCATATCTTTTTACGGGGACACAAATCAACCCATTACATGATACAATGGCAGCAGCAGGAAGACAAAAAGCTGAGAAAGAGTTGGGAACTAGCAGCCGTGGACGGCAGACCCACGTTAGGCATCACACTGTGGATGGCAGAGTTAGGCGTTTGGAGGAGAGTGAAGGCAGCTCGATATGAGCTTCTCTCTCCATCTCTGTTCCAGCCAAGGAAACCAAGCGCAATTCCGGAGAACACAAAGGGAAGCACTCCAACACAGGCTGCAAAACGCTTAGTTCCTGAGCCAGATGCAGTCAGTCCGTGCTGTACTAGAGCTAAAAAAAGAAGACAGCGGGGGGAAGAGGGTGACTTTGTGCTTATTCTTCTCCAGGCCCAACTGCCCAATGAAAACAGACACTTTCAGCTCAAGAATTCTGCTGCCAGGATTCCAGCAGGATTGTCGAAATACCCTAACCAGCTGTGCGTTCATTATTCCTTGGGAATCCCAGATCTGTGGGCATTTTCCACAACCCATTCAGACTCCGTCAGCATCCAAATCTTCCTAGAGTGATGTCTTTTGATTTCATCTCATCAGAGTTGGATGTCCTGGTCAGAGCCCTCAGGATGCATCACTTAGATGTTACTCATTCAGAGTTTTGTAAAAGACCGAAGAGAACTATCCAAACACATTCTGAAGCAAAAGCCACATCTAGAGCCTTCTAGATGCTGCCCTCATTCCTTGGCTCGTGGCCCCTTTTTTGCATCACTCCAACCTCTTGTTCCATCATCACATCTCCTACGTTTGTAGTCGAATGTCCTTCTTCTTTCCTCTTATAGGGACACTTGATTATGTTTAAGGTCACCTGGGTAATCCAGGATCCTCTCCGCATATCAAGATCCTTAGTCACAGCTGCAAAATCCCTCTTGCCATGTAAGGTAACATTCACAAGAGATTAGGACGTGGCTATTTTGGGGGCCCATTTTCCAGCCAACCACATATTCCTTGGGTCAGAGACTTATCGGCTGCTTATCAGTAAATATCCATTCTCCCATCCCTTCCTAGTAATGAAAACACTAGTTTTTAGCCAGGCTTATTGCTGGCCTATTAAAACTCCCTAGCTGTTGTTGTTGTTTTGACATCTGGATGTGGTCACTGGGCTTAAAATTTTGCCAATGAGTCGTAGGTGGCAGTGCCATGTGCAACTTCCAGAATATGTTTTTAAAGAGAACAGGCATGCTCTTCATGGTCTTCCTTCCCCGGTCCCCTGGAACGTGGATATCTGCAGCTCCAGCAGCCACCTGGGATCACAGAACAAAGGGTCATAACTGAGACCTCGGAGGATTCGTGAACTGTAAGGAAACCAGTCCCCGACGAATTTGTGGGGAACCTGCACAGGATACCTACTTCCTGACTTCTTTTACATGAAAACAAACAAATGCATGTTTAAACCACCATTATTTAGGTTTTCTGCCATGTGAGGCTAGATTTAGTCCTGATTGAATCATTGTGTCTTGTTTCCTTGTGTGTTTGGTAATTTTTTATTGTGATCTTCTATTTGGTTATACGTAATCTGTGGGAATCCTGAAAACCTGAATTAATGACACCTTTCTCCAAAAGGGATTTGCATGTACTTATTCCTGGAGCTGTGTGTGCTACCAGCAGGGAATGGCTTTAACTCTCTTAATAGGGTATGCGCCCTGGCAGCAGGCTCAGAGGTTAGCTTCCGATCCCTGCATTGGTGGCCGGCATTGGCATTTATCCTCCAAGCTTCAGAGTTAGCTCTCTTCTCTCGATTCTAGTTTTATCTCACTATGTGTGTTCGTATGTTGCTATTTATTTTGTTTTGTTATCATTGGAAAGTTTCCTTTGTTTCTTGTGAGAGCTCAATGTATTAAAAAGCATACTATAATCTGGATCTAATGCCATTGTAGTAGCATATTACCCCAGGGTACCTTGTTCACCACTCCACTGGAAGTGCCCCAGTTTCACCATTAACATATGCTACAAAGGCTTTACATCTATCCGTCCATCCGACATTTTGGTGAAAATTTGGTACAAATAGAACTCTTCTGGAAACCAGATTGACACCACTTTCTCTGACCATAGACTCTACTCATTTATTTCTATTGGGGACTCAGCTCACACTCATTAACTATGATTTTCTCTTTTAGAGTTCCTAGCAGCTCTTTCAAATTACACAGGCTTATTCCTGTCCACAAAGATTCTGAACATCTCCAGGAACATGCATAATAAAATTCTATTAGTGGGATCATATTATACTTATTATAATATGTATAATATTCTGCAACTTCCTTTTTTAATAGTACATCATATTCCATCTCAGTTCTTACAGTCCCTTCATTCTTCTTTCATAGCTGCATAGTATTCCACGGTATGTATCACAGTTTTTGTTTTTGTTTTTTTTAAAGATTTTATTTTTTCCTTGTTCTCCCCAAAGCCCCCCGGTACATAGCTGTATGTTCTTCGTTGTGGGTCCTTCTAGTTGTGGCATGTGGGACGCTGCCTCAGCGTGGTTTGATGAGCAGTGCCATGTCTGCGCCCAGGATTCAAACCAACGAAACACTGGGCCACCTGCAGCAGAGCGCGCGAACTTAACCACTCGGCCATGGGGCCAGCCCCGTGTCACAGTTTTTGAACAATTTGACTATGGATAGACATTTAGGTTGTTTCCAATTTTTTGATATTATAAATAGTGCTGTGCTGTAATAAGCACATATATACAAATTTGTATGTGTACAAACGTGTGAGTAAATATATATAAAGGATTTCTAAAAACAAAATCTTGGGTTTAAAGGTATGAATATTTAACATTTGATGGATGTTGCTGATTTGTCTCCCCCAAAAGCCATGGTAATGTAACGGTGTTTGTGACAGAAACTACAAATGCCAACCCAGCGTCCATTTTCCCTAATTCCTTGGTAGTGGATTCCCTGTTTTGTTTCAGAGTAGTGGCGTGCCTAACTAAAGACTGCATTTCATGGCCTCGCTTTCAGCTAAGTGTGACCACACGAACATCCTGGAACAGTGCTTACTGCAAGTTATGCCCCTCTCTGCCATTCTGCCTTTATTCCTTCTTCAATCCTGCTAGTGGCTTGATGACTGGCATTCCAGCAGCCATCTTGGACCATGATGTGATCTTGAGGAAGGAAACCATGCACTAGGGGTTGTGGAGAGAAAGAAAGGAGGCTGAGCCACCATACAACCTGCCTATATCTCCGTCTACATACAATACTGTCTACATCTTGGCTTCCATTATATGAGCAAATAAACTCACCATTTTCCGAGTCTTTGTTACATGCAGCTGAAAGCAGTTCCTAAATGACACAGGGTTCCTTTCAATCACTTAACCAACAAGCCAGTCTTTGCTGAGTCCTTGCTGTGATCCCAGTCACGTGCTACGGATTATTACCACAGTGCACTTGCCCATGCCCATAATGGGCTGTATTTCTTGGAGGGGTCACTACAACCTGGGATGTGATGTGAGCTTGTATGTTGACCCCCCATTCCTGGTTCCCCAAATCACAGTCTCAGTCCATGGAATTAATTGAGCAAACTTTACATCCCCATCTTTGGCTCAGATGACCTAAGGAAATCAGTCTATAGACACACACACACATGCACACACACACCCCAGTGCATACAGAAAACCAGATAGCTTCTTACAGCATTTACAAAACTTCCTGTACTTGAAGCAGTTCTTACTTCAGCTCAGAAATTTTCCAGAATAACCCTTCAGCCCCCTTTAAGAGAAGGCCTATCTGATAAAAAATGTAATAGCACTATGGAATACAAAACTGCAGAATTAATAATTCAAAACCACTATTAACTCAAAGTACTTCCTGTTGGTTTGTCAGTACGGACTTTTTCAATTAGACAATTTTATTGCAGTGAATTCCAATGGCACAATTTAGAGACTACTGTTCTAAGCTATGGTTGGTTGCGCCTAACAATCCATATTTGCTATTGAGTAAACGTGATGGCTGTAGCCTTCCAAAGACTGATGGGCCTTTATCGGCAGCTGAGCCTGCTCCTGCCCCTGGTGAGGATCGAGCAGGAGTGACTTCCTCACATTTCCCAGATGGATCCTTCCTGACGGTTGTAATGGCCCGTCACCTCCGTCCCCAGGGTCCTCTCCCACTCCACATCAGGAACACCCACCCTGCCGGTGACAGGTACTACAGACAGTGCCCGACAAGTAAGTCCTGAGTCCCAAACCAAATCCCCCTTTTCCTGGTAAATAAAGACAGCAAATAAAATTCCTTTTCAATCTATGTGAGGTCCTGTAGAACTTGTCAAATGAGAATCAAGTGTAGCAAAAGTCCGCAGTCACCTGGATCAAACCCAAGGGATCTCTGTTATGAGTAACGCATCATTGCCAGCTGAGTTACTCAGCCTGCTGTAGGGGAAAGAACTCGGGATGCGGAGCCAGAAGAATGGAGGAAAATCCTGGCTCTACGACATTCTTGCAGCATTACCTTAGGCAATTCACTTAACTGCTCTGAGCCTCAGTTTCCTCATCAGTAGAATGGGGAGAATAATCTCTACTTTCTAGAGTTGGAATAATTACATAACACAATTGTATATTAATTCCTCTGGCACATGGCAGATACTTGGAAGTCTACGGAGTGTGTTGACAAGCCCCGCAGCTCAAGCAAGGGGCAGGAGCCTCACCTCTCCTTCCATGACAAGATTTTATAGTTGCTTTTCCCCCTTATCCTGAGTGGGAGGAGCTGCTTTTTGGCCCATGAATGATCAGTGGGCAGCATTTTTCCTTCCCCTCTGAATTTGCCATGGGACACCTCTCTTTGCTTGCAAGTCTTCCATATTTGATCGCAAATATAGTGTTACCTGCCATGAAGTGAATGACAAGCCACCACAGGGCAGACAACTTGGCTTCTCTCCTTGTTTTAAGGCCCCCAAAGCTTGGGCAAGGAAGGTCTGCATTGGCCCTGTTAGCACTGCCTCCCCTCACACATACTCGTGCTCCTCCTGGTCAGCTCCTCAGAGGTCAGAGGACAATTCAGTGTCACAAAGGTGAGGTAGTGTGACCAACTCATCCTGGTCTACCTGAGACTTTTCTGGTTTTCTCACTAAAAGTCCAGCAGCTTCCAGGACAGGTGGGGGTCATGTGGATTTGAATGGCTTCTCTTGGAGGCCTTTGCCTATTGTGCGCTGAGCTGGCCTCGTGGCTGCCACTGGATGCCTGACTCACCGGGTTTGCACTACCTTCCATCTTGACTTCAGAAATGTCTCCGCCCTGGGACCAGCCCTAGGATCATCTGAGAACTCCTGCCTCTGGCATCACTGGGCCTGGTATAACAGCCCAGCCCGAGGGACCAGCCCCTCTCAGGTGCCCTTTCCCTAGGGCAGGTAGGCAGTTAGAAATGAGCTACCTAATTAACAGGTCCCATTTTCTTCTTGCTCTCCCAGGTTGGCCCTGACAGAACTGTGAGGTGGGGGAGGCCCCAGGGCCCAGAACTACAGCCCAGTCTCCCCTGCTGGTTGCTAATGAGAGTCTCAGTGGGCTGAGGCCTCTATTGTTACTGTGTTGACTCTTGTGCAAGTCATTTATCCTCTGGGAGTGTCTGCCCTTGTCTCCAACATCAGATTTACTCAGCATCCACACGTGGCAGCATGGAGCATGTTCCCCCTCCTTTAGCAAGTTTGCCATTTTCATTTCTATATCCTTTCAGAGCTTGCCCACACCCATTTCGGTGACTCTGTTCCCCATATTCTCGCTCTAGGTGTCTTCTCTCTCGTCTGACCAGGATGGTCTCCTCCTAACAATAGCCTTTGAGATCTGAGGGGGGCTGACTCAGTTTTCAGAGGGCTCATGCCTGCCTTCTCCCGTTGGATGGGTCCATTTTACGGGTTACAGGCACCTGCCTCAAGCTGGACCCAGAGCTCCTGAAGAGCAGGACTGGGACTGAGGCTTCCAGATGCATCTCTGTTTTGGCTGCCCAGTTTCTGGTTTCCCTGCTTCTCATGACCATGGTAGCCTCACTCTGCTGGGAGAACCACCCCAACCTTCTCCACGTTGTTCGGAATTTGTGGGCACATGATTGGGCCTGAATAAGGAGAGCACCCGTTCTCTCTGACCATCACGATGAGCTCAGGGAGGACACGGGCCCAGCCTGGCCAGAGAGCCTCAATCACAAGGCTTCTGCTGGAACTGTCGGGAGAATGTGCCCTCTGCCCAATGGGGTTGCTCAGCTGGGATGACATACACTTGGTCACTTTGGCTACCAGGTGGGGAGAGTTTGCCTGAGAATGCAGTCACCCAGAAGAAAGAGGGCCAAGACTCAGAGAGACACCGCCCCAGCAGCGAAGTGTGAGCTTTGCATCTTTGGTTCAGCCATGGCAGAAGGTAATTATCCTTGGACACCTCCCTTTTTTTGTTAACCCTCTGTGAGTTGAGTTCCTATATCTTTAACCCAAGAAGGCATGCTAACACACTTCAGCTTTCTGCTCTGTGATCAGCGTTCTTTCTGTCCTACTGTGCTGTCTCTTTCTCCCCAACATGCCACACACATTCCCATCGTCAGCATCTTCACTCCGGGCAAACTCCCCTGGCCTGTCCCACTATCCTTCAAGCCCAGGTCTTGACCTCTCCCTTCTGCCAAGACTTCTTAACCTCAGCTTCCTTCACTGCTCTGCCCTTCTTCTTGATTCTTACACAAATTGGCACTATATAATTAAAGAATTAACACCAAGGTCGTTGGCTCTTGTTTCCATATGTTGATCTTATCTCTTCAACTAAATTTTAAGTTCTTTAAGTTCGGAATTACGTCTGACACATCCACAGATCCTGAAGCAGCGTTGGGAAATAATGACGACTACATTTGTGTGAGCACATGCCGCGTGCAGACACAGTTCTAAGCTCTCCACACACACTAACCCATTAAATCCTCACAACAAACCTATGAGCTAACTATTATTGTTGCCCCTATTGTGCAGTTGAGGAAAGCAAGGCTCAGAAAGGTTAAGGAACTCACCCGAGGTCAACTGGGTAGGAAGTGGTGGAATTAGGGTTTTCTCCCGGGAATTCTGGGCTGGAGCCCACAGGTTTGGTGACTACACTACACGGCCTCTTAGTGAATCCATGATAAGTATCAATTGCTGGAACACATGGAATTGCAGAGTTCACCAAACCTACAGCAGCAGTTGTCACCTTTAAGAGAGTCACGTACTTCTCCGATAATCTGAGCTGTGTACCCTCCTAGAAAATGCACACACACACATCCCCGACACAAGAAGGGTGGCAACCCTGAGCCCTGATTCTGGGGCTGCTTTGCCATTTTCACTCTACATTTCAGTCCTTTGCTACAGCTGGGTCCTGGGAAGGGATGTCACAGAATATGAGAAAGATGTTCTCTGTTCTCCAAGAGCTCAGCCTAAGAATGAGCAAGGTGGAGCTGACCTGAGCAGGAGAGCAGCTTGTCTTCAGGGCCTCTTGCCTCCCTGTCTGCAGCACTTCCAGGCTCAGGGGGCACCCATCGTGTCTGCCTTCCCACCATGCACTCCCCTATACCCGTAACAGCACTTTGATTCCCCTTTGCAGGACCACCCCCCATCACATGCAGTATTATGTGGACAATCAACCAAGGTGTCCACCCTCCTCTGGCTGAGGAGTGAGCACATGACCCACACCAGCCAACGAGACTGTCATGGGAAGTTGAGCAGTACAAGGATGGAATACAGTTGGAGGGGATTCTGAGACTTAGAGATGATGAGTGTCATCTGCTACCCAGATCCCCAGAGCTGCCTTGCTCTCCTTCCTATCCACAGTCCAATTCTCCAGCTCTTCCTTCAGTTCCACAAGCTACTGGAGGTGGCTTTACAATATGCCAACCTGACAATACTTTACACTTCCCGGAATTCCCTTTGCTAGATACTTCCGGTTAGGGTGGGTCATGAGAGATTCCAGTGTGAGATTTGGAGGGCGGAAGTGAAGCAGCCATTTTTGCTGCTCACACCCGTTGTCATTTATTGGCTGGTTCACCTTGTCAGCGTGAGGCAGTGGCCTGGCCTGCAACTGCTCTGCCCTTCCCAGGAGCCTCCTCCAGCTTTTTTGATTCCTGGGTCAGGCGTGTGTGTTCAGCAATGTGATGAGGGGTCCTCATTTCTGCAGGATATCCATGTCACCAAGGTCAGAGGCTTGGATTTCAATCCATCCTTGCAGCCTCCAGCTGGTGCACCTGGGTTCCAGCTTGTTTTTGCTCTCCCTCACTTTACATCCATCTCCCCTTCCCAGCTGTCTGCCCTGTGGACCACAAGCTCCAGCATCAGAGCTGAGGATGCGGCCTTACAGAGACTGCTTAACCAGCTCCCACGACTGCGTAAGGTCAAATCCCTGTAATAAATCCCTAGTGATTTTGCTTCTCTAGAGGTCCGGCTTCTTTTGTTGAACTTCTGTTGCTTGCAGCCGCCAAATCCCAAACCATACACATTGTATAATGCATAAGAAAATGTTTTCAAATTACAAAGCACTAAATACATGCATGTTCCTATTCCTTTTACTAGTGTAGACTGTGCTGGAAAAAGGAAGAACTCTGGGGTGAGACAGAGATTCAAATCTGAATTGTGCCAGATAATACTTATATGACTTTGGATAAAGTTACTTACTCTTTTTGAGCCTGTTTTCCTATGAAAAGAAAAAAACAAGTTAGTAGTTAGGAGTAGATATCCATGCATACAAGAGAAAATCCCAAGTTATTAGCTTAAACAAGAATCAGGTTCATTTTTCTATCAGGTAGAAACAATCAAGGTAAACAGCCTTGGGCAAGTCTGGCGGCTCCCGAATCACCAGGCCCCAGGCTGCTTATGCTCTAGTTTCCAGTATCCCGGGAGGCAAGGCCCATCCTCACGGTCCATGGTGGCCACGCCTAGCTAAAAAGGAGGCTGGCAAATGTAATCTTTATTGTGCTCAGGTTATTGAAGAGAGAGTGGACATGGGCGGCTGCCTGCCACCTGCCACAGCAGGAGACAATAATGGGGCTGTGGTGATGATGGATGGCACCAGTGCCCAGTCCATGCCAGGCCACCAATGAGGGTTCGTTTTCTTCCTCCCTTCCTCCTCTTGCAGTGCTCCCTTGCTCTCCTGATTTCATCAGAATCCCTCCCAAAGTCTCCATTCACTGTGATAACACTTTTTAATAGGACTTACATCCTTAAGTTAAAGTAGTGAAATGGATGGGAAAAAATGCATCAGGCATCTTCCAGCTATATGTAAAAAAGATGAGGTTAAGAGTTTGGGTTCCAGAGATGGACAAACCATGTTTCTACTTCTGTATCTCCTGCTTACTGGCTGTGGGACTTGGGGCAACTCTCAACCTCTTGAAGCCTGTTCCTCAATTGTGATTGTCAACAACAGTACTGACCTCAAAGTTTTGTGGTTGAAATTTTGATTGACGAATATAGTGCAGGAGAAACACCCAGTAGAGTGCCTGCCACATAGTAAGAGTTCAATAAATTTCGGCAGCTCTTACTGTCAATAATATTATCTTTATAAAAGTGCTCCTGGTCAAGTCTCGCTAGACAGAGGCTAATGGTTTTCCCTCTGGATTCACTCTTCACTGCCTTCCTCAGCTTCAATAGCCCAAACAGGGAGAAAGAGAATGAGGCTTCTGATGTTTCTTCTAAGAAGCTTTACTGAGCCGATTTGGAAAATCCACAGCATGTCCCAATGGCCCTTAGTGGGTGAGTAGAAACTGCAGCCTCCAGGACTCCCCTGCCGAGACTTCTGGGTTTGTCTTCTCAGGGCTCTTGAGCCTGAATCTCCCAGGAGTTCAGGGACCCATGCATGAGCGTAAGAGGGTTTCCCCTTCCATTGATCCTGAGCCCTGGTTCAGTCGGTATGAGGACCAGGCCAGCTCTCAGTAGGGTTCCAAACGCATCGATTGCAAGCACAGGCTCCCTCTGACTGTGAACATTATCGCTCACAAGATAAGGGATGTGTGCAGCCCGGATCAAACGCTTGTTTATCTGCAGGGTGTCCAGGGCCAAACCTCTGCTTCTGTTCCTCCCCAGTCAGTCGTTATTTGCTTACCCTTATCGCCTCTGCCTGTGGTGTGGTTTGCTCACCTGATCTCAGTTTCTGGCTCAGGAGATTGAGAGGTGCCCCGCTTCTCAGGGGGATGGAGCTGGAGTGGCCTCCTCGGGAGGTGCAGGGGGAAGGGCACTAGACAAGGGGGTCAGGAGACGCAGCACCCTGTCTGTCTCCAGAGGGAGACACAGGGTGCAGTGGACTCGAAGGCCTCTCCAGGGAGCATTCTTATAAGGAAGAAAACTTGAAGGCTTAAAATGAGGAACAGGAAGTGTCAGTATCCTCAGGCTCCTGTGTGAGGGGGAATTGGGCGTCTCTTTGACCACATTGTTTATCTGGGGTCTCTCGTTTTAGCCGTGTGGTCCACAGTGCGGCCAAATGTGGGCAGAGGAGGGCTCCCGCTCATTGGCTCGTTCCTGCAGAAATAGGTTTTAAAAACCATGACTACATCCCATGCAAATCCGGAGCAAGGAAGGTGGGGAGGCAGCCTAGAATTTTTGCAGGAAGATAAGTGCTGGTATAAAAAGTCCTGACTTGGAGAATACGCTTCATATTAAAACCAGAACTTACAGAATGAATTGGTGGCATATACAATTTTTGACCTTACAAAACAATTCCTCACTTTATAAAAAGCCAAATGTTTCCTCTTGGAAGTCAGCTCTCCTGGTGTACTATAAATAAGATTGAGTCTAGAACAAAGCTAATTATACAACTTTTGACTAATAAACCCGTTGTGTAAAACAAGCATAGCCATGCTACGCAGTGTTATCACAAACAAAATGTTTCTTTTCATAAACACACATTTTGGGAAGAAATTTCTGGAAGATAACGTCTTTCTTGAGGTCCAGTTTGACTTGTGTGCCTACTGTGCACTGAACAGTGAAGATTTTTCCAGTTGCATTGGAAAGGTAAAACTGGTTTTCTTCTGGGATGAATGATCTGCAGTGCCCACATTTTCCCACGAGGGGGCAGCGCACCACAGGGTCTTTAGTTACAACCAAGTCCTGGGGTTCAGAATGCACAGCCTGGGAGAGTCAGCCTCCTTCCCAGGGGGACAATTTTCTAGAATGCTGCTCAGAGGAGAGCTGACAGTGCTTTGACATCATTGAAAGCCCCAAGTATTTGCCAGAAACTTTTTGGCTGCTCTCCTGCAGAAAAAGGATGAAACCATTTTGTACGATGGACAATTCTTAGACATGAACGGAAACGAATTATTTTTTCTGTATCGATACAAAATTTATCAACCTAAATCACCAGCAAAAGTGATTTGGGGCAGGTATGAATACACACTGAAACAAAGGGATATTGTTTTCCTTTCCAGTTTCTTTTGTGAGTTTATAGAAATGCATGAGGTAAAATGTTCCGGTCACATTCTACTGCATGCGTGGACTGCCAGTGGATGGAAATAGTGTGTAGGATTTGAAACAAATTATTACTAAATAAAAATAAATTCCCAAGGAAAAAAATTTAGGATAGAAAATAAAGTTGAGCTTTTAGGGAGAAATTCCCTCTCATATTTTTGTACTGGGCCATGCTTCGACTGAATGTACCTCAAGCATAAAAGTGACTCAACGGGTCAGGAAAACAAGTGGTTCCACTGTGTCGTGGCTGTACCCAGTGAGAGAGAAGATACAGTCACCAAAGTGTGTACTGGGTCCAAGACCCAGATCCAGCCCCAAAAAGGATGATCACTCCCTAGTTTTCACCTCCTGGGAGAACTTAGCAGGGAGACTTCACGCTTGATTATTCCATGACACTGTGGCAGAATCCACGTAGTCTCCTCACATGCCTTTCTGTTTTCCTCAGTATCAGAACTCCTGGCTGTGAGTTATCATTACACAGAATAGTCTATCTTTCTCAGCCTTACTATGGTAGGTGTGGCCACATGACCAAAACCACGGCCAACAGGATGAAAGCAGAAGTGGTATTCTTTAAAGTGGCAGGGTAATCCTTTTTCTTACTTTTCCTTCTCTCCTGATGGTTGGAATGTTGATGTGATGGTTGGAGCTGGAGTAGCCACTCTGGATGATGAGATAAAAGATACATTAAGAGAATGGTGGAAAAACAAGATAGACAGAATCAGGTCTCTCGTCATTGTGGAGCCACCACAGCAGCCTGGACTGCCTATCTAGACTTTTACAAGAGAGAGAAATAAAAATATTTTGGGGCTTTCAGTTACCTATAGCTGAACCTAGTCCTGATCAATAGAGATACGTTAAGAAAACAGGTCAGAGGTAATTTTTTTCTAATTACTTCTTTTGTCATTATTTCACAATTTTTATCACCAATCAACATTTATTGAATGCTGCGTGAAGGGCACTGTTGGGTGATCTGGTTTTAAGCTGGCTTAAGGATAGAGTGGGATTGGGACACTGAGCAAAGTTCAATTGTTAAAAAATTCAATTGTTAAAAAATCCTTCATGAAAATTGCTCAGTGCTGCTGTCCTGGGTCACAGCCATAGCTGTTTCTGACATGTTTTCCCTGGGAGCAGAGGTTGTGTTTATCCTGAATCTCCCTTTAGGTCTTAAGAACACAAAGTCAAAATTCCATTCCTGCCTTCAAAGTTGACGTTTGATGCAAAGTATACACAACCTGTGGAAGCAGTGTTGACGGCAACGGCACTGGGGAGCCGATCTGCATCTGCTCCCTCTGTGTTGTTGGTCAAGAACCATCCGCTTTTCTGGTTCCAGGCTGAGGAAAGGCGGGTTTTTTTCCTTTTGATCCCTCCACAGTGACACAGGTTGACAGCGTCTGGATGAAACAGTTTTCGTGCTGCCACTTGTCCACCCTCGACAGGGAAGATGGAGCAGGGAGTCCACTAGCCAAAGAATTTCTCACCACGCCAGGCAGCATTCAGGGGTGGGAGTGGCATGGAGTAGGGGACATTGTTCCAGCGGCCCTGAGTTCTCAGTTGGCTAGATGAGAGACAGGACTTCTGTCAGCAGGTCCCAACAGGGCTGAGTGCAGCATCAGGCCCCCCAGCTTACAGGGACTGTGGGGTACAGCCCAGCTCTCAGGGAGAGGCCAGGCAAACAGGGGCCTGGCAGCCTGACCCCATCCAAAGCAATGAGGTGGGGCCCACAACACAAGGCGGCCAGACATCCCAGGATGTGGGCTTCCTAGGCAAATATAACCAACCAGCCCTTCTGAGAAACACAGCTAAAAGCCAACTGCCCACTTAGCTTCCAAACCAGCCCTAGCACCTGAATGCGGCTTCGATATCATGCCCAGGTGGCACAAACCAGCTTTACACAGCAAGCCTGCTTGCTTCCCCTACGTTAGGGGAGTCTGGTGACCAAAGGAAAAGCATGTCTACAAGGAGCACTTACCTGGAAGGGCCCAGGCGCCATGATGAGAACTACTCCAGGGATCCCTCACAAAAACCCTCCGTGACTGACCACCACACCCAGCACAGGGCCACGTGTCACTGCCAGAGAAGAATGGAAACGAGGGCAGCAAAAACGTGCGCAATAGCCGAGGGCCTCACTGCTCTGAGGTGCATTTTTTAGGCCTCACTAAGGCCCGGATGAATTATTTCTAAACGCCATCAATGTCTGTCTCCAATTCCACACTCACAGGAAGCCTTCACAGCAACACAGCCCTCAGATAGTTGACACAAAAAAGAGGGTGCACCAACTGGCAATGCTGGGCCTTGTGGTACCTAAGAGACTCATCCCGCGCGGCATGTGAAGTGCCATTTTGGTTTTCGCATGTTTGGTTCTCATGGTCAAGTGCAGGAGAGCCTCGTCATTTCTTGGGATACTAAAAAACAAGGCCAAGGATTGAGGGGGTCCACATGGAGGAAACGAGGCCTGGTCCAAGAGGCTAGCTGGCCTCCACAGAGCATCGCCAACAGCTGGTAGCAGCTCCCAGCAGGGTGATAAAGTCTGAGAGGCTCAGAGAAAACAAGAACCAAGATTGAGCAGTAATGTCTGCAACAGGTTAGGGGCAGGGCGGGGTGTAGGCAGATGCGAGGCGGCATAGGAGGTCTGCCTTCTAAGTAACGTATTTCACCAATTCCAACAAGCCCATCACCCACCCCTCTATTTTTACATCTTTGAAATTGAGATGCATCTTGTAATCACCATACCAGATTGTATTTTCCATAAAAGGACACAGTATTTCAAGTCTCACGTTTTCTCCAGAACCTAGCCAAGCCCCCAACAAAAAGTGGAATTCATGTTCCCTTCCCTTGAACTGGGCGGGGGCAGGGGGGCGTTGACTGCCTCAAATAATAGAGTGTGGCAAAAGTGACACTCAGCAAGTTATGAAGCTAGGCCATTGAAAAATGATATTGCTTCTACCTGGCCTTCTCTTTGGGATGCTCATCTTGGAACCTAGCCACCATGCTCTGAGGAAGCCCACGCCTTGTGGAGAGGCCCCTGGTTCTCAAGCTCAGCTGGGGTCCCAGCTGATAGCCAGCATCAGCTTATGAGCCATGTGAGTGCCATCTTGGAGGCAGACCCTCCAGCCCCAAGCAGGGCTGCCAAGTGACGCCGCATGGGGCACAGATGAACCTTCCCTGCTGAGCCCTGCCCACATCGCAGATTCATAAGCAAAGCAAATGACCGTTCCTGTTGGAAGATACTAAGTCTTGCAGTGGTTTGTTCTACGACAGCAGCAGACGACCCAAACAATCGCGGTAAGCCAGGCAGCCGTCATGGCGGCCATCACGACCAGCACGTGTACACCAAAACCTGGAATAGGTGCCAGTTAACTGAAAGAAAACCCTGAGGACAATAGAGAAGCATGTTTTAAAGAAATGCTGCATCACCAACACTTTTTATGGAACAAAGAATAACACTGCAAAGAAAATATGAACACTGATGACTCAGTTAAAAAAGTGCTTCAGGAGGCTGAAACTCTGAAGAGGAAGAACTCTGAGGAAACACCTATACCTAAATAAGTTTAAAAGAACACTCAATGAATAGTAAAGACACGCTAAGTGATAGGAAAGCATTCTATCGGCCTCAGCGGCAGCCTTTTCCTCTCTCAGAGCCAGAAGACAATCTTAGAATCCATGCCATCTTAGACTGCATGAAATACAAGTATTTATTGTTCTTAACTTAAATCTTTCTAATTATCCCACCAAATACAAGTGTTCTAAGAATTTCACAAATCTTTCCTTTTTTCCCTGAAAATTGAAAAAAACAAACACAACAAAACCCAGCAAGGATAGAGTTTTTTTTTAAGTTCAATTTAACTTTTACTTTCATAATTACGTCCATAGCATTGTTCTAGAAAACACTTCGGAGATTTTTTAAAAAGTTAATTTTCTGACTTTAAGACTCCAGATAAGTGGCTTTCCAAGACCCCTGACATCACGCGAATTTTACGGATTATGAACGCTTTAGGTGGCTCTGTGTCCTGAACGGAGGGCAGGGGAAGCTTAAGGAAACTGCGACAAAGCGCACACCTCTGAGCTGAGCTAAAGCCATGTGAGCACTCAAGAAACAAAGTGATGTCACAAGTACTTCTTAAGCATTTATAAAGCAGAAGATGTAATGACGTTGGCTTTATTACTACTGCTAAGTTAAAAGAATCAAAACGTTTATAGAATTCAAAACCAGAAATTTATTCATAAAATATATTAAAAAGTTTGACAAAAAACAAGGCTACAAAACCCCCACCATCTTGTACATCTCAACATCACTAACCCCTGTCAACAACCAAAAGTCTCACTAAATCAACTCCTGTTTTTTAAGTAAAAAAGAGGTCTGTATTTCATTTTGTGAGTTACACTGCTGAAAACAGTTACTCAAATCTAGTCTGAGTCATTTGGGTATTTTATAAAGTAATATTCTGTATAGAAACTGACACTGAAATCTCTTAGAGTGTATTTATGAAGGTTAATTCATAGTAGTTTCATCAAAGCAAACTATTTTAAACCAAATTAAGTGATCCTACCACAACAGTGTAAACCCTAAAACGCAACACAAGTGTTATGATAAAAATGGAACTCTGGGGATGCCGAATAAACTTAAAATATGTTTAAATATAGGCAAGTATCAACTTTTTATTAGAAGTGGCCAGGAAAAGAACAGAGCGGGAGCCAGAGACAGTGGTGGCCCCACACGCAGGAGCAAACCAGCGTCCAGCCACGTCGCCCGGACACCCCGCTCAGCGTATCACAGCCACAGACAGGCCAGCTGGAGGTTTGCCTCTGGGTCCTTTTTTCATCAGCCAAATCCAGCTTCGTTCACTGAGGCTCAGAGGATCCCAGAGCACACTCTAAGTCCCATGAGTGCTCCTCTGGAAGGTTGCAAGTCCCAAATCTTCAGATCAAATTTTATGGAGTTTTGTAACAATCAGTACTCTTACCATTTGATCAAATGAACTACAGATGCAGAGACCCCTTTTATCTGGACTCCAGTCCAAACTGGAAACGGGCTGAGTAGACAACGTCACGTTCTGCAGGAGGCTGACCGAGCCCGCGACCCCCATCTCCACTCCCTCGGAATCTTTCTTTGACCGCTGGATAGGGTATTCGCTGAAAACAAGATCAAAGTGGGGAGAGGAGGTAAATCTTAGCATTCTCCACAGTATTTTTAAACATGTACTCCAGTAACTCTATTTTTATTTCTCAGTTGACTACTGGTACTGAGAAACGCTTAAAGAATCTTTCTAATGTTGAGTTGTATGCAAATAAAGAGACACTATTTCAACCTCATACCCAAAAAATCTCATAAAAAAGGGTTGATTCTATTAAAAACTTTTAAACATCATTTCTGTTCAGCATGAGTTTGTATTTTCTCTTTTAATATGAAAGTTCTATGTTGATCTAGCATTCCTTAATAAATTTACTTGGTGCTCTCGATAGTCTTTGTTTGCAGTTCTCCTCTAGGTTCAGATTGCCAGATGCCGCAGGCAAACAGCAGGTGCAGAGGCAAAAGCTGCAAGTCACACCATAGAACTTCGTCTAAGCACCTCCAAAATGGAGAACAGACGCTGGATTCTAAGCCCAGAGCTCCATTACGTAGATCCAAGCCTAAGGACCTTTCAGGTACCATTTCTATAGGAAGGCACCGCTGGGAGGAGATTTTAGACCTAGATAATGTTGCTTCAAAAAAGAATAAAGCAATTCTGAGAACATTTGATTGTCTTTCTTTCTTTTTTTTTCAAAGATTTTATTTTTTTCCTTTTTCTCCCCAAAGCTCCCTGGCACATAGTTGCGTATTCCCAGCTGTGGGTCCTTCTAGTTGTGCTATGTGGGATGCCGCCTCAGTGTGACTCCATGAGCGGTGCCATGTCCGTGCCCAGGATTCGAATTGACGAAACACTGGGCCGCCTGCAGCGGAGTGCGCAAACTTAACCACTCGGTCACTGGGCTGGCCCCCCATTTGATTGTCTTTCAGCTGAAAACGTAAATTTATAAAGTAAGAAGAGGTGAAGGTTAACAACTCATAAATACTATTGGGTCTAGACTGGAGAGAGAGAAAAGAAACACCCCTGCCCCCGCGGAGACGTGTTCCTAGTGAAATACAGGGGGTTCCCCCTCGGAAGGCCTCTCAGACATCAACCACGGTACCAGCTTCAGCTCCTAAGCGCTAAGAAGGGCCAGGAGTGCAAGAGGCACAAAGCAACGCAGAAGCAGAGCAGAAACAGAAGAAGTGAAATGCAGATAACCTACTACTCGTTCCTTCTCTCAGATCCCACAGCTTCTTTTGATTAAAAGGAATAAAACATTCAGATGAATAGTTTACAGAATTTTTTTCATGTCTCTTGGCAAAAGATAGTTATTTAAGCATCTTTTCAAAATCTATCTCCTATTTCCAAATAAAAACCTCAACACTAGTCTCCAACCAAAAAGGTTTACTATTTAAAAGATAACTTTTTTTTTAAACCTTCCATATTGTCTATTAAAGTTTTAAGAGTGTATATGTGTGTTTCAAATATGCAAAAAAAATCCTTATCATGTGTTCATGCAATACACAATTTCTGAATAATCAGATGAGTTCCTCTAGCAACTCTTGGCTTAGGTGCTCAATGAATGTTATAATTTAATTGCATGACTACCAAGGGAGACTGCAAATGGAAATAAAGCTAAATATCATTTTACTTAAACCAGTTCTCCAGCAAAGCTCTAGACCAATTTGAAGATTAGACCAGAAATCTGTGATGGTAAGGATTAAAGTTCACATAGAGATAAACTTCCAATTTCTAAATACGTACAGACTCAACTTTACTGATATCGGCTAAATCCACTATAGTCAAAAATTCTACCCGCCAACATGTTTGCATGTCACATGGGCTACAACTCTCTTTGTGGATCACGTAGAAAACTGGGACTAGTGCTTCAAGGACACACCCTCAAGAGTGGTCACCAACACAATGGTGACGTGCTGCTGCAGGGCTTAAGGGGGCTGCAGAGCCTCGAGTGGAGGGGAGCCTGGGGTGGAAGAATCAGGGAAGGACAATGGGCAAAGGTGCTAGGAAAAGGGAAACTTCCAAACGATCTATCTACTAGGCATTCTCCCAGAAGCCTGAAGGCTTTTCCTCTGCTTCTAACTCACAGAAACTGTAATTTTCACCTAGCGCATCCGCTCTCGGTTTGTTGTCAGCTTTATCCCTAGATACTTGAACAAGCACTTTCCAGTTGTGGTCCTGTTTTCCAGAACCTCTTTCAGCTTCTAAAAGGAGCTAATACATAGAAAAGTTGTTTGTAAAAGTGAAAGTCCCAGACATACTGAAGATGGTATTTTTCTTCTATTTCTTTTTTTCAAACTTTATTTTGGAAATATCTTTCATTTGTAGACTTGTATTTTTTTTTTCTTTTCTTTTCTCTGAGTGACGTTTAGCGAAAGAATTACCATTAACTCCTAGTTTTTATCAGGCATTTTAAACGAGCAGCTGACCTAGTACCTGCTGCCACAGGGCCCTTGGAATTCAGAGCACAGGGCCCAGTGCACGGCTCTCACTCTAACTCTCCTGCCAATGGCATGCAGAAAGCCAACTCAGGGAGCCCCAGGGCCTCGGGCTCTGCGTTGGTTTCTATCACAATGCTGTCAGTTGAACTTGGGCCGGTGAATTATCCAAATCTAAAACTAAGAATTCCGACCCTTTCCTATCTTCTAGAATTAGTGTTCTAATGAACAGATAACATTTCACAAAAGCCTTTGGTCAGTTTCCCGATTTTTTTAAAAAAAACTAGCAAAAACCATGATTTCAGATCTATGAAAAGATCCGAGCTACTCCAATACATGGAAGACCCAACTAAAATAAGAAACATATTTAGTGTGTCAAAAGAAGGTCAATATTTACTAAGTGTGAAATAAGTACACTAGTAAAAAAATGCTTAGAAGATAATACTTAAGTAATACCATGAAATTTAAGATCCTATCAAAATGAAGTAAGTCAAAATGAGGAAAAACAGACCAAAAAGTTCAATCTTATCCTACTTGACGCCCACAACTAACTTAAAAAAGAGCAGCGTGCACTGGTCGGACTTACTACTTCCAGAGGTGGAGGCCGCCAGCGCCGCCCGCTGTCAGGAAGAGCTCTCTGCTCTGCGGCAGGTGTCGGACCTGCCACACGGTAGATTTATGAGCCTAAACAGGAGGAGAGGCATACGACTGGTTTGTAAGTTGTTATGATAAATAAAGACGGCCCTAGAAGAGAAATCTGTAAATAAAGAATTTTCACTTCTATAATTTCAACCAATTTATAAAAGCAATTAAAATATTTTCTGGCACTTTTCTTTATTATGACCATAGAGATTTACAGGAGCCCATCAGAAATCAGGAAAAGCAGTATTTTTCTTTATTGCTTTACGAAACGAAGTTCTACTGGATTAAAAACAAAAGATGTTATAAGATTAAAAGTCCATTTAAGTTTATAGTGCCATATAAATTATGCAAATAGACTTTATACATTTAAATATCTCTAACACACTCTGAGGAGGAAAAAAAAAAAGCTCAAAATACAAAAACACACACTTCTTCCTAGGGGAAAAAAAGGATACATTGAGTCTTCTTTAAAATAGACTTTTTTAGAGCAGTTTTAGGTTCACAGTAAAACTGAGTGGAAAGTACCGAGGGTTCCCACATAGAGAATGAATTTTAACTTAAAGCTCCAAAAGCCTCATTTTCAGTGTACACCATTTGACTTGTCTAGTCTTCAAAATAAGGACCATGAGGACTTAGCGGCAGTGTTTAGGGTCATAATAAACCAAGGCCTTTATCAGTCACATTAAACTAAAAGATAAAAATGGCAGCTGGAGGAAGGTGAGCACCTTGTTAGCACTTTAACAACAGCCAGTAAATCAATCCTAATAGTACTGTATTCACTGTGGGGAACTCCAGGAGAGAGAGGGAAAGTGAGAGAGATGGAGGGAGGGAGGGAAGGAGGAGAAAGACTGAGCTGTATAGAAGCAGTGAGACTGGCTAACCCCACCTAAGCCACATTCACATTTCAGTGACGGATGAGTCATGACATTTGATTTTAATAATCTTTTATGAGAATCACCATTAGCAGATAAAAACACCTATCTCAAAACACACCCTTTAAGTGTGTGAGGGCCCTCAAGTGATTAGGTTCAAGATGTCACAATGTATTTTAATTTGTTTTGTACTTTAATTTTCTCTTTTTCTTCTGGAAGTTCATAAAAATATAAAAAGCAAGAGGGGAAATGACCTTTTAAAATACACCAGAGTCATTTGTTTGACAGACTTAGCAATTACTGGATTAATTAAATATAATAAAAATTTCTGAAGATGACACTATTATTTTCAGACAATGAGAAATGCATTGCAATTGTATATGGAACAATGTAGTAAAGTGCTTCATGTTGTTGACAGATACTCAATATATCCCAAAATGACACAGGCAAGACAATATTACAATTTACAACTACCTCGTTAAGAGTTTACTTCACTAGGCAGTGACAATAAATTAGATACAATAATTATTGTAATAATAAAATAAGACAAAATCGGAAGGTTTGAGAAGTACTACTGACCTACAGTGGAGGGAGAGGGAGCAAGGGAGTAAATTTTTATTTCCCGAGCAATTTATACATTTTAATCCTACAGAAACTACTCATCTATAACAGATCTTTATTTTCATACTCAAGGAAGCTCAGAGTCACATTTCCAACCCACCTTTTGTAAATGACAGGATCTTACAACAGGAATTTTATGCAATCCCCTTATTCCAGTCATCTTTTTTTTTTCTTTTTACCAGTATCTTCCCTTTGCCCTGCTTTCTTCATCTATTTTTCTAATGTTGTAATACCATATGTTTCCTTCATTTTGTTGCTAGTGCCAATGAGTCTATTCGGACGCCTAGTGACCCCATGTACAGCAGAGTGGAACCTGCCCAGTCTTTCTACGCCATCTTCTCACCTTCTGGCGCCACTCAAGTCCTTCTTCCTAGTCTGTTCTAGTCTAGAAGCTCTGCTGAAACCTGTCCACCATGGGTACCCTGCTGGTATCTGAAACATCAGTGGCATAGCTTTCAGCATCACAGAAACATGCAGTCGCCACAGTATGACAACTGACAGATGGGTGGTGTGGTTCCCTAAATGGGAAACAAACCTGGGCCTCAGTGATAATACTAATATCATATATTATATATTTATTAGAAAAGACCAGGCTAGGTCTTGTTGATCAAATTCCTAACGTCAGTTAGTGTTCTTGTGTTGCTCCTAAATTACAAAAGAAGATTCCTAGCCAAGTGAGGCTTGTATTATAATTAAGAAGTCTAAAATTGCTAAACTTTGGGAAAGTACTCTTTGCACAGAAAAACTTGTCAAGATCCCACAAGAACATATTAAAAATAGCTCCCTTCATATAAAGACCTGGAAGGAACCTGTGACTAATTCTATTTATTAGTCTCAAACAAGCTATGAACATTCTTCTTCATAGAAAGACATTTCCATCCCATTTACCTTTTCGGAAACAGAGGCAAAACCTTTGGTTGGATGCTGTGTTCTCATGTCAAAAACATGAAACTTTCCTTCCAGGGACGTAGCTACTAATTTATTCATACTTATGTCTTTTCTGTCAAACTCCAAGCTACATACCTGAAAACAGAGAATATTTATTACTGATGGTCTAATGATTATTATTGAGGAGGTTCTTACAAACTAAGTGAAACAACCTGGGCTCATGTGAAAGCATTTTAAACAAACATTCTATCTTTTGATTCAATACATGAAATACCTTTGAAGGTAAAAAAATTTCTTCTTGGTTAATAAGGTCAACAAAACCATCCTGAGTTGTCCTGTCCAGGGGAAGCATTTGGAAAGCCATAATTTAATTTTTTACAGTTATTTTGTAACTATTTTATACAGTTAAGTCAAGGCTGAGTTAGAGAACGGGGGTGGGGGGGACGACAACCACATTCTTCACTAAAGGTGTACAACTCAGGAACCAAAACCCTGAAAGTACTTGGAGAGCCTCTGAGCACCTCAGGCTTTCTCACATCAGCACACAAAAGGCCTCTTCCTAGCTCATTTTGATATTGTCCTGCATGGCCCACAGGGGTCCATGGATGGGCCGCAGGGGCTGGTGACTCACTCGGCACTGTCATGCCACATCTGGGCGCGTGTTCACTTTCTGAAGACAAGATCTATGATTTTCATTAGATTCTCAAAGGACTCCACAGCCCCAGGAGGTAAGAACCGTTGGGGGAGGGATGGTACTGAGAGGAATCATTAGAGGCGATTTCCTTTTGCGGTAGTTCAGAGGCGGATGAAAACATGCTCAGAGAAACTACGCAGCATCTGAATGTACATTACCCCATTTTTTATGTTTGTCTCCCACCGCAATGACATATTTCTGAGATCAAACAGTTTGATATCTCCGTTGTCATAGCCAGCACAAACAACACGTTCCTCTTGATTGTAAGCATTGCCTAGAAATCAAGAAACAATATTTCAGATCTTTATAAATTCTAACTTGACGGTTGTTAAAAAATCTTATGAAACTACACACACGCAACTTATACCACATCAGATAAAAAAAATCCCAGTGGGTAGAATCTCATTTAACCAATGCTGACCTCAAGGTTATGAATTTGATAACTAATACTGTAGTACAAAAAAAAGCTCACTCACTGAGAGTCTATACAGAAGAGTTACATGAAAGTGTTTACCGGATTCTAAGTTGAAAGCAGAGGTTCTCTTGACACTCCATCTGCAAAGAGTAACAGGCCAAGGACAGCTCTAACATAGCAGGTTTGGTAGAAAACAGCTATGCTTCTATGGCTTTCTTTGGCAGTAACTATATTTGAATACAAACAGAAACTACTTTAAACCTATTGATTTTGCAAAATGTTGTTCTGGTGTTATCTCGTCTTTGCCGGGAAATCTGAAATAAGTCATAGCATGCTGTGATATATTTTTAGTTGGATGATCTATATTTTAGCTGGATGATCACACCAGAAGTTTACAATCCATAGTTAAATCCATCGTGCTCAGATCCAGGAACGTTTTCTGGACTACCTCTTGCCGTGGAAGGTGGAGGCCCCTGTGAGTGCACTCAGCTATCTGGGCATCTTATCCCAATGCCTTTGTTCTCTGCTGCCTCCAGCTTCCTCTTTCTCACAAACTCCGGCCCTGCATTTCCACTGTGGGTTCCACCTAGATGATACAAGAGCATCTTAAACTCAAGATGGCCAAGACTGACCTCACCGTCTTCCTTCACAAACTGTCACACCCCCATGGAACATTTTCAATCAGTACCATCATTCACCTGACAAGCAGCCTCAAAATTCAGTCTCCTGGGACACAATCCTTCCCCTTGTTCCTCATCTCCAAAAAACTGCCAAATCCAATTTATTTTGCCACAATCCTATCTTCCGAATCAATCCCCTCTGCTCCATTCTCATTGCTTCCAACCTATGTCTTTCCTGGAATATTAGGAAGAGTTTCGGAACTCGTATTCCCTCTGCCTCTCATCTCTCCCCACTGCACGCCAGGTTAATCCTCCTAAAGCTGTGATCACATCTCATTCTTGTAAAAACCTTCAGAGGTTGACCACTAGCTCCGCAGCATCTGAACACCTCCAGTGGTGGCCCTGAGCCATCTTTAAGGCTATTCTTACCACCATTTCCTTCTACATACTTTCCTGGGCACTTCCGAAGCTATTCTTTATGCTTGAAATTTCCTCCCAATTTCACTGGTTCAAATGCTGTATATCCTTGGTCTGAGATCAAAATGTTCTTCCTCCCCAGCCACCTTTCCCTGGGGATTCCTCCTGCATTCACCTATGTCTCTCAGGACCTTTCATCACTCCTTCTCTGTACGATAATTAATGTAGCTATCATGCCCTCTTTATTAAACTGTAAGCCTCTTGAGGCTAGAATATATGAGTCTGTTTCACCTTTGTACACTCACAGTACCTTGCACATACTTGCCATTCAGAAAAAATTGTCACATCAGTGGAGAAATGTTTTCTTTTTTAAACTTAATGTCTATATTTAAAATTGTGTTTATGCCCCTTAGACCAGTGATAAAAATGCTTTGATGGACCCCAGATAATTACTTTTTAATTTCTATATCAATTTTTAGATGATGATTCTAAATACTAATCCTCAAATTTCTCCTCAAAGCATCCATGTCTTAAGTTTATATATATTGCTCATAACATACACATACATTGTAATTCCCATGCAATAATTTATTTTTAAAATTGGAAATCTAAAACTTTCCTCTGATTACATAACAATCCAATTTTAAAACAACATAAAAAGTTAAACAGTTCACATATATTGTCAAACCCCAATTTTAATGTCTGTTATCTACACAGGATTATACTAAGAAAATAAAGGTTTAAACTAAACATAGTCCATATCCTTCACTAGCAAAAATTATTTTAATTTTGGTGTTCAGCAAGAGATATAAGAACAAACGTTGGTTAGTCCTACAAAATCAATATTCAGGGGCCGGCCCACAGGTAGTGGTTAAGTTTGGCACACTCTGCTTCAGTGGCCTGGGTTCATGGTTTCAGATCCCAGGCATGAACCTAAACCACTCATCAGCCACCCTGTGGCAGCGACCCACATATAAAATAGAGGAAGACTGGCACAGATGTTAGCTTAGCGCTAATCTTCCTCAGCAAAAAAAATAAATAAAAAATAAATCAATATTTACTTTAAGTATATTAGTAGAGGGACACAGCTATTGAATTTATAAGAAATAATTTTGTAATGGCATAACTTTTTTCTAGAAAATAAACATACTCTGTGTAGAGTATAACGTAAGATGTGCCAGGTTACCATTTGCATTTGAGGCTCTGTTTAGCTCCATCAGCAACTGATTCCAAACTAGGTCAATATTATCTAGTTAAACAGAAGTATATAATAATAACGACTATTTTTGAGCACTTAGAATCTAAGCACAATTCTAAGCATTTCACATGTATTAACTCATTTAATCCTCATAACAACACTATTAGGTAAATTCTATTGTTAGTTCCACTTTATAAATGAAGCAGTCAAGGAACAGAGAAGCTTGGTAACTTGCCCCAGGTCAAACAGCCACTAAGTAGCACAGTGAGGATTCAAACCAGGCCCCAGAGGCTGATATTAACCACTATGTCTATTTGCTCCAGTAAACTGTCAGAATAATCCACTAAACAGACAATAAAGAGACTATCAGATCTTTCTTTTTTTTTTTAAAGATCGGCAGCTGAGCTAACAACTGTTGCCAATCTTCTTTTTTTTCTTTCTTTCTTTCTGCTTTTTCTCCCCAAATCCCCCCAGCATATAATTGTATATTTCAGTTGTGAGTCCTTCTAGTTGTGGCATGTGGGACGCCGCCTCAGGGTGTCCTGATGAGTGGTGCCATGTCCACACCCAGGATCCGAACCAGAGAAACCATGGGCCTCCATAGCGGAGCGCGCGAACTTAACCACTCAGTCACAGAGCCGGCCCCTATCAGATCTTTCCTGAAGCACTGCGCTTTTTTACCGATACTTCAAATGCAAGAGTTCTTCAACAATTTACCAAACGCCACAGTCCAACAGTCTCTCTTGTTTTCTCCTTGTACAGGTTCCATATTAGCAACAGGATCATCTTTTTGCCTTGGGTCCCACACCTTCACAGTTCCTGCCGTGAATAAAAGTGAGTTGGGAAAATTCAATAGTGACTGACGACATTTCTTTTCTGCATTCTCTCCCTGTGGCTTCCTGTGTACGTGGCGATATTACAGATGTTATAACATCTGAAAAATATTCACATTTTTCTGACTTCTAATTGGGCAAGTTGTATTTAATATCAGAGATATAACCCCTACATTACTGTCTGACTCAATTTCCAAATTAATAGATAGCCAGAAAAGCCAATAACTGTTCCTAAGTTATCAACAACGTATGATGGACAAAGCAAACACAATAGTATGTAATTCAAATCATGCCTTATTTTCTTTGAGCCTAAAACTAATATATTATTTATTTACAATAATACTAGCATCATTTTTTTTCCTTACTACTCATGTAATCATTGGCACTTTTATTATACAGATGAATAAACTAATTTTTACATCTATGATTTCTTAGATGAGGTTTTAGAATACTAGTTCATACACAATTAAGCTTAATTTCCCTGTGGCAATAGTGAAGAGGGAAATATTAAATAAAATTAACAAATAATTCTTCTCAATTTAATTTCAATTCCCTCATTGTAATGCAAATTACAAGAATACTAACTAAATGGCGTTGGCAATGAGAAATACAAATGCATGTAACAAAACAGCTAAAAGGCAAGGACTTGAGAAAGAATAGGAAAAGGCAAACAAATTCTTAAAAGGGATAATAAACTCAGGAAAAGGGAGCTATCCCACTAGATTTATCGCCAAGGATAAATTTGGTCATTAAAAAGGCTGCTTTAAGGAGAAAAAAAATTTCCCACAAATGTGACAAGAGGTGATTGCATTACTCTACAGGGTTCATACAAATTGATGATTCATATTAAGTTTGTAATAATTCACTGAGCAAAGAATACAGACAATTCACAAAGCAAAATATACTAGTAAACAAATACAGAAAGACATTAACACAGGTGGAATGGAGTGCCATTTTTAACTATAAAATTAGGTGAAAAAAGAAAATCAATGGTAGGAGGGTAGACTGGAAATCTACCTTATCTATTGTAGCTGATAAGGTAATAGGTACTCTGGAAAGTTTGACAATAAATTTTAAAAATTGTAACATACATTTATTCCAAATATTACATGATGATACTCATTTCTTCATTCTTTTTAAGTCACTATCCCCAAACAATAAACGAAAAATTTAAGTCAAATTAAACAATTATTAACAGGGGCATGGTTAAGGACAGTGTGACATATCCATAGGATAGAATATTATATAGTCATTAAAATGATAATTATCAAAACTATATGGAAACAGCAACATTTATATATGACAAAACATTAAATAAACAAAAGTAAGCTACAAAATCATACGCACACTCATAACTATACAAAATTGTACATAAGACTGGAAAGGAAAACAAACAATAGTTATGCTAGTGTGGTAGATTGAATATTATTTTTCCTTCTATATTCCATATTGTTTATGCGATCGCAAAAAAGATCTGATTTCTAAAACACAGCTGCTCTTGAGTAACTATTAGAAAATTTCATTCCACTTTTCCTTTAGAACAATTTCCTCATGGTCTTGAGCAGCCACTAAAAACTGGCCAAGCCAACAAAGGTACCAAATCTTTTATGTACCCCTCGTAAAGTAACAAAAATTCTGACTCCACTAGTCATTCAGAATAGCTTTGGACATCAAAGGACCTGTCCCCTGTTCGTCCCCGCAGGGCGGAAAAGCAGAGCTGCTGTCCTCGGCGCTTTCTACAGCGCTCAGCGGAAGCAACACAGAATGCCAGTGTTCAACCAGCTGTCGATATGACAATTTTCACAAGTACTAATTCTGCTTTTTAAAAAAGGAAAATGAAAGGCTGCCACCCACATTATATCGTCAGCTGCCTAAAAAACCTGTAAAGAAATTTTAAATCCTTCAAGGTTCATAGGAAACTATACATGCTAGCAGTTGAATTAGCTCACACTAAAATAGTAAATGCTAGCCCTCTATTTCAAAATTCCCCAAAGTCTGAAACAACTGAGGGGTACACACTCAAACTTGCCCTACCTTAAAAAAGTAGAACGATAGATTTAGGGGCTCAAGGCTACCAAGGAAGACTTCCACACAGAGAGAACATACTGTTGTATAGAGATTTATCTTAAAAAAAAAAAAATTAGAATATATAGAATATTCTGACTTACCGTCTCGGCTGCCAGTCACAATTTCAGGTGCTCCTTCCCCGATTCCGAGCCCACCTACACCGTCTATAGTATTTATAATTTCCTTATGGCCCTTTACAGAATATACTGGGGTCTCCGGAGCTTCCAAATTCCTACACAACGGAACACAGCTTCTTACTTACACTACCATCCCAAATGTTTAGCACACTACTAAAACTTAAGAATGCAGACCACTTGTAGATTTTTGTTTAAAAATAAGGGTTTTGCTATTAAGGTAATTTATACATTTACTTCCCAATTTTTCTCTCCACTTTAGCTTCTTTCAAGCCCTCAATGAGAACTGTCATCATTCAATTTGGAAGTCTAGCCCCAGAGCAACTTTATTTAGTGGTCCTCAAAGATGACGCATCTAGGCCCTCTGCACATGAATTACCAGGTGTGCTTGCTGACAATGCAGGTTCACAGGCTCGCCCCAGACACAATGAATGAGGATCTCTGGGATGGGGCCCCAAACCCGATGACTCTCTACTATACTGCAGTCTGATAATCACTGGTTTAAATAAACAGTAAATCAAGGGCCCGCCCAGTGGCGCAGCGGTTAAGTTTGCACGTTCCGCTTCTCCACAGCACCGGGTTCGCCGGTTCGGATCCTGGGTGCGGACATGGCACCGCTTGGCAAGCCATGCTATGGTAGGCATCCCACGTATAAAGTAGAGGAAGGTGGGCACGAATGTTAGCTCACGGCCAGTCTTCCTCAGCAAAAAGAGGAGGAGTGTCTCTTAGCTCAGGGCTGATCTTCCTCAAAAAATAAATAAATA
The DNA here is from genome assembly GCF_041296235.1 of Equus asinus. Classification (NCBI taxonomy): domain Eukaryota; kingdom Metazoa; phylum Chordata; class Mammalia; order Perissodactyla; family Equidae; genus Equus; species Equus asinus. Next base: position 45,208,811 of record NC_091795.1, on the reverse strand, counting down.
AATAAATAAATAGACAGTAAATCCAAAGTGATTGAGAAGGTTTCCAAAGTAGGCCTTGGTATTTGATCTTGAGCTCTTTCGCAGGACAAAATATGAGTTGTGTTTACTTTGTATACATTTCTTCCTTTATAATGCATTATTTTCTCACTGAATTTCATACTGATTTTCATCTAGTTATATTGTATTTTTCAATTTATTATCATGCTGGTCACAATAAATATTACGGTTTGGCTGAAGTTCGTCTAATCCTAGGTTAGTTAAGAGATAGGAACACACGAAAGTACCTATCACAGTGTTTGCGCCTACACTGGACGGCTGGGTGATGAACATTCAAGTAGGTTACGCTAATACCTCCCTTTTCTTGCCTCTCTCCATTTTTCCCCTTCTCTTGCTTTTCTCTTGTGGCCTCTATCCACATTTCTCTTTAACAAGTCAGCTTTCAACAACCCACACTTTTTCTTTTTAATGAACGAAGCTATTCACAACATACAATCCAAATTTATTACCACACCAAGATTAGTAAAATCTCGCTAATCAAAATTTGAAATAGTTCAATCTAGTTTAGAGATGATGTTTATTTGTAGCATTATTGTGAAAGAATCAAGAGATTAAATAGGACTGAAGTTCTACTTAAAAGAACTGTTTCACTATTTTTACAGACTTTGAAACACTACCTTCTTTAACATGAAATTATAAGACTCACCAGTGAAAATAAATTAGAAATATCTGTACTATATTAGGAAACTTTATTAGGAAGAGAGTCAACAGTCATATTTGTTGCATATTCTTAGTGGTGTTGAAATATATTTATTTTACAAAATAACATTCAGACTGGTCTCTCTCCCAATTTTTTTGAAACTATATGACAGAGGATATAAGCACTGATGCATTCTAATAAATGCTAACAATTATTAAGTAGTTAATGCAAGGGGAAATTAAAATAGCTTCATTCTGTTTTATATTTATATGATTTATATAATTTATGATTATATATATCATACATATTTATATGATTCTAAGACAGACAAATATGTCAAAGTAATCTGACTACGAAGTAGCAGATTCTAAATGAGGATCAGGAAAGGTCACCTAGAAAGTAAGAGGTAGGGAAGATGGTGTCTCTAGAACATCACTGTACACTTTAAAGGATTATGCAACATTCCTGAAAAGTAATCACAGAGGAATTTCAATTCACTCAATTCTAACTTAAATTTGAGGAAATAACTCTAGGTAAAACAGGAAAATTAAAAGCATTTGGCACAATTTTGATTTTGTTCATTTAAAACAAGTTTATCTTGATTTGCTCAACAGACATGTTCCTAAAAAGTTGTGCTTAGATGTTAGCTACAGCATTAAAAAAAAAAAAATTTACATGAATTGGGAGTGCTACATCAAAAAATTAAACCAAACAAAAACTCAGTGTACCATTCTGTAATGCCAAAGATCTTAGTGAAATGTAAACAACTAATATCTAATTTGTCAGTGTTATACGTGTGCATTTTTACATATTGTATCCTTCAAGGTGGAAGGGAACAGCCCTTTATAAATACAGGGTATTAAATGATAGCACCAAACAGCACATGTGGAAATAAATATTGATAACACTATTTGAAATATATAAAGAAAAGCAGGTTAGTATTTTTAAATGAATTTTGAACATGAAATCTAGAAATATACATTAAAAGATAATTCTCACATTTTCATAAACAGTTAAAATTGAACAAGGAAAGGAACATTTTAAAATTAGAATTCTCTCTTTCAGAGGAAGGGTAACAAGACTATCAAAGAAATTGCTGATCTCGTGTCTTAATACTGATGAAACAATCTTACCATATATGAAGGTTTCCAGCAAAATCTCCAGTAGCTAAATACCTCTGCTGTAAAGACGTTGCCCCAAATGTTCCACATTTAATGGGTTTGGCCTTTTCAATCTTGATAGAAGGGAGGGAGAGAGGATATATTATTTATGTAAGCAGCTATTTATAATCCACGATATTTATGGCTCTATTATCCGATTTAAATAAGGCACATAATATAAAAGCCAATTACAACATTTTCTGATAAAAATGATCATGCTTTCCCTTTAGTCACTTCTGTATAGCTTCAAAGTATGTAACTTTTAAGTCAAAAAGAATGAGTTTTGCCTTTCCTCTCATCTCACCAATGAGACATTCAAATGCTGACAACTCTACAGTCTCCATTGGTTTGAAAATATGAAAATTTCAGCATTTAATGTGGTATTCTTCTTTAAGGTCCTCAGTAGAAACAAGAGCATAATGAAGATATTATTCTTTCCTGATGGCTATGGGAACAAAAATGTTTACATGTCTCTTACAGTTTTCCCTGCAGAACCCTGTCAACTGAGAATGTTTATGTCCTCCTCTCTCTGGGACCCTTTGAATGCAGTTCCCTGTGTGTACCAAAGGCACTGCCATCAGTATGGATGAGCCAATCCTTTAAGGTTTCTTTAATTTAAAAGACTATTGCACCAAGTATTGTGTATAATCACATGGGTAAAACAGCCCCATGCAATGCACTATTTAAGGTCTGTGGCTCATGGAGCTCATGTGAAGAAGACCACATCACCAACAGAGTCCTGGGAAATGATCCTGTACGACAGCCTCCTGTCAGAGATGAAGAGACTGAAGCCTAGAGCTCTACAGATTCACCCAACTCAGGCACTCAACAACTCACTGAGCTCCTACTAAACGCCCGTCAATGAACTATGCAGAAGAGATACAAAAATGACTGCGATTGGCCATGCTCTCAAGGAGTTCACAACCCAAATATGGATCAGTTTCTGTCTGACTCCTCCCACATGTGCATATTCAATATGCTACTCTCACCTACTCCCACACTTCTGTGGATCCTCCATTAACCTTTTACTTTCAGATGACTCCAATTTCTCTGCTGCCCCCACCCATCCCAACCCCACCTGCCCAGGTCACTGAACTCCCTCCTAGAGTCTGCTTGTCTTGCCCCTGGAAACTCTGGACAGCCTGGAATCAGATGAGGCCACTGCTTGATGTCTGCCCCACACCACACTCTGGTCCCATAATGTCACCTTCGATTTACTGTCAGCCTCAACAGGGCAAAACTATTCCTCTTATTTAGTCTCTTACAATCTTTAAATTTTTTTATTCTTAACATTTCCAAAAGTAATACATGTTCAAAAATTCAAACAAAAGACTGAAGGGTAAAAAGTGAGTCTTGCTTTGACATTCCCCCAAAGTAACTGTCATCCTAGACCTCTTTCTACACATTTGCAAACACACAGAGGTTTGTTTTAATATAAGTAGGATCGTAACACATTGTCCTTTGACTTGATTTTTTTCACTTAACAATATATCTGGATAAACTTTTTTTCCCTCTGCAGAGTTCCCCAGTTCCTAGGGCCTCTCTCCTTGTGAATTGCAGTTCCTGGGCCAATCTTCATCCCTCCCACTACGGTCGGCCTGTTTCACACACTTTAAAAAATAATTTCCCCACCACTTTCAATGTTTGGTTGGGCACTTCCATATAGGGTATACACAGCAATTTTCAAAGAAGAAAACAAAACTCACTTAACACAAACTGTAACTAAACTTTTCTGTCATGATTCAAAAGTACTCATCCTATGGTATACAGCTTTGGAAACGCCAAGTTTGTTGAGCTTTCTCCCTGCTTGTGATCTGGATAAATTAGTAGTCACTACATAGCCAGATCTAAAATAAAGCATGCACAGCCTCCTTGGAACTGTCCAGTAAACAAACTCAGTCATCTTACTCACTGCATCAGAAAATTGATACTATTTCAGTCATTTTTCCAATTTTATGAAAAAGTATCTCAAAATGGGATAACATGGAGGATCAAAATCTTGTCAATTTAGTAAAGTAGACAGTTCCAACTTCAAATCTCTTAGGTCCTCCCCACCATCCCCTTCCCCAATAAAAGTACCTGAAATAATATATTAATAGCGATATGGCTAATCACTAGTAATTAATTAATCAGTCACTATAACTAATCACCTAATCAGTGTTAGGACACAATTTCTATGAGTAAACTAATCCAGATTTCCGACATATGCCAATGGATGAAACAGGTACCCACTCATTCCCCGCAATGGGCCTCAGTCTCCCGCAGCTCCCAGTCCCTGGTAAGGGCTCCCATGGTCTAAGGCAGAGGGTGAAGACAGGCCTCTCAGCCAAGAAGCAGCGGGGCCTGGATGGACAGGAAGATGGTTCCAGGGACTCGGGGAATCAGGGGCTGCAGCGGAGCTTGCATCATACATTGGTCTAACTAACTCTCTGGGAAAATTCTTCTCAGAGAAGCCCTGGGAAGACTGGCCACCATTTCCTTCTCTTCCACCGGCTGAGGTATTCTGCTTCCCATAACTCCACTGCTATCACCTGGAGCCTCTGAATGGGGTCTCTCTCCCTCCCAGGCCATGGAAGAGGTAAAAGCTAACCCCTGCTTTTCAGTCCCCACAGTAAGTATCCAGTTCTTCTGAGATTTGACTGCTGGTAATAAAACATTGGGAGGCACAATCTTCTCTCCCGATGTTATTCCCTTACTTAACTTCCGCCTTTAGACCCTTGGATAGAGAACCCACGCTCCTGGAACACACTAACCTTCTGGTACCAACATGAATTCACCAAAACAAAGTTAATGGATATGTTTTCCTCAAACTTAAGTCTTCATCAATAATTTTTTTAGCTTGTCTATTAAAAAAATACTAGCAAATGAACACCAATAAGAAAACCTGGTAACTAGGACAAAAAAATTTTGTGTATGGTTACTTCTTGTGATGTAAAGATCAGAATATGTATAATGTAGTCAGATTTTCCTACTGGAAAGACCCTTCCTTGTGCAGAGACGGAACCGACTATTCCAATATTTCAGTTTTCCAAAAACAGCAGTACAGTGTCCAGATGTTCTGATACCTGAACACATCCGAGAATTCCTCCCTTAGAAGAAACCAAAGCAGGAACCACTCTTTTACATGATAGGGCCTATACTACATAGTTGCACATTTGTTACTGCATAGATTCTAAAAGTGGGTCTTGACTACAAATATAATGGAACGAAATAAAATGTCTCTACATTTAAAGGCACAGACTCACAGGAGTGGCACCAAGGCCTGTGATACACAAAATGTATGAAGCCCTTTGAAGTCTGGCCTTGGCTGCCTCTCTGATCTCATCACCTGCGTCTCCTCTTCTCCCTACAACTCCAGCCACACCTGCGGCTTTCTTGTTCTTCAGACACACCAAACTCATGTCTACCTCAGGGCACTTGCATTTAGTGTTCCCACTGCCTGGACTGCTCTTCCCTCAGATCATCACGTCTTCCTTCTCCCAATTCAGTTTAAATGTCACCTCCTCTAAGAGGCCTTCCCTGCCCTTCTAATCTGAAGTGGAACCCCAAAATCACTATCACTTGCCCTGTTTAATCTTTTTTATTTCACTTATCAACAAAATTATTTTAGTCATTCAATATCTATCTCCTCCCTTTCTAGAATGAGTCCCACGAGAATGAAGCCTTGTCCAATTCGTTCAACATCTGGTCGGTGGTCAATATTTGTTGAATGAGAGTATAAACGAACATCTATTAATCTCTCAGTCCTCGAGCTGGGGGGAGAGACACCACTGCTGCAGCTCCCACTCCCATTTCTCACCATGTTTCCACGTGACACACCATACAGTTTCGGGAGTGATTTACATGCAATGATGAAAAGAGCATCCATATACTGAACATCTGTATAGCAGATACTGTTCCAGATGTTCTTCGAGACTAGACCATCCCTTATTCCGACACAACTGCACACTGAGTGTTTGGAAACCCCTTTCCTGATGAGAAAACAGGCTCAGAGGAGTGAGAGACTTGCCCGGGGTCCCTAGAACCAGCTAGACTCCAAGCTCTTTCTGCTAAACTAGGCTGCCTCCAGGTCTATCTGCAAATCAGTTACATACACGCTTTATTATGTAGCCCCCATTCGGTAAACTTGAGAGTCATGAGAATTACCAAAGAAAGGTTCCAATGCTGAAACAGATTGTGGAGGTAAATGGTACAGGCACGAAGGAAACTTTTCAGATCTGCATCCTTTGTTTTTACCTTCCTTCAAATCTTTAAAGATATAAATATACAGCATTTATGTTTTCCTCATGTTTCCTTTTCTCTTTATGTCAAAGAAACACAGAGATTTACAGAGGCTGGTGGTCTGTTGTACAAGAATGAAATTAAACTCAAAATACATAAACATATTAAAAATAAACTCAAATGTTTAAACATCTTATCTGCACCCCAGCAAAGAGAGTACTTTGCTCAGAAGGGCTGAGCTATGCTGTCAAGTGGGTTTATAAAAGCAGGGGTGAGGGCCAAGCCAGTGGCACAGCAGTTAGGTGTGCAGGTTCCGCTTAGGTGGCCCAGGGTTTGCCAGTTTGCATCCCAGGTGCAGACATGGCACCGCTTGGCAAGCCATGCTGTGGGAGGCGTCCCACATACAAAGGAGAGGGAGATGGGCAGGGATGTTACCTCAGGGCTAGTCTTCCTCAGCAAAAAGAGGAGGACTGGCAGCAGATGTTAGCTCAGGGCTAATCTTCCTCAAAAAAAACAAAAAAGCAAGGGTGTTTTCTCTTTCTGAGGACATTCTTAGAAATCATTAATAGTAGCTAAATTAAGAGAGGACATTGGAATGAAGCTAATTTTTTATAGTTCATAATAGGGTTCCCTCCCTCCTCCTGGTACATATTTTATCTTTGGAAAAGTAAAGATAAAAAGTATTCAGTGGTTACTTAAAATTTTTCTTGCTAGCAAACTGGTGAAAAGAAAAATGAAGATCTATTTTGTGAAATTTGTTCCACAAATTAGTATCTATTACCTTTTGCTATAGGATAATGAAAATGACCATCAGTGATGGTCGCATTTGACCTAGCTGCTGATTCTTTGCTACAATAAGTTAACACGACTAAAGAAGCCCACGATGGAGAATTCCCATGAGAGCTATTTTTGTTCTATCTGTGGGTGGGTCTAGCACAGCTTGTCAGTGTTTCCTCCTCCACATCCTGGCACTACTTAATTAACATTAAAGGGCTTAGCCAACCAAATGCTAACAAGCAGTGAATTCAGTGGCACAGGGGCTAAAAAAGCAGAACTTTATTAGCTTATTACTAATTTTTAAAGTGTAAACATCCCCAACTATGATTCCATTTTTCGAGGCCACCCCTAGTACTCTGTGCCAACTAGAAAAAAGGTGCCCTTCACAGGCTGATGAAGTCTCACACGTGTGAATCTTGATGAGAGAGAAACAGATGGATTTCAGCCCTCACTTGAATCCTTGGCCAGACACTACGTGCAGTGCAAGAAACTGCTCAACTGTATGTGGAGGCCCTGCCCTCATTCCCTATCTACCCTCTTAGTAACGAGACAAGGAAGGCATTAGCAAAGACCCATCTGCTTCCTTCCTTTTTATCTGACATAAAAAGCACGGCCTTTGGAGCGCACGACTTGAGGTAGTTCCACAAGGATAGAACCAAGAATGTTTCCCAACACTTTAATAAATCATTCATCCAGCCCAGTGCTAGTCAACCCCAGCACTCATTAGAATCACCTGGCAGAAGTGTAAAACATACTGATGTCCAAGTCTCACTCTAGTTTAGATGCAAGAGATCCAGCGTATCAGAATTTCTAGGGGTGGGACCAAGGGTTGGATATTTAAAAAAATACACACACAAACAGCAACAATACACATTCAGGTGATCCTGATACACAGTAAGAGAATCAGTGAACTTGTACTTAACCTATATTCTTTTCCACTGCATCATCACAGCCAAACACAAGTTCTTAAATGTGTTTCTGCACGTGTTTTACCCTCTCTCTTTAGATGGTAGGCTCTGTAAGAGAAGGGACTCAACTTTCAAATACCTGTGGTCCTTCTTTGGCAAAGTACCTTGAAATAACAGTGTCTCACGAGATACTTTAAGGCAGGAAAGAAAAAAAAAAGACCCAAAGGTACAGGTGAAAATATAAAAAGTGGTTACTCCTAGGGTCGAGATTATGGGTGATATTAATTTTCTTCTTTCTCCCATCTATATTTTTAAAATGTTCTATCATGAACACACATAGCTTTTGTTAAAAAGTAAAATTATTTTTTCAAAAAACTTGCTAGAATCCTCCAGAATCTCTAGAAAGGACAAAGAGCACTATTTCACTTTATGGAACAAGTATATTCCTGAAATGTAAACAAGTCACATAGTCTTATAAAAAAAGTCACAAGTCTGTAGATGCTCTCTGGTTAAGCTTTGATTTGTTCCTAATGCTTCACCTTTAAGTTTCTTTCTCCTATTCCAAAGTTCCCCATTTGTTCAACCCCCCCTGACCCCAATCTATTAATGATCAATAAACCAATACTTAAATTTCTCAAGTTATATCCTTTCACAGACATACATTCACTCATTCTTTTAATAAGTAATTTATTGAGTGGCTGCTCCTTACATTCCACTAAAGAAAGACACTATCCTTACTCTCCAAGAGTTTACAATGTAATTAGAGAGAAATGGGACAGAACGACGCAGGTCTGGTAGAGATAGTAAGTACCACAGGAAAGCAATGTAAAGAAAAGTTATCTCGTGTGGGGATCAGGAAGGGACTTCATAAATCAGATCATCTGAACTGGACCTCAGAATAGCAATGGTGACCGAGGGCTAAGTGGTGAACAACATAAGGAAAGGTGGAGAAGAACAAGCCATGTTTAGGATTCCTAAGGGGCTGGCCCGGTGGCGCAGCAGTTAAGTTTGCACGCTCTGCTTCGGCAGCCTGGAGTTTGCCGGTTCGGATCCTGGGTGAAGACCTAGGTACTACCTATCAAGCCAAGCCGTGGCAGGCGTCCCAATAAAAAAAATTAAAAAATTAAAAAAATAGAGGAAGATGGGCACGGATGTTAGCTCAGGGCCAATCTTCCTCAGGAAAAGAAAAGGGGGGTGGAAATCCCTGAGTAGAGTACCTGGCTAGAGAAGACAAAGTGAAGGAGAAAACTGGCACTCACAGAAATCTAAAGTGGGATGGGCTCTATGCACGTTCTATTCTAAGCTTTTCCATCAAAACTGTACTCATCCTTGACCTACCAGGTTAACCCCTATTCTCTACATAGCTTTTGATCCCTGGAGTTCTCAACCTTCCCTGTAGTCTGTTACAACCCTCAACACCTTAAAATGACTAATTTTTTTTTCCAGGCAATCCAAGTCAAGGCATTTTTAAAACTGTAAAAAGGCATAAAAGCGCTAATATCATTATTTTCTAATTCTTTCACTAGTGATCTTTACAAAACTTTTAAACCTGATCTTGCCATGTCCTGCTAAAATCCCTTCAATGGCGTCCTATTTTTCTTAGAAAAAAGCCTTAAATCTTTTAAATGACCTACAAATCTTGCAACAACTGGTCCCTGCTTGCCACTCTTGTTCTTACAGAGAAAACCTCTCTCCCATCGCTGAGCTTCCACATGTTGTTTCCTCTGGAAACCTCTTCCATTAGTTTGGCCTGGTTAGCTTCTACGCATCCCAAATCTGTTTTTACTCTCACAGAACCGCGCTCTTTTACGTTAGAGAATTCGCCTCTGTTTGTATTTGTGCACTGTTGACTTATTTAACTGATTCTCTCTCCCACTAGAAAATAAACTCCATGAAATCGGGGACATCGTCATTCACATGCCTGGGAGTACCAGGCAACCAACTGATACTTGTTTAAAGAATGAATGTGTTAGGTTGTCTCCCCCAATTACACAGCACGCATTCTGGCGCCTGCTTTGGCTCTGCTTGTATGGAAAAAGCATTTTACTAACGGGCCTATTAACAGACTCTCCACAAAGAACTGCGCACTGCCCAGAAGAGCCTCAAAGTTAGACACGAAGTCGTAACGTCACTTCCAGAGACCTCGCGCTCGTCTGCGAGGGTAGCTGGGGACGGCTGGAGGAAGGGCGGGCAGGGCGCGACGAACTAGCCCGCCCAGAAGAACTCAGGACTCGAACGAAAGCGTTTCACGTCGGGACTATTCCTCCAATCTGCGGTCAGCTTCGCTAGTCCCGTGCAGCTCGAAGAGTGCTTCTGGGGGACACCGGACGAAGGCTTGTCCAAAAAAAGGAATAGAGACGACCCCCCGCCCCCCAGGACCCGCACTCGCCCACCACGTTGCAGTCCCAGATGCCGCAACTGGGCAGTCTCGACCCGGCACCCACCTCCCGAAGCAGCTTTACGTCCCCATGCTGGATCTCGTACAGCTGAATGACGCCGGTGCCCCGTGCGAAGTTGCCCATGGTCACAAATTTGGCGCTGCAGGGCACCCACTTACAGTCAAACACCGTATAGTTGAGGCCTTTCTGGATGTGAGTGATGATCTGAGGCTTCTCGAAGGCCGACATGGTCCAGCCAAAACGCCTCTGCTAAGCGGCACACCCACACCCCGACAAAACACTAACCTGGCAACCAGACTCCAGCTATTAACGACAGTTTGTCCCTCCCCTTTGCCGTACTCGCCCCCTTGCCCTAGCAAGTTGGACTTAGTTATCTCAGGTAATGCCAGATGGGCTACTGACGTCTCACAAGGTTTTTCTTGATGACGGCGCAAACTTGTTTATCGCCTTTACTTACTGCCTTTCGCACATATACAGATTAGAGGTCATAAAATGCTTTGGCTGTGAATAGCGGGGCAAGAGGGAGACTAGAAGAGTCAGGCATATTTTAGGACAGCCCTATTTGCTTTCCAACAAACACGCACAAAATCGTGCTTCAGGTCCCCTGCGTGGGACTTCTTAGGACAGGAGGCGGAGCCCCGGGGCCCATTGGCGAGCGCTGGAGCCTGTGCGCTGCGCATGCGCGGTGCAGCAGCGCACGTGTTCGAGCCGGAAGAGCCTGGTGGAACTGGAGATTCTTGGGGATGGCAACCGAGATGGAGGCACAGAGCGTGGGGGCCGAGGACGGCTTCACCCAGGTCACCCGCAAGGGTGGCCGGCGGGCGAAGAAACGGCAGGCTGAGCAGCTGTCCCCGGCGGGGGAGGGCGAGGACGCGGGTCGCATGGACACGGAGGAGGCCCGACCCGCGAAGAGGCCCGTCTTCCCGCCCCTCTCCGGGGATGCGTTCCTGGTACTGGCGGGACTCTGGGACAGGAACCGGGCAGGGGCCCGAGGCGGGTCGAGCTGGTGGCCTCTGGGTGATGTTGAAGCTACGGGGGCTCTTCTGGCGTGAAGTTCTAGTAGAGAAGTAACTCTGCTAAAGTTTAATTCGTTCAGTTAAAGGAGGGTTTTTGTGGATCAGCTGTCACTTTACAACTCTACACCAGTTCCTCCAGACGTCTCCTGAGTTTTGTGTTCTTTTATTGTAGGGTGGGAAAGAAGAAACAAGGAAAATCTCAGTCCCAGCTAACAGATACACGCCATTGAAAGAAAACTGGTTGAAGATATTTACTCCTATTGTAGAACATTTGGGACTTCAGATACGCTTTAACTTGAAATCGAGGAATGTAGAAATCAGGGTAAGGAGAATGTCAGCCATTTCCAGATATACTAGGGTTTCTCCTGCAGGAATGAAAATGCCTGAATAGACTTTCCTTAATGGGACTTATTTAGTTAAATGTTTTTCTGATTTAGTGAATTTGAACTTCTCAAATGCCTTCAAAGTCGGCATTTAACACAAATATTAGTTGAATTCATAAGTTGGTTCTGAGAGCATATCAAAGCACTGGCTGTGCCTGTGCATCTTTTTATAATGATGTTCTGTGTTGAATTGAGAAGAGGTCGAGTAAAGATGATGTCGTTAACAGAAATATGTAAATAACAAACCGAAGTACTTGCTACAGTACAGGCCTTATGTATTTTAATGGTATTCTTTTGGGTAAAAAATGTATTATTTTGAGAATAAGTTTTATATCTATATTTACACACACGCACACATATATATTCATTCCATGGTGTCAGTCCGGGAGGTAGACGATTAAAATTAATTGACTTTGGGCTTCTTTTTTCTGGGTGCCAATTTTGTATCAGAATCAATGACCAAAATTAATCATGTCTTCCTTTTTGAGGATTGTTATGCCGTCATTAGGACTGATGTACACTCATCTCTGTTGAGGGACTAAAATAACAGAGTAACCCAGAGAGGCTCTTCTCTAAATAGCTGGTAGAGTGTAAAGTAGAACTTGATAGGAGAACTCCTCTCTCTTCCCATTGCCACTTTCATTCAGGTTTTATGGTTTCCTGCCAAAACTTCTTGTTTCTTTATAGGTTTTTCTTGCTCCATTGCTTTAAATCTCCTTTCCCCACTCCACCCTCCCTGCCAGGGCCTGATTAATTTTCCCATAACACGCTGCTTTTGTTACGATATCCTGGTATCGGCCGTGTCTCTGAAGGGTAAAAGTTAAGTTGGGGACTGAACCTGCCTTTTAAGTAGGAGTCTCAGTCCTAAGTTCGTCTCACCACCTTCTTTGAATATTTTCGTCTTCACACAGGTGGCTTTGCTGTCTGAAGAAGGCCCTCTCCTCCCTACCCACTTTCTCTTCCTACCTCAGTTCCAGTCATCTTTGAGGGTCTAGCTCACATTCTTTGTCCTTTATGATTGGTCCCCTCTTCAGTCATGTCTTCAGTGCCTGGACTTTTATTGTGCTTAGCTGTCTCATGTATTGCAGCATTATCAATGTGGATTCCACTAACGTTTGTTGCTACTGCTCTATGCCAGACACACAGTGGAGCTTTGGCATGCGCTACATCATTTTGGTCTTTAGGACAGCCCTATGAGGTAGATGACATACATACGCCCAGCTTATAGATGTGAGGAAACCGAGGGGGCGAAGGAGTGTCTTGGCCAAAGTCATCAAGCTAATAAGTGAATCTTGATGCTAGTAGGGACCTCTCAGGGTCTCCTGCTCTGACCTCCTTGTTTTACAGGTGAGAAAACTTAAGATCTAGGGTGTCTATGGGACTTGCCCAAGGTCACATATAGGATTAGGCCTGGGAGCTAGTTTTAAATGTGCCATTACACAACCCCGTGTGGTTTTAAATTTGCCAAATATGTGGTCTCTTCAACTAGATTGTGAGAGTGGAAGAGTGGAAATAACAGTTTTGGAATCAGACCTGTATTCGAATCTTATCTTTTTCACTTTTTAGTACTTTAGTTTCCCCTTTGTATTACTTAATATTCAGAGTTGTCGTGAAGATTAGAGCTGCAGTGTGCAAAGCACCTTGGGAGTGCCTGTCTTTTATAGTGAGTGGTGGGCATTTTAGGAATAGCGGCTATTTCTGTGATTCGTGAATAAACTCCTTGAGGGCAGGATCCATCCTTAACCCATTCTAGGCAGTCAGTCCTGGAGCGGTTGCTTTGGGAAACATCAGCTTATCAATGATGATTGAAGTCAGGAGGTGGAGCGGGACTCCTAGGAGACTGACTGCACTGAAGGGGAGGAGGACCAGCTCGGGCATTGACGGGATGAACCAGCCTGGGCCCCTTCGGAGTGTGAGCCGTTGAGCTGTGCCAGAGGGATCTTGCTGATAATCCCCGAGCCAGATCAGGCGTGGAGTGCAGTCGGTCATTTGATGGTCTTTGGGTGGAACTGCCCAGCTCTGGAGCTGGGAATGTTTTATTTTGCAAAGTAAACACAGTACTTACATCACTAAAAACTGGGTCGCAGAGAATATGTTGGGGAAAGGTGATGGTGAAGGCAATTAAGAAAATGGGAAATATTATCTTTTTCATCCCCAGCTATAATTTGTGCTGCTTTTTTCTTTAACAGACATGTAAAGAAACCAAGGATGTTAGTGCTCTGACAAAAGCAGCTGATTTTGTGAAAGCCTTTATTCTCGGGTTTCAGGTAGAGGTGAGTGATTTCATGACGTCTTGAAATGGGGGCTTGAAAAATACTCAGTATGAATGTTTCAATGGATTTGAGTTGGGTTTTTTTTTTTTTTCTGAGTTTTCTAGTTCTTTAATTTGTGAATTTTAGCTTAACACTCATTCTCAGGTGTTTGTTTTTATATTTTAGGACGCACTTGCCCTCATTAGGTTGGATGACCTCTTCCTAGAGTCTTTTGAAATTACAGATGGTGAGCGTATGGTGTTCTTTCTTATGAAATACTGTAGTTTTGTACTGTGTGACTCTCAGCTTTCTCATAACATCAATTGAACTGTATTATTAGCAGCATTTTTTAAAATATCTATTTTGTGTATTTTATTAGGGAAATTTAATGATTAAACTTTATGTGGAAGTGGGTGGTGCACTGGAAGGAACTGCTTACCTCTCGACATCTTGCTTTTCTTATTTAGTTAAGCCCTTAAAGGGAGACCACCTGTCAAGGGCAATAGGAAGAATCGCTGGCAAAGGAGGAAAAACCAAATTCACCATAGAGAATGTGACACGCACACGGATAGTTTTGGCTGATGTGTAAGTATGTGATCTTGAGAAAATTACTGTCATCATTTATATTTGATCTTCTGCTGGTTTCAAAAAGTCATAAAGATTGTATTTTATGCATAATGTCATGGCTAAATCTTTGTCAGTGTATGGTTCTGGATGAATGGATACCTACTTTGAAAGCAGATTAAGTTAGTTGAGAAAATCGTAGAAATTATAGCTTTTTTCTCCATTAGCAATGAAGGAAATGTTTAGAATCCCTATTAAAAGAAATTACATGACAGGTGAAGATTTAAATAGTATCTGAGGAATCTATTAAATCAGGAGAGAGCAGGGAGTAGGTGTTTTAAATGCCATTGTGAAACTTTCCTTTTAAAAATATATATATATATACATAAATATTCATTTATTTATAAAAGCCTTTCATAAAAGGAAGATGATTATTGCATGTTGGGTGAGAGCAGTTATATGCGAACATAAATAAGATGATACAGGCTTATAAAAAGGATGTAGGAAGTCAAGCTGGGATTACCCCTGTCTGAGGTTGGAGCTGCTCCGTTGCCAAGTTGGGGTTCCTGGCAGATGGCTCAGAGATTATGTAATGCCGTGAAGTTGTGAAATGAAGTGGTTGACTGAGAGGAGAAGGGATCTGCCTGCTACTAAACCCAGAAATAATTTTATTTAAAATCATATTATCTTTGCTCTAAACTGCAGGGCTCACCATTATTTAGAATCTAAATTGTAGACTATTTTTTATACTCTAAAGATAACCATAATACTACGTTGGTAGCCCTCTTTCCCTGAAGACAGGCGTCTTCTAATTCTGATCTTTTATTATGAATCAAGCCCAGAGTTGGGAATATGGAGTCATGGGAAAAGCTTTTTTGAATTAGAAATTTTTGTATACCACGTTTAAAAAATATCACATATAGCCCTAAAAACTTTCGTGAATTTAGAAATCTAAAAATGTAACTGATTTGCTCATCAAATTTTGGGCAGTCTGTCATATACATTTATAAATATATTTATAAGTGTTAACTTAAAGTTTACTAGTGGCACTACTTTTTTTCAACTGTATTGCAGTGTGATTTACATACAATAAAATCCACCTGTGTTAAGTATACCGTCCAGCGAGGTTTTGGCAGATGTTCTCTAGTCCTGTCATCCCACCGCACTCACACAGTTCCATCACTCCAGGAGTTCCTTGTACATCTTTGCAGCCCCATCCAGTTCCCGGGCAGTCACTGATCCACTTTCTGTCACTATGGTTTTGCCTTTTGTAGAAATTCATATAAATGGAAATACACAGTATGCTGTCTTTGGTGTATGGCTTCCTTTAATTAGCATGTTGTTTCGAGCTTCTCCATTCTGTTGGGTGTCTCAGTAATTCCTTCTTACTGCCAAGTCCTCGTCCATTGTATGGCCATGCTGCGCTTGTTTATCCATTCACAGTGGATGGACATTTGCGTTGTTTTCAGTTTGGTGCTATTATGAATAATGTTGCTATTGAATTACTTTTTATATCTTTTGTACAAACTGAATTAGACACTACTCGAAAGTAAAGTACTGTCTTCTTGTTTTTGCTATAAATAGGCTAATTGGAAATCCACATGTGCAACAATTTATATTATGATATAGCCATAAGATGGACTATTATGTACCTGTAAATGTTATTTTTAATGAGTTGCTAATAACTTGGCAAAATACAATAAAATGTGAGCAAGACATAAAACTAAAAACTGTTTTCCACATATATTCAGTATATC
This sequence comes from Equus asinus, assembly GCF_041296235.1. Taxonomy (NCBI): domain Eukaryota; kingdom Metazoa; phylum Chordata; class Mammalia; order Perissodactyla; family Equidae; genus Equus; species Equus asinus. The sequence continues at coordinate 45,192,677 of NC_091795.1, read as the reverse complement.
AGACAGGAAATATTGCCCCTGTGTCCTGAGACGTATATTCTCTTGCAACTACTGCCCCATTATTTGTGTTGTTCTGTGTAGGAAGACTACTCACGCTTTATATATTCTTGCTATTTCTATTTCCTCATCTTTCATGCTCTATTTTAAAGAATTTTATTTTTATCAAAGTTAGACATTCACATACTTTAAAAAGCCAAAAATTGCTACTGCCTACCTAAATTTCCCCCTCCTCAGAGGAATCAATTTCCACTCTTTTGGCTAATTTTTAAAAATCATTCATCTCCATATTTCCAAATATCTTGTTTATATACCAGCTTGTGGATTTTTGTTTCGGATTCACTGTTGGCTTTCTACCATGAAAGATGAAGATTTAGCTTGCTTTCACCCCTCCCCCACCTCCAGCCCACACTCCTCCTTTCTGGAAATCCAGTTTACTGGGTCCTCCCCCTCCTCCCCATACATTGTGGGTTTTAATAGACCAGTGTTCAGTATTACCCGAGTACAGAACTGCTGCTCAGCATAGTTAAGAGCTGAGCCAGTTGATAAATGGTGATTATTTATCTGTTCTTTGCAACTTTGTTTTCCTTTGAACAAATAATTCTTAGCTGTCTGTGTGCTTTCTGAATTTTCAGTGTACTGATGCAACAAAAATCTGTATGTTGTCTCTGTCTCCTCTTGGTGTATCCAGGTGTGTCAAACACTTTAGAAGTCTCCTGGAGCCTTCTATTCTAGCAGCACTGCCACCCTCCCTGCCTGGGGCCCAGCTGCTGTCCTGGGTTCTCCGCTCACCTTTGCCCCTGGCTGTTTGCATCCCTTGGTTCTTGGATTCTTTTTCCTGAATACTCATTGATTTTGTATTTTATTTGGTTCTTTTTGATTTGATAGTTGTTTATATTGCAAAATGATCACCACAATAAGTCTGGTTAACACCCGTCACCATACATAGTTACAGAATGTTTTTTTCTTGTGATGAGAACTTTTAAGAGCTAATCTGTTAACAACTTTCTGATATGCAATACAGTATTATTAACTATAGTTACCAAGCGGGACGTTACATCCCCCGGACTTATTTATTCTACAGCAGGAAGTTTGTACCTTTTGACTTGCCCCATTTCACTCACCCGCTTGACTACTTGTTTTGGTGCTGTACACAGTCCAGGAGCTAGCTGAGCAGAGGAAGTACATTTTTTGAGACCTTCTGGTTCTGAAGATGTCTTCCAGCCTGGCCAAGTATACAGTTCTGTTACAAATCATTTTCATTCAGAATTTTGAAGGCATTGCTACATTACCTTCTAGCTTTCAGTGTTGCTACTGAGAAGTCCAAAGCCATTTTGATTCCTGATTCTTTTAGCTCCTTCCTGGCAGTTATACTATGGTCTTCATCCCGTGTTCTGAAGTTTCACAGGGATGTGCGTTGGTGTGGGTCTATTTTTATTCATCTTACTGGGTCCTTTTAAACTAGAAGCTCCATTTTCTACTGTTCTTAGAAATCTTCTTGAATTACTTCTTTGATTTTCCTTCTCTTTTCCCATCCTATCTGGAATCCTTTCTCTAAGTACCTTCTAATCCTGCTATTTAGTTTTCCTAACATGTTGTCCTTGGTTCGTGGGTGCATGAAGGGAGCTTTTCTCGTCTGGCTGGTTTTGTTCTGTTTTTGTTGTTTTTATTCTCCTCTCCCTGCAGTCTCTGTTTCTGGGATGCTTTCTTCACTTTGCCGGTTGTGGCCTTCACTCTCTGGCAGTAGAGGCTTCCTCACATTCTGGTGATCTTCAGCGTGTGCCATACGTGAGAGTGGGACGGTAACGAGCAATAGAAGCCCTGACCTCAGGGTGCATGGTGACGGCATTGACTGTAGGCTTCACTCAGGGGGACTGGCCAGGCTATTTCTTTGGGGAAGCCCTGATTTCAGTTTCTTTAGTCTTTCTTATTGAGCAGGTCAGGTTCCCCAGATAAGTATTCTCCAGTCTCTTTGCTGCCAGATGTTTGGAGCCCAGTTATGGAAGACAGCTGGAGGTCTCAACATTCAGGGTGCAAATGTTTGCTTGACGTTTCCCCTCTTGTTAGCATGGGACTCCTCCTTCAGCCGTGCCTGATACCCCAGGACCAGACACCATGATTTTCGCCTTCTCCAGTGAGCAGCGCCCTCACAGTTTTGCAGAGTTACAGAGGGGTGGTGCCTGTTTGCACAGGGTGGGGAAGAAAATCTGGGGATCATCTTGAACAGACTTTAACTGATTCTCTTGTTTTTAGCCTCACTTTTACCCCAGTTTCAGAAATATCTGAGCCTATGGCAGGGAGAGGGTTCTGCTTGATGTTCCCACTGCCGATTCAGTGTCAGTTTACTGACATTTTGGAAGATGAGTTTGAAAAGGCAAAATGCTCTATTGTCAATCTAATTTGAGTCATTCAGCAAGGAATATTAAAAGGGTCTAGAGGATCCTCAGTGAGTACAGAAGAGATTTAGTTAAACTGCGGAAAGCTTTGCAGTTGAAATCCAAAGACGTTTTAATTAAGTACAGTATTTCTTGCATTTCTGGGTACTCAATCATCCTAGCTCGGCCAGGGTGTAATCTTGGACAGGTTTCTTGATTTCTTTTAAACTTCTTTCCTCATCTGTAAAATGGGAATAGCATCTACCTAATAAAGCTCACGTGAGAATTAAGTGAAAAGATGTATATGAAGCCCTGGCACAGAGGGAACATCACTGCATGGCAGCCATTATTAACCAAGAATCTTAACTTAGTTTTTAAAAAAATTTTTTTGTTTATGTCATTTGTTAATTTTGGGGGAATATAATTCACACACCATAAAATTTCCCCTTTCAAAGTCGTTTTTAGTATATTTACCAAGTTGTGCAACCATTCCCACCACCTGCATTTGGGAATCCGTATCTATCCTGATTTTCCAGAGGTTCTGGATTACAGGATTTAGTTAAATGCTTTTTGTTGTTAACTTCTCTCACTTTTTCTCTTGCAGGAAAGTTCATATCCTTGGCTCTTTCCAAAACATCAAGATGGCAAGAACTGCCATTTGTAACCTCATCCTGGGTAACAGCAGTTTCTTTCTTTGGTGTTTTCTCTGGAAAGAAAAGAATAGGAATCTAGGAACTCAGTCTAGATTTGCACATGCGTTTAGGATAAGGGTCATGTTGAAGATGGCAGGTAGAAACTCGAGGGTTCACAAATATGGGCCTAGAAAAAAAAGTAGGAATATTTTTGCTAGGATTCCATCTGTCTGCCTGCTAGAGAAGAGCAAGGGTTTATTGGGTTCTATTGCTTAAATCTTTGTGGCTTTCCCCTGATAAGGTGCACAGAAAAGCCATTCCAGAGTAGCAGGCAACACCATGTTTTAGGTTCAACAAGAAGGAAGCTGCTATCAGCACCGGTCAACTTAATCCAATTAGTCCCATTTTCAAACTGTGTGGCAAAGTCAGTAACTTCCGATAGGAGTGACAGGATTGTAGCAGCCTGCTCAGAAAACACTTGAGATTCTCCCTCAGTGCCCAGGTCTGACTGACTAGCTTCTTTTTGAAATATTTTGACAACTCAGTGCCTTTGGTTCTTAGGATTTCCAATGTTTTTTGAAGAATATTTGGGTATGGATTCCTTTATGGTTCTTTCGTTGATTTAAGATCCAATGGAAAAAATGTCCCTGTTCTTTTCAGAGTTGTAGACTGTTTTCTATGTAGCCTCCATATATGTGAGTATATTCATATAGGTAAACATTTTTCTTTCCTCTACAGGAAATCCTCCATCAAAGGTTTATGGCAATATTCGAGCCGTGGCTAGCAGAGCAGCAGATCGATTCTGATTTCAAATCAGACTTTTTTTATCTTGTCTTTGGACTCTAGAGAAAAAGACCTTCCCCTCTACAAGTGGTCACAAGAAACCACGTGAAGAATTTCTCAGTCACTTTAAGCCTTGGTCCCATCTTCCATTCTCAGCCAGAAGCATAAAGGAAAAGTTTGATGGTATTCACACTCAACAGTTCTGAGGATAATTTAAATGTCGAAATTTACTACCATTATTATACTTACATAGTAATTATAATTTATCATTTTTTAATTTTAAATCACGTGCAGATTTTCAGTTTATAATTCTCTCATTCGGAGGGAAACTTCTTGTTTAAACAGTTCTGTATGAATTTATAAGTTTTTTATTTATAGATTTATAACTCTATACACATTTCTTCTTTAAATTGTAATTGAAGAATTCTCTTAGAAAGCCTCTCTGCATCATGACCCTTAAACTGAGTGGCCTGTGACTATTTCAGAGTCAGGTCAGAGCAGCAGTTTACTGTACTGTGGGAACCAAGAAAGGCTAACCTTGCACCTGTTTGCAGTTTGTAAAGTTAAAATTAAAGACCTACATCACACGGCGGATGTGAGGAGAGAGTTTTATTTTTCAAATAAGTATTTAATGAAAGTAGTCAGACATTACCAATGTTGGGTATATTTCCTCTAAGTTGTAAAATATGGTGAAAGAATGATTTTACAACCCTCAGAAAACTGCTGTGTTCTGCAGATGTAATAGATTGTGTTAACTAGTGTCTGCCTATTTAAATATTATCTGATTGATTTTACACATTTTTTAAATGAAAGGAACTCCCTTATTAAACATGATTGTGATACTTTCTTTTGTACATCTCTCAAACTCTTGATCAAAACTTTTTAACTTTAATGATGGGAGCATTAGAAAGTTCATGTAAGAACAGGGAAAACTATTATTAGCTTCTGCTTCCTTTCTATCAGTTACATTGCCACTGTCCCAAACTAGTTTGTATATTGTGTGGGATTACATATACTTACATATTGTGGTGGGAATCCAATGGGAAATTGCTGGAAATGTCTCAGCAATCGTTTTTTTAATCCTTTGGCCACACAGCAACATGGAGTATGTGAGTGACTATCAAATCTCTTTACTCACATCTTTCTGAAGAGGAGGAATTTGTTAGGATTTTCTTGCTCTGGAGTCTGCACAGGCTTCAGAGGTACTTGCCCACCCTCTTGCTTTGCCCAGGAAGTTATATTCAAAAGTGTGACCACTGGGGGTGTACTTTTCTGGGGAATGAGTCTACAATTTTAATCAGGTTATCAAAGTACTTGCACTGGAATGAACCATTGCTAGGTAACCATTAATCTTTTGGGTTTTTAAGGAAGGAGCATAATTTTGATGGGGAAAACGGGTTTTCTATGGAAAGTGCAGTAATGTTTGGTATGGTTTGAATTGACTTCCTTTTGAAGATTTCTTAGGTAGTCAGAACTGTCAGTAATACAAGAGAGGAAATATATTTCTCTGGTAGTTGCTGAAATTTGGTTTGGCGACTTGAGTTTTGGGCCCCTCCCTGGTCAGGCATCTCTCCCCTCCCCTGGGAGAGTATCACTACTTGCGCTTTGAAAGTGAGACACAATGTTAGAGGAAACCAAAGTAATTCTTGGAATGGGAATGATGGAGGAGGAGTTGAGGTAATACATCTATTTCACAATGGTAGTTAATCTTAACACCTGGATCAAATCACTTCTTGAAAGCCTTCTCTAAGGCCTGGACACTAAATTAATACCTCAACCTCAGCCATGCTTATCCATGTTTCTATGGCCATTGTCTTGCTATACTGTGGTTATTATAGTGTCTGCCTCCCACAGTAAAGCCTCTGATCTTTGGGTACTCAGTACCTAGTACAATTTCTGACGTGTAACAGTGTATGTATTTACTGATCCATCGACTGGGGGATGAGCCTGAGAGACAAGCACTTTTTGGATACTCAATGGCTGATAAAGGAGACCACCTTGGTAGTTTCCTCCTAGACATTCCAGAAGATTTGGGCTCCAACTCTAATGCTACCTAGAACTAGGATGGCAAAGAAGAAAGCTCATGCTCATTGAGCATCTGGGAAAGAGACCTAGTTTTCCTGCTCCCAAAGCCATGTTAAGATTGGGACGTCATGCTTAAGGTTAGATTACTGAAAGTATACAGTGACAGTGTACATAACCATCCTACAACTTGCAAAATGCTTGTATTGTACAAATGTTTGTTACTTGGTCAAAGAAACTAGTAAATCTTGAGGTTTGAGAGAGCAAAGACTTGCTAACTTGATCTGGTTAGCAGATCGATTTCTAATGCCCAAGGGAATTAAAAGGTTGAAGTAGCAATGGACTTTGGCTTAAATGTTTGCTAATGCAGGGAGAGATTTCTGACCATGTGGGAATTTTTGAAGAATAAGCATTAATAATTCAAGACATATATGACCTTAAACGCCATTTCTTTCTTTGTGGGCAAGTGCTGGAAACTATCCAGAAAGACTGAGGTTCTTTTTCTTACAATCTTTTCTCCTCTTTTAAATTGTGGTTATATAATTTACCATTTTCACCATTTTGGAGTACACAGTTAAGTGGCATTAAGTACATTCCCATTGTTACATAACAACACCATCCATCTCCAGAACTTTATCTTCCCTAGCTGGAACTGTACCCATTAAACACTAACTCCCTATTTCCCCCTCCCGGCCCTTAGCAACCTCCATTCTACTTTGTCTCTATGAATTTGACAACTCCAGGAACTCATATAAGTAGAATGATACAATATTGTCCTTTTCTAACTGGCTTACTTTACTCAGCAAAGTATCTTCAAGGTTCATGCATGTTGTAGCATGTGTCAGAATTTCCTTCCTTTTGTGGATGAGTAATATTCCATTGTTGTAACACCACATTTTGACTATTCATCTGTCACAGACACTTAGATTGCTTCTACCTTTTGGCTATTGTGAATAATGCTGCTATGAACATGAGTGTACAAATATCTATTTGAGTTCCTGCTTTCACTTCTCTTGGGTACATACCCAGAAGTGGAATTGCTGGATCACGATAATTCAGTTAAATTTTTTTGAGGAATCACTATGCCATTTTCCACAGTGAGTACACCATTTGACATTCCCACTAGCAATGCACTAGGGTTCCAATTTCTCCACATCCTCGCCAAGACCTTTTTTTGGTAACAGCCATGCTAATAAGTATGAAATGCTATCTGGTGGCTTTGATTTGCATTTCCATAATGACTAGTACTGTTGAGCAACTTTTCATGTGCTATCGGCCATTTCACATGCTGTTTGGAGAAATGTCTATTCAAGTCCTTTGCCCATTTTTAATCAGGTTTTTTTTGTTGTTGATTGTAGTTATATATTCTGGATAGAACTCTTATCAGATACATGATTTACAAATGTTATCTTCCATTCTGTGGGTTGCCTTTTCTCTCTACTGAGTCATCTTTTCTGCTCTTGAGAGCATTACAACTAGGTAAAGAAAGGGAGACCTGGAGCTTAAAGGGATCTGTTGGTTTACGCTTAACAAATGTCCACTCCTAGGATAGTCCAAGGAGCCAGAGTCCAGTGGATGGTATCTTATAACCAGTGCATACCTGACAATATGAGTGTTCTGGGTACAAAACGCCCCTAACAGCCCATAACTTATCTGGGCCATGTATGTCATTTACCTGCCACAAGTATGTCAAGTGCTTCTTATTACAGTGCTAGGCATATGTAGTAGGAACTCTACAAAGTTGAATGAAAGTCAAGTGGTTGAATGTCTAAAAAAAATACTTTTACCTTTTATGAAGAGTGACAAAGTACTGAATAGAATTTATTATAGAATCACCACCTGTATAGACAGGGTGTCTCCTATTACCTAATTCATTTATTGAGCAAACAGAGTTAGGCAGAATAATGGACAACTGAGGATATCGGTGACCAAGGGACAGAAATCATTGCCCTTGTGGAGCTTTTTCATTCATTTTATTTCAATAACTGGGGAACCAAATAATATAAAATACATACATTATGTCAAAAGAGGTTAAATGCTCTGGAAGAAGAGAAGAGAGTGGGGTAAAGGAGACCCAGTGTATTCGTATGTTTAAACAGGGTGGCCAGGCGAGTTCCTGTTGGGCTAGGACAGACCTGAACAAAGACTTGGAGGCATTAGCTGGGGGACATCTGGCGCGGGAAGAGAGAGTGCAAAGGCCTGGAGCAGCAGCCAGCCACAGGCTCCAGGAACCACAGGGAGGCCAAGGGGGCTGGAAGCGGAGGGGTGAGTGGTAAAGGAATGAGATAGGGCTTTGCAGGTCGTTGTAATGACTCGTGTTTTTACCCAGTGATAAAGCAGATTTATTTTTACTTATGGCTTATAATCAAACATCAATTTATAAGAGTTTTTTAAAACATCCAAAAGAATGAAAATATCTAATGGCTGTGAAAGCCCAAAGACCGCTGTGAATACAGTCAAGCAAGTTTCAAATATTTTATTTTCTTATTCATACAGTATGAAGTTTTCTAAAGATCCCACAACATGATGTTTCATGCAGAAGAAAAACTAAACATTCAACATAAACCACCCCCTCCCCCACCCACACACTAAAAAAAAAAAGGAAAAGGAAAAACCCTCATTCCCCAGTAAGGAAATAATGTTTGCACTATTTTTCTGTAACGCCAGCCAAGATATGCACAAGCAAGAGAAATAGAAAGCATTTGCTAAAATATTCGTAACAAATACTTATGTACAAAAATTCACAAAAGACTAGTTCCCCCTTGAAGCGGAGCACATGGCAGTTGACACTGGAGCAGATCAAACCACTGGCTGGGATTATAAGCCACGTACTGATCCAGAGGAAGAAAGTTACATGTAGTGGAGATTTTCAGTTTGAACATTAACATTTCCAAAGTTTGGCAACATTATCTTTTTAAATTATGCAAATTATGTAAACAAGAGGTACATTTTAAATCGATCTACATGCAAACTCCACGTCATGCAAGGACACCAAGCACCGGGACTTTTCTCTCACAGACAGAGCCCATGATGTGCAGCACTTAGTTGAAGGAACAGCGATGGAGGCAGGTGGGCCCAATTCCAGACTCATTCACCTGGATTCCACCTGCCCTTCCCACTCATGATTATAAAACCAGTTTTCGTAGAAAAACTATTTAGGGAAAGACTACTGTCCTAGAAAGCTAACCAAAATGTCTTCTTCCAGCCAACAGTACCTTTGCAGAGAAGGGAAGGGATAACAGCAAGTGGTGGAACATGATACACTACTTTTATATCACACAAATTTATTAAGTTGTCATCCATTACAAATATGGGCAAATCAAGGAAGAAAACCATCATGCACTCTCTATGCCTTGTGGTAAAGAAATTTAAGATAAAATTTTGCTCTTCTGTGGCATATACAGATTAGTGAGATTTCTCCCATTTAAATCACAAATATATGTGGGTGTTCAGATACATGCACATTAAATATCACCAGTTTTTTAGATTAGCTGCAAGTCTTTTGAAACACAGAAGGGAAATTTATGATTTAAACGTAAGTTTAATGACAAATTATTTACCCATGTAATAAGACAAACGGATATCCTAAGCAGTTACATGATTACTTCAGGTACTCTTCATTAAGTAATGTCTAAGATAAATCATGATTGCTTTATATAGCTTCTGGCCTTTATGTATAAAATCACAACTGATAACTTACATTTATTCAGGGACATTTAATAAATGTAATGGCTCCTAGTTACCAAGTAACAATGAAGCAGCCATAAGCTTTGTGCAGTTACGATACAAACAAGAGAATGAGCTCTTGGCAGTAGCACTGAACTATACTTTCTCCTCAAGCAGAGATGTAGTGAGAGCTGCTCAGCAATGAGACGCAGTCCCTGGAAATATATTGATAGGTATAAATAAAGTTACAAACTCCTTTGTTACAAAAATGTAATTAAGGTAAATAATAGGACATTAACAAATGCTTTGTCGATCTCTCAAAGGAGAAAGCACAGGAAAAGGAAAATAGCTGGCCTAATACCCGGCTCAAATCGTACAATCTTCTATCTATATATAAAACTGTGTGAAATAAAAGTAAGGATGCTTTATGTTCTGCTTGGCACTTTTGTACTCTATCATTTTGTTTCTGAATCAAGTATATTAAATTAAAGCCAACCTACTACACATACAGAAAGCTACATATATCTATATATAAATATTTACATATGTATATATAGATACTTTCTTGTTATAAAAGATGAAGAAAAATAAATTAAAAAGCCAACCCCTTCCCTTTCTTCACCACATTGATATGCTCTTTTCCTGCTGCTGTCCTTCAGACTTTAAAGTGCTACACCGAGTTATTGAGAGAATCAGAGTTCAATAACACTTAGTTGGCTTCATGAGGCTCGTGTTGGAAAATGTGGCTTCACAGAGAAAAATACTTCCATTTAAATACACAGAGAGCATTGCTGGACGTCTTGAGCAGATCTTCAGAGATGGAGAAGAAAGCAAAAGTGTTGGGTGGTACTCTTTAAAAAGAGTCACACATCTACCACCATCTTTTTGTGGATATCTAGGCCACCTACAACCTGCAAGAGACCGGAACAAATCAAGCTTAACCAAGTTCGAGAAACTCCTTTTTACTAGTCTAACTGCCCTATCAAAACCACAATTTAAAAAACAAACTATTTTAACCATTTTCAGAAGCTGTTTTTTTTTTAAAGTTGTGTTGCCTCTGGTTAGAATTTTCACTGCTTCTTTATCCCAGGATAACAGGCATTTTTTTGTGTTCTAGCACAAGGGTTGGTAAACTTATTCTGTAAAGGGCCAAACAGTCAATATTTTAGGCTTTGCAGGCCACATATAATTTCTCTTGCATTTTCTTCTTCCACTTTTTTTTAACACTGAAAATGTAAAAAACTGTTCTTAGCTCAAAGACATACAAACAGGCCGTGGGCAGGATCTGGCCCCCTCTGTGGTTTGCCAACCCCTACTTTAGTAGTTTAATATTAAATGATAACTAGATGTTGCCATAAAAATCGTCCTCAAAAACCAAATATCCGCTTCACTGTCAGTCTATTCTAGAAGGTATTAAAAAGTACCAAACAAATAAAATTTTCGGCACATTATTTTCCTGGAGTCGAACACATGTAGAGTTGTTACAGACATCTCAGTGAACTGACATGGTAATTTAAAAGTGTAATTATCTGTATTATTATTTGAGGGATAAATTTTACTAAGTATAACCTACATAGAGAAAGTGCCTATGTCCTAAGTGTTCAGAGCCTGGTGAATTTTGAGTGAATACCCAAGCAACCAGCACCCAGACCATCAGCAGGCCTCTTCCGCCCGCCTCCAGCGCCAGCCATCCTCCTCCTCCGGCCCCACCACACACAGAGAGGTAACCACTACCGTGCCTTTAACATCATAGATTAGTTCAGTTTGTTTTTATACATTTTATAAATAAAACCTTTTGTGTCTGGCTTGTTTCACTCAATACTGTCTGTGAGATTAATCCATGTTGTTTGGTATAGGTGCATCTGCATTATTTTTTAATTTAAACTTTTTTTTTATTATTTGAAACATAAAGCTTCACCAGCCAATTAGTTCTACAACTTCTGCCACAGAAACAGCACTACGCTACCCTGTCTCATTCTCTATTTCCTTTCACCTAGAGGCCATCACTTACAACTTTCAGCTGATTGTCGGTATTTACCTACAGGTCTCCAAGCAACATTCCTACACCGCCTTTTCTTGGATTTAAAGTCGAGAGCAGTACCCACTGACTTGACACCACGGACCTGAAGATTCAGCTCTTTCACATACACCTCTCCCAACTATCAGCAGACCCATGTACTTCCACTGCCACCCTCATGTACTTCCACTGCCACCCTTTCCAACAGTCATAGCTTTATTTTGATTAGACAAAAATTCAGCTATTTAACTATGACTTATATAAAATACTACTTACAGCAGCACAGAATCACATACTATGATTATTTTTTGTTTCCTGCACATTTGTTTTGCCAGTTAATAATTATCTGATCTTTTCCTTTGCTGGGTGTTCTATACATTTATCACTAATTCAAACCCAAACTTTTGTTCTAAATACAAAACATATTATGTAACGTTATCAATTTTATTGTCTTGAAATCACTCCCAGAGCTTTCCCACCTGCTCCAATCGAGGCCTGTCATCTCTGGATCTCCCTTCACCATCATCCTGGAGATCTCCTTCTCTCTCATGTTGGATCGGCTTCCTGGATCCCACTTTATCTTCCTATTTCATTTACAACCTTATTACAGTGGGAACACATCCTCCTGTAGTTTCCAAAAGAGGTGGTCTTGCATACCTGAAAATGTCTTTATTCTTCCATCTAGTTTAACTGAGCTGGTACAGAATTCTAGTTTGGAAATAACTGTCTCTCATAGTGAAGGCAACGCTCCACTGTCTTGTAGTTTCCGGCTCTGCGACTGGGCAATCTGCTGCCATTCTGACTCTTGAGTCTCTGCATGAAACCCCTCTCCCCGCCCTTCCCCCTCAGCTGTTTGGAGTCTGCAGAACCATCACTCTGTTCCCACTGTTTAAAAATTTCACGACAACGTGACTAGGTCTACGTCATTTTTATATACTACACTGGGCTGCTGAATAAGTCCTTTCAGTCAGGAAACACGGTACTTTTGATTTATTACTTTCTGATTCATTTTTGATGATTTCCTTCCTTCTATGTGCTTTCTGGAAGGCCTGGCATTCAGGTGTTAGACCTCCTAGAATGGATCTCTAAATTTCCAAAAGCTCTTTTATATATTATCCAATTTTTGTTTCAAGGATTCAATATATTACATCCCTGAGGATAATAATGACAGAATTTTGTTTTACTTTTAAAGTTTTTACTAGCCATGTATAAAACCTGTGTCTCCGCACTTCTTTTCTGGGGTTGGCTTCATCTTTACATTCCGAAATCTTAGAAGTTTTCCTCTCATGTCTGCTGATCCTTGGTGCTCTGCTTCTGTGGAAAGGGCACTGTACATGGTGGGGCTGTTAACTGTGGGCTATACTTTTGAGCGATGTGCTAAGACCACTGCTTTGGAGGTATCCGATTTCCCAGAGAGGGCTCTCTTCCCGTCTCTTGACTGGAGGGTATATAAACCTAGCTGCCAGAAAGCCAGATCAGCGAAGAAGGCTGGAGGCATCAAAATGCAAATATGGTTATCTTCACTTAATTCCCCAACACACACGCAGCCCCGTCTATGCCTCACGTTTCCCAGCCTAGAGACTCTGCTTCACTCTCTCCAACCTCCCACTGAAGTGCCGCACAGTCTGAACAGAGTGGGGAAGGAGAGCCAGTGTTCTAACTGCTTCTTCGACAGACTTGAAGCAAGTCTCCTGTTTTAGGCCTCACCTTCACCCCTACTTTCGGTTATCTTGTGCCACCAATTTCTGAGCCTTTCAGGATTCTGCAATCAAAAACTAGTTTGCTTCTCAGCTTTCCAAGCTGACAGCTGAGATTTCATTCTTCCTCCCGTCAGCTAAGTCGCTTTAGTTACTTATAAGTTGCCAAAGTGAGCTGCTATCCTCTCTGCTGTTTACTTTTGTCCTTGGTGGTTCGTAACTTTTTTTTTTTTTTAAGATTTTATTTTTTCCTTTTTCTCCCCAAAGCCCCCCGGCACATAGTTGTATATTCTTCGTTGTGGGTCCTTCTAGTTGTGGCATGTGGGATGCTGCCTCAGCGTGGTTTGATGAGCAGTATCATGTCCGCGCCCAGGATTCGAACCAAGGAAACACTGGGCCGCCTGCAGCGGAGCGCGCGAACTTAACCGCTCGGCCACGGGGCCAGCCCTCATAACTTTTTCTTTTTAATATGTTAAATTTCATCAGCATTTTGGGAGGAAGCAAAAATAAATACGTGTGTTCAATTCACCAACTTTAATCCTGTCACTCATCATTTGTAAGTTTTATTTGTATATGTTAACTATTCTGAAAATTTTAAAGTAGGTACATATAGTATGTGATCTTTTAAAATAACTTTTCCCATCTCGTTCACTGTTACGGCTCAAGAAATCAGAATAAAAAGAAGTCAATGAAGCCCAAGTTATGGGTTTGATCAATGTTCAGGAAAGTTGGTTTAAAACACAAAATAAACATTTTTCTTTAATTACTGGACTATGCCCCTCAAAAATACAAGTAAAAGTAATTTATCACAAATATTGGAAAATGGACTCAAAGCTTAGCATATGTGTTCAGTGTAAATAGCATTATTTCTATACCCAAAGATGTATTTTAATTTCCTTCTACTGACAGGTGATCTATATGTAATTTTAAGTTACATTTTATATTTACTAAATACAAATGGTCTTCTTTTATACACCTCCTTTCCACATCACTCCAGCCAAGAGTTTTCCATTTTGTTTTGTTCCCTCATGTGTTAGGCTTTCTTCTTTTCTTTCCTTTTGAAAACTGGCGCTGTCTATGACCGATGCCACTCCACAGGAGTCCGTCAGTGATCTTTGGCAATGGTGAAGGAGGAACGGAAGGGAGAACAAACACCTGAAGCAGCAGCAACTGACAACAGTTCAAAGTCTCAAGTCTCAAGCCTAACTCCCTTCCAGAAGACCCAGCCTAACGCCCTTCCAGAAGAACCAGCCTAACGCCCTTCCAGAAGACCTAGCCTGTTCTTTAAACTAGAGCACCACCCAACTTTTCAAAACAAAATGCAAAGACAATAATTCCCTTGAGATGAAGGAAGATACTTAGGAGAACGTGAACTTGTACTGAAAATGCCAAGGAGCCACACTCAGTCCTTAGATAATGCACAGCCAGGGTCATTTGCTTTTCCTTATGTGGTCTAAATAAAAAACGAAAAGAAAGGGAGGAGGGAAATCTTCCTATAGAAGCATCCAGTCATAACTGAAAAATTTCAAAACTTTTCTTTGTTATCTTTGCCTCTCCTCTGGATCCTCCACTATCTCTAGCTTGCAGTTAAAACTCCTTACAGCACATCAAAAAGTTCACGTCTCCCGTTAGGGGCAGAAGGAGAGAGGAGAAGCTGAGTGGCTGTGTTCCTGTTTGGAAGCAACGAGCGGTAGCAAATCCCTGAATCTAGTGTAGAAGGGGAGTAAACTGGAGGCTAAGCTGTTGCCCCAGTTTCCACCTAGAGTTAGTTTTCTGGGGATCCTCATAACCGTAGTCCTCCCGCCTCTGCAGAGCCCTTGCCCCAAAACACAAGAACTACCCATAAATAGTTTGGAAAATGAGGGGATTAAAAAAAAGAAAAAAACCTACCATTTACACTGCCTAGCTGGTGAGTTTAAGACGGACAGGGACTCGATTCTGTTTTCCTTATGAAACCAACCTTCTGGATACCTAGCTGAAACTCATGAACACATATTTCCCACAGATGTATTTTCAAACTTTTTTTTTTCTTTGGTGAGGAAAATTGGCCCTGAGCTAACATCCATTGCCAATCTTCCTCTTTTTGCCTGACCTAACCTCTGTGCCAACCTTCCTCTATTTTGCATGTGGGATGCCTCCAAAGCAGGGCTTGATGAGCAGTGTCTAGGTCTGCACCTGGGATCCAAACCTGCAAACCCCAGGCCACCAAAGCAGAGCGTGCAAACTTACCACTTCACCACCAGGCCGACCCCTCAAACGTTTATTTTTTTTTTATTTTTTATTTTTTTAAGATTTTATTTTTCCTTTTTCTCCCCAAAGCCCCCCAGTACATAGTTGTATATTCTTCGTTGTGGGTCCTAGTTGTGGCATGTGGGACGCTGCCTCAGCGTGGTTTGATGAGCAGTGCCATGTCCACGCCCAGGATTCGAACCAACGAAACACTGGGCCGCCTGCAGCGGAGCGCGCGAACTTAACCACTCGGCCACGGGGCCAGCCCCTCAAACGTTTATTTTTAAATGAACCTTAAGAATGTAACCTAGTTGTAATTTGGAGGGCTACTAACAATAAGTGAAAGTGACTAATACAATTCTTGCAGCATTTTATCAATCACTAAAAATATTAATTTTTGAGAATAATAACTAATTGTTAATTATTAATTAACATTTCAAAACTTGGAATATAGGGCAATTAGGCAAAATCAAATATATAAATTTCTAGTGCAAAATAACTATAAGGAATTCTACTATGTGGTTTTTTTAAATGTTTTAAAAATATAATTAATCAAGAACAGAGCTCTTTTGTACTTACAGCACAGAATTCTTCAAAGGATATTCTTCCATCTCCATCTTTATCTGCATTTATTATGGTTTTGTCTACAATTTGCTGTAACTGTGTATCTTTCAGATTGTTCCCCACCATCATCTTCAGCACCTGGAAGAGTTCCCCATTGGAAATATAGCCATCTTTATCCATGTCATAGATACGGAAAGCAACTAAAAAAAGAGTAAGGAAAATCAATGGCAATTATAAGGCAATCACAGGTGAATACTTTCAACGAGAAAGAAAACAATTAAGTTGCCAAGCATCTAAATTTGTAACTATGAGGATGGCTCCTTTCTACATATAGATGTTGCCTTTAGGTGCAGTCTAACATGGTTTGTTAAGCGTGCCGGGGCCAATTAGTGTAGTCTAGGACAAGTTACTTAACCCTGCTAGGCTTCAGTTTCTGCAGTATAAAAGTGGGGCCAGGGGCCGGCCCAGTGGCACAGCAGTTAAGTGCCCACGTTCCACTTCGGTGGCCTGGGCTCCGCCGGTTCGGATCCTGGGTGTGGATCTCTGCACTGCTTATCAAGCCATGCTGTGACAGGTGTCCCACACATAAAGTAGAGGAAGATGGGCACAGATGTTAGCTCAGGGCTAGTCTTTCTCAGCAAAAAGAGGATTGGCAGCAGATATTAGCTGAGGGCTAATCTTCCTCAAAAAAAAAAAAAATTTAAAAAACAAAGATTTAAAAAAAAAACTGGGGCTAATAACAGTTCCAACCTCCCAGGTTCTTCAGAGTACTGAATGAGATAACACATGTGAATTGCTTAGAACAGTGTCTGATGCATGGCAAAAACTCAATAAAAGAGCGATTGCTATTAATATTACTCTCCTCTGTAAAGGATGTTTGCATATGTTCTGTGCCTCAGAGAACTCTTGTTGAATAAAATGTCTCTCTAGTTAAGAGTTAAATAATTTTAAAAGGTATCAGATATTCCCTGTAATAGAGGCTGCCTATATAGACCAAAGGGGTGGACTTCCAGCTAAATATTTCTGAATACAATGTGTACAAACTAAGTCAACCTAGAACATTAGAACATTTCTTCCCACTTTCATCAAAAAATCTCTTATTCAAGACATGAGGTTTATATGGCTGTTTTCAGTAGAAGGAAAGTCTATTTTCTCTCTATCCAACTAAAAAGCAAGAAAGACACACTGTTAAAAAATACTAGTTGCAAATGTCCTAAAAGGATTTTCTCCAGAATGTAAAACTTCTGTGATGTGTATTAAGGATCTAGAATAAAAGATATCTTTTAAAATATCTTAAAAAGAGGTTATAATGCAGTATGGGGTAGGGTGGCATAAGAGGGAAAATGAACTCAATGAAGGAAAATACTTACACCTCAACTTCTGTTCCTTATCTCCTTTGACACTGAACTGAGAGACCCCCTCAATGAATTCTGAATAAGAATAGAAAATGTTTACAAATCAGAAGTTTTCACTTTTTACACAGAAAAAAATATATACCCAACGCACGCAAAAATCTTACCCACAAAAGGATATTTTCTTGCTGCAAAACAAAATATTACTAGCAGTATTTAAAACTGAAAGTGCCAAATTTGAAACTTCCAACAAACAAGGTTTTATACATATATTTTTTGATTTGAACTTGGAGTTCTCTAAGGTCAAATCAATTTGAATATTTATTAAGTACCACAGAGCATAACACTCAAAAATATATGCTTTAAGATATTTAACTCTTTCTTCTTGAACTATGACTAAAAAAGGCGGGCCTTACAAAAAAGACAATACATTGTTTTGCCAGAATAAAAATAATTTTGGATATTTGGTTCCGAAATTCAGAATCATTTAAATAAACTCTTGAAAGTTTCATGAAAATGATTTTTCTTCACTGCATTCTAAACACTAAATCATAAGCAGTTTTAGCTCCCTTCACTTATAATTCAGTTCCTAAAACTAAAATAACAAAATTTTTTTATGATTCCCCAGTGAAATGAAATATTTGAAGTAGAGAATCAAATATAAAATTATCATGTTAATATTAGCAAAAGCACTGTCTTTGTAAAATCTCGATTAACTAAAATAAACTAATCCTTTCCACGATAACGCTCATCCTTATTACTACAGCTTATTTTTTATTGCTGACTTAGTATTAAGTCTCATTCTTTAAAAAACGGTTTTCAAAAATGCAGTTTCTAAGTTTCCCTAAAGTGAGACTAATATTCTAAAAACAAAGTTACTAAATCTCTTTTTAGATTACATTCAAGGACAATCTGATCATTTATGAACCAAAAAGTAGAAGATCCTAGTTCATTAAGGTTCATATACCACAGATTTTGAGATTTTAACAATCTATTATTATAAGATCACCAATAAAATAAAGACGTTTAAGAAAAACTAAATTTTTCAGACATTTTCATACAAAGATCTGTAAGAGTACTCATAAATTACCTAACCCGTGATGTCAAAAAACTACTTTCTTACCTTTAAAGTCTACTTCTCCATTCCCGTCTGTGTCGAATATATCTATTACTCGTTGTACTAAAGGATTCTGTTGTAACTCAGGCAGAGACATGAATTCTTCCACACTCAAAGAACCAGAATTGTCCAAATCAAGCTTCTTAAACCTCTTTCCTAGCCTTTTAATTTCATCAGCATCAACTAAAAGCAAACAAAAACAGACAGCAAGATTTACAAAATGATTTTATGGTAATTATAGGGAAAGAATCCAGCAGTTCGCCAATGATTTAATTTCCAATTTAATTAAAAGAGTATACATACTGTTAACTAACTGTTTATAACCGAGAAAGTACATCATAAATATTTTTATTTGGTTACCTTTTTGTTTGTCAGCACCTGCCATTACACACAATCAACTGTATGCTGAGTACCAAGAAATTACAGGATTGCCAATGCTAAGCTGATCAAGGAAGTCAGGTGGTTCCTCCTAGGCAGGCTAAATCACTCTCTGTTCTGTACCAAAGCACCTTGACTTTCACTTATATTCTTAAATTTTAATTTACTTTATTTCTAATAGTTCATGGTTCGAAGTTTGAACATGGTTCGAGGTTCAAAGCCTCTCTCCCACGCTACCCTGTAGAGAACCAACTCCCCTCGGTGGAAGCAATGTTGCCAGTTTCTTGGATATTCTTCCAGAGATATTCTTTGCATGTACGAGCAAATAAAACACAGCTTTTACTTTCTTTAAACAAAAGAGTCCAGCTAACAAAGTTCACTTTTCAATGTTTTAAAGACAAAAAAATAACTAAACAACTTAAGAAATGTTTGCATTAGTTTGTAGTTACTCAATAAAAATAATGCAGTGTCAGGCCTCTTACAGTATGCATTCTTGAAAAAGATTTTTCTTTATTTTCTTCTAAATTACATTACTGCTTTCATTCCTTTAAAAAATCAGACTAATTCATATAAAAACTTCTGATCATGGATTAATAGAAATAACACAAATATATAAAAAAATTAAATACAATCATCAAATTTTTAAAAGAAAATTAACAAGTCAAATGTTATAGTGCCCATGAGTATACATGTATTATTGCCCACAATATTAGAGACTGAGACTGCAAACTGTTTTGAAAGTCCAAATATATGGCATCCTCATTATAACAGCTTAAAGTATATATTTTTAAAATATAAAATTACGTTAAAATGGAATAAGAAATATAATTATCTGCACTACTAAAGTAGAGACTGCACAACTACAAGATGTTGCTCTAATATGAAATAGTTCATATGCAACTGATAAAAGGGAGCAATGTAAGGAGAGCCAAGAAATGTCACTGCTTCACAGGGATTTTTCCTGGTATGTTATGAAGGGATCAGGGGCAAATTTTCTCAAACTAAAGAGAAAAGTCTTAATAAAATAAGAAAACCTCAAAAAAAAAAAAGGTGAAAACAACAAATGCCTTCCTTCAGAGAAAATAACAGCAAGTTCAGTGGCTTCAAGAACCCCGAGGCTTTCCAATACTGTCACCTGGTGAAAACTAAGGGTGCAAAGGAATAAGCTGCAAAGAAAATTTCTCCTGCCTATCACCTCTCCCTCCCACTGCTCCCTAAAAAAGCAAAAGGTGACTATACACCCTGGCTCATTATTTTTCACAAAATCACTTTCTAGTGAAGCAGATGCCCTCAAGACTCCGTACCTCAAAACAGGAAGCATGAGCCCCAGTTTAAGCCTAATAAGTAAACGGCTATGGTGCTTAGTATAAATGCCAGAGGTAATCTGTGCCATTATTGTTTCTGTTAGTACTTGTTACAAAGCTGCATCATGAGTGCTGTACCCTACAGATATTTTTCCTAGACGTGATTTTGCAGCATGTGAGGTCTTCCAGGAATGCATATATTATAGCAAAAGTGTCTTTATATTAATGTAATGATTCATCTAAACACCACTTCAAACAGCAAAATACCCATATATATTTTTTTCAAAACATACACTTCATGAACACATCAACTGCATAGAGCATTTTACATTAAAGAATATTCCTTCTTTAATGGAACAGATGGTAAAAGCAAGCTGTTCAAATAAACATTATTTTCCAATTTTCCATGACGAAATTAGATACTCTTACTCTTGGAAGGAAAAACTTAATAAATTAAGTCCCACAAATGCTTTTCATTTGCTTATTTACACGTCTCTCCCACCTCAGAGCAGAGTCTGTGACTTTTTCATTGGTGTTCTGTACACTGCATACAACAGGTGCTCAATATATCTTTTAAAAAAGTACTAATTTTAAGTGTTTCAGATTTAAAACTTATTGATCAAAATGCCATCAGTAAAGTAAAACTCTACTTATCTAACCAGAACAGTTTCTCAAAGTTCAGATTTTGCTGAAGGCTTACCCTCTCCATGCTTGCCTTAATCTTACATACCTACCAAGGATCAGTTAACTAGTTTTTTCTGGCAATCTTGAGTTTTGCCTTAGTTTACAATCACAGACCAAGAAGGTGACGAGGAAATTAAATATAATAGATCACTAAGGTAGACTACGAGTGGAAAAGGAAAGACAGTGTCTCCACAAACAGTACCTGGACGAATCAGGATCATTTCATTTAGCAACAGCTATAGAGTGTGTCATTAATGGAAAAGAGGGAAGGGAGAAACAGAGTGCCATAATATTTATGGACACTACCTGTTAGATTCCATTTATTGAGGCTGGGACATGAATAACAGCTCAGAAAGTTCCATTATGAAACTGAAACTGAGGTGCTTGAAGGCTTAAACCCCACTAATCCAGAAGACAGCATGCTACAGTCTTGATGAATGAGTAAGACATGTTAAGAATAATAAAGATGAATCATAAATCAAATAAATATATTTGGTTCAATCCATTCTTCTTTACACTGCCAATAGTAATCTTTCTAAAAGGCATATTCAACCAAATTGCTAGCTCTTTGCTTAAAAGTTTTTAGTGGCTTCCTAACGCAAACAGGATAAAAAGTCTAAAGCTCTTGACAATATTTAGCATCAATTTGAATTTCCATCTTTCTCTTCCCCCATTATCTTTATTTTAGCTACAATGCTCTTGGCACAAATCTTCTACAGCATAAATTTCATGCGTCTATTTCCTTATAAACCCTCTGCTACAATGTCCTTCCCTGAACTCTCCATTTATGAGACTCCTATCAATTTTTCTGTGATTAAAAAAGTGGGGGAGGATGTTAACTTTATATACTGTAGTTATTAGTATCATTAACTCACTTTCTGGCAAAAGCCCTTAAAGCAACATTTAAAATCCATTTGCTTTCTTTTGCTTTACGCATCTTATGAAATATTATGTAATAGTTGATACTTATTCTGGTTGAGTAGTTAAAACTTTCTTCAAAGGCAAAGCAGTGTGCCAGTGATCACGCTTTAACCTGACAGTAACTGGCTTTTTAAAAAGCCCCTGAAGTATGACTTAGAGGAAAAGAGCTCCATCTCATCTTCTCTTCATCAACATTCTCACAAAGCCCACGGAGCCAAAACTCCCCCTGAGCTTCTTTAGGAAGGCAGTATGCTTTGAAAGAAGGCAGTATCTATTCTCCAACCACCCATTTATTTCCTCCTTTCTGTCCTGTCCTTCCTGCTTGGATGACAATGATGAGTAAGACACAAGACTAGATTACTCAGTACTTATTATCTTGTTGAGGCTAGCTGAGCAACTGGAGGAATCTGTACCTAAATAATTATGTTTCAAGACAGCTAGCTTGGAAGACAATGCCATGAATATTTCTTAAAGCCAAGATCTAAGATAACTAGCTTTCAAAAACAAATGATAAAAACAGTTCTGTTAGGTATGGAACAAAGTGACTTATTTGGTCATTACTGTCACCAGAGAAGCAGTTATTCAGTACTTTCACTTGCCAGCACTGCCGACTAGATATGTTGCAGGATCAACCACAACCTAAAGTATAAAACAGGGTCTCAATCCTTGAAACATCAGCACTTACCAATCTCCTACAAATCAGGCACAGACCTCTGAAACAGATCAAATCCATCTTGACAGCAGCATTAAATGTTTCAGATCTGTGCTTAGTTTATTAAAGAACAAATTCCAACTTTTGGCACCAACTTTCATCAAAGATTTTTTCTATTGCTTAGGATCACACTCTTAAAACAGATGGACAAGTGGAAAAAAACAAACCTCACCCTCTTGACTCATCTTGTGACTCAGAGATACTCTTTTTCATATGTTCTGCCAAGTTGAAACATGTTATTTTTCCACTTTTTGTAAGCATACCTTTGAGAGGACTGTCTTTTTTTAATAGTTGAAAATGCCTACATACTCAATTTAAATTATATTATACAAAGTATTAAAATAAAGAATCTTATAAAGTTATATACATAGTTCCCTAAAAAGCAGATATTTTAGCCTGAGTTTTAAACAGTTACTAATATGGAATTGATGAATTGCTTACAAGGAAAACACCAGATTTAGCTGTTGAGACCTCACCCAGATCAATGCACCTTGAGTGCACTCAAGGATAAACCTAAAATCTAGGTGGTTACTTATTTTAACAAGTGATGTCACATATCTTATTAATATTACCACATAAAATAATTAAAAATTTGCTTTTAGAGAGCTCATGTTCCCATAGTAAATTTTAATGAATATTTTCAACTGGACATGTTAATACTAGAGCACTATAATATTAATAGAGATGGAAGGTTGCATATTGATTCATCACTCTCTCACATGAAGAAATATAACCATCTCCCTTTATCAGATTTTTTTTTCTCATTTAGAAAAAAGGAACGTAAGGGATTCCCAAACAGCAGAGAAGAGATCTAGGGCTCTCGCTCTTAAAGCAGTGTTTCTACTACATACACACCAAGCTGCTACTCCACTGTTAGCATTAAAAGTAAAAGCAACCTGAGGTATAATAAGCTCTTTTAAGTGATTTTGAGGCTTCTCAGAATGAAAGGGAAAAGAAATAAGCAGAATGATAGGAAAATGAACTCTCCTCAAGTTTTAGCCAATTTCCAGCAACTGTGTAGCAGTTAATGGCAGTAAGATTATTGCTCTTTCAGAAAATTCTAATAGTCAGTTTATAAATAACTTTGTTACCTATTAGTCTATATATGATTAACAACAGAAACAAAATAAAGCAAGCCCTTTCAAATCCTCCTAGCAACACTATTTTGAACAAAACAACTAAATGTAATGTGGGATTCCTGTTTGGAAATCTGAAAAAGAAAAAGGAAACTTTTCAAACATCACCAGTTTTTTCACTAAAATATGCAGTTTAACAGTCTTATACCAATGTCATTTTTTGATTTGGATAACTGCACTGTGATTCTGTGAGATGTTAACAGTGGAGGAAGCTGGGTGAGGGATATTTGGGAACTCTCACATTGGCCCTGAGCCAACATCTGTTGCCAATCTTCCTCTTTGTTTTTCTTTTCTCTCCAAAGCCCCAGTATACAGTTGTACATCTTAGTTGTAGGTCATTCTAGCTCTTCTATGTGGGATGCTGCCACAACACCGCTTGATGAGCAGTCTGTAGGTCCGCGCCCAGGATCCAAACCTGCAAACCCTGGGCCACCAAAGCACAGCACACAAACAATCACTCAGCCATGGAGCCAGCCCCTGTTACTGTGGTATTTGCCTAATGATGATTTTCTCTTTCCCTCTTTCCTTCTATATTAATTGGAATGTTCCTGTTAAAAACAAAGCAAAACATGGGGCCAGCCTGGTGGCATAATGGTTAAGGTTCAAGCAGTCAGCTTCAGCGGCCCAGGGTTCACAGGTTTGGATCCCAGGTATAGACCTATACACCACTCATCAAGCCATGCTGTGGCAGTGTCCCACATACAAAATAGAGGAAGACTACCAGAGATGTTAGCTCAGAGCAAATTTTCAAGTAAAAAGAGGAAGACTGGCAACAGATGTTAGCTCAGGGCCAATCTTCCTCAACAACAAAAAGTCCTTTCTCTATTCAATTAGTCACATCAGCATGGGTTCATTGGTATTTATTTTATTCTATGGGTTAAAATTCAATAATGTCATTATTTGCTAGTCAGCTTGTTCCAACTTTGGTCTGTTGGTACTATTTTAGATTGGCTCCTGTGTGACCTTTCAACAATCTCCATTTTGAGCACTTCCTTAATTTGTGGCAGCATAAAACGTTCCAGCCTCATCCTGAATACACACAAAATTTCTAAGAAGAGATTCTTCCATCTCTTTTGTATGCAGGATATTTAGAACTGTACTATAAAATGAAAACTATAAGGAAAGATCACTCTAATAAGCAATCTCAGAATCTCCATCTTCAAGACATTCTGGAAAGAGCCATCAGACAGGACAAAATTATCTATGGAGAAACATGTATTGAATAACTCTTATAACGGCTATCACAAAAATAAAGCTTTATAGAGTTGTCAACAGAAGATACTGGGTAGTTTTTCTACATAAAGGTTATATTTAAAAGTTTTAAAGTCTTTTGTAAAATTCATTTCCTACAAAGGTAATGACAATTATTTTCACATTACTAAAACCCACCAGGGGGCGCAATAGATAATCACAGACAAAAAGCATAAGCAGCTCCAAAAACCCCAACGTTTTATAACGACTTTATGTATAGACTATCAGTTTACTATTTATATGCTGCACAGAATAGTTTGACAACAGAAAAAAACAAAGAAAGCACCCTATCAATATTATGAGAGAATCGAAAAAGTGTATTACAAAATATGGACACAGACATTTATGCTGTGCCCTTTCTTACAAACGAAGAACTTTCACCCACTCAAAAGATCTAGATTTTAAGAGTATATCATAACTTTCTAATGCAAGCGGCAACGCCTGCTTTTGGTGTTGCTAGATTATAATTCTCATATACTTTAAAAATTATTAAGTAATTGTCAAATGCACAAAAGCCAGACATCACCACCAACAAAAGAATTATCAAGTCATAAACAAAATGCTAAAAAAAAAATTTTTTAAACCAACTTTGAGCAATAACTGACATTCCAAAAATGCATTATTAAACACACAGTTCTACAGGTTTTGTATCCACGTATGTAAGCATCACTACAGTCAAGATAAAAGCACATTTCCATCATCCCAAAATGTTCCCTTGGGCCCTTTGCAGTCAATCACACTCACCCCCCTCCATCCCCACGGACTCCAGGCAACCACTGTTCTGCTTTCTGTAACTAAATTCCGTCTAGAATTTCATATGAACAGGATCATATTTACTCTTATGTCTACTTCTTTTTCTCATCAAGTTTTTGACATTAATCCAATTGCTTCATAAGTCAGTAGTTTGTTCCTTTTTATTGCAGAGTAGCGCAGTCCATTGTACGGACATATCACAATTTGTTTATGCATTCATCCGTTAATAGACATTCCTGCTGTTTCCCGTTTGGGACTATTAGGAATAAAGCTGCTAAGAATATTCATATATAAGCCTTTCTGTAAACAAACGTTTTCCTAGAATTGCTGGGCCGTAGGGTGAGCATATGTTTAACTTTCAGAAACTGTCAAAAAGTTTTTCCAAAGTTGTCTACCCTTTTACACTCCCACCAGCAATACAAGAATTCCAGGAGCTCCACATCCTTGTCAACATGTGGTACTGTCAGTCTTTTTAAGTTCAGCATTCTAGTGGGTGGCAGCAGTATGTGATTATGGTTTTAATCTGTATTTCTCTGAGACTAATGATCTGGAGCATCTTTTTCATGTGATTATTGGCAATTCATGTATCTTCATGTGTGAATTGACTGCTGAAATGTTTTGCTCTTCAAAATCGGGTTGTCTTAAAGAGTTGTGATACTCTCTGCACATTGACTGGCGTGAGCCCTGTCAGGAAGAGGTATTGAAAGTGTTTTCTCCCAGTCTGTAAGCTGCCTCTTCAAGGTGTTTTTTTAAAGAGCGAAAACTTCCAATTTTGACAAAATCTGTTCTTTTTCTTTTATGTTTCACATTTTATGTGTACTAAAAATCTCTGCCTATCCTGGTCATGAAGATTTTCTCCCATGTTTTCTTCTAGAAGATCTATAGTTTTAGCTTTTATGCTTAAATCTATGACCCATGTTAATTTTCATACATGGTACAAGAAAGGGTAAAGGTAAATTTTTATTCCATATAGAAATGCAGCTATTTTGTTGAAAAGGCTTGCCTTACACTGGTATCTTTGACGGTTGTGTCAAAAATCAATCAACTATACAAATGAACATGTTGTACACCTTAAATTTACATAATGTTATGTATCAAATATACTTCAATTAAAGAAAACTGACTTTATACACATGTGTATACGTATATGTGTGTCTATATACCCTCTATTCTCTTCCATCGGTTTGTCTATCTTATGCCAATACCACAGTCTTATGTTTTATAATAAATCTTTCCATCAGGGAGCACTGTCCACATACTTTGCTTTTATGTTTCAAAACTGTTCTGACTCTTCTAAGACCTGCAAATTTCCATATGGACTTAACAATCTGTATAGTAATTTTTACAAAAAGCCTGCTGAGAATTTGATTGGGATTGTCTGGAATCTACAGGTCACTCTGAGCACAACTGACACCTTAACAGTATCAAGTCTTCCAGTGGACCTCTCCCCATTTACTCAGGTCTTTCTAAGTTTCTCTCAGTGATGTGTTAAAATTCAGTGTACAGATCTTACATATATTTGGTTAAATTTATACCTGAATATTTCATTTTTTATTTTATTTTAAATGGTATTTTTGTCAATTTCACTTTTCAATTGTTCACAGCCATTACACAGAAATTCTACTGATTTTTGCGTATTGTCCTTGTATCATCCTAACCCTTGCCAGATTAACTTATTATTTCTAGTAAATTAGGATTTGCTGTATACACATCCATGTCATCTGAGAATAAAGATAACTCTACTCCTTCTTTCCAATCTATATGCATTTTATTTCTTTTTTTTGGACTTAATGTACTGACTAGAACTTCTTGTACAATTTTGAGTACAATTGGTTAGAATGAAAAGCTATGCTTTTTTCCCAGTGGAAAGCAGTCTTTCATCGTTAAGTAAGTATGATGTTTGTCAGCTTTTTTATAGGTGCTCTTTAGGGTTGAGGAACTTCCCTTCTATTCCTAATTTGCTAAGAGTATTTATCATGAATGGGTACGGAACTTTGTCAAACATTTTGCTACATCTATTGAGAAGATCATGTTTTTTTCTTTTATTCTGCCAATACAGTGAATTACAACTGATTTTTCCAGTTAAAATCATACTCCTGGGACAAACTATACTTGGTCATGATTTACTGTCCTTTTTACATATTGCTGGATTTGACTTACAAATATTTAAGGATTTTTGTACATATGTTCATGGTGAATATTGGTCTATAGTTTTCTACAGTGTCTTTGGTATTGTTATTGGTGTAATGCTAGCTTCTATTTTCTGAAGGAATCTGGATTATGACTGGTGGTTTTTTTTTCATTAAAAGTTTGCTAGAATTGACCAACAAAGCCACCTAGCCCTGGAGTTCCCTGTGGGAAGATTTTTAAATAAGAAGTCAATTTCACTAATAGATATAATGCTATTAAGATTTTCTATTTCTTTTTGTGTCACTTTTAGATACTTTTTCAGGGAATTTGTCCATTTAATCTAAGGTATAGAATTTATTGGCATAAAATTGTTCATAATATTCCCTTGTTATCCTTTTAACATCTGTAGGATCTGTAATGATTTCAGTTCTCCCGTTACTGATAATGGCAACTGTGTCTTCTTTCTTTCTTCTAGAATGCTCCTTCAAAGTGAGAAAGCTATGTGCAACTTCCTCCTACCTCATATAAAAGATATAACCAAAAATGACCCGCCATACCAGAACTCACTCAAGCAAATGAATGTTACCCAAAGATGTCACAAAAGAAGGTGCACACTTATAATGATCCTAAAAATACATTCTTAGAACTGTTTTCAGAGCTCACTGAGCTTAAGAAGAAAATCTGTCGCAGAAAAGCCATGTAACATCAAGGGTTACAAGAAACCTGGGAGACGAAAAATTCAAGATAAAGAAACAGACCCAGAGAGTTAACTAAGTGGCTCAATGTTGTAAAGCTTGATGGCAAAGCTGGTATCAGGATTTCTTCAAATGCTTTCTAATTTCTTTTCCTATGTTAGTGTTCCATCTGAAGACAGCTTGGGCTAAGAGAG
This sequence comes from Equus asinus, assembly GCF_041296235.1. Lineage (NCBI taxonomy): Eukaryota > Metazoa > Chordata > Mammalia > Perissodactyla > Equidae > Equus > Equus asinus. The sequence goes on along the minus strand of NC_091795.1, from coordinate 45,164,068 downwards.
ACTCAACACTGCTGTTCCTCAACCTGCATTTCTTGGCAAATGTGTAGAAAAGGGAACAATAAGAATGTTCCCACTCCAGGTACATAACAATCGAACCATGTATTTCTAACACGTTCTCCAACTTGTGCATTACTGGTTTTCCTGCTGAAAGTGTTTGTATTGCTGTTGTTTTTCTCCTTTTGGTTTATCTACATCATAGTTAAAATCAAAAGGCATTATTGAAAAAACATATATTTGTAAGATCATACAAACACATCTTCAAGTTTTCTCACTGTTATTAATAACCCTGGCTTAAAAGTCACACACTTTTTTTTTTTTTTAAACCTAAGTGTAGATTGTGTTGGTCAGTAACATCTTATTCAAAAGATGTGGCTCTCAAAGGTTTCTATTGTTCTTTAAGCCAAATCCAACCCCAGCCCATTCCATCACATTCTCCAGGTTTTCCTCTTATCTGTTCCTATGATATGCAGTATTTAAACATGTTAGTTGTACTTTTCTTTAGCTTTGTACCACTCCCCACCCCCAACTCCAGAAATAATATGGTATTTTCACAAAAGAATGCATATTCAAGAGTCTTCTTTTACTTTCAGCACCAATTATTCAAGACTTATTTATGGCTGCTCCAGAGCTCAATCTGGTTCATCGCCAAGAATGTCATACTGCATCCCCAGTCTCTGTTTTTTTCTTATTGACTTGCCTTTTATCTTCACATTAAGAAACTCCAGCACACAATTTATAGAACAGTTTTTACTTTCTTCTTGAAGACATTCTTCACAGACAATTCTTGCTTCTTGCTCTAATTTGAACCAACTGCTTTCTAAGCCTGTATGCAGTTGTTATCCTGAGACTGTCACTGGGATCTTAAGAGATTTAGTTCCTTGGATCTCATCTCATCTTCTTCTTTAACTTCTATTTCATTTTTCTGGGTACATATTCAAAAAATTATGAAAGGTAAATTTTCCAAGTCCTTAAATTTCTGGAAAAATCTTTAATTTGATCTCACACCTGAGTAATCATTTGGTTGGTATCAAACTCTGGATTTAGGAACTCAGAACTTTGAACGAACTGCTCTATTGCTTTATAGTATCTACTGCTGCTGCTAAGAAATACACTGCCAGTAAATTCCTCCTCTTTTTAGGCAACTTTTTTCCCCATCTGGCAGCTTATAGGATTTTCTTTTTATTCTTGGAACTACAGAAGAAGTTGACACTAAATGCAGATTTTTTTTTTCTGCTTTTTCTCCCCAAATTCCCCCAGTACACAGTTGCCTATTTTAGTTGTGGGTTCTTCTAGTTGTGGCATGTGGGACGCCGCCTCAGTGTAGCCTGACAAGCAATGCCATGTCCGTGCCCAGGATTTGAACCGGGTGAAACCTTGGGCCACGGAAGCAGAGCGCACGAACTTAACCACTTGGCCACGGGGCTGGCCTCAAATGCAGATCTTTTTCCATCAAAGCTTCTTGGCTATCAGAATGCTCTTTCAATCAGAAGATTTGATTTTTCAGGTGAGAGAAATTTTCTCCTATTATTTCACTGATTATTTTCGCTTCTACTTTATCTAACACATCTCCTGAAATTTCTTTTAGACAGATGCTACCATCCTCCATATTTGCTCCCCAAACCCTTCTTCTCTTGCATACTTTTCCATATCCTTTGCTCTAACATTCTGAGTGAGATCCAAGAATTTACACTTTTGCTAAATGGTTAACTAAGCCTTTCACCAGCTAAAGTAACTGACTTCTACATACTAGCTACAAAATTATTCAAATTTGTGGCAACTTTCAAATTACTGTCATGGTTCATCACTGAAATTACAAATTTTTAAGCACTGCCACAATATCAAAATCTAACAGTATGGATAATGAAAAGAAAGCTAGCTCTTCACACTTTTCTTAAGACTACTTGCCTAAAAAACTTGAAATACTTAGAATACAGTAGACAATCCAGGGATTAAAAAGAAAAAGGTACTGTAACAGCAAAACAAGGTAACAACTCAAAGTCTAAGCATTCGAGTTCATGCATTAGACTTTAGAAAACGTTTCATCTCTCTCTGCATAACTCAGCTCTAAAGCTTTACTGAAAGAAAGCAGAACATAAGTAATTATCAGTGGACATGGTAAAATAAATTAGAATTCAGGATCACTAAGTTACTAAGTAAATGATAAACTATGGCTGGTAGATTGTTTAAGAAGCATGACTTATGTAATAAATTTACGAAGATTTTAACCTAAAGTAACAAATGTACAAGTCAATTTCAAAGAATAGCATAAAACTTTTCTTATAATAAATAGCATTTTAGGAAAAGTGTTTTAAAACATTTTTACCTGTTCATATTCAAAATTGAATTTTTACTGACATTAAAAAGCTCTCTTCCAAAGATTTCTGAAATGATGAATAAAGGTTTGGAAGTAAACCAGAAATTACTCTTTAAAACATACATTATTTAAAAATTGAAGTGAGTTAAGCTAGTCCATATAAGAAAGGAAACATACAGGAATGCAGAAATGAAGGAGGAAGTCAAATTAACTTTAGATTAACTTTTTCTCTGAAAAAGTTTTCTGTTTCACAACAAAGAAAAACCCTAGACTAAGTTAAGAATATGACACGTAAACCAGCCTGAGACAACCTGATTGTGAGCAGAAATTAAGAGCACCAAGTCAAGTCAGTATCTCTACACTGTCAAGTCACTTGCAAATATTCAAACCAGAAACAAAAAACTGCTTGCATATGAGACTATCTGCTCAAAATGAGTGCAGTTTCCTAATGGCTAAAGATGTCTTCAAGATTTCCAGAGATAGGACATTAAGCAAAAGGAAACACTCCTACAGAATCTGCCAAGATCTTCTTGGAGTCACTTTCCAATGAAAGAGACCTGAGAAATCTTTTTAGATAAAAGACTTATTAGTCTTTCATATACATTCAGTCTACAAAATAGGCCCTGTGTTTACAAATTCTGTCAAAACCTTTCAGAATACTGGTTTTATCAACAGTAAAAATAAACTGAATCTGATTTTCCACTCACCCTTTCAACTGTGCCCCAATCTAGTCCTCTGCTTAAACGATCTAAAGTGGTATCTTGCACTCACTCTTCCAAGCTATGATGCCAAGTTACAATTAAGGTCTCAACTTTGAGCAAATCTCACCAAAGAGTACACATTTCCTAGCCCAGACAGGCTGGCCAACAAACAGAAACAGTCATAGTGGCCTAGAAAAAATTAACTAGATAAAAAGCAAGCATTGGGGCCAGCCCGGTGGCATAGTGGTTAAGATCACGCTCTCTGCTTCAGCGGCCCAGGGTTCATGGGTTTGGATCCTGGGCGCAGACCTACACACCACTCATAGAGCCATGTTGTGGCAGCATCCCACATATAAAACAGAGGAAGACAGGCACAGATATTAGCTCATGGACAATCTTCCTCAAGCAAGAAAAGACAAAGGGAAGATTGGCAACAGATGTTAGCTCAGGGCCAATCTTCCTCACGAAACAAAAAAAAGTGAACATTGAATTGAGAAACAAACAAACGAAAAATCAAAGAATACCTACCTATGTCTTTGACAAGCCCAGTTTTGCCTAAATCGTTGATGTAGACAAACATGACATTAATCCTGTAAGAGTTACTAGAAGAGGCTGTAGAGTATTGTGATTAAAAATATGACTCTGGAGGCATGACTGCCTGGGCTCCAACCATGGCTTTATTACTTTACCTACTGCTGTGTGACCTTAGGCCAAGTATTGAAGGTCTCTCTGCCTCTTTTTTCTCATCTATACAATGGAGGAAAGTAATAATACTTCTCTCAAGAGGCTGTTGTGAGGATTAAAAACGTTAATGTACGTGAAGTGCTTAAAATAGCACCCGGCACATTTTAAATGCCATATAAGTACTTAATACTATTTATGAAAACAAATGGGGTGACTGGTTTTCCTAAAGGTACAGCCTTTAAAACTATCCAACTAGTCTCTACAGACCAGCTCCAAGCTCTTACTAACTTATTCAGTCAACAGACATTTATTCAGCATCTCCTGTATGCAGGCACTGCACTTAGGCTTCCACTGACAATGCCTCAATTCTTTTGTTGGTGAAAATTAACTTAAACAGTCTCTTATTATTAAAGCTTGCTGTGTCACAAGCCATATTTAACTATAATTAAATAATTATTTCTCCTTGATATTAGTTACTTCCCTTTCATTTTCTATTCATTTTAAAATAACTTTTTATATACGAAAATTTCAAACACATACAAAGGTTGAAAGACTAGTAGATGAATCCCATATACCTATCATCCAGCTTCAGTCATTAACACGAGAAATTTTATTTATACATCTGCTTTATTTCAGAGCAAATTCCAAACATATCATTTCCTTACAACTGTTCAGTATTTATCTCTAAAAGATAACTCTTTTAAAAAAATCACATTATTATACCTAAAAAATTATTAATAATTAATTCTTTGATATTAAATAATCAGTGCTCAAGTTTCCCCCAAATGTCACCAATGATTTTACACGTTTTTTCAATCTATCAGATTAGGCGATTAGGCAATCTGTCAATAAAATGAAGGTGACCTTAATAGTAACAGTTACAGTATATTGTAGGAGATGAAAGCCAGTCTGCAGTAGGCCAAGAAATTAGCAGAAATAGGGAAATAGAGAAAACTGTATACGCTCTTTTTCTGAGAAGCTCAAATATGAGAAAGAATGGAGAAAAACTGAGAGGAACATGCAGGATCAGGATCAGAGTAGTTGATTATGTTGGTAAACTGAAGAGATGGAGAAGGTGAAGACACAGGAAAACAACAGAGAGAAGCTAACAAAATAAGGTCCTGGAGGCGACAGAGGATGAGATGAAAAGCACGAATGAAGAGGCTGACCCTGAATGGGGCGGGATAACCCAACCTCTGCACTGAGGACGAGGAGTCAGCTGAGCGCAAGTGTGGGGCTGGGAAGCTGTGTGGGTGTGGCAGGCAGGGGTGGAAGGGGCAGGGGTGGAGGGGTGAGAATGTAATGAGGTTAACACTTAAAATGCTCCCAGTTTTCTTAAGAATTAGGAGACAAAATCAGATTAAAAGCAGGGTACCGGAAAGGATCATGGAGGGGTATAGACACAAGACTGAAGATCTGAATGGAATTGAAGGAGACTGAAAAACAACCAGATAGGTGAAAGAATTAATCAGCATTCAAATCTTACACAGCTTTCAAAAACAATTTCAAATATCATCCCTTCTGTGATGAAGCTTCTCTTAATTTCCTTAATTAAAGGTAATTTTACCTCCTTGGAACCTTTGTTTTCATTTCTCATAACGAAACTCTAATAATTTATGCATTTCTCTTTTTCCCAATAGCTAGGCTGTAAGCACTTTGTGAGTACTTATTTATCTGTGTATGTCACAGGGCCGAAGACAGTACCTTACAGCAAATAATTTAGAATTTTATTACCTTTTTAAAAAGTAGCACAATTTAAATACAAAAGAACAAAACAGGGGCTGGCCCAGTGGTGCAGCAGGTAAGTTCACACCTTCTGTTCTGGTGGCCCAGGGTTCGCCAGCCCGGATCCCAGGTGCAGACCTACACACTGCTTGTCAAGCCATGCTGTGGCAGGCGTCCCACATATAAAGTAGAGGAAGATGGGCACAGATGTTAGCTCAGGGCCAGTCTTCCTCAGCAAAAAAGAGAAGGATTGGAGGTAGATGATAGCTCAGGGCTAATCTTCCTCAAAAAAAAAAAAAAAAGAACAAAGCAGACAGTAACCACTTGAAGAGTTGAGAGGACCACTGAAGGCTGAGACGATTATATAAAGCCTCATCAAGAATACAGAAGTGAGCAGGGTCTTGAAGGGGTAAGAAGGCATCACAAGATTTAACATGAACAGGGAAGTATAAAGAGTGAAGTGCCTAAAAGATGGTTTTGGTTTTTTTTAGATTGGCACCTGAGCTAGTATCTGTTGCCAATCTTCTTCTTTTTTCTGTTTTTTTACTTCTTCTCCCCAAACCACCCCCCCCCCCCGCCCGAGTACACAGTTGTGTATTCTAGCTGTAGATCCTCCTGGTTCTGCTATGTGGGATGCTGCCAAAGGGAAGCGCATGAACTTCACCACGGGGCCGGCCCCTCAAGGACTGGTTTTAACATTCTTATATATGATAGTAGCTGTTTACAGATAACACTAAGCTCTTTCAATACAAAAGAGATTTTGCAAATAAGCAAAAAAAATAAATTACTGCAATGTGTTGATGGTCTAAGAGTGGTAGTTTTAACGTAGACAAGTTCATTTTGGGGAAATACATCCAAATCATGTAAAAAATATGATAAAAATACATTATATTCTAGTGACCCAAGTAAGGAACAGAGAAAAAACCATATGCTGGATAACAGAAGAACTCAGATGGATTCACAGCTGGCTGAACAACCAGTGACAAGTCTGGATCTTTAGAGACAAGGCCCAACACTTTCACGGAAGCATAGACGAAGTCGCAAGAAAGAACACTTGCTAAGTTCTGAGGATAAAATGAAAAGGGACGGCTTTAAGAGGGTATGGAATCTCCTTACATACCCACCACACATTTTAAGACTTGGCTTTTGCCATCCTGGATGTGCAGAAGGGAGGCCACCTTGCCTTTTGCCCTGTTACATTTTTCTTTGCAACCAGGTAAATGACCCTCAGGCCCAGATGTAAAGAGAGAGCAGAAGATAAAAACCTGGGAAGTACTGTCCCCTTAGGACTCCTGTTCCTTGACCAAGAAACAAAAACTAACTTCCTAGACCTCATTCCTATCCGAGTAGAACTCCAATGGCTAATCCCAACTCTGTGTGTGGCCTGACGCCTAGCTACTTAAAGATTGCCACACTTCCTTCTTGCCCACTAGCAACTGGGAGAATAATTACGTAACAGGCTCAAACTGAATAGGAAGTGGCAAGGCACAATTCAGAGCAGAACACTTTCAATTCTAAGGAAACTATAAAACTGACACATTAACTTTACCAGAGACAAGAATTATAGATCTGGACAACACCCAGAGCACTAGTCTGTAACTAATCTATCTTGACCATATTTCAAAAATAGGTGAGGCAGTCACAGAAGGGAGAGTTCTCAAATCCAGAAGACTGCTACAGTCCATAAGAGGGTTCAGCAAACTTTTTCTCTAAGAGGCCAGACAGTAAATATTTTAACCTTCGTGGACTACGTGATCTCTGTCACAACTACTCAACTCTGCCGTTGTAGCATGAAAGAGCCATAGACAATATGCAACCAAATGGGATGGCTGTGTTCCAATAAAATTTTATGAACAAAAACTATCAGCAGGTGGTAGTTTACCAACCCTGGTCTAGAGTCATAATTAGGTTTGGTTTTGGTCAATTCTAACAATATGCTGGATGCAATATTTTATCTTCATGTTTAAAACAGAAACATACAACCTATATCTGATCATAATTATGTAAGAAATTCATAAAGGAAAGCCTGGGAGGAAATAGTTAAATAAAATGTAAATAATAAATTGGGATGGCAGAATAATGGGTAATTGGTCATAGAGTATCACCATTTAAAAAATAAGTTTAAAAAACTGTAGAAGTTACAAAATGGAAGGTAAAATGGATTAACAAGTTTTAGCTTATGGTAATGGCTATAAAGAAAATAAACATGGTACTACCCATGATACAGAGAGTCTGAAGTGGAGAGAGATACAAAACATCTCCAAAGAGGTGACATTTATGCCGAGAGTAGAAAGACAAAGAAGTTAGTCAAGTAAAGAGCTGATGGAACAGCATTCTACCCAGGAGCTCGTAATCAAGCAAAGGTGTTGATGAGAATGAAAAAAATGGGCAAGGGTTTTAGGAAAAGAAAGAAGACTAATGAAACAAAATGAGCAATGGGAAAAGGGGCTGTAATGAGGCAAAAAGGAACAGACACTTCATTGCAAGGTAAGATGACTCCAAACAAGGCAGGACCAACTTTACCAAACAGGGATGGAAAGGATAAGGAAGTTCAGAATGGTGTGGGAGTTCTGGGATCTCATGATGATATCTAAACTTACTAGAGGTCCCCATTCCAATTCTCTGGATCACCCTCTTTCCCAACCATTGCCTTTCCACACAACAGACCTTATGATTTTATTTAAGCCCCATGGTCCTCTGATTGATCCTTGAAGCAAGAACTTCTAAGACTGTCATTTTCTTTCTTTGTGTTCTCCACCGTACAGTCAGAAATAACCAGCCCACCGACACTTATACTCCTCAGTCTCCCCAGAAAGATCTTTTGCAATAGCTACTTGGTCTTCCAAAGTTTTGCCTTCAATAAGCACTTTATTTTATGTAACCGCAAGATAAATAAGTTAACTGTTTACTTGAAACTCTGTTAATGTTAAAAACTTATATTGCGTTAAGCCACTGAGATTTGAGGGTTCATTTCTAACTACATCGTGGTGCAGATACTAACAATAAAGAGGTCTATAAAAAAAATTTCCCTACTCTTGATAACTTAAAAAGACTATAAGTCAATTCACTACCTATTTTAAATAGTTAAGGGCTAACTGCTACATACAGAGAGAGGTGTGTGATATATATACATACATAGAGATGTGTAAATAAAAGAAATTCTTGATAACAAGAATATTTCACTTACAGTGTGAGCACATTTCCAAAGGATAACTTGCCTCATTTCCCTGGAGAAAAAAATAATAATAATAATTAGTCACAAAATTGGCACAAACTTCTTTAAAAGGTTGAACTTAAGTATTTTGAGTCACGAAACACAGGGAAATAAGCCATAAACTAATATATCTAGATCTATAAACTACAAGAGCTCTTGAATCCAACAGGCCTGATTTGCGGCTCTGCCACTTAAAACTTATGCACACATCTGATTAAAATTTACTTTAAATATTATAAATACCCTAAATATGTTGTCTATCAAATTTTAACCCACTGGAGACTATCAATGCTTTAACTTGTCTTGCTGGGTAAACTCATTTTGGGATAGAGCTCAGAATAAAGCTACCCCTGCCATCTGTATTTAATTGAACAGCATCCTGAGACTGCACAGCTGTCAAAAAGAAAACAACAAAAATCTCTTATCATTTATACCTGCACTGAAAGAATTTTCCATACACTGTGCAACTAAAATTAGAAAAACATTAATAGGAAGATAGGTTCAATGTAAGACAACCAGCCACTTGAACTCCAATTCAAATTTTTATTTTCATGAAAAGTCTTATTTCATGGACAGACTCTAAGTTAATATAATTTATCTGAACTTCTAATTTATAAAAAATGTAAAATCTGTTTTCCATACTAGGATTCCATGTGAAATTTAAGGAAAAAGATGCTCCAGAAAAACTACAGACATGGTGGAAGATCACACTATTTGATAAGTAATGGAACCGCGAGTAGTTGTAAATCTAAAACAGTAAAAATTCCAAGTATAACAGACTTACGTGAGGTAAAAATCATGAAGATCTTTTAAAAAGGCTACAGAACTTAAAGTAATGTAAATTGAGTTTTTAAAGTTCAGCAATAAAACTGAGTACCACACATCCTATATTATTCCATTTATCTAATCTTGAACCCTGTCTAGCAGTAAGTGTATAACAGGATTAACCTTTAAATATTTGAATGTATTTATGTATCCTAAGAAGTTATTGAATACAGCCTGAAAAATCATTTTAGTCTGGCTAGCTAGCTTTTAAACTCCTAAAAGTATCTTTTATTCTGTGTAAACTTAAGGTCTAATAAAAGCTTATCAGTAAATTAGTATCTTCAATTCTCATGATGCTGCCAAGAATTAGTCTCTTTCTTGAAAATTATTAACTGCAATTTTCCAGAACTGGTAAATTTAATTTTAGGTAACTTTAAATATCAAACATTAATAAAGCTTGACCTTATTAATAAGCAGAGATGGAGTTCTTATTCTGCTTATTTTGCACTTTAATTAATAGACATTAATCTATTATTAATAGCCACCATGATTCCTATCTTTTACTGCCTCACATATTCTTTCACAACTAAATTTTTTAAAATATCCTTTTTCTTCCTGAGGAAGATTAGCCCTGAGCTAACATTCGCCACCAATCCTCCTCTTTTTGCTGAAGAAGACTGGCCCTGAGCTGACATCTGTGCCCATCTTCCTCTATTTCATGTGGGACATCTGCCACAGCATGGCTTGACAAGCAGTGCGTAAGTTCTCACCTGGGATCCAAACCAGCGAACCCTAGGCTGCCAAAGTGGAACATGCAAACTGAAGTGCTACACCACCAGCCTGGCCCCTAAAATATGCTTTTTAAAAAATCTTATTCCACTCTACCTTAAAATTAAATATGTTTCTTGTGAGGCTCTCAAAAGAGTATAATGATGCTTTGGATTGTCATTGTGACTCTGTATTTTTTTTAAGTGATTAACATTATAACTGTTTTATAAATATGGGTAAAGGGATATGAGGTAGTTTCAGGAAGGACTCTGAAACCAGGCCCTTCTTTCTCCAGCCCACTGACCTTTCCAGTGTTACTAATTCTTTACAAATGATACCATCCATCCTCTACCTGTATCACTCCCTGCTAGCCAGTGTCCACAAGACCCAGGGACCAGCCTTGACTAGGGCTCCGCAGGGCTTTTCCACCAACAGTGAATGCCTCATCTCTCTCCTAAACTTAGAATCCACATATCCAAAAAGTTACTTCAACTTCAACCCATCTAATTTTATACCCAGCAAAACTATCTTTCAAATATTAAGGCAAAATGCTTTTTCCAGATAATCAAAAAATAAAAGAATTAGGCTCCAATACACACGTACTACAAGAAATGTCAAAAGAAAATTCAAGCAGAAGAAACATGATACTAGATGGAAATTTACATCTAGACTGAGGAATAAAGATTACCAAAAATAGTAAATATGTAGGTAAATATAAAAATTTTTCTCGTTTTTAAATGTCTTTAAAATATAATTAACTATTTAGCACAAACATAACAATGCATTGTGGGGTACATAATGAGTAGAAGGAAAACGTATAATAGCACAAATGTGAGAGAAAAATGTATGTATACTGTCAAGATTTTACATTACAAGGAAAACATTCTAACATTATTTGAAAGTGGAGCATGATGTTAAAAATGTATAAACTCTACAGCAACCACCTTCTAAAAAAAGATAAAATGATATCACAAAGAACATTCAAGCCAAAGGAAAGCAAATAGGAAAAAAGGAACAAAAATCAAATGAGAATAGAAGGTAAATAGCAAGACGGTAGATTTAAATTCAAACATTTTGAGAACTGTATTACTTATGTTAAGTGTAAAGAGTCTAATAACTTCAATTAAAAGAAGATGCAACCATATGCTATCTCCAAGAAGCCTACTTTAAAAAGAGGTTACAGACAGGTTAAAAGTGAAAAGATAGAAAACACACGAATACTAATCAAAAGAAATATACAATGACTAGTAACACTGGACAACTTAGACTTCAGAACAAGGAATATTGCCAGGGCTAAAGAGGGCTATTTCATAATGTTAAGAGTAGATTTATTAGGAAGATGTAACAATTCTCAATATATTGTAATACTGTGATTTACAATAAGAAACATAGATTTGGTCTTTCTCTGTTTTTAGCACAGAGTTCTCAAACCTCTGGGAATCTCCCAAATGCGGACAACCATAAATCTATCTTTTGTTATGTTAATGAGGTGACTGAGAAAGCCCCTAAAGATGGGCCCTGGGTGCCAAGAGAACAGACCACGTGACTACAGGGACTTTCAACCCTAACCTCGGGGGAGCAGAGAGGGGCAGGAGGTTGACACAATCACCAATGGCCAATGATTTAATCAGTCAAGGCTTTGTAATGAAGCCTCCATAAAAAACCAAGGGAAAGGGTTCAGAAAGCTTCTGGGTTGGTGAACACGTGGAGATTCAGGAGAGCGAAGCACCTGGAGAGGGCATGAAAGCTCTGTGCTCCTTCCCACATACCTTGCCCCGTGTATCTCTTCCATTTGGCTGTTCCTGAGTTATATCCTTTTATAATAAACCAGTGATCTAGTAAACAAAATGTTCCTCTGAGTTCTGTCAGTTACTCTGGAAAATTAATCAAACCTAAAGGGGGGGGGGGGGGTCATAGGATTCTTCAATCTATAGCCAGTTGGTCAGAACTCCAGGTGACAACCTGGAACCGCAATTTGCATCTGAAGGGGAGAATGGGGACAGGTCTTGTAGGACTGAGTCCTTAACCTGTGGAATCTGATGCTATCTCCAGGTAGTGTCAGAATCTAGTCGAACTGTAGGACACCCACCTGGTGTCCAAGAATTGTGCAGATGTGTGGGGAAAAACTCCACACACACATTGTAATTGGGTACCAGAACTCTTTTATACATGTACGCTGAATAACAGAGTTTCAAAACAAATGAAAACAAACATTTATAGAACTGAAAAGAAAACAGACAATCATATTTGGAGATTTTAACATTTCTCACAGCAACTGACAGAAAACAAGTAGACCAAAAAAACAAGTAATGTTATAGAGAAGATCTGAAGAACACACTATATACCAACATGTCTAAACAGCAGAACAATCTTTTCCAGTGCACATGGAACATTCACAAAGACAGACATTATTTGATCTGTTCCCACCTTAAGAAGCTAGAAAAAGAATAAATTAAACCCAAAGCAAGGGGAGAAAAAGAAAAAAGCAGAAATTAATGAAATTTAAAGAGGACAAAGAAAAATAAAACCAAAAACTCATTTCTTGGAAAAGGTCAATAAATAAACCCCCAGGCAAATCATTACAAATCCTACAGTCATTCAAAGAAAAATAAAGGAATATTCTAAACAGTGTATGAAAATAAATTTAACTTAGATGAAATGGACAAGTTTCTTGAAACCAACCAAAAATGACTCAAGAAGAGAAAAGCTAAACAGCTCTATGGCTGTTATAAGAAATTGAATTTGAGTTAAAAATCTTCCTACAAAGAAAACTACAGACCCAGATGGCTTCACTGGTCAATTCTATCATACATTCAAAGTCCAGAAACATACCAACCCTACACAAATTCCTTCAGAAAGCAGAAGAGAATAGTTCTTGACTCATTTTATGAGGCCAGCATTACCCTGATACCAAAATCAGACAATGACATTACAAAAAAGAAAACTGTACTCCAATATTTGTTCATGACCGTGGATAGAAAAATTCTTAACAATGTTGGAGCAAATTAAATCTGGAAAAAATTTTAAAAGAATAAAACATCATGACCAAGTGAGGCTTATCCCAGCAATATAAGGTTGGTTTAATATTCAAAATCAATGTGATTCACTACACCAACAGAGTAAAAAAGAAAAAAACATCATATGGTCATCTCAACAGATAGAATAAAAGCATCTGACAAGTTTCAACCCCTATTCATGGTAAACAAGAACAACAACTCAGCAAAGTAAGGATCTTCCTCAATCTATAAAGCTTATCTACAAAAAGCCTACAGTTAACATCACACTTAATAAGGTGAAAGACTAAATGCCTTCTCCCTAAGATCAGGAACAAGATAAAGCTATCTGCACCAGCGCAGTAAGGCAAGACCGAGGAAATAAAAGATATATAGACAGGAAAGAGGAAGTTAAACCCCCTTTACTCACAGACGACATGATTGCGTATATACACAAATCCTAAAAAACTACAAAAAAGCTATCAGAACTAATAAATGAATGAAGCAAGGTCAGAGGATACAAGGTTAATATACAAAAATCAGATGTATGCCTATATTCTGGCAACAACTGAAAAATGAAATTAAGAAAACACTTCCATTTAGAAAATCATCAAAAATACAAATACTTAGTGATAAAGTTAATAAAATATGCAAGGACTGCACAATGAGGACTATGAAACACAGCTGAGAGATGTTAAACACACTCAAAAAAAAGAGTTATATTACGTTCATAGATCAGAAGACTCATTAAGATGACAATTCTCCACATACTGATCTACAGATAGAAAAGAATCCCAATCAAAATCCCAGTGAAATATTTTATGTAAGTCAGTCAATAAACTGATGCTAAAATTTATATGGAAATGCAACAGACCTAAGTAGCCAAACAATTTGAAAAAGAAGAACAATGTTGAAGTACTTATACAATCTCACTTAAGATAGTCATCAATAGAGTGATATTGCTGTTAGAATAGACATAAGAATCAATGGAACAAAAATAGAATGAAAAAAATACACACACATACACAAAGTCAAGTGATTTTTGACAAAGGTGTTCTGTTCAGGTAACTCAATGGGGAAAAATCTTTGCAACAAATGATCCTAAAACAAATGGATATCAATATGCAAAAAAAAAAGAGAAAAGATTTGAATAGACATTTTACAACAAAAAACATACACACAGCAAGTAAGCACATGAAGAGATGTTTCACATCATTAGACATTAGAGGAATGCAAATTAAAACTATGAGATACCACTATACATGTAACTAGTATATAGATGGCTACAATTTAAAAACTGACATTCCAAGTGTTGCTGAAAATGTGGAACAAATGGTTGGGTGCTGGGCAGAATTCTAGGACAGCCCTCCAAAACCCCAGCCCTTGGTATACAACATCTTCTCCCAGTTGTTCCAACACTAATCTATGTACCGCTGCACAGAGATTTTGTATTTGTAATTAAGGTTCCCAATCAGTTGACCTCAGGATAAGATTATTCAGGTGGGTGTGAATAATCATAAGAGCCTTTTAAAAGCAGAGAGGAGAAGTCAGAGATTCAAAGAATGAGAAGAATTCAGCACGAGGGAGATGGAGTAGGCCACACGCCACTGAATGCAGGCAGCCTCAAGGAGCTGAGAGTGGCCTCTAGGTGACGGTGAGCAAGCAGAGACCACAATCCTAAAACAGCAATGAACTGAGTTCTGCCAAAAAACTAAATGAACTTGGAAACAGAATCTTACCCCGAATCTCCAGACAAGAAGTCAGTCTGGCTGACACCTGATTTCAGCCTTTGATACCCTAAAGAGACACCCTGTGCTGAACTCCCGACCCACAGAACTATGAAATAATAAACAGGTGCTGCTTTAAGCCACTAAGTTTATGGTAATTCGTTAGAGAGCAATAGAAAACTAACACCCAGACATATGGCATATGTGGCTAAAAGATGTGGAGCATTTGAAATTTTTATACATTGCTGGTGGGAACTCAAAATGGTACAGCCATTTTGGAAAACAGTTTCGGTAGACTCTTAACATTAAGTTTAACATAATATTCAGAAATGAAAAACTGTCTACACAAAGATTTGTATACATATGTCCACAGAAGCTTTATTGTTAATAGGCCAAACAAGAAACAATCTAAATGTTTATCCACTGTCCAATGGATAAACAAACTGTGGTGTATCCAAACAACGGAGTGCTACTCAGGATCAAACAGGAAAAGACTAGTGATACACACAACAACATACATGAATCTCAAAAGCAATATGCTAAAACAAAGAAGCCGGATACACAAGGTTACATGCTGCATGATTCCATTTACTTAATTTATTTATTTATTTTTTAAAGATTGGCACCTGAGCTAACATCTGTTGCCAATCATCATCATTTTTTTTTTTTCTTTCTCCCTAAAGCCCCTCAGTACATAGTTGCTCATTCTAGTTGTAGGTCCTTCTGGTTGTGCTATGTGGGACACCGCCACAGCATGGCCTGATGAGTGATGCCAGGTCCACACCCAGGATCTGAACTGGTGAAACCCTGGGCCACTGAAGTGGAGCACATGAACTTAACCACTTGGCCACGGGGCCGGACCCCATAATTCCATTTATACATGCCAGAAAAGGCCAACTATAGTTCTTGAAAGATCAGGGGTCGCTGGAGTGAAGGGAGAATGCTAAGGTTACCAGGTAACGTTTTACAGTGACAGCAATGTTCTACACCTTGATTTTGGTGGTGTTTACAAAACTATATATGTTTGTCAAAACACATTAACTGTACACTTAAAACTGGTTTTATTATATGTAAGTTTTACCTCAACAAAGTTGATTTTTAAAACTTAGTCACAAAGGAGTCCCAAGTATAATGGAATTGCTTCAAAACATAGATTTAAGTTTCTAGTTAAGAAAGCTAACAATCCATCGTTTTCTTTAAAATAGTAAGTTTCATACTATTATTTAAAATCTAAAAACTGTATGAATTTTTATTTTTATAAGATACATAGGCATTTCAAGGTAGCAAATTACTTGTTTTTCAGATTAATCTTGCAGTATCATGAAAAACCAGAAACTACCTAGTTTAACAGTAATCTTAACCTTTATAATTCTTTCATCCTTTACTTAGTCTCCTCAGATTTTAAACTCCACGAAGGCAGCAAGTGTCTCACTATCTTTTGATACCCCTTGCCAGATTTAACACTGTCCTAAATTTATTCAAGGAAGAATTATATAGGTACATGTAAAAATATAGATAAGAAACTTGGTTTAAGTGGCATTTTAAGTGTGAATGTACTAAAGAACATAAAGATTAAGGGCATATTAGGAGAGACAATAAATTCTTAAAAGCCTAGTTATTAAAAAACTTTAGGGGCCGGCCCATGGCCGAGTTGTTGAGTTCATACACTCCACTTCGGCGACCCAGGGTTTCATCAGTTCAGATCCTGGGCATGGACCTGGCACCGCTCATCAGGCCACTCTGAGGCAGTGTCCCACATAGCAGAACCAAAAGGGCTTACAACTAGAATATACAACCATCTACTGGGGGGCTTTGGGGAGAAGGAGGAGGAAGGGGAAAAAAAAAAAAAGACTGGCAACAGTCATTAGCTCAGGTGACAATCTTTAAAAAGAAAAGAAAAACCTTTAGATTTTCGCTTTCCTTGATGCTGAATAATGAGTATTTTATTGACTTTTCATAGCGAGTGTCTATTAAATTTGGATCTACGCACACTTTAAGTATTACTCAGTACTCTAATACTGAGTAATATTTATAGTTCGCAAGAAGAGCTTATAACCAAATAAGACCATGTTGTCACCTCTTAAAGTCTACTAGAAAAAGATAAATGTCTAAATATTCTGACAGCATGCCCTTTGAAAATATTCTAAACTTTACAGTATGCATCCACAAAATTATTTTTATTCTCTCACATCTTGACATTTTAAGATCAATGTAACTAAACAAAATGAGATAAAAAGAGATCCAAAAATATTTTTGTCATTTCTTTGCCAGAAAACTTCTTTAGAAAATATTTTCCTATTCCTACTGATTTAATGTGTACCAAAATTGATAATCGTAAATTTTTAAAACAATACTGAATAATATGGACTTGAAGAAAAAGAATCAATCCAAATGTCTTTATCTGCTGAAAGACAAAGCTTGCCAACTTCCAACAGTTGATGATAATTATGATAATGACATCAATTTTTTTCTAGAGTAAAAATCACTGACCATCTTAATCACTGTTCTATAACAGACAGTCCTCATTCCTAGAAGTACAAAACAAGCTGTGAAACTGTGCATAGGTGAACATGGGGAAAAGGAAGTGAAAAGAACAAAGGACAGAAGCAAGAGACAAAAATCGTTACTATGAGTAGACTGCCAGGGACAAGTCTGTCTCTATCAAGCTGAGAGTCCACAAGTACCCGTCCCTCTAGGCAGTGTCTTCTCCGTGGAGGAAATAAGAAAGTTAGGCCCGATTAGTTCAAGGGGTCCTCCTAGCTGTGTTAAATTTTTTGACTGCTAATGAAGATGGTGGACATACTTAAATACAGGAGAGAGAAAGGGAGGGAGGACGAAAGGGAAAGCAAACACAGGAGGTCAAGAAACTTCTTAAAGTATCCTGTTGCTCCAAGAGACAAAAAGTTTCCCACATAGAGTATGCTTAACTTTTTATTATTTGCTTTTGTAGGCCAGTTCAACAGTCATATAAGAAAGGAAAACGCAATAAATCTCAGAAGTACAAGTTGTTAGCAATATAAATCAAACATGACCTTAGTTAATAGCAACAAATCTGGCACCAGGGATTTTGTGAACACTCTGTAAAACTTAGTTATGATGCCATCACATGGCAGGAATATTCATTAAGACAGTATACCACTGTTAAACAGGGCTCGTTTTCCAATAGAAGTCAATAACATAACATATCTGTACTTGTCAAATGATTTTAGGAGGAAAAAAACACTAAAAATTTCCAGCCTGATAAATGCCAAAATTACACTCTATAGATTGCTTGAATTCATCTAGCAAATGTTTGAAGGTACGTATGTTAACTATTTTAAAGATCCTACTGTATAATGGGACCTGGAATAATCATATCTATTATTCAACTTCACAATTTAAAACCTATCTCATATTAAATAATACCTAACCCAA
This sequence comes from Equus asinus, assembly GCF_041296235.1. NCBI lineage: Eukaryota > Metazoa > Chordata > Mammalia > Perissodactyla > Equidae > Equus > Equus asinus. The sequence goes on along the minus strand of NC_091795.1, from coordinate 45,145,763 downwards.
CCAATCCTATTTTTCTTTACTACCCAATATAAACCAGGATGTTTGTATGTTTATCTCATATCCTGCAATCTTCCTGAATTCATTTATTAGTTATAGCTTTTTCTGTAGATTTCTCGGGATTTTCTATGTAGACAATCATGTCACCTGCAAATAGGGCCAGTTTCTCTTTCTTTCCAAGCTATTACCTTTTATATTCTTTTCTTGCCTTATTGCACTGGTTAGAACTTTCAGCACTATATTGAAAGAGTGGTGAGAGCAGATATTTCTGCCTTGTTACTGATCTTATGGGGAGAGTATTCAGTCTTTGCCATAAGTACATTGTTAGCTGTAGGTTTTTATAGATGTTCCTTATCCAACTGACTTAGTTCCCCTTCTGTATTATTTTCTTTTAAATCATGAATGAGTCCTGAATTTCATCAAAAGCTTTTTTTACATCAACTGATGTGATCATGTGATATTTCTTCTTTAGTATGTGAATACGGTGGATTATTTATATTGAGTTTCAAGTAGTGAACCAGCCCTGCATCCCTGTAATGAACCATAGTTGGTCATGGTATACAATTTTTTATACATATTGCTTAATTCTATTTGCTTATATTTTGTTAAGGATTTTTATCTACATTGATATGGGCTACTGATCTATAGTTTTATTGTATTGTCTTTTTTTGATTTTGGTATCAAGGCAATGAACCTATTCAAATTTTCTCACATTGGATGAGATGTGGTAGTTTGTATTTGTTCAAGGAATTGGTCCATTACATCAAAGTTGTCGAATTTATGTGTATAGAGTTGTTCATAGTATTCCCTTATTACCTTTTACATGTCTGCAGGGTCTATGGTCTATTTCACTCCTGATCCTGATAATTTGTTTCTGCTTTTACTCCTCTCAGTCTTGCTAGAGGTTTAACTTATTGATCTTTTTGAAAAATCAGCTCATTGATTTTGTCTATTGTTTTTGTTTTCAATTTCAGTGATTTCTGCTTTTATCTTTATTTCCTTCCTTCTCTTTGCTTCAGGTAGATTTTGCTTTTTTTTTTAGGCTCTTGAAATGTGAACTCAACATTATTAGACATTTTTTTCCTTTTCTAAAGTGTACATTTAATGCTACAAATTTCCCTCTCAACACTGCTTTAGCTATGTCCCACAAATTTCAATAGGTTGTATTCTTATTTTCATTCAGCTCAAAGTATTTTTATTTCCCTTGAGACTTCCTCTTTGACCCATGGGTTATTTAGATGTGTGCTCTTTACTTTTCAAGTGTTCAGAGATTTTCCAGTTATCTTTCTTTGACTTCAGGTTTATTGCATTGTAGTCAGAGAACACATTTTGTATGATTTCAATTCTTTTAAATTTGTTGAGGTTTGTTTTTATGGCCCAGGATATAGCCTATCTTGCTATGTGTTCTGTAGAAGAGGTAGTATATTCCAGACTTGTTTGGTGGAGTGCCCTATAAAAGTCAACTAGATACTATTGGTTGATTGTGTTGCTACATGCTTCTATAGCCTTGTTGATTTTCTGCTTAGTTGTTCCATCACTCGTTGAGAAACAGGTGTTTAAGTCTCTAACTACAATTTTGAATTTGTTGTTTCTCCATTCAGCTCTATCAATTTTTGCTTCATAAATTTTGCAGCTTTACTGTTGCATGCAAACACATTTAAGACTTCTATGTCTTCTTGATGGACTTATCCTTTCATCATCGTATAATGGCCATTTACTGTCTCTGATAATTTTCTTTGCCCTGAAATCTACTTTATCTGATTATCAATATAGTCATTCCTGCTTTCTTAGGATTAATGTTTGCATAATATATCTCTTCTTCCTCCCTTTTACTTTCAATTTGTCTATATCATTATGTTTGAAGGAAGTTTCTTGTAGACATTATAGAGTTGGTCATGTTTTTAATCCTCTGCAAATATCTGTATTTTAACTGGTATATTTAGAAAATTTATATTTAATGTTATTATGGGTATGTGGATTCATGGATTTTATTTCAAGGAGTTATAATCTTTTATCATCATCATCTAATGATGGCTTAAATTGTCCCACATTTGGCCAGTGGGAGTCCTTCCCCTCCAGGCTGCCTCCCGCATCCTTTTAGAACATCCCCATCATTCTCTGGGCCCTCCTTACCTTCTGTGTTCCAAACATACATTGTACTTTCCCTACTCCAGTCCTGAAATCAGCTATTTCCCCGAGGAGCCCGTAGTTCCTTTTAATGGAGAATGGTTAATGGTATCATTTGATGAAGAAAAGTTCTTAATTTAATGTTGTCTCATTTATTCATCTCTTATTTTACACTATGATTAATTCCTAACACACCTGATTACTCTTTCACTGAGCTGTCTGAATGAAACTCTTACATGAATTTTTCTGTTTATATTGCTTTATTAATATTCTAAAGTATTTTCCTACCTGTAAAGAAGGCAAGAGCCTACTATTCATATCCTTTTACAGAAGATTAGTGAGGTGGAGAGAGTGAAACAGCCACCCACATCCAATGCAATATGCTAGGCATGATCAAAGCATAGACACTGCTATTCTCAGGTCCCCAAACAAACAATTTTGAAATTGTAGTGGTCTATAGACATCCAAGTAGACCTATCCAGCAAGTGTAGAACCTGGGCTCAGGGAAAAGATTATGATCAAAGATGCAATTTCGGAAATTATCAGCATAGAGATAGCAGACTTCCCCACTCAAGGGACAGCTCATAAAAATTGGAAAATGAAATAAAAAATAGTAGGAATACTAACATTTAAAGAATTGGAAGAAGAGAAATTCACCACAAAGCAAATGATTAAATACAAGAAGGGAATCACAAGGATATGGTTCTGTTCTAATAGTTTAATACTCTCTTAGGACTTTACCATAATCTATATTATTATATAATGTTTTCTTATACTATAATAAAACATATATATTATTTTGGTTCTATAATGGTTCATACTCTAATACAGTTCTAGAAAATATTTAAGTAAAAAGTTTAAGTAGGAAGGAGTTACGAGTCACAAAGTGGACAAACAGTAATTACTCCCAACTCCCATTTTTTTGGGTAGGTTCAGACTTTATATAAGTCATTATTATTAAAGGCAAGGTATAACTTTAATTTGATCGATAACAACTCTAAGTTACAAAGATTGCTATACTAAGAGTAATTACCAACACCAGCCCTACAAAACTATCTTTAAAATTACCTTAAGGGGTGAAACTGTTTAAATGATCTGCCTGTTTACTAAAACATACAATTCTAAATTCTTCCTTATTTAATGAACACACAAAGATGCACGACACCATTCTGGGTCTCTCTCTCAGATAAAAATATTTTCTGAGTGGTCACACAACTACTGGGGCTGTGGAATGCATTAAGATTCTATCTTAACTAAGACCTAAATTAAACACAAAGAGTTGTTGTTTCCACATATGGAATCAGTTTCCCATTATGATTACCTTACTACACTGCAAGCTCCATGACAGCAAAGCACTGTTTTCACCAAGACCAATGTAAAGAAGCTTAGCACCCCCTGCTTCTAGGGGTTTTATGATTTTAGGTCTCAAAGTAACTTTGATTACTTAGTTAAGGTCTGCCAAATTCGTCCATTATACAGTTACATTTTCCCCCTTGTATTTAATAAGCATCTTGTGGGAAGTTATTTTTAGACTATGTAAACATACAAGTTATTCCTCAAACTTCACCCACTCATTTTGACATCCATTGATGATTCTTGTCTGAGTCAACTATATTATGACTTCTGGGACAGTCATCCTCTAAGATGACCCCCACCTCCAGGTATTCACAGCCTTGTATAACCCCCTTCCCTTGTGTAACTTGCTTTTAACCAACTGACTATGACAATATTAAGAGCATATCACTTCTGTAGTTAGGTTACAAAAGATTGTGACATATATTTTAACGACAGTCTCTTTCTATAACTTTCTCAGCTTGCCTGCTTTAAAGAAGCTCACACAGCAAGAAACTGAGGGTGGCCCCCAGCCAACAACCCACAAGGAACCAAATGCTGCCAACAACCAATGCGTGAATGTGGAGATGGATCCTTCCCCAATCAAACCTTCAGATGAGACCAAAGACCCCAGGTTGATACTTTGATTTCAGCCATCTGAGACACCATGAAGCAGAGAACTCAGCCAAGCCCAGAGAAACTGTGAAATAATTAACGTGCATTATTTTAAGCAAGTAGACTTTGAAGTAATTTATTACAGAGCAAGAGCTAAGTGATATAAGTGCCATATGGCAGTTTCCTAATGCCATCATTCTTTCAACATTTATTACTTAGCTTTCTCCTGTAGGGAAAGGCTTTCTTTTCCCCTCCATTTCTATACACATTTATGTATTTGTTTTTTTCCCCTACAGTTACCCTTCAGTGCCTGATACAGAAAGTAATACACATTTTTGAATTATCACTGAAATACGCTTTTGTAAATCTTCATTAAGTAATTTTTTTGCTATTTCTTTGGAAAAATGTATTGAGACCCAAACAACTAGTATATGAATTTTAAACATAATCCATTTGCCAATTAATTTTCCTCTTTATACCAGACTCAGTTTTTCCAGGAATGAGGCTCCCAACATTCAAGCAAACTGTCAAAAGAATGAGTATTTGTCCAAAAAGGTAAGAAAGATATCTTACAAAGTGCTTACTTAATACACTGTAAGCTGTTAATAAAAACAAGGATTTATGAATAAGATTTCATTCCCAAAGATATAAGGAACCTCTCAAATAACAACAGACACATGACAAAAGCTTTATTAAATCAGAAATCTTTGTGAAAGTCTACATTTGCAAAAACAAAAAAACTACTGGCTCAGGGCTGGCCTGATGGCACAGTGGTTAAGTTCGCACATTCTGCATCAACAGCCCAGGGTTTGCCGGTTCAGATCCCACGTGCAGACATGGCACCACTTTGCAAGCCATGCTGTGGCAGGTGTCCCACATATAAAGTAGAGGAAGATGGGCACAGATGTTAGCTCAGGGCCAGTCCTCCTCAGCAAAAAGAGGAGGATTGGCAGCAGATGTTAGCTCAGGGCTAATCTTCCTCAAAAAAAAAAAAAAAAAACCCACTGGCTCTTTTCATCTGGTTTTAATCTAACAATGAAACTACTTTTCTTCAAATTAAGACAATTCTTTACATAAGGTCCTAAAATCCTTCAGACACTTCAGATGTACTAATTTAAACTTCATTAACTACTTTAGTTCAAATTAAACATGCAATACAATAAATGTTGTTACTTTGTCAAGTTCTAATGGACTTTTTTAAAGGTAAAAACTGATGGATCTAGACAGGAATCTTTAAAAATTAGCTTTGTGTAGGGCCGGCTCAGTGGTGTAGTAATTAAGGTCATGCTCTCTACTGTAGCAGCTCAGGGTTCATGAGTTCGGATCCTGGGTCCAGACCTACACACTGCTCATCAAGCCATGCTGTAGCAGTGTCCCACATACAAAATAGAGGAAGACTGGCATGGATGCTAGCTCAGGGCCAATCTTATTCACCAAAAAAAAAGCTTTGTGAATATAAACATGGATTGGAAAAAAGGACAGTTTACTGAATACAAAGAAACTGAAATAACATTCATGTGCTGGGCACTATGTTAGAGATTTTACAAACATTTTCTCATTTATTCTCCAAACGATCTTCTGGGTGTCAAGGTTAAGCAGCTTGCACAAGGTCGCACAGCTGGTAGTGGTAGAAATCAAATTTTAACTCAAGCTAATAAAATTCCCATAGTATTCTTACTAACATATCATAAGGCCACACCTTTTCTGTATTACACAAAAGAAGCCGTTAAGTTATTGAAGCCCTTTTTTCCTCATCTTAGAACACTTAAATTCAAGTGGCTTGTCAATGCCGACTCACACTGGCATAGTAACTTAAAATGCGTTATTCATATATCTAACACAGCAGTCACAATCGTAGAAACATGACAACAAGAGGGTGTGAGATAGGTGGAGACAGCTGAGAGGAGAAGTAAAGGGATGGAAAATATAAGACACTATTATATGGAAATTGTCCAACAACAACTTGTAAGGAGCAATACTAATTTGGTACTATATTTAATTTAAAAACACATATAAGCCCAAAACAAAACAGAAAACTCTAGGGACACAGCATTTTCAATAATTATAACTGAGAAAATAATCTCAAAACAGAAGATCTACAGTCCCAGCAGTGAACTGTTCTGGATGATGGTAAGAGACTGCCTTGACTATGGCCACAGGAAACAGCCAAAGTAGAAGTTAGTACAATGGAGATCGAGCAACACTACAGCAAGGATGCACACAAAGACTTACAGCGACGGCAGAAACTACAGGGAAAATGTGACACAGGCACCCTAATTCTGAAGGAAAACCTGGAGTAGAAAGATGTTCGATGACAGCAATGAGAAGAAATAAAGGAAGGTAGAGTCAGACAGAAGGAAATGACTTTGCAGGAGAATTCCGAAGTAATAATCTACTAGGGGTCAGCAAACTATGGTCCCAGGCCAAATAAGGCCTACACCTCACGGGTTGTTTTTTTTTTTAGTGATATCTTTTTTTAATTGAGATATAACTGACACATAACATTATATTAGTTTCAGGTATACAATAAAATGATTCAGTATTTGTATATATTGCAATATGATCACCACAAGAAGTCTAGTTAACATCCATCACCATCCAGTTAAAAAAAACTTTTTTGTGATGAGAACTTTTACAATCTACTCTCTTAGCAACTTTCAAATAAGCAATACAGTATTATTAACTACAGTCACCATGCTGTACGTTACATCCCGCGACTTATTTTCTAACTGGAAATTTGACCTTTTAACCACCTTCACCTACTTCACCCCCCCCCCCCCACCTCCCACCTCTGGCAACCACCCATCTATTCTCTGTACTTATGGGATCAGTTTTGCGGTTTTTTGGCTTTTTTTTTTTTAAGATTCCACACATAAGTGAGATCATACAGTATTTGTCTTTCTCTGTCTGACTTATTTCACTTAGCGTAATACCCTCAAGGTCCATCCGCATTGTTGCAGACAGCAAGATTTCCTCCTTTTTTATGGCTGAATAACATTCCATCATCTGCAGACACATACACGCACATTTTCTTTATCCATCCACTGATGGACACAGGTTGTTTCCATGTCTTGGCAACCGTAAATAATGCTATAATGACCACGCGGGTGCATATATCTTCTTGAGTTAGTGTTTTCATCTCCTTTGAATACTCAGAAACCGAACTGCTGGATCATATAGTAGTAGTTCTAATTTTTTGAGGAACCTCCCATACTGTTGTCTATAGTGCCTGTACCAATTTACATCTCCACCAACAGTGCACAAGGATTTTCTTTTCTCTACATCCTCACCAACACTTACTATTTCTTGTCTTTCTGCTAATAGCCATTCTACAAACACGTGTGAGGTGATATTTCATTGTGGTTTTCATTTGCATTTCCCTGATGATTAGTGATGGTGAGCACCTTTCCATGTACCTGCTGTCTTCTTTGGAAAAATGTCTATTCAGATTCTCTGCTCATTTTTTAATTGGATTTTTGTTGTTATTGAGTTGTATGAGTTCTTTATGTATTTTGGATATTAAACCCTTATCAGATATATGATTTGAATATATTTTCTCCCATTCAGTAGGTTTCCTTTTCATTTTGTTGATGTTTCCCTTTGCTGTGCAGAAGCTTTTAGTCTGATGTAGTCCCATTTGTTTGTTTTTGCTTGTGTTGCCTTTGTTTTTAGTGTCAAATCAAAAAAATCATCACCAAGACCAATATCAAGGAGCTTACAGCCTCTGTTTTCTTCTAGGAGTTTTACAGTTTCAGGTCTTACACTCAAGTCTTTAATCCATCTTTGAGTTGATTTTTGTGTATGGTGTAGGACAGTGGTCCAGGTTTCCCAACACTACTCAAGAGACTGCCCTCTCTCCATTGTATAGTCTTGGTTCCTTTGTCGTAAATTAATTGACCATATGTGTATGGACTTATTTCTGGGCTCTCTATTCTGTTCCATTGACCTATGTGTCTGTTTTTATGCCAATACCATACTGTTTTGTTTACTGTAGATTTGTAAGGGTTTTTCTTAATAATAGCTTTATTAAGATATAATTCACGTACCATACAATCCATCCATCTGAAGTGTACAATTCAGTGGTCTTTAGTCCTTTCACAGAGTTGTGCAGCCATTACCACAATCAAATTTAGAGCATTTTCATCACCCCGAAAAGAAAGCCCATATCCTTTGGCAGTCACTCCCCATCTCCCTGCCTCACCCCACCCCTAGACAACCCCTAATCTACCTTCTGTCTCTACATATGAATCTATTCTAGATATTACATATAAATGAAATCACACAGTATGTGTTCCTTTCTAACTGGCTTCTTAGCAGAATATTTTCATCCATGTAGTAGCAAGAATTAATACTTTATTTTTTTTAATGCCAAATAATATTTCGTGTTATGGATATACATTTTATTTATCCATGTTCATCAGTTAATGGACATTTAGACTGCTCCCATTTTTTGGCTATTATGAATAATGTTATGAACATTCATGTGTAAGTTTTTTACTTCATATATTGTGGGTATATACTTTGGAATAGAATACTAGGTTATATGGTAACTCTCCGTTTAACACTTTGAGGTACCGTTTTCTAAAGCAGCTACAGCACTTACATTCCCACCAACAGTGTTATGAAGGTTCCAATTTCTCCACATCATCACTACCACTTACCTGGTCTTTTTGATTACAGCCATGCTACTGGGTGTCAAGTGGTACCTGACTGTGGGTCTGATTTGCATTTTCCTAATGACTAATAATGTCAGAGTATCTTTTCATGTGCTTATGGGACATTTGTTTATCTTCTCTAGAGAAATGTCTACTCAGATTCTTTGCCCATCTTTTTTAGTTGTCTTTTTACTGTTGAATTTTAAGAATTCCTCATATATTCTGGGTAGAAGTCTTACCAGATCTATGATTTGCAAAAATTTTCTCTCATTCTGTGGGTTGTCTTTTCATTTTCTTGATGTCCTTTAAAGCATAAAAGTTGTTAATTTAATGATATTCAATTTATCTTTTTTCTTTTGTTGTCTGTGCTTTTAGAAACAATTCGTCACCTGTGTTTGTAAATTAAGTTTTATTGGAACATAGCCATGCTCATTTGTTTAGGTATTATCTATAGCCGCTTCACGCTACAATGGCTGAATAGTTGCAAAAGACTGTATGGCCCACAAAGCTTAAAACATTTACTGCCTGGCCTTTTACAGAAAAAGTTTTCCAACTCCTGATCAAACACAATGCCAACAACTCCCACCCACCCTTAATTTAAAATGAACAGCCTGCCTTCACCTGTAGGGGCTGCAAAGCACATGATATCCTTTAGAAGGAAGGAGAATTTTGGTTATGCTAACTAGGTACAGAAAATATTTTTGTGAAGAGGCTGACAACATGGGGTGATAGGGAAAAAGTACAGTATAACATCAGGAGCCAGATATAATTTTCACTGCTTACAATACAATCAGTAATCTGTGACTTTTGTTCAGAGCACCAAATAAAATATTGATGAGATTGTTTTCACCATTAAAGGTTTAGCCTCTGGTTGTGGAAGGTAAGCTAAGGCCAGTTGATAAGAACTTTAACTGCCTTGGAGGAAGAGGGTCAAAAGGTATAAACTTCCAATTATAAGATAAATTAAGTACTAGAGATGTAACGTACAACATGATGACTACAGTTAACTCTGCCGCAGGATATGTAGGAAAGTTGTTAAAAGAGTAAATCCTAAGAATTCTTATCACAAGGAGAATTTTTTTTTCTTTTTTTCTTTCTTTTCTTTGTATTGTATCTATATGAGATGATGGGTGTTAGCTGAACCTATGTGGTCATCATCTCACAATATATGTAAATCAAACCATCATGCTATACGCCTTAAACTTATACTGATGTATGTCAATTATCTCTCAATAAAACTAGAAGGAAAAAAAAAACAACTGCCAGAGCAAGGAATTTGGTCTTTTTCTGGTATGCACGAAACAGACAGATACAATGGGACCTAAGAAAAAAAACCTGCTATGAGACTTGCAATAAAGTTTTTCCTCTCTAATAAAAAGAAGACACTTGAGGAAATGCTCCCAGCTCCTCCTCAGCCAGATTATTGGTACCTGAAACCATGGCGGCCCTCTCCTGACATGTAGGGCTTTAAAGCAAACCAGACCTATGCTCTTAATGAAACTGATGAACTACGGAACCACCCTATAACTCTCTGGCTCTGGCTCCTCATTTTGTGAAATAATATATTCCTTATTATTTAGGCTACTTTTAGTGGGATGGGTAATCTGTTACTTGTAGCCCAAAACGAATCTAACTGATACATTTTCTACTTTGTTTATAAGCACATGACTGGACAGAGAGCTGCAGAGAAATTAGAATGAAGTGATTATTAAACCTGTACCTGCCAAGAATGCTACATACTAGTTTTTAGTAATTTGATTTTCAAAAATTTAAAAAGCATTTTGCACTTTATCAAGCATTTTAGGTAACTACCTTACCCAATACCCACAAGAACTCTGAATCAGGCAGTGTTGTGGCCATTTTACAGATATATACTTAAAAAGAAAAAAATTCAGAGTACTCCAATACTGGCCTTCCAAATCTATATCCCATGCTTATTCTACATCATCATATCATGTCTCATAGTTATCAAACAAAATTAATTGAAAGCAATAATTAACAACAAAATAATTACAGTATTCTTGCAGCACTTAAATGATTGCTTGACATTCTACAATTCTATTTGATGAGTAATGTGAGTAGAACGGATAATAAAATGTCCAAATTGCTGCTACATGTTAAGTTCCAACTGGGCAAGTGGAGCGACCAGAAGAACTCTAACACATTCTAAGGACTACTTAAACGCACACTATAGCATATTATAATTTTTCCCTCCACGCACTTCAATCTATGCCATGAAGTCTTTGGAGCATTGTGTTTTTTTCTTTCATCTTTGTCCCTAACACTGTGTTTGATATATGTAGTAGGTGAACATAAATCTTTGCTACATTAAGAAATCAGAGATTCAGAGTTGTAGTCTCACTCGATCAGCTGTGCTACAATATATTTAGAAAAAACTGTTAATATAAATCACCTTAAGCAAACAAAACTAAACATTAGTTATAAATTTTGAGTTTCCTTTAATTATGAAAAAGTTTACTATTTAACACATGAAAATAACACTCATATATAACTGACACTTTTCAGATACGTAAAAAGAATCTTGAAGCATAAAAGAAGTCCTGTAACTTTTAGAATCAACAGCAGTTTCCTTCCAGTAGCTTTCCCATTGTGCCTAACTCATTTCTGCTTTCTAACTGTTTATTCACAGGACTTTCAAAGACCTCTCTAGCCCTAGATGACAAATATAACTTAACTGAGTGGTACCTCTGCGGGCTTCCTAAGCCCGAAGGACAAGCGGCTACTTAACCATCCACCTTTTACATTTACATTCCATGGGAGAAACTACAGTGGGAACTGGCTTCACAAAGAAGAAAAAAATGCATCCCTTGCTCTAGAGGAGCCTACAGCTTAGGAGGGGAGACAATTAAACGCAATGAAATATGGGAGGTACTATAATCAAAGTTACTTACAAACGACCATTAACTGCCTGGGAGAATTGAGGAAGTTTTCACAGAATGCCATTGGAACAGGATCTTATGTTTGCTAGACAGAGAAAGGGGAAGGACATTGCAGATGGAAGAAAAGGCACATACAGAGGGACCAATAAGTGAAAAAGGATGAGGCATCTGAGAACCAAGTAGTCTGACTTGGTTACAGAATAAGGATGGCTAGAAATAAGGATCAGAACACAGGTGCCATACAAAAAACTTATATTTTTAATTCTAGAAGATGCAGCAATGACTTTTAAATAAAGCAGTGACACTAGATTTCCTTTTTAGAAGAAAAACTCTGGTGGCAATACAGAAGACAGAATGAAGGAAGAAACTGGACACAAAAAGAGCAAAGCATTACGTAGGCTATGGAAATAGTCCACGTGAGCAATAAATCTAACTGTGACAACGCCAGTGGCAAAGGGGATGAAGAAGAAGCTGATTCAAGAGGCACCTGGGAGATCTAAAGGAGAGAGCACATTTGCTATAACCTGGTACTTATGTTCCTGAAAACACTTCATATTCTTAAAACTACACATTAAAAACAATATGAGTTAAGGAAAATAGTTGGAAGCAGACACTCAAAACCTATGCAACGCTGTAACCAGAGTACTAACAAAATCAACAAAAATCCTAACAAGCATATTAACATAAAGATGTGCTAAATAACTAATAAGTATGAGACTTTTTAAAGGTACAGATGAAAAAGAAAAAAGTGTAAGGGGTATTTGAAGCTAAGTTACAGAAACAAAGGAAAAATGCACACATACTTAGAGGAATTGTGCAATAAACTCTTTCAACACAGACAAATGGCCCCACTGAGCCAAGAGGAAGAATGTAGGCTATAAGGATAGTATGCAGTGCTGTATTCTTCAGTAGCTCACTGCTTTCAGCTGTGTTAGCAGATTTTGGGTTCAGCTGCCACGACCTGATGGCACAAAGCATTAATATGCTGCAATGTTATGAACATTTTCCTCTTTACCAATAGTATGTGAGCCAGACTGGAATGGCTTGAAAGTAAGCAAGTGAGCCTCCCACGCTTACACCAGGTTAGACTGTGTTCCTACATTATACTCTTAGTAGAGACTGCTACTGATGATTGCTTAAGACTTAGGTAGTAGTACAGGGGTGGAAAAGGTATACCAGGTTTCCAGATAGGAGTGAATGGACAGACATGTTTCCATTAAGGAATAATGAAGCATGAATAGGGAAACAATAATGAATATGGTTTTAGTTATGTTGAGTTTGAAGTGTCTTACGGACATCCCTATTTAGATAAATATCCAGTAAGCAGTTAGATCCATGGATTGGCGCAGAAGATGATGACGTGGGCTGAAAATATGAATCATTAGTACATAGGATATGACAAAACTTTGAAAATAAACAAGAATTCATGCATTCACTCAATTCACTCATTCAACAAATATTTACTGAATTCCTATAATATATAAGGCCCTATGCTGGCAGCAGGAGTATATAAGACTGAAGAACGAGACAGCCATCATGCCCACTCTCATGGAGCTAACATTAAATCATGGGGAGACAGAAAGCAACAAAACACCTATAGAACTAATCAATGAAGTATGTACAAACAAGACGTAAAAGGCACTACTAAAAGGAATATGACCTGAGCTGGTGTAGGGGTGGGAGGCTCAGTCACTTACTCGAGGGAATTTTGAGGTATTCCAAACATAGCTTATGCAAAAGGCTCTGAGGGAAGAATAAACAGATGGAAGAATAAATATAGCATACAATACTGAATAAAATGTAACGCTAGAGTATAGAGACAAAGCAAGAAGATGGTGGAAGCTGAAGTAAAGAACAGGTAGAACCTATGGAGTCTAGGGGCAGTCTTAAGGATTTTAGTCTCTATAATACATGGGATTTTAAATAGAAAAGTGATATAATCATATCTAAGAGGGCCTTGGATCAAACCCAGATGAGAGGCTAGCATACAAAAATTAAAAATGATCAGAAAGGTAGAACAGCAACTAGCAGAAAATATCACAGAAGCCAAAAGAAGAGAGAATTTCAAGAGTTCCCATCAAGGTCCAACATTACAGAGAAGTCAAGTAAGAGTGAAGAAGCAGATACATTTAATGAGTACCTACTGGATTTCCAGACACTCTGTATTGTTGCCACAATCTTAGGAGCTATTATTCTCATTTTACACATGAACTAAATAAGGTCTAGAGAGTTTATGGTATTTGTTCAAGGTCACTTAGCTAATAAATCGCAGAACCAGAATTTAAATTCAGATGTTTCCAACTCTAAATCTCATACTGGTAATTAGAAGATTACTGCCAACCTAATAAGTTTCAGTAAAATGCAGATACATAATCATTCTTCTGCACGGATGGACATGTTTTATATCTGTGCTTATGCAGTAACCATGAGCCACAAGTAGCTACTGAGCACTTGTACTGTAGCTATTGTGACTGAAGAACTGAATTTATACAGCCACATGTAGCTAGTGGTTACTGAACTGGATATCACAGATCTAGACTGCAGTAGATTGAAAAACAAGAAAATGAGCAAACAGAGATAAGAGCCAAGAAGTTTCATAGTAATGCTAAAGACAGAGTGACAGCCAGACAGAAGGGCAGAGCTGAAGTATACCTATGTTCATAAACTCACTATTTACTTAGAAAGATTATCATGAGTTAGTTTATAATTCATGCATCTCTACTTGTTAGGAAAATAGCTGCAACATAAACACACATAAAATCACAGGTTTCTCTTATTACCTATTAGCACTTGTTTTTGCTGACATTCCGATTTTTATTAAAGACGGTCTTAGAAGCAAGCAATACAAAAGAATGCCAGCTTATTGCATCCCTATAGCAGGAGACTGCTTGTGGCATAACACTCAGGAGGATATGAAAAGGATGAAAATCATTCCTGAAATTAGAGAGATTAAGGATAAATAAAGTGCTAATAGAAAGCTCTAATATGGGCAATGGTCAAGGTTGGACCCTTTTTTGTAGGTTGCTATGCTTCACTCTCTTGTAGGTTTTCAAAACGCATGCCTAGTTCTAACAAACAGATAAAAATGAATACTCTGTACTCTTTAGAAAAGACAAGAGACCTGCCTAGAGCACAGATGAATTTAATAATGCTACCAGAAAAACAAGTCAAAGTGACATCTCATTTACAGAAATGTTTTTGGGATAGCAATAGGGCTACGAACATGGCCTTCCTGATGACAGTCCTAAGAAAGGGCTTTAATTAAGAAAACAAAACACTCTGAGGAAGGAACCTACGAAGAACCTATGACTTACTGAATTCAGCGCTAAATTTTAAAGGATTTCCTAGAGAAACCTTTGAATATTTTAGATATTTTTACAGTACAAGACCATAGAAACCAAAGACAAACCCAGAAACATCTATTAGTCACATGTCATTTCAAAATTTTATTCCTGCACTAGATCTATACATCAGCTATAATTATACTGTCAACTCACGACCATCAAGAGGCTATGGGAGTCCAAGGAGAAAATTCAGAAAGGGAGAGTGTGTATGCAGGCTGTTGCAGACAAGGTTTACTTGGAAGAGTAAAAATGAGGAAGAAATTTTCATCTGACAAGCTTGAAATAAAATAGATACTTTATCCACTACACTTTGGAGGTCATTTTCTGTTTTGACTTAAGAAACTGTTATCTATGCAGTTAATGCTTCATAAGGTGATAAGCAGAAAAAATAAACACAAAAAATGTTCTGGTAAAATATTATTTTCCCTAAGAGTAATTTCATAAGAACACTGTCACAGTTCAGACCCTTGTTAAAGCACCAACCTCAATCATTATGAAATCACTACCCGATCAGAAAAATTATGCTGAATTGTTTTTGACTCAACATTTACATTTGAAATAGTTAAAAACCTTGTAATAAAACTGATTGTAATGAGGAAACTAGAGTATTGTATCATTACAACCTTTTGAAGTCTGACTTCTGTAATCTTTTTAATTAATAATAACTAAATTATAAAAAAACTAATAAATCCATACACTGGCATAGGTGAAAGAGAGAAAGAGAGAGAGAGAGAAAGAGAGAAAAAAAGAAAGAGAAGGAAAAAAGAAACCAACAAAAAACTCCCTCAGAAGAATATACAAGAAACTCAACAGTGATCAATACAAGGGGAAAGGGAGGCCAGGAAAGATTTACTTTCCATTTTATACTTTTCAGTATGGTTTAAATTTTTAAGCAAATGTACTAACAGTGTCTTCAGAACTTTAAAAAATTTTTAAGAATATCAATCTACAACTAGATGTTCCCCTTACATAAAATCTGAACTCAAAAATGGTTCCTTTCAGATCTATGCAACTTGATCAGAAGTAACTAAAGATGGACAAAGTATTAAGCTCTACTCTTGTTAAAACTCCTGTTTGCTAGATTCATTTCCTAGGTCACTGATTCCTGTTGCTCTCTCCTGGGTCCACCTACTATTTAACAATATTTACTTAATACCCTGTTAACTGCCTGTCAAATCCCCCAAAATTGATAGTATAATCCTTTTCCAGACTCCTCACCATTAATCTCACCCCGTTTGCCTCAGCCTCAATCTCAATTTCAGCAGATGATCTTGCCTCAAACTATCTCGAGTTACTGAGATGATTTAGGCCATCTGGTATGAACTCCATTATTAACACATATCTCTTGCCATGGCCTACTCTCCTCACCCTGATTTTTTTTCTCTCTCTCTTTTGATGTCTCTCCTTTCCTTTTATCGCTCCTCTTTCTACCACTTCTAGGCCTCATTCCACGCATCATCATCTTTCTTACAGCTCCCTCTCCCGGCTTCCCTGCTGATTCTAAAGAATACTGGCATCTTCTATCCTAAAAACAACTTATGCCAACTGTAAACCACTGAAGCCAACTTTTGTTTGTCCTTTTTTTCATAAATGTCTCAAAAAAGGAATGGACACTCTTCTCTCCACTGTCTCATCAGCAATTACTCCTTTATTCTATTTATTCATTCACACATTCCTTCTCCAAACACTACTTAATATCTATTATATACTAAGTATCTGGAATATAACAATTAAAAGACACAGATAAGGCCTCTGCATTTTCAGAGTTTACATTCTCTTCCAATCTTATTTTCATTACCTAGGACTTAAGTGAAGTTATTGTCTTAAAGATTATGATCTCTGTAACAGTTTCCATTTTTCTCTCCTTGCCTCTGTTAACAGATGAGAAAAATCTCTTGTCTAAGGAGAGTCATATTCCCTCCCACCTCCTTGGAGACCTCAAACTATTGAGGTCTTTTCCCTTTGAATTTTCAACCACACCCCCTCTTTCCCGGTTTGTTCCGTTAACCCCAAAATAAATTCTTCCTCAAACTAAATTCTCTTGCTTTCATCTTCTCTCCTTCTAGTTAAAGCTTTAAGGAACTCAATGTGTGACCACTCATTTATTTCTCAACTCACTGCATCCTGGCTTTCCTTGCTACCAGTACAAAATGGGGTTTTTCTGTATTGTTACCAAAGTCACCAGAATGCTCCTGATCCCACCAAAAGACACTCCCCTTTTTTTTTTTTAAGATTGGCACCTGAGCTAACAACTGTTGCCAATCTTTTTTTTTTTTTTCCTGCTTTTTCTCCCTAAATCCTCCCAGTACACAGTCATATATTTTAGTTGTAGGTCCTTCTGGTTGTGCCATGCGGGACACCACCTCAGTGTGGCCTGAAGAGCACTGTCATGTCCACGCCCAGCATCCAAACCAGCAAAACCCTGGGCCGCCACAGCAGAGCGCGCGAACTTAACCACTCGGCCACGGGGCCAGCCCCCAAAAGACACTTTTAATTTCTTCTTTTTCCTGATCTCCTTCAAATCTGACATGGCTCTGCTAATTTTCCAGCTATCTCTCTGGCTATTTACTCTCAGACAGTCTTCACAGGTTCCTCATCCTCCACCTGCCTCTTAAATGCAGTGTTCTTGAGGGTTTACCCTCTTCTCATTTTATAAATTTCTTTCTCTACAGGATTTCATACAGTTTCACAGCTTCAACTATTACCTAATACAAATACAGACAATGCTCAAATCTTTAATCCAAGTCCAGATTTCTCTTCTGAGCTCCAGATATAGATGGCCAATTATCTGTTGGCCATATACACCTAGTTGACCCATGACTCCTTTAAATTCAACATGTCCAAAATAGAAATCATCATTACTCTCTCAAATCTCCTTCTCCTACATCTCCTAGGCAGAGAATGTGCACTTCTAACAAGGTCCCAGATAATGCTGATGCTGCTGATTCAAGATCCCTATTTTGAGAATCACTGTTCAAACATATGTTGCCTCTTCCTACCTTCAGGTTATCCAGTTCCTTCTGCTATCTCCCAGGCCATGATAGCTATACAGCAAGCACTGTCAATATTTCACAGCACTACACCTTACTGAACTTAGAATCTTGCAAAATAGCATCTCAAATAGTAATTATCAAATGATATGAGAAAACCAGAGATGAAACAACAGTCATCCCAGCAAAGTGGAAGATTCTTGAGGACGATGTAGCATTTCCCATGTAACCTAGAACTGAATCTTACCCAAGTAGGTGGTCAATAAACGTTTGCTGAATGGATGACTCTATCCTCTATCCAGTCACCCAAGCCAGAAGCCACAGCAGGATTCGCCCTTTTTCTTCCCCATAATCCAACAGTCACCAAGTCCTATCTTCTACCTCCAAAATGTGTCTCATAATTGGCCCCTCCTCTCCATCTGCACTGTAACTACATTCTTTCAGGTCCTGACTTCTCACATAAATTCCTGTGATAATTTCTTAATTACCATGCCTCGATTCATCTATCCTATTTTATTATCCACACAGCCATCAGTTCATCTGATCTCTCTAAAAAAGTAGATGAGACAATGTCATTCTCCTGGCTAAAAATAATAGCTTCCCAACTGGCTTTAGGAAAAAAATGTCAATTCCTTCGTATGATATGCAAACTCCTCCATGATCTTGCCTCAATCTACCTTCCACCCAAACCCCCTACCCTCCAGCCACGCTGAACTGGCTTGCGTATCTCATGCCTCTATGGCTTTAAACATAAAGCTCTCTATCTGGAGTGCCTTTCCCACCGGCTAAATACTCATTCTTTTAAGACTCAGCTCAGACCCCATCTCTTCCAGGAAGCTTTCTTTGAGTGACATTCATCTCCCTGCCCCATCCCCACTCCAGTTTGGATTAAGCCTCTCCCCTGCCATGTGCTCTTACAATACCCTACGTTTAGTCTGTTAATACCACACATTACACTGCAAAATACTCCACTTAAGCTCCTTGGAAATTACAATTTTGTCTTATGTTTGTATAGACAGTGCTAGGTATATTAGCAAATGCTCAACTAAAATTTATGTACATTCCTTGCTATTCTCTAATCAGTGACTCTCAAAATGTGGCATATATCAGAATTACCTGGAAGACTTATAAAATCTAGACCGCTTGGCCCCATCCTCAGTTTTGGATTCAGCTGGTTCAGGGTGAAATCTAACAAGTTCCCAGGAGATGCTGATGCTGCTGGTTCCGGAACCACATTTTGAGTATCAGTGCTCCAAATACATGTTGTCTCTTCCTATCTCCAGGCTTTACAGAGTCTTTCTTTTCTTTTTTCCAGGAAGATTAGCCCTGAGTTAGTATCTGCCACGAATCCTCCTCTTTTTTGCTGAGGAAGACTGGCCCTGAGCTAACATCCGTGCCCATCTTCCTCTACTTTATATGTGGGATGCCTGCCACAGCATGGCTTGCCAAGCAGTGCGTAGGTCCACGCCAGGATCCGAACGGGTGAACCCGGGGCCACAGAAGCGGAACATGCGAACTTAACCACTGCATCACCAGGCTGGCCCCTAAAGAGTCTTTTCCTAGCTGTCTCCAACTCTGCCTAATGCAATCCTAATCATCTTTCTAGACTCAGCCCAACTGTCACCACGTTCACAAAACTTTTCCTAATCCCAGGTGAAACTCATCTTGCTCTTCCCTCAATTTCTATTGAGCTTCATGTATGTTATTCATACGATAACTCACGCTAACTTTTTTCACACCTACTGGCATTTGTCTTATGTTCTCTACTTTAAAGGAAGGTAGGAAATCTTAATCATTTCAATTTCCTCCACAAACAAGCACAGTAACCAGTGAACAGCAGACAAAAATCTACAAGTATTTGCTGATATGAATGAATCCCTGTTGCTTGCCCTGACTCTGGGCCCACAGTCTGTCTGACTAGCTTAATCCTCCTGGCCCAAGTTGACTTCCTTATACTGTGCTGTTCTTGCCTTACTACCTATGACAGATGCCTGATCCTCCCACACTTGTCTGTCCCTCTCGTTGCTGACTGACCCTTAGTCAGCTTCTTTATCTTGTATTGTGATCCTTTTCAATTTTCTCATCTGCTGTGGGACACAGTGAATGGAGAAATTTTCTCCTCATGACTGATATGAATTTTAATTCTGCTGGCCACAAGACAGGTTGTTTGCTTTTTTTTTTAACGTAGCTTTTCTTTGTCACAGAACCTGAACTACATCATGTTGTGTACCACTTTAAGTGCAGTTACTGTAGATAGCAATAAATGTGTTTTAAGTTCTATTTACAGATCATGGAGATAATTTTAATAAAAAGTTTAAAAACATAAAGACATAAAAACGTCATTTACAAAATTTATGGTTGCCCTAAGAAACAAAATCTAAAACAACAGCTAATTACTTATGCCCTATGTTCAAACATGCATCCAGAACAAAATCCATATTACCTATTAAAACAAAAACAGCTATAAAAAGCCTGATCAACTTTCCAAATTATACTAAGCACACACTAAAAACTAATTCTGTTATATGAAATGTTAAGTTTCTAAAAATGCCCCTACAAAATTTACCCCTTCAAAAACTACTCAGAGACTTTTCAATCACACCATCCTAAACCTCTTATTCTTATTTTATTCTTTTTCCATTCCTCTGCATGTCAGTAACACTGACATCCTCTATCTAAAACTATATATGCTTACACAGAAAAAAAATTGTGAAGATAGCTATTTATTTAATCATAGATAACTGACCATTAATGATTTGGGGAAAATTCCTAGGAGCTCAGTACTCAGATTTTTATATACATATACGTAATCTTTATCCCACCTAGATGCTCAACAGTTTAAAACTCAAATAAAGGTGAAGGGAGAGAAAGACTTAACTCTCAGGGAAAAAAGAAGTAAACTACTTTTAAGGTAGCAACTAAAATTATCTGTCAGAAAAATTCTTGATAGGTTCAATCCAATCAGCCTTTTGCTTTCCTCTTACTTGAATTCATCAGGAATAGTTACAAATTAAAATCCGCTGACAAAAATGTAAACATAAACATGTTCAGGATACTAAGTAAGAGTTATAATCAAGATTTTCCAAAGAGAGTGAAAATTTTCAGAATTGTATGCTCAACTAACTAGCGAAACGAACCAGGTCACTCCAAAGCCCACTTTATTTGAGTTACTCAGTATTCTATATGGCAGAGTTCAGCTACAGCTATGATCTTGATACTTTCAAACCAGTGCTATATTCAGCAGACCAAAATAATCCTAAAGTTGGGAAGCCACTGTCACGACAAATTATGTAGGTCTTGAAATGGTATTGAGAGGATGGTAGAAAAAAGAGCTAAGAGTGAATTAAAAAATAAAAGGAAACTAGAAAGAAAAGGGAGACAATGACTTGGACAAAAGCAATATCGTATGGTAAACTTTAAAATATTTTTAAAAGATAAGGAAACACTGAGTACCAGGAAGATAAATTTAAGAGCTAAAAGAGGATTTCCCAAATTCAGTCTGTTGGTCAAAAAAACAGAGGGGTAGCTGGGGCGATGAACCACAAGGAAAAAAACTATTTGGAAACCAGATCTTTCTGCTTAATATATCAACAATATATCTTAATTTATCAATAACAGATCATTGTTCCTCAAAACGCATTGTTTATAAATGCAGTAAAAACACTGCCTGCATGGTCAAAGATCTTCAGGTAAAATACACACAGTAAGGAAGTTGTATTAAAGCACTAAAGGGCACTTCATAACTACAAAAGGCCAGGCCAACAAAAAGACTGTACTACGAATGGCTCTGATCTAAGCTGTTTTCTCTAATAGTCCGGAAAAGCCTACATTTTGCGACTCTGGGGGCCAAAGTCATCACTGAGCTGCTTCCCAAGTTGGCAGGGAAAAAACTTCCTCGACATCTCAAAATCACTAATCATTTAAGTCTGCTCCTAATCTGGATAATAAGTGCCCTTAATCATTTCTCCTGTATTTTAAATAAAAGCTGATTTGCTTGAATATTCTAATTTCACTTTCTTCCCTTCACAATCACACCAAATTGACTTTAAATTGCAATCGGCAGAATTTCTCTCTTCCCTAATCCACCTCTCTATTTTGAAATACTTAAATTCTACGTACACGGTGAAATACAATACAATGAAAAGGTGCAAGGAATTAACCCGACGTCAAACAACCCGTCTAAAAATCTTCTGACAACTGTTCAATGACTTTTAGAAAACGCGTAACAACAAAATCACATGTTCGAATCCCTCCTAAATAGACAAGAGCACTGCGAACTTTACTATGTACCCAATTCTTAATTACGAAGGGGAGACTGCACCGGCTGCCCGGAGCCAGAAGCGGTAAGGTAACAGGCTAAAAGGGCGTCGTTGATTTCTTGGCTGCAGTGACAGAGGCGGGAGACACACCCCTAGCGTCGGTTTGAAACACTACAGCAGCGAATTCTACCTAGGGATTAATGCGAGGGTAAGGAAAGACAAATTTAAATCGCCATGATTCAAAAACAACCACCACCAGAGACAGACTTACGAAGGTAACAAAGAAAACGAAAACCCCTTCCTTGGTAGTAAGGAAGCATTAAAAAAACAAGTGTCCTCATTTATCCAAGACCGAGTGAGACTCTGTTTTCCTGAATCTACACCTTGGAGCTTCCCGGTTCGCCAGTGCAGAGAAAAGCAGCAGCGAGAGAAACCCCGTGAGGTTGCAAACAGCAGCGAAATAAACACTAACAGCAGAGGGGGGAAGTAAGTGGCAGGATTCCTGCCAAGACTCACTGCTCGAAAATGGAGTGGGAGTGGGAGAAAGAGCAGCCCTGGAGAAAAAGTGGGTCTTATATAAAGAGCCATTTGCCACAGACGATTATTCCCATAGGATCTGGGAATAGCCCCGAACTTGAGAGTGCGTCTGGGGGTGAGAGGGGGGCTCCACGTGCAGGAGGGTCCGGAGAGAAGTAATGCGGGGCGACGAGGGGACAGTCCCAGACCGATGGCCCCAGGGAGTGGGGGGGAGGGGGGGGGTCGAGGCAGGGGCGGAATCCCGGCGGCCGGGAGGGGGCGGGGGCGCCCCGCAGAGGCCCGGGGGCGGCGCGGGGACCAGCCGTCCTGTCAAGCAGCCGGCCGGCCGCCCCCGCCAGCCACCGACGCACCCGGGCCGCCGAGGGCTCTCTCGGACCCGCCGCGGCACCAGCTCTCGAATTTTCCACCGGGGGAAGCCGACCGGGGGCGTCGGGGCTCGCCCCCGGCCCAGGAAGCGGCGGACGGGGGCGGCATGGTGCATCGGGGAAGCAGAGGTCTCACCATTTTGCTCGGCGGTCACGGCTCGCTCGGGCAGAGGAGAGTGTCGGCGCTCAGACGGGCTCCCGCTAGAAGCGGCGGCGGCGGCCCAGCTGCGCTCGGCCGGGGCGGCTGCGGCCCTCAGGACGCCCGCGGGGGAGGGGGTGCGGGCTGGGGGAGGGGCGGCGGCGCCGCGGGGCCCGCGCCGGCCGGGTGACTGGGCACGCGGGGGCGGGCGGGGGAGCAGAGAAATTAAGGTCGAGATTCGGAGACAGAGGGAGCGGGAGGAGAGGCGGCGAGAAGGGGGAGAGGCAGAGAGAAGGGGGAGAGGGGGTACGGGGGCCAGGCGACTCGGGGGCTGCAGCCGCGCGCTCGCGCCGGAGCCGTGACGGACTCTCTGCAGAGGCTTGCGCTGACCCGCAACCTCAAGGCACGAAAAGGGGGAGGGCGGCAGGAGGAGGAGAAAGCGGAGCGCAGCGGCGCGCGGGGCGGAGGGCGGGGGCGCGCGCGCGGGGCCGGCGGCCGGGCGGGGCTTCCGCGAGTGCCGCACATCCGGGCACCCGCGCGCCGGCTCGGCGGCCCGCCGCGGCGCTCTGGCGAGCTCTGGTTGGGGAGCGCGGAGCGCGCGGACCACGTTCGCTCTCCGCCGGCCGCCCCCTGCGTGCGGGCGGGGGGAGCGCGGGGGGCGGGGGGAGGACGGCGGTGACGTAGCGTGGTGGAGCCCTTCCTGTCAGGTGGCTGGAGGCGGGGGGAGGCGGGGGAGGCATCGCCGGGAGGGGAAGGAGGAAATGCTGGGGTGCCCTGGGAGGAAGGAAATGCGAGGGGTGCGCGAGCGGCGGGCGCGGGGGGAGCTGGGGCCCAGGACTGGGAGCCTTGTCGCGGAAGAGGAGCAGATGTGCGGCCTTAAGGTGCCAGAGCCAGCCAGGCATCACAGGAAAAAAAAAAAAAAAGGAAAATCCAAGCCCTGGGGCTAGAGGGAATCAGTTTGCTCTGAAAGAAAGGAATATTTGCATCAGTGTACCAACCGGGACCCACTACGGAATTGCAGGGTGCACCTGGACCGTTGTCAGCCCCGGGCAGCCCCAGGCCCACACTCCAGTATGAGTTGGCAGAGTCAGGAGCTGCGTTGGAAGGACAAGGAGGGGAGCCAAAGCTGGCCGTAGCGAGGCGTGGGGAACCACGGGATACCAGTCGAGGGGCCGCTTTCCCGCTCCCACCAAGACCTCCCCCAGATCGGGATTCTCCTTAAACCCTCCAGGCTGCCCTTTGACGGGTGCAGCAGTGTGTGTTTTTGAGAAACATCCGAAGACAGATTGCCCACTTACTCTTTTGGTAGGGCTATAACCACTTTGGCGGCAGTTACTATTCCCAGAAAATTCAGGCTGGGATGGGAAATGAAGTCCAGAAAAGCATAAGGAGGAAAGTTATGTTCAGAGAAAAAACAGAGCGCTCACAGGAGAGGTATGATAAGGACACTGAAGAAAACATTTTGCAACTATTTAACCAGTTACTGCTTTTCAGATCTTGATAATGTCGTGTATGTATGTGTGTGAGAGAGAGGGAGAGAATGTTTTCTGAGTGGTCAGGAACACCTTATTGACAAATTCTTTGAGTAGTTTTATCAAAAGCCATAGTGTTTTTAAGGGCAGTTTGTTAAAAACTTCTTACATGAGAATTTTATTCTTTTTCTGTGCTAGTTATTTTTCCACATGATAAGCACTCATCTTCTCTAATAGAGGCTGAGTGATGAGCCCTAGGTCTCTCTCCCCACCCAACCCCCTTTTTTTAAAGAACTGCTTTGTTTCTGCGTCAGGATAAATAAGGAAAAGTAACTTAATGACAAGCTGTGTCACATAGTGAATGTGTCTAGGAAAGGCCCACAAATGATGCTGTCTCTTCCACCCTTTAATCTAAGTTTCTTGACTTGGATTCTGTTGCTATTTAGGTCCTGAAGTGTTACAAAACAGGGAAAAGTTCCTAAACTAATGTGTGTAATGTGTTCTAAGCATATTATTTTCAATTAGTTTTTCATTATAAAATTAAGACAAGCTCATTAAAAAAAAAGTACTATATAAAAAAAATTCCTCCCCCTCAGTTCCATTTCTCAGAGGTGATCACTGTAACTTCATTTGTGCATGTGTCCCTTGGACGTATTCAATGAAAGGCAAATTATCATTTTTACTGAGGATTAAATACTAAGAAGGAATCTGAACTATATGGGATGCAGTAGCTTTAGAGTAACCCATGGTTTTGTCATTTTAGCCAATTTAACAATAATCAATCCACAAGTATCTATTGTGAACCTAAATCAGAAATTCAAGAGCTAGCACTGTGAAAGACTGGTTAGCCTCTGTTACTGACCGAAGCAAGAGACACAAAGCCAGTCCACTTGCTCCTTCTCATCCTACAAGTCTCCCAGAGTTCACCACTGACATTCCCTCAGCTTTGTGTATACTGTATACAATGCAGGCAAGGAGCAGGGTGCGTCTCTGACACTGAAACTAATTAGCAGTCTATTTTGAGTCCATTGAGAGAAATAAATCCAAAATGCACCTTTAATACCCAGGTTTTTCCCATAAGGCCGAAAAAGAAGGTATGATAAGTAGTCATTCTCCTTTTTTGCCTTTTTTCATTAAGTTTTGGTGTAAAGTTGGTATAAGAGGGAATAGTACCAAACAGTCCTGCTAAAAGCATGTGTTTTTAAATAGATAGATATGTGAAAAGGCAAAGGACATGTGTAATAAGTGGACTATTTTTCCTGGGAAAGGTAGCAACCAAAAGATCATTTTGGGGAGTATTATGTCAAATAAGTTGGAGGGAGACACACTTAAGACAGAGATACCATGTACAAGAACAATAACTGAGGTGTGAGGTGATGAGAAGTATCGATGGCAGAGGAATGGAAGGGGTGGATATGAAAGACATGGAGCAGAAATGGGCTGACTATGCAACTCGTGGATGTAGGGAACAAAGAGGCAGAAAGGAAAGATGACCAGTTTTAGTTTGGATAACAGAAAATGGTGATACCCTTAAGAGAAACACCAAAATCAGGAGAAGTTTGATTCCTGAGTGAAAAGAGATTAGTTTGGATTTTAAAACGCTAAGTTTGGGCCTGCCAGGTGGTGTAGTGGTTAAGTTCACGAGCTCTGCTTCAGCAACCTGGGTTTGCCGGTTCAGATCCTGGATACAGACCTAGACGCTCATCAAGCCACGCTGTGGCAGTGTCCCGCATACAAAAGAGAGGAAGATTGGCGCAGATGTTAGCTCAGGGACAATCTTCCTCAAGCAAAAAGAGGAGGATTGGCAGCAGGTGTTAGCTCAGGGCCAATCTACCTCAAAAAAAAAAAAAAAAAGTTTAAGTTGCTTCCCAGTGGAAGCACCAAAGTAGAAGCTGGAAGTGCAAGTTAGAAAGGAATAGAAGATGTGGGAATCAACTTAAAAACGGAGGTTGAAAGTGAAACCTTCAAATGTCCACTTACTTAGAAAAAGAAGGGACCCAGACATAGTAAGAAAGCTGCTAAATAGAAAGAAAATTAAAGGAAAAGAAAGTTTTAAGAAAGGGAGTTTACAGTCGTATTTGACCATGGGCAGCCTCAGGCTTCAATGTCACCACAATTATCTTTAAGAAGTTAGAAATGTCGCAGGAAATTTTATCATGTGTAGACCTTCGAGATGGTTGTGATATCCAGAAATCTGCCTTATTCTTCAAGGACTGATCACTGTTGTTTATTTGTATATAACATTTAAGGGGGGCGGAAAAAACAAATTACTATTCCTGTAATTGTTTAACGTGTTCCAGTGCAGTATTACCCCAAAAGATCCACTTTGATTCACCATTATACTAACTAATGTCAACTAGAAACCATGTTTTATTTTATAGTCTTCTTATACTTAGGAAGAAAATGCCAATTTAAAAGGAGAGTAATTAAAACCACTAGAAAAAAAATGTTCCCTTTTAGTACACATATTGTTAATGTAGATTTAGAGGAAATGGCTACCTCTCCTCCTAGATAAAACATCTATGTCCCAGCTCAGTAATACCAGATTTAAGAATATTTTGTACCTTCTTGCGACCTTGTTTCACATCGCAAAATTCTCTTTGTAGTAGGTGCTTAGGCTGCATGGGGAGTAGATCGGCTTCCTTCCCAGAATCCTTTTTTGTGTGGAGGAGAAGGCAGCTAGCCCCTGCTCCAGGGTGTGGTTGAGGAAAGGCTCCTTGGCACCTGGGATGGCAGGGAAGTGCTCGTTCCCTTCTAAGCAGCAGAGGTATGAGCCAAGGATTCTAAGTTCCATCTTGGAAACTCATTTCTCCATAGAAACCATCTTACAAAGAGTTCTCTAAACAATGGCCTTCCCACAAAAGCCTCATTAAATTATAATGTAGCTAAAACTCTGTATATTTGCTATTAAAAACACAATGGTATAAAACAGTACTCTTAAAAATATGTAGCTTTATGAATTAAGGAGTTTGGAGAAAATGTATACAAAATACTGGATGCAATTTTTTTTAATTTTAAGCATAACCAGTTTTGAAATTATGGATCATATGCAACTTTTCTAATTATCATAAGAGAATTACATTTAATTTGTTCAAAATAAGATCTATCATTTACTTTTCAGATGAAACACAAATTAGAAACATTTTTAAATTAGCAAAAGTTTCAAAAACTTATCTGATAAATTGGTTATATAAGTTATTTCTATGTTATATAATGCACCAAAAAGAAAAGAGATTTCCTAAGATTTATTCCTAAACCTCTTGAATCCATATCTATTTCTATGTATTAGAGGAAAAACCCACAGTGTTTTTAAAGGCAGTCTGTTAACACTCTACGTGATGAGCTTCATTCTTTTTCTGTGCTGATTATTTTTCCATATGATAAGTACATTACAATTAGGTAGTTATAAGTTATAAAGATGACAGTTTAAATCATGAGGTAGAGGACAGAAATCAGAGATCATAGGAGGTGTAGGGCCAGACCAACAGCAGAACCAAAGGTAACATCTACAAGTAAGTGGCAGAAGGAGAAAGAAGTGACAGAAGAAATGATGGACCAGGCAGAAGGGCAGGAGACTCAGCAAGGATGCCCAGGAAGCTGAAGGAGAGGAGTTTAGGATAAAGGGGTGGTCCAGCAGTGTGGTCAAAGAGGACCAAGACAGATGGAAAAGTGCAGGTCACTGGTTTACATCCACGTATATCCAATGAAATGTGCTAGATTATGTCTTGAAATCATTTTTCTAAATCAGAAGTCTCATTTGTTTCTTTGGTCTCTTGCACATAAAAGTGAGTACCAAGACAAAGCCATTTATTTGGTCTTTGAGAGTATTTACTAAGAGTATTTACCTTGCAGCATTTACCTATGCCTAACTACAGCAAATACTTAACAGTCTTTACCTAAACATAACAGAAAATATCATTAAAATTTAAAACAGACATATTACAACCCTAGAGAAGACCTGTTTGTCATACTTGTTAACTCACTAATATACTTACACACTCACAAATGTCTGCATGTGCTCCACACAAGACAGCATGTAAGACTAGATTGAGACCCTAGTTCTAATCCTGCCTCTGGCTCCAGTCCATTCTATATGAATTGTGGGTAGTTATTAAAGTCTAAGTCTGCACCATCTAATACGGTAGCCCTAGCCATGTTTTTGACTATTTAAATAAAATCGAGTAAAATTAAAGTTCAGTTCTTCTGTCTGATTAGCTATATTTCAAGTGCTTGATAGTGGCATACCTAGTGGCTACCATATTGGACATCACAGAAAGTTCTATTGGACAGGACTCATCTAAGTCCTTTACCAGAAAATATTCATCACCAACCACTACTATAATGTTGTTTATTATGAGGGTAAGCAAGTTTCAGATATAACAAGTTAACTGAAACTATCTTAGGTGCCCTTAGCATTTGAACAAAAATAATAGACACTCAAAAAAACATAAAAGTATATTTGAACAAATGAAAATATACCAATGTCAGAAAAAAATGTGTGTGTGTATGTTAGACAGAGAGACTGAAAAAGGAAAAAATTTTGAAGACTATTGTAGGCACTTTTACTGACAAAATGTATACATTCTATATTAAAATATTTAATATAGCTTTTTCAACATCAAACAATATATTTCAATAAACAATAGAAAATTTTAAACTTATAAAAATATTTTTATCAATTGCATATAATTAATAGCTAATTTACTTTGTTTTCACTAATGATTTTTATTTTTTATTATAATCAATTTCCACATTTTACCCACAGTTTTAATAGAGATTTCGGGTAGCAATCATGACACTAGAGAGAAATTTTAAAATGCAAAAAGAATGTGGTAAGGGATAGAGTATTAATGCTATCATCTCACAAAGATTCTTAAGAGATCTTCAATAAATAAAGGATCAGGTTTTCAGTTTTATATTCCATCTAAAAATAACATTCCTTAGTGCTGAGTCAGGACTTAGAGCATGCAACATACTGAATCCAGTTCTTTCAATTGTCAGGGTTTTTCTCAGGGAATTTTCAAAGTAGACCGTGGCTTCCAAAGAAAAGGAAAAGAGTAAACTGGCAAAAAAAGATTGGTTTGGCATAGAATAATTGGGTTGGCCATTCATGAACTTAACTCATCTGCTATTTGAACAGGGTTTGCACTCCAGGATCAGGCTGTCCCCTAGAAAAAGGAACACCATTTTACAGATTATAACCCACAGGTAGTAGGGATTAATTGGCTTTGGATGGCAGACCTCAGAAGTCCCCACTGACTTCTCTTGGGAGTAAGGAGGCAAGGCAGTGCCATTAGAGTGCCATTAAGTTGTGGTTACACCATAACTGGAGCACAGCTTGGGATGGCATTTTCTAGATGGGGATGTGGAAGTGTGGGGAACACTGAGGCTAAATATTAGGCCTTACTAACCTTTCCTTTACCTCCGTCATTTCCACTAGATGGGACGACTCTAAACGTTCCACTTTTGAGCAAGCCTGTTCTTTCTTTTGCCTGACTCTGGGCACTAGGTAATTTTTTAGTAGCTTCCTTCTAAAAGATCCTTGGAGGAAAATCATTGGATCATTAACATGGTTATTATAGAAAATGTGTTAAATACAGAAAAGTGCAAAGAAGAGAGAATCATCTGTAATCATACCACCAAGAGATAGTCATTATTTATATTTGGATATATCTCCAATTTTTTTCTATGTATATTTACAGAAAAAAAATTATATATATAATTATATCTCATATATTCTATATAATTATATATATATATTTGGGATCTACTGTTTTATAACATCCTTGTCCACTTAATATTTTGGAAATGTTTTCCACATCTGTAAATATTCTTCAATAATATGATTTTTAATTTTTATTTATTTAATAATGTTAATGTATGCCATAGTATATTTAACAAATCTCCTATAACTTAATTTTGATTTTGACTGTTTTCAGATTTTTCCTGTTACAGACAAGAGTATGTTAAACATCTTTGTGAATCTTTCTGCACATCTCTGATTGTTTCTTTAGGATACATTCATAGTAATAGAATTACAGACCCAAAGGGTATAAAAATTTTAAAGGTTTTTAAAATATATATATTGTCAGATTACTCTCAAGAAAATTTGGACATGTAGACTCTCCCCAGCAGTGCACATTTCCCAATAGCTGTACAGACTGCATATTGACATTTCTTTTAAATATAGGTTATTTTGAAAACTGGCACCCCATTGTAATGTGCATTTCTTGGTTTACTGGTAAAATTGAACATTTTCTTAAGTTTTGACCTTGTAACTCAACTACTAAGAATATATCCCTGTGACTTACCTGATCATTGCCCAATTTCCTTGGAGAAATTTGTGATTTTTAGTGATTTATAACAACTTTTTACATATGAAGGGTATAATCCCTTCATCCATCATATGTTAGGATGATTTTCCCCAAGCCCAGGAAAAGATCACAATTCAAAATTCGAAGTACGGTTTCTACTGCATGCCTCTTGCTTTCACACCCCCAGAAAGTAAAAAAATCATAAATCAAACCATCATAAGTCAGAGACTGTTTGTAATGTATGCAAATTCTGCATCAAGAACACCTAAGGAAATACCCATGCAATTAAAAAATGTAATCTTCAAAGACTGAAAAATAGCTGAAGATGTTATCTTCTGAAAATGTCATATGATCTAGGATCAACTGCGTGTATCATTTTGTTATTCTGTATCAATTGCACACATAGCCCATACAATGTATATAGCTATAAAACGTTCTGTGTGATGCACATTGCTTTATGGGTTTTCTCTAACCAAGTACATACACTACTCACAAAATTTCACAAAATCTTCTTGTCCATTCTTTCTGTGGTATCTTAAGTAAAGGTGATTGATAGAAAGTTAAACCAGCTATTATTTGGACACAGAGGTAGCTGCAACGTAGTTCTTTTACATCTGCGTTTTATGAGGACATCAAAACAATTTGCTTTAACAAAAGTAACATCATAACTAAGTAAAGTTACAAGCCAGAGATACATTCTGGGTAGTTCATTCCCATTCTCTTTTTCTGCTGGAATGGGTTCTTTGTACCATATTCTAAATCAAAAATATCTTAAAAAAAAAAGAATTGACTGGTTATATCAGTTTTACTTGTAATGATTAAAATTATCATTCAAATTTGTTTTTTCAGGGCAAACTTGTTGGAACCAAATTTAAAAGATTCAGTAGTATATTCTCTGTAATGCTAATCTTCCAGGACGTATAAGAGTAACCAAAAAGAAATTGTGAAGAAATGTACCTATGGAAATAAATATATACAATACAATGTTATAGATTGTGAATATTCAGTAAATGAGCCATGCCTGCATATCAAGATTGTATCACTAAAAATTAATCAATATGCTTTTATTTTTTTTTTTTTTTTGAAGATTGGTGCCTGAGCTAACAACTGTTGCCAATCTTCTTTTTTTTTCCTTTTCTGCTTTTTCTCCCCCAACCCCCCCAGTACATAATTGTATATCTTAGTTGTGGGTCCTTCTAGTTGTGGCATGTGGGACACCACCTCAGCATGGCCTGATGAGCAGTGCCACGTACATGCCCAGGATCCAAAGCCACAAAAGCCTGGGCCACCAAAGCGGAGCGCGTGAACTTAACCACTTGGCCACGGGGCCAGCCTCCAATATGCTTTTAAAAATAATTCACTCTTCTGAAAAGAATTTAGAAACATGTATGAGATATACAAAATTTTCAATAGAAAATAGAACTTGTTAGTTTTTGCATAATTGGCAAATTGCACTAGTGCTAAAATTCTCAAGGTCATAGCTAGAAATTACAGTCTAGATGCACTTTATGCATTTTATCAGAATGAAGAAGTTGATTGTGTTTCTAAGAAAATATTTTAATTAAAAGTTGTATATTTTTGAGGTGCCGGCCCTGTGGCCGAGTGGTTGAATTCAAAAGTTCAGCTTTGGCCGCTGAGGTTTTGACGGTTCGAATCCTGGGCGTGGACATGGCACCGCTCATCAGGCCATGGTGAGGTGGCATCCCACATGCCACAACTAGAAGGACCCACAACTAAAAATACACAACTATGTACCAGGGGGCTTTGGGGAGAAAAAGGAAAAATAAAATCTTTGAAAAATAAAATTGTATATTTTTGAGTAAGGATGAAATATTTGGTAAATAAGTTTTCTTCAGTGAATTCAATATGTTCTGTGATTTTAAACTGGTCTTTGGAGGCCCAAGACAAAGAGATCCTGTTGTTCAAAAGGTGTGTGTTTAGAAGTAAGGACTTATGAGATTGAGATCAAGAGAGGAGTCTTAGAAGACTCAAATCAACTACTGGTTGAGATGTGCATATTCTATGACAGTCAATAGGCATTGGATGGGCAGGGGCTGCAGGATGTTTAGACAATGGTGGGTGGAGGGATTAGGCACCATGAACACTGAATTTAAGAACTTTGAACCCCAATAGAGTGCTCCAGGATCCAGCGTTGGTGGAAAAGCATTGAGGAATCTGAGGTTGGCTGGCTAACAGAGCCTGAAGAATCACAGGTGGCACTGGAAGAGCATGGGAGAGTAGTTTATAAAGACACAATTTTAAGCACTTCGAAGCATGTACCATATTTTTAAGTCTTCTCAATTGACTGAAAATCATTTTGTGGGTCTAAGAAGAGAGGAAATTAAGTGCTGGGGTTGGAAGTAGAACCCAGGACTGCATAATTCCAAAACTCAAGCTTTCACCACTATATTATGCGGCTGTTTGTGTGCATAACTGCTGGGGGGGCGGGGTGCAGGTACACATGCATTATCCCTTATGTATTTCATATTCTTTTTAAAATAAAGATAGGATCATGCTGTTTTGAAACTGTTTCCCTCACCAACTCTTGTGTTCATGTAACACATTAGGCTTTGAAGAGCTCTGGTAACGATAGTTTCAGGCTCCTAACCCAAAGCCTAAAGAGCATGTTTAAATAAAAGCCAATTCCCTCCATAAGCACAGTCCCAGAAGGCCACACTGAAGCTCCCGATGACGTGGACCATTAGTCTGTGAGACGGCAAACCCAGAAGTTGAGATAAGAGGAAAAACAATGGTCCCATTTTTCTGACTTTGTAAAAACAGTCAAATGCTGGAGATGTTTGGGGCCATTCATGACCACAGACTCAACAACTTTTTCTCACTTGTAATACATTGGGCTATGATGTAGAAATAGAAATATAATCTTCTCCACCATTTCCTCAATTAGTGTTTCAACTCACTAGATAATAAGAAGTAAACAGGAAACTTTAAAAAAGTTACAGCTTTGTTTGTACAGTAAATAAATGTGTTTCCAAGATACACAGGAAGCAGATATGTCGAGTAAGAAAGTGAATGTTTAAACTATCTTTTTGTTTTTAAACCCAACTATGGTTCCATAGCTTGAACATGTAGTCCTCCATAATAGTTTTGTTATTATATTTTGTAGTTGGAGTTTGGGATTATATGCAGTAAATCAGATAATAGGTTACACTATTACACTAAAATTGTGACTCAGATCCAGCTCCTTAAGTTTTGTCCAGTGTTTCGCTCTGCATTTTCTCAGTCCTTCCAGAGGAGCAAACTAGTGCTTCCCTCGAATTCCTCCAGCACATGGACAGAGCAGTCTCAACACATGTTGGGGTCCCTGTCCATTGGAAGGGTATAAAACTTGAATTAAAAATGGCTTTTTACCAAGACATGGAAGCAACCTAAGTGTCCAGCAGCAGACGAATGGATAAAGAAGATGTGGTACATATATGCAATGGAATACTACTCAGCTGCAAAACAGAACAAAATCATTCCATTTGCAATAACATGGATGGACCTTGAGAGAATTATGTTAAGTGAAATAAGCCAGCGAGAGAAAGATAATCTGTGTATGACTCCACTCATATGAGGAATTTAAAAATGTGGACTAAGAACAGTTTAGTGGATACCAGGGGAAAGGTCGGGTGGGGGTGGGCACAAAGGGTGAAGTGGTGCACCTACAACATGACTGACAAACATTAATGTACAACTGAAATTTCACAAGATTGTAACCTATCATTAACTCAATAAAAAAAATGGCTTTTTAAAAAGGAATAAAAATAGGAAATGTACCTTTCAAGATCACAGTCTCTGTCTGGGATGCATTTTCTCCTGTCTAACAAGAGAGCTTTAGAAAAGATGAAAGCTAAGCACCATCCCTTCCAGCTCTAAAGGTCTATGCTGCTATGGTTTCTAACAGACCTTGTGAAACCTCAGAGCAAAACCAGGCAAGCTCCCGCAACTTGCAGCTTCTGAGGGGAACACAGAGGCTCCTCCTAATTTCTTGGAGTCAGCAAGTATTTCACTTCAGATTTTCATTTTAGTCTGCTAGCTGCAAAACTGGGGCCTGCCACTTTCACTTCAACCTAGGTCATATGGATCAAGTTCAGAGAGAATAGGGCCTTCTTATTCACGACATACATGTGAAAATTAATTTAAAAAATAAAGCTAAGA
Source organism: Equus asinus (assembly GCF_041296235.1). Lineage (NCBI taxonomy): Eukaryota > Metazoa > Chordata > Mammalia > Perissodactyla > Equidae > Equus > Equus asinus. Next base: position 45,110,559 of record NC_091795.1, on the reverse strand, counting down.
GTTGGGCCTGCCCTCTGGCACAGCAGTTACATTCGCATGTTCTGCTTCCGTGCCCCGGGGTTCGCCTGTTCAGGTCCTGGGTGTGGACCTATACATCACTTGTCAAGCCATGCTGTGGCAGGCATCTCACATAAAATAGAGGAAGATGGGCACGGATGTTACTTCAGGGCCACTCTTCCTCAGCAAAAAGAGGAGGATTGGCGGCAGATGTTAGCTGAGTGCTAATCTTCCTCAAAAAACAAACAAACAAACAAATATAAAGCTAAGGAATATCCTAATATTAAAAAGTTCCCAAGACAAAATGATTTTTTAAGGGGAATAGGGTAAACTTCTTATAAAGAGGTCATCAAATATCCCTTAATCACAGATTACTTACACTCCTTGGAATAAGACCGAACCTCCAAAGACAGCATTCAAAGAAGCCTTTGTAGTTTAAAATGGTCCTTAGTTCTGCCCTGATGTAGTTAATAAAATACTTTCAGGGACTTCTTTAAAGAAGAACGGCCACCAGTACATTAGACTCTAATGTTCCAAGACATTCTTTGGCATAGAAATACTTTACAATACCCAGACTGAAAGAAGAATCGGTGATAAATAGGAGAAAAAACAATTTTAAAAATATTTAAAAATAAAAATCTCCTAAAATAGCAAACAAAAGGAGAATTAGTTAAAATTTCATGTAACCGTTGAAGGTATTTAAAGGCTCTGTCATCTTTCTTCACATAAGACCACATAATTTTCTAGATTTTGAAAAACCCAAAATGCTTAATTTACTCACATTTACTTCATCTGGATTAAATTATTACGTAATGAAAATGTTTCCTGAAGAATTTTTGAGCAACACAAAGTGCCAATAAGTGCATGACATGACATGCCATAGTATAAATTGTACTTAATCTACACCATCAAAAATAAATCAAATCCACCTAACAACCAATTCTGGAATCTACTTCCCTATGATGGAATCAGGTGTGTTATAATTCCAGGTAATTGATTAGGTCTAATCACCAAAATAGAAAGCTTCTAATTTGCCAGCAGTCATTGTTATATCTGGGGCACACCAGTGACAGGTAGCACTGGAATTAAAGCGCAGACTGGAATGTTAACTCACCCACATTCTGCCTACTAGCCCCATTCTCCTCCCGAACTACACCCCCATGTATCTTTTGCATGCAGAGTTCTCTTTGAAGCTGTGAGTTTCACGCGTGGGAAATCAGGGGAATCAAAGCTGCCTTATACAAAAGCATATGGTTAGGAGTCCAGGGGATGTTGAAAAATGCTACATAATAGGAGTCTCCCTATGGAGAACTTGACTGAGTATGAGACCCTCATATTGTGCATTTCTTGTGGCCAGGGTGTTTAAATTGGTGGCCTCATCCTATAGCACCAGGATTTGTCTTCACATTTAGTTCTCTTGGATTTTTCTTTTCTAACCTACTTTGACAAAAAAAAGAGGGAGCAAAACAGGAAAAGAAGGCAGGGGCGGGGAAAGAATAAATCATTATGCAGCTCTCAACCTCCACAGGGAAACAGCAGCACAAACCCACAGATCCAGAACTGTCGAGCCATGGGGCTGTTTGTTTACAAGTCACAGAATCAGTTATGTAACTAGATAAGTAAAGGAAATCAGGTAAGTGTTTGAAGGGGAGGAAAGACCAATACTTTTTGAATTAGTCAAGAGACTTCATCTCTGAAATAGATTTATACAGACTTTCTGTGTACTTATTTTTAGTTGCTTTATGAATTTTTGTTTTATTATACCAAAAATACAATGTTTCTTTGTAGATAATGACTGCTCATTCTCTATCATTAATTTTAGATACCTGAAAACACTTTCTTACCATGGCAGAAAGTATCAGTATGCCTTTTAGAGAAATTGGAATAGCTTTTTATCTGCTGACCTAGAATTCCTCTGATTTGGCAGGAGAAATGTATGATATGACCAATGGACCAGTTCTAATTCCTCTCCAGCCCTCATTCTATAACTTCTTTTATTGGTTGTTTATTTTATTTTATTTTTTTTGCTTAAGTCCTGGGACCTTATAATGTTTATAAAATGAAGACCTTTAAAAATATTCCACGTAAATAAAAATTTGGGGGATCTAAAACTATAAAAATTTCAACTCTAAAGAAAAACAGTTAGAAAATAAAATGATTTAAATGGGTCATTATATTGGACTATAATAAATTTCATAAGTAAGTTACTCTCAACAAAGGTCTTAAACGAGAAAGTTTTTATGATCTTTTTAATACCTGTGTTTATATTAAATACTCTCTAAAAATATGATTTTTTACCTTGAAATCTTACAGCCAGATTCCAGTTCCATAAGAGTATAATTAATAAACTTCTGACAGCAAATTAAACTCAAATTACTAAGGTTTCAGTTGGTAAGTTTGTGCGACATTGTTTTCTGTCTCATGCAGCTGACTTGTTCTTCAAGTTGGGTCAGTTAACATTGTATGGTACTCCCTAGGGAAAACCCTAAGGGAATTATTGGAGAAGAATTGTGTTTTTCATCAGGCAGACAAAAGCTGAATTCAGCTCCTCAGGGAACCTTCCCAGGGTGTTTTCCATTACTAGTGCCAGAGCCCCATGACCAGGAGGGAGTTGTACAGCTGAGACGTGGTACCCAGAGGGCCGTTCAGCTCTTGTACCTGCCACAATAGACACTGAGAATAGGGATTAAACCAAAGTCAGTCTTTCATGGTGCGTGCAGAGTAGCTATTTCGTTTTTGTTTAATTTGAGCCTTAGTATAGAGCAGGATATTTGATGGCCTATATCATTCTCCCTAAGTTAAAGGTAGGCCTGATTTGACTCACTGTCTAGAGGTAAGAGGGGTTCAATCAACTACAGTAAAAGACTATGCTTGTTGGTAATTTTTCAATAAATATGTGTTCCCAGACCAGAAGCATCATAAAACCTCCACAGTTGGGGGTCTGATATTTACCAGCTTAGAACAGGGGTGTGATTTTGATAAGGTTTCTCCATCCATTTAATTGTCAGTAAATGTTAAACAGAGGAACATGAATCAAAATGAAAGGACAAAGATGGATATCAACTTAAGAATGATCTCTCTCAATTGCCATTCAAATTCTTAGGTACTTCTGACTTTCAGGCCATATTTTTTCAGTAATAGGCAATTAAGATGATTTGTGCAATTTATGTGGAGGTAAACTGTATGAACAAAACTTATACATAGTCATTCATGGTATAGGTTATCAATCACTGTTTAAAGATAGTGATAGTGTGCAAAGACACCTATAAATTTTTTCTTATTTTTATCTTACTTGCCTGCTCCCCAAAGGCATAAGAAAATACCATTATTTAAAATGATAATGGGGCCGGCTCCGTGACCAAGTGGTTAAGTTCACGCGTTCCGCTGCGGTGGCCCAGGGTTCGGATCCTGGGTGCGGACATGGCACCGCTCGTCAGGCCACGCTGAGGCGGCGTCCCACATCCCACAACTAGAAGGACCTGCAGCTAAGATATACAACTATGTACCGGGGGGGTTTGGGAAATAAAGCAGAAAAAAAAAAAAAAAGTTTGGCAATGGTTGTTAGCACAGGTGCCAATCCTTAAAAAAAAAAAGATAACAACAATGATAAAAATACTGTACCAATCATACCTTAATTTAAATAATGAGCTTAACCTTTCAAAGCATTCTTAGATGTGCTAAGAGCTAATTTATACCTTTTTAGAGTTCATTATTTCATATAGTGCCTTTCTCTGAGATGTGAAATGACATCTTGTCTTATTACAAGATGAAGATGGGATCGATTTTCACATTTCAAAAAATAAGTATACTTAATTTCTGTATGTACATTATACTTCAGTACAAAGTTTAAAAGGTTCTGATAATATAATATGCATTTTAACTTGATATAAAAAATTGCTAAGACTGAATGAAGTAAGTCAATTCTCAAAAAAGGATATACATAGGTTTTGTTTCTTCAATAAAACGTGTCTTTTTAAAGTGATTTTAAACTACCTATCCTTCAAAATAACTGAAGTATCATTTGAAGGTGCTCCTGAGGTCTCTGGAGCTAGGACGGAAGTTCTATTAGAATATTTTAGTTTAATTTTTAAGCTCAGAGAGAGGATAGGGACAAAGAGGAGAAGAAAGGGCTTGCTGTGCTGGGCAGGTCAGCTTCAGGTACTACTTCTTGGAGGTGTCTGTCTGAGGTGGTGGGAAGAGAATGGACTGTGGAGTCCAATGGTGTGGGTTAGGTCCCTGCTTTGTTACCTGAGCTCACTGAGCCCCAGTTTCTGCACTTATAATTTGAGAATGTTGGTTTTCTGAGTAGGTGCTCAATACTGTTACTGCAGGCAGGAGACATCGACCAAATGACCTCTTGGGTTTCTTTCCAGTGCCGGAATTAAATATTTGTAAAATAGATGAACCAATTTCCCTTCAATGGGGACTAGTTGAAAACACCACCAAAGATGGCAGAATAAGCTTTTAAAATGGCTTTTCTAAAACCTTCTTCGTTTGGCTTTTATCAACTATAAATGAAAACCGCTCTATTCAGAATCTAATGCTGAGGAAATACGCTTTTGTAATGTGCTAATATTTTCACCTCAGGAAAATAAGTGTTCCTAGGAAAGCCAAAATGTTCCTACGCTTAATTCTACTGTTTGAAGTGTGAAGATTTGTGTGTGTTTTTTTTTTTTTTTCCTGAGTTGGAAAACAAGAACTGTTTTAAAAACTTTAAGGAGTGATCGAGTTCCATGTAAGTTCTAAGTCATGAATCGCCTAAGGACCTTAATGTAGCACATTATAAATACTAATTAATTTTTACCAACACCCCTGTGGTGAAAGCATGATTACTTCTCCTCTCCTTTTACCAGGCAGGGAGACGAAGATTCCAGAAGACCAAGAAACTGACGCTGGGGATGTGTGGGAGAAGTTGCTGAGCTAGACCAGGGAACCTAGGAGGGTGGAATCGGAGCCCTCTGTGTTTACAAGTTATGAAGAGACTCATTCCTCACGTATAAAAATATTTCTGCTTCTTTTTAGATTCATAGATTGTGGGGGAGTGGTTTGTGTGCCCTACTGAGACTCTCAAAAATGTTAGCTATTTGTTTCCAGGACCTGCAATCACAAATGATTTGTTGGTAATGCTAACACCTCAATCTCTGAGATCTAAATTTACTGAGTAAGCTTCAAATTGTTCCTGTAAGTGGATTAAATTTTCCCCTTATCAGATAAGTGATTTTCTTGTTTATTGTAGTTTTACTTTTACATTTTTGTCTCAACAACTGTAATTTGTGAAGTAATCCAGAGAATATTTTGTAATCTCCTCTGTCTGAACCATTTAATGTGTAGCGGGCACTCAGTAAAGACATTGGCTGAAACACAATACCCCTCCCAGTTATAGACTGACCAGTGCCTAGTATAGAATGTTGTATAATGGGTAACACAATGTATAAACAACTTTACTCATTCAAGCATTCAGTTAATATAGCACATTTACTCATTTAAGCAAGTAATTTGTAATTAGAAGAATCCCAGGAATGAGCCAGAATTAGCTGTGATGACTTCAACTCAGTTAACTTTGGTAAGTAAACACATAGTGCTATTTCTTCTTTAAAAGCTGAAAATTTGACAGCTGGGGTCTGATTTGTGATTTTTAAAAAACAGAGAGAGAATGAATGTGTCAAGAGCCAGCATAACATACATTTGTCCAAATTTTATTTCCTAAAAAGTCACTTATCCTAGCCAAGAATAAATGCTAGAGGCTGCTTGACTATCACTATTGGGTAGTATGAAAAACAGAATTCACCATTACTGGGTAGTTTTTTTCCCAAAACACACTGCAAAATTGGTTTATATAGCATCCATGGAACTCTTTTCTGTCATGCTTTTGGAATTGTGATGTTTAAAATAACACCTTGAAATTGTTGGCTATAATATAGAAAAATAGAATTGAGTTTGGTCTTATGAGATAGGTGTCAACTTCGCGGCACTGCAGTGTGCTTTTGAGAATGAGCCTTGCAAATGTTTTCCACTAGAATATTTAAGGATCTAGTAATTTAGGCAGTCATTCCCTAGAGTAGATTATGTCATGCCAGTAGCTGGAAGATGAGAATAAAACCTAAAGTGTCCAGTTGCAACTAGAGAAAGATATTTAAAAAAACACATTTAGAAAGTCTTTAAAAAAACCTTTTTTTTTTTTTAGATTGTTACTAAATTAAAAAGGTCTACACATTTGGAAAACTGTCTTTATGACTTTTTCTGATGGACCTCCTTCTTTCCTGTTTCTGGGTTAAAATAAATAACTCCTGAGATTTTAATTTTAGTTTCTCAAATAAGACAAAACCAGTTGAACCGCTTTATATTGTCTCCTGAGACAGAAATTGAGGCCAACAGTCATGAAAGATAACCACAACTTGACTTTTTGTGTTTTGTAGGTTAAGACCGGCAAAGAAGGAGGTAAGTTGTTTATGTTCTTAAAAATAATTTCAGGGGAAATGAAAGAGTCTTCATCTTACTCTCAACCATATTATTTCTCATTCTTTTTTATTAAACTCTTCATATGCAGAAATTACTGAGTTGAAATACATGCTAAGTGCTACTGCTGCTATTGATAACTATATGTACAACAAGATTAAAAGCTGTTAACACACATTTTAAGAGCCGTGGCAGACTAGTGTTCTTAAAGCCATCACGTTTTAGAGACCTTTCTGAATCATGACTTACATGAAATAGAGTGAAGAAGCTAAGAAAAAAATTAGGCAAGATTGTTTCATTGAGCTGTCCCTTTTCCCTCTGGGGCCTATTAAGTACTATACAAACAAGGCTGCCTCTTATTTCGGCTTATTTGGTGTTGGCAACACACCTCTCAGGCGAGCGGAGCCAGCCCTTATGACTGGCTGTTTCGCCTTGAACAGTTTGTTATTCATATTTTAGTCGCTCTTTTTTCATGCCTGTTTTTCACTTCGTGATTTCAAGAGTATCCAATACTGATTGAATCAACTGGAGGTAGACCAGGAGACAAACATTTCAGAATAGGACATTAATGCAGTCCTGGGCATATCTCGTTCACTGGCACAGCATGACATCTGGGCAGAAAAAAACCATTCAGAAATGTCTCCTTGCCTCCCTGATATGGTTACAATGGCTTGACAGGCCAAGAATTAAACAGAGAAGACAGGAACCCATTTTTAAAGCCACGTCCTTTGGTTGACATATGCAGAAACCACATGTGTTGGCATTTCATAACTTAGAGTCTTATTCAGGTATCAACATTTATGCAAACGCAGAGGAGGGTGGAGCCAAAAAGCAAAAATGTGTTTACTTTGGCCTCGTGAAATTGATGCTTGGGAAAATCTTAGGGGTATAGAGTCTGGTGCGCGTTCACGCGAAACACCCGTTACTGTTAATGAGAGATAACCACATCTGAGAAGAAAACATCCCCTTTAGAATTGAACTTAAACCTGGGGGATGAAAAGATCTCCCCAGCTAATATCTGATGGGAATTGTACAGTCTCGAATTTGCTCCCTGCTGACCTGACATCGTTGAATTTGGAGAAGCAGAGCCAGGTTCATCCAGAGGTAGCAGAGAAGAAAACTGTTTTGAAAAAAAAGCAAGGTGATTATAATTCAGGCTTTTAAATTAAGTCACAGAAGTCCCTGCCTAATTAGATCGTGAAAACAAGCTCCAGCTCTGAGTTCTGGAGAAGGGAAGGTTGTGATGGAGTTATTCTTGTTTATATTTTCAACTAACCGTGCTTGATTAGTTTTTCTTAAAATAATAAAATTAGACTCGTCGAAAAAAATTAGAAGAAATATTTCAATTTGGAAACCAATTTATATTTGATTTGCAAGGATTCATGGAAAGGGGAAACAGATGGTAAAAATGATCTTGACCCACAGAAAATCACAAACCTTGAGTTCTATTCCGTCACTAATCTTCTTGGCCCTAAATGTGAGCAAGAGGCCAGCCAGTCACTGAAGCAACACATGCTGAGAAACCGCCATGGGTGGAACATCATGGGAGGTGCTGAGGGGACGGAAAAGTAACTGGAAAGCATAGTTCTTGTCTTTAAAAAAATGTATAATTCTAAATGTCAGTGCAAAGCAATGGATAATTTACATTCACTTTCTTGCCTTGAACTTTTCTAACCCCTTTGGAAAGGATATGAACTAAGGGGTAAGGGGGAGCAGTCGAGGTCCTCAGTAATCTATTAAATGGGGTGTAAATGGATCTCTGAACAATCAGAGCCCTTAGCTATCTTCAGAATAGGATAGGGATTAAGAAGACAAGCTTTGAAAATGGATAAACCTGAGCCTGTCACTTGAACATTTCCAAGTCTCTGTTTTCATATCTGTAAAATGGGTGCAATAATGCTCCTTTACAGGGTGGTTGAGGAAATCAAATAAGATAAAATATATGAAGTATTTAGCACAGGGCTTGGCAAATAGCAAGAGCGCAAATAAATAGTAGTCTTTATCATTAATGATGGATAGTGGCAGATATCCATTTAATATCTAATGCCCTTGGCATGGAATGTTCCGGACTCTCCCCTCTGGTATTTCAACTGGCCATGCAGGGAGTGTCAGGTAGAACTCTGTAACCTTGGTCAGTTTCTTCTTGGGTTTGATCCAAGGCTAACTCAGCACACTGCCCCTACTGGAAGGGTGGGGGCGGGGGGTAAGAAAGTGAAAAATCATGCCATGTCCAGTGGAGATTACCACGAGGAGCATGCCTTAGCCGAGCCAGAGCCGCTCCAGACACCTCTTGGCTTTGCACCCTTTGGGACTGAGTGGCTGTGTGTGTGCCAGGCTGGCCTCATCGGTGTTCTGAAGAGAGCACATGAGTGTTTTCACGGCATCCTCTAGGCTGTGTTAACTCCGGGCTTGGGAACCTCAGGTACTTGGTTTGGAATGAAACATTGTTTTAGACCGCAGGACATCACATTAGCCAGTTCAGACCACTCCTTGATATGAGAGGAGATAAGCCCTGCTTAAAAGGGAAAAAGCCCCCAGAAAGAAATCACAAATGCTGCATTGTCAGGGGTTGTGGGGAGGGGATAAGTGGTAGCATTTCTGTCTCCTGCCCACACCAGTTGCGGAGATGGAAGAAGTTGACTGACCAAGAGAATTTAGGGTAAGTGGATGGAAAAAAAAGGCCTGGTCTTGGAATTAGGCACCCTTGGGTGAACAGTGCTGTCACAGAGAAGAGTTCAGTTATTTTTATGCATCTGATGAAGATTTGGTCTGGGAATATTATTGTAAAATGGAGATCTTGAGATTATTCTGAATATATGTGAACCAAACTGTGTACAACTTAGACTGATGTGGAAAAAACGTGTTTTTTACTTGAAAATATTTTAATACAAATTAGATAGAAAAACTGTATCTCATATCCAAAGGGGAATAAAAGAGTAGTCTGGGGGCCTTGAGCCCTAAGCTCTGGGAACACATGCTAATAATAATTGGTGAATTAATTTGTTTCACCCTTTAAAGGTAGGAAGTTACACCCACGTGCAGGTGTTACGGGTGAACACAGGAAGCTTAAATGCTGGCCAATGTGTCCTTCCACTAGTACCACCTAGTGGCAGCCAAGAAGATGTGTAAGCATCTTTTCAAAAATTACAGTAACAAAAGCATGCATCAATAAAACTCACTGTTAAAATAGTTTAAAAATGCACAAAAATTCAGATTATCAAAGGTCCTTCCATTCGCTCTCTCATCCCGCTTCTCTTCCTTATTAATAGTAACTGGCCTTTGCTCTGCATTTCCTTCAAATCTCAACCTTTCTGTCTCTCTTTCTCCCTCTCTCTCATTCTCTTGGTGTCTCTGTCTCTCATTCTCTCAGTCTCTCTGTCTCTGTCTCTCCCTCAACCTGTCTCTCACTGCACTTAGTTTTTAAAAACACAAATGGAATCATACTACACACTATGGGGTGATGTTTTTTCACTTAACAGTTATCTTTAAACTATACCCTAGCACAGTAGAAACGATCACTAATGGGCCCAGACACTATGATTTGCTCATAAGCTCAAACCTCACATCAGCTTTCAAATTCTGAGCTGGAAGAGTTATGTGGGCATTGAAAAATGCCTTCTGTTGGATGAGGTTCTTGACTCGGACTAGCCATTATTACTTCCCCTGCCGAATCTGCACCGACCTCATTTCTTACGTGAGCAATAGTCCCTCTACTTCCATCTGTGGCCCAAGCTGGCGGTGGGCAGTTTGCCTCCATGCCGCCTCTGCTCCTGACGACTCACAGACCCTTAACTCCACCTCCAAGACCCCTCTTGCTCCCTTTCTTGCTCCCGTGCAGACTTTACTGCCCCTGCGTGCCACTGTCTGGGTTTAGCCTCCTAGCTCCTCACTATTGCAGATGCTTCTGATCCTCTCCCTGACTCTAAACTGCCAACAGGGATCACTCTATAACACACATATCATTCTGTCATTTTATTCTTTTTCTTTTTTTTTTTTTGAGGAAGATTAGCTCTCAGCTAACATCTGCCGCCAATCCTCCTTTTTCAGCTGAAGAAGACTGGCTCTGAGCTAACATCCATGCCCATCTTCCTCTACTTTATATGTGGGATGCCTACCACAGCATGGCTTGCCAAACAGTGCCATGTCTGCACCCAGGATCCAAACCAGTGAACCCCGGGCCGCTGAAGCAGAACATGCACACTTAACTGCTGCACCACTGGGCCGGCCCCTCATTTTATTCTTAAAACATTCCTCCAGCTCCCACTTTCCATAGAGCAAAGCCTAAACCACTTGCATGTATGCAAGGCTCCTCAGAGTCTGGCCCCAACCCCTGACTCTTTCCTCCTCCACTATTCCCTGTGCTTCAGCCACACAGAATCCTTTCTTCCAGAGTGGATCATACGCTGTTGTATGCCATACTCTGCAATTCCTTCTCTAGCCTGAAATGTGCTTTCTCTTGTCTTCCTGATTAGATTCTATTCGTTTGTCAAGATGCAGTTCAGATATCACCTATAGAGCTGCCTCCAGCTCCTGCAGGCCCCTCCTCTGTTCTTTCAGGTATTTTATATCTCCTTCTAGTATAGCATTTACCATATTTTGTTATAATTGTTTGGCTATGAGCAATTCGAATACTTCTTGTAGTACCCTCACCATTTTCTGTTCCACAGAGTAGCTGGCATGTCAATGTTTGTTAAATGAGTAAATGAACATTAAAGAGAAGGATTATAGTGAATAGACCCTAAAGGCAGTGGTTTCCAAACTCTACAGTGATAAAGATCATCTGAGGTGCTTATCAAAATGCAGCTGCTTTGGATTTACTCTTAGAGAGTCCCCCTCATTTGGCAGGTCTGAAAAGGTGGAGCTCAGAAATCTGTCCTTTAACAAGCCTCCCAGATACTTCCGACAGCCTGGGAGAAGTCCTCCCCTAGGAGGCAAAGCAAATAATCCAAAAAAAAGCAAAGAACATTTGTTCCTCAACACAGCATACATCGCAGAGTGTGCTCACGCCCATAAGAGATCCCTCGAGGTGACTGTTCTTGGCACTGCTGAGAATAAATAGATACCAGCCTAAGTCGAGAAAGCCACAGTGAAGCGAATTCTGTGAAGACTGAAGAAGTGTACAAGGGCTCTCTGTACAAGGGCTGGGCTGGCTCTTTTTCAGAACGATTGTCGTCAACTCCCATGTGTTTGTTTTGTTAGAATAGTCACCATTCAGGGGGCCGGCCCCACCAAGTGGTTAAAGTTCTGCGTGCTCCACTTCAGCAGCCCGGGGTGGCAGGTTCAGATCCTGGGTGCAGGCCTTCTCCACTCATTAGCCATGCTGTGGAGGTGTCCCAAATAAAAGGTAGAGGAAGATTGGCACAGATGTTAGCTCAGGGCTAATCTTCCTCAAACAAACAAGCAAAAAAAGAGAGGAGGATTGGCAACGGATGTTAGCTCAGGGCAAATCTTCCTTACACACGCACATACACACACAAAAACAATAGTCCTTATTTAGCCAGGCCCTAGCTGTTTTCATTAATACGTTGCATTTGTGTTAAGCTTCTCTTTGGATGTGCTCCAAGATTTGTAGCAGTTTTAAGCCTGTCTTCTCTTGTTCCCTGAGGGAGGAACAAGCACAAGTTCACGCCAACTCATTAGCAAGGCATTGCTTAAGAGCAGCTCCGGGGGCCCCAGATGCAGGCAGGAGGCAGCGAGTGGGATTGCTCCCAGCCCCCTCCCCTCTGTTCTGTCTCACTCTCCCCGCCCACCCTGCCACATGCTCACTGGTGTCTTCAGCAGGTGGCTCCCACCTCTGCCTTCAAGTCTGCTCAGACAAATTTCCCTCCCAAGATAGACAAACTCCAGAAAGATTCCCAGGTTTTAGATAATGCAGGACTGCAAGGACCACACTGACCAAAGCAGAGACTCTAGAAACTAACTGAAGGGATCTTGCAAAGACGGTGGTAAACGTGGGTTAGACTCTGGTTCAGAAAGCAGCAACTTTAGGAACAGATGTCCACAGGGTGCAGAGCACCAGTTCTCCCAGAGGTCCAGGGTCTCTGACCTTAGCTGCATGGATCTGTCTGGACTTGCCCTGACTCTTCATTCCTGTGACTTTTCTTCTGGTAAACCGCCTCTCAGCTCTACAGACGCTGACTTCCTCAGACCCAATGAGGCTAACCCAGTTGAATTAACCCAGTTTCTGCTTTAGGTACTTCTCTGACTCCATCTTTGCTAGGTTCTGCCTTCTCAGTCATGGTCTCCTGAGCGTGCCCATTCTTCAGCTTCATCATTCCAGACTCAATCGAGACATCACTACCAGGCCAAAGCAAGACGCATATCTATCCAAAGCAGATCATCTGAGGAAGACACTGAACTCTTCTCAGATGGTTTATGAGGAATATTTGACTCTTGTGAGTTTTCTGGAAGGATTTATATACCTGAGGTAAGAGGACAGAGCCACCTTGGCAGCTCCCCCTGGGGAAGTCTGTTCAGGGGTCTGCCTCTCTGGAAGGAGTCCCTGATGCTTTGTGGAGATGGTCTGACCCTGATAGCTTGATTTCTTGCCTCATAGACCACTTTGCATTTATGTCTTACTGTTTTTTTTAAGAAACAAACATACAATAAAATTAACTCTGTGTGTGGATGTGTACAGTTCTATGAGTTTTAACACACGTATAGATTCCTGCAACCGCCACCACTATCAGGATACAGAACACTTCCATCTCCCCAGGAAACTCCCTCTCGCTGCCCCTCAAGTATTTCCAAGCTTTATTTTAAAGGCTGAATATCATAAAAATCATTATGGAAAAGTTAAGCTCTATAGAAAAGTTGAGAAAGACAGTGTTCAATATTTGAAGGAACTTGTCATTTTGGGTTGGATTCCAGGTACAGGGTAAGGACAAATTCCCATGATCCCAAGTCCTAAGTGGGTTCTTAGGTTGTCTTCCCAGGCAAGTTGGCTGGCTATTCTGTCCTACTCAGGCAAGCAAGAGCTACCTAGCTCAGGAGAAGCATCCCTGTCCTGCATGGGAACCTGAGGACGTAAAGTTACATCCATCATATCCATGCTTTTGGGTGTAACGAACATGAATCCAAAATCATTAGACTGCAGCCATGAAACTTCTGAACATAAATGCTCAGTGTGGTCATAGTCATTCAATTTCAAGGTGTAATCATCTAGACTTGGAGAAATAAGTACACAGCATGTGTGCACACAAACATACACACATATGTACTCCACAACAAAATACAAGCCTGAAGACTAAACTGAGAGAAAATCAAGATTCCAACTGGGCTTTGAGCTGAAAAAATGAAAAAATATTAGTATTTTAGTATGTACGTGTTTTTTTGTCAGAGGAAGTGACTGATAAAGGCAGAGGAGAAACCAACTGTTTCGGCTTTGGGAAGTTCACAATGTTCCTCTGTTTAATGGGTTTGATAAACTTTTCAGAACATTCAAAAAATATTCTTGTCAAATAAGTTTGACATTTAAAATTCTGCTTCAAACAATGAGGGAGGTTGCCACTAACACTGTTGTTACCTCATGGGCCATGCCATTTTTAGGAACGGCCTGATTTTCAGTGGGAGAGAAACATCAGCTCCTGGGGCTGTACAGAGACCAGGCGTTCATAGACTTGTAGAGAAGGGTAAGTGTGTTGGAGTCATTTGGGTTTTCATTGTGCCTCTTCACACTAGCTGTGCAACCTTGGGCAGGTAGCCTAACCTCTCTGAGCTTAATATCTTCATTTTAACAATGAAAATCCTCTATGCTTTATAGGGTGGTTTGGAAGGTTTAACAAGGTAGTGGATATAAAATGCCTGCCACACAACAGGCACTCAATGAATGTGATTTTTTCCTTTCCTTTCCCTGTTTAATCCATCCCTCTGCCTCCAAACAGAGCTCCACTTAAACTATTTCAGACAGAGTTTATCTTATTTTTTAAGCCCATGAAAGAAAAAAAATGATTTAATCTGTCTCCTAATTCATCTCATGACTTTAAATTTTCCCTGGCAGGAAATGATATCTTAGAACTAACTTAAAACAGTTCCTTTTTTCTTTTTGGAGTAGTTCCATTTTAGGACCCTCAGCAGAAAAGGAGAGGCGCTGGGCAGGGCTCCCCAGATATGTAGATTGGGAAAGTTTAAGTTATGTGGTAGTAATAAACAATCCTAAATCTTAGTAGTGTTTTACAATAGTTTCTCATTCATCCAAAACAATAAATAAATAAAAAAGATAAATTGATACAGCATAGGAGGATGGATAAACAGATCAGTGATAAAGCAAATATAGCGAAATGTTAACTGTGAAATCAGGTGATGGATATGTGGATGTTCACTGTATAGTTATTTCGGCTTTTCTGTATATTTCAACATTTTCACAATAAAATGTGGGGGAGAAAAGTTGATTGCTCACTTATGCTACAGGTCAACAAAGGTTGGCTAGGTTGGCGCCATATCTTCTCACTCCAGGACCCAGGATGATGGATCATCTTTGGAAGTAGCTGGTTGCCGTGGTAAAGGGAGAGAGAGCTCTGCTACTGTTGCACAGACAGTTGGCTATTTCAGCCTGGAAGTGATATACGTCATTTCTGCTCACAACTCATTGGCCTGAGTCACTCTCACATGGCCTACCCCAGGCCATGGAAACACAATCCTATCATGTGCCTAGACAGGGGAGGGCTGGAAACATTTGGTGAGCAGCATAAATGATTACCCGACATAAATAAACTTCTTAAAGGACCACACACCTTAGTGCCATCATCACTAATAACATGAACATGAAAAGGCGTATTCACTTAAAGCAATGTCAGTAAGAGAATTCAGAAGCTTTTTCTTTCTCATCCACTTTCCTTCTTTTAGTCCCCTTTAAAGGGAGCAAAACTAACCCACTAAAGGCTAATATAGTCCAAACTTCTTGCTGGCTGGTTTTTCAGCCAGCCAGTCAGCCAGCCAGCCAGTCAGCCAGCTCTTTCTAGAATCTCATCACCTTTTTATTGAGTCAGCTCATTTTCACTGAGTCAGTAAGAATACATGGAAGCCTTCCAGAGAACTTAAGAAAAGCAGAAGTTAGATGGAAGCTGATGACGCTTTTCAGAAATGGGGTAACAAAATAAAATATCTGAATAAACAGTACTTCAAAATTATTCTTGACTCAAGATTTTAGAGGAGTCAGGAAAGACTTCATAGCTGAGGTGACATTTAAGCTGACACTTGAAGGCATTTGCTAGGTAGAAAAGGGAGCAGGGCATTCCAAGCAGAGGGAACAGGCTGTGCAGGGGCAAGAAGACTGTCCTGGCTTAGTACCTCTGAAGGAGAACCAGAAATTCATTGCAGCCGGTCGGGAGAGCCAGTCAGGATTACTGTGAAAGTGCTAGAGTAGAACTAAAAACATTGTCATAATTTTCATTAGTTGGCAAATGGGGAACGGAATACCATACTTGTTAAGGAAAAATTTTAATTAATCTTATCTAGTGCTATAGTTAGTACAACTCCAAAGAGAAAAGGTCATCTTAAGTAATTTGCTGTGTAAAGTAGTATAGGTTTCTACACTGAATACTGAGTTCCTGGAAATTGAATACCTCTATTTACTGGCAATAATTGTCATATATATATTTAATATAGCCATATTAATTTTCTTTGGAAAGACCAATTGATCTACTAGACTGCAAATAAATGAAGGCAAAATCAGCAGGTTAAAAAAACAAACTCCGCCGGAGGCTGGGCACATCAGGAGATGGTTTCAAATGAAATATGTCAGGAGGAAGGTAATGGGAGAAGAGATGGAAGGGACTTTGCACGTGATATAGTATTTAATCCTAACACACTTTGAGAAGTGGATATTATTGTCACCATTTCATAAGTGAGAAAACTGAGAATCAAATAAGGTCGTTTCTTATAAAATTAGCTGTTTAAACTTGAGCCTTACTTTTCAACGTCTGAAACTTATTTGCCCTCTGTAAAACAGAGGTATGACATGTGCTGCCTACCTCACAGAGCTGTTAGGACGATTAAAAGAAGTAACAAATAGACCTTTTGACATCATTCTTGACCCTTACCAGATTTTAAGTTCTCTGATTCTGTCCTGATGTTTGCATATTATTCAAAACTGGGTCTTCATAAAACAGACATTATGTGGGCTGTTTGTGGAGAAGGTCTTTTCCTAGCATACCTTAAAATATACAGCTTCAGGGGACCAGTCCCATGGCCTAGTGATTAAGATCAGCACACTCCGCTTCAGCAGCCCAGGTCTGGTTCCCAGGCATGGACCTACACCACTCAGCAGCAGCTATGCTGTGGTGGCGACCCACATACAAAAAGGTAGAGGAAGATTGGCACAGATGTTAGTTCAGGGTGTTCTTCCTTAAGCAAGAAAGAAAAACTACTTCAAACTATTTATTTTTAAATAATTAAAAATTTTGTCTCAGGGTCGGCCTGGTGGCGTAGCAGTTAAGTCTGCACGCTCCAGTTTGGTGGCCCAGGGTTTGCTAGTTCGGATCACAGGCACAGACCTGCACACTGCTTACCAAGCCATGCTGCTGCAGGCATCCCACATATAAAATAGAGGAAGATGGGCACAGATGTTAGCTCAGGGCCACTCTTCCTCAGCAAAAAGAGGAGGATTGGCAGTAGACGTTAGCTCAGGGCTAATCTTCCTCAAAAAAAAAACACAACAAAACATAGTTGTCTCTACATGCGTTTTTTTTTTTTTTGTATAAAAATAGAGCACAAACTTCGACCATTATTTCAAATTCAATTCATTAAACACCTTCAGTTTTTCTCTTGGCATTTATTAATAGTTTTATTTGACAATGTATTTTGTCCTTTCTGTCTTTTTAAACAAAATGTACTAAATAATAAGGTTATGTGCCAGAGTTCTAAAGGTTTTACATACATTAACTTATTTAATCCTCACAACCATTCCATAAGGTAAATACTATTATTATCTCCATTTCCAAATGAGAAAATTTGAAGCACAGAGATATTAAGTGACTTGCCTAAGGCCACACAGTTAATAAGTGGCTGAGCCAGGATTTGAACTGAAGCATCTCGGCTCTAGAATCTGAGTTATGATGATACCCTTCTGAAGATGATGGATCATCTTGCTAAATCAACAACGGTCATTATTACATATATCAACTTTTACTTGATATCCACAGAAACTACTGTGGTTTAGTGCAGGATTATGTCCCTATAGTAGAGGGATGTCCCTATCTATTATACTTTTTGACTGACTTTATCTGCTTTTTATGTTTTTTCTTTGTCCTCTTTCTGTGAAAAAATTTATTTTCAGTATATCTACCTCTACAAATTGTCTTCTTTCCTCTAATTATTCTGTTTCCAATTTCCTAAGAGCTGGAAATCAGATCACCCCATAAGTTAGAACTGTCTCTAAAATGGGAGTGCTGAGGTCTTGTGGGAAGACCCAAGCTTTCTGAGAACGGCCTTCATGACATCTGTGACTGGGATCCTTAGTTTTGGGCCTGTTTTCTGTTCTCATCTGTGATCCGATAGTTCAGATGGCTAGATAAGTGACTTCTCAATGCGCGAGGTGTCACAAAATATAAATTCAAGGCCTTTCTATTCTTCCACCTGCTCAAAAAGTGTTTTAGTCATTCTCATGGTTAGAAGAACGGCCTAGTTCCTCAAGCTTCTGGGTAGCCATCTGATGCTTAGAAGTAGAGAGACGTGGCTACAACTTGTGTAAAAATAGCCCTTCCAGATGGCTGAGGGGCAAAGTTATAACTCAGCAGCTTGATATAGCTGAGCACTCAAATTTTGGAGTAGGAGGAGAGCTATGCAAGAAGTGGCCAAAGAGACTGGGCTCGAGTCCAATCCTAAGTAGAACAGTACACGCCAGGAGAGATCACTTAACGTGGCAGATTAGCTGTTAAGATTTCCTGTTTACTTCATCTTCATCTCCTCCCATCTCCCTTGGTTCAAGCTTACCTCTTAGCCCCAAGGAAAACACACACACATATACTTTTTTTAAAAAAAAGAGTATAAAGTAGAGGTACCAACCATAAATCTTAAGGGGCTTTAGAATTCTACCAGCCTAACTCCTTGTTTCAGACACCAGGAAACTGAGCCCTAGAAAGGCAGTGACCTCTTAGGCTCAACCAGCATGTCTGTGGGACTCAGATGCTCCAGCTTCTGATCTGGGGCTCATCTTCCCGCTCTTCTGTGGGAAGGTGTGTGCAGGCACACTAGGCCACGTTTCCCCCAGCCCTGCCTTGAGTCATTCCAAACTCCAAAAAAAAAAAAAACTAAAAAGGAAAATTACAAAAGTCGGGAAATTGTTTCCACCCCCCAAAACAAATCCTAAAGCTCTGAGAGATGAGTCACTAGCTTGAAACCTCCTTTTTCAAAATTGAAAATATTTACTCATCAAATGTTTCAATAGATTAAAATACGTAGTTTTCACATTTCTCCCACCTACTAATCCCTCTGCCTTTCTATCAGATACTCTGGAAGAAAACTTCAGCTTCTGTCTGCAGTGAGTCCATTGGTTTAAATATCCCAATGTCTGTTTAAATAATTGAGTGCCAGTTTTAAAAAACACAGTAATTAGGAATGAGTTAATGCTTATATTTAACCGCAGTTGTCATAGACCTTATTAGCTCGGAAAAACAAGCAAACTGAGACATACCGCTCTCTTTTGACGCCACTCCTGATTAGGCTAAATGCAAGGCATTGCTGTGCTCTGCTGGCAGTGCAGCCTCATTGCAGGTAAGCGACTCAGAGGGGCAAAGATTTTGGTGCCAGCCTTCCAAATTCAGTTCTACAATAAATGGCTTCTTTACAACCCTCCCATCAACCTTGCATGTTCTTACCTGAAAAGTTTACAGGATTTAAAGATCCTCAACTCATTTTTTCCAACTTGTGCTTCCCAAGTGAACATTACAATATTGTTGCAAAGCAGTATGTTACTTTTCAAGAGGAAGTTTCTTTCCTTCTTGGGGAGTTCATCCTCAGACTGCATGGTGTACAGGCTTTGTGCCAGGTGCCTTGCCATACCCTGGGAGCAGGCAAGGAGGTCTCCACTCAGGTGTAGACGCACTTACAGCACCACGTCCTCAAGCTGCTCAGCCACATAGCTGGTGGACAGGGGAGTGGTCACTACAGAAGGAAGAATGGAGAGAGGACAGGAACAAGCATTTTTTAATTGTCCGCTAAGTACCTGTTAGAGCTGACTGGAGCACTCCCGTTAAACTGTCAGAGTTGATCTATGAGTAAGTGTGCTAACTCACTCCACATATGTCTCCCTCACCCTGCAACGTAGATGGAGATCTGAGTGAAGCTGGCTTGGAGCAGAGGTCCATCGGCTGGATAGCTCAAATTAAGAAGGCAATTCAGGGTATGATTTTCAAGACCTTTATTAAGAAATATCAAAAGTTGATTACTGTTCCATACACAGTTTTACAAAGTTCAAGTGAAGGGGAATGCAGGAATGCCATCAATATGCACGTTTGAACGTGAGGGTAGCTTGCAAAGAGGTTACCCTCTAACTCCTGTCACCTTGTTTAACAGTGGGCCACAAAAATGCTTTTTCCCATTTCCGCTAGGCCACACCACAATACCTTAAGTTGCTTGAAAGAGTTTTAATACATTATAAATACTTCCTAAATATTTGTCCTTTTAGTTTGTTCTTATCCTTCCTTGAAGAAGTTCATTATGGGGGCACAACATTCGAGTCCCCTTTTACTGCTGTTTGTATTACATTTTCACAAAGCCTGCTTTGGGAGCTGGAAAACATTGCAAGTTACGTGTTACCATATTACACTTAGGAAAGAACCTACACACATTGTTATTTTTTATTTAACAATTTACCAAAAAGGAGGAATCACTTAACTTGGAAACAAAACACCACAGTCATTCTCTGGAACCAGTAAGTATGGGACATGCCTGCCAATTCCACTGAGCTCCACTCACAAGCAGTCAATAGCATGACTGAGAACACCTGGATGCAGGAACACGGACACAGAGTACAGAAAGGGGTCTTTCGGGGGTGGTACATCACGATCTTTTATGTCAGGGATATTGCATCAGAGGAGAATTACACTTTCCAAATAATCAGGGCTAGCAGGTCATTGGCACCCAATGGGAAACAGCAACGGTGTGGTGTGCCTTGGGGAAGGCTTGTGCTGGGTTATCTAAGAGTAGATTTCTGAAGAGATTGTCCAGCAACATCAGAAAGAGCCATTTCAGAGGAAGGACTCCTTGTTCACCCACATGAGACTGCGCGTCTCGTTGGGCTTGCACTCGTACTCAATGACGGAGAAGGGGCTTCCCCACTGGCAATGGTCTCGCTTGTGGTAATTGTAGAACTTGACTTGCCACACCGTCTCGAAGGTCCCAATGTCAGTGAACTGAGGGAAGAGAAACACGCCCCATGAAAACCTCATTCTGCCATGAGTAATAGACGAGAGGTACCATTGGTGAAGGAGGTCTTACATAATCCAGAGCAATCAGTCTCTTTGGGTCTGCAAAGCCTAGGCCTTTACCTTAATGAATCATCTTCCTTTATTACGAGAGATACTGTCTTGAAGAGCTGTCTGTAAACCACTTTTCTTCTATAAAATGTTATTCCCATTGTATTAGTTGCCTTTGCTATCATAGCCTTTAATAAAAATAGGTCCTCCAATTTAACTGTTTTCTAAATTTAATTTCTGGAAAACACTCTTAGAATCTCAGAATTTCAGACCATGCCACGGAAGGAGGAATGGGAAGAGAGGAGAGGAAATGGTGTTTAATGATTGTCTTTTGGCTTCTATTTCAAAAGACAGCTGTACAAAACAACATATGTACAACATAACTAAACATAAGATACAGTTGCCCTTCCTTTAGTATTTTGAATTCCGGGGAAAAATATTTTATCAGAAGCATCTGATTGTTAAAGACCTTACTTTAACTTTCAAACACTATTGAGTGTTTCTAAGTCAGAAATCCATACTAGCATCTCAGGCTTCGATTATACATCATCCAAAACCCTATTGGAGTATCTACTATGCTCCTCGCACATTTAAAAGTTTGTCTAAGGCATGATTCTTGCTCTCAAGAAGTTTGCATTCTACTCCCAGAAGGTAGGCCCTCAAAATCACTGCACAGAATTCTCCTGAGCTGTAAGCATGAAATTCTCATGCAGCTGAGAAGAGGGCACAGAATACCCTAGAGGCCACTGGGCAGGGGCTCAAGTGGCCTGTGGGGTAGCCTGACCCTGTTACTGCCTCCTGGAGCTATTTAGGGGATCTGGCATTAAACAGTATGATGCCTGTCGTTATTTTCTCCTCTGACCCTCCCCTGTCATGGGAGGGGACAGGGACTGACTTGGCAGAGTTCTTAGACTTGTCAGGAGCCAGAAGACTTGTGGGGGGAGGGCAGTGAGCAATAGGAGCCTTATGCTTGTGGCTGCTACAGGAGGAGGGCGATCAGGTGCTTCCCAGATAGCGTTCCAAGATGCTCTCAAAATTATATCCTGCACCATTGCCTCACCCTGCTAATTTGATCCCAAAACAAAGTTTGACTTTCCTTTGGGAAATCTGCTTGACTTGAAACAGTGGGTGATATACCTAGAGTCCACTAATTTCCCATCAGAAAATGAAGTATCTCTTTTTTAGAGAGTCATGGCTTAAAGATCTGGACAAGTACACGGCAGCTGTACTCACAATAGCCCCAGACTGCAATCAACCCAAATGTTTCATCATTCACCTGGTGATAGACAAGTCTTGGCATATCTATAAAATGGCATTTTACTCAACAGTAAAAAGGAACATGATTCAGGCAGCAACAAGGATAGATCTCAAAGGAGTGCTGAGCAAAAGAATGCAGACTCCAAAGAATACATACACTGTGTGAGTCCATTTATATAAAACTCACATGTATATAAAATCTATAGTGATAGAATATAGTCTGTGCCGACAGGAAGCATCTGTGGTTCCCTAGCGCCTAGGGTGGGAGGAAGGGATTGATGACTGAATAACATGTGCAAGAGGGAACTTTTTGGGGTGATGGAAACCTTTTACATCTTGACTGCGGTGATGGTTACATGAGTACATGTATATGTCAAAACTTATTGATCAGTATGCTTAAAATGGGTACATTCAGTATGTGTAAACTATAACTCAAAGTTGATTAAAAAATAGAAATACTGATTTTTAGTGAGATACAAGGAAGCAGGTGTTCTAAACCGTGTCAATGGCAACTAAATGATACAGCCTTTTAGAAGGGTAATTTGCCTCAAACTAAAAGTGAGAAAATATGTAGGTCCAGCAATTCCATTTATAATTTTCAAACATCACAGTGTTTAGAGTAGTGAAAAGCTGAACACTTAATGTCCTTAAGACATTAATTAATTATGGCATATCTATATAATGGACTACTATAGAGCAATTCTAAATGTAAATATTTAATAAATTTTTTCTGTTATTCTGTATTGTTACATGAACTGAGCAGAGTACCAACAAGACTGTCTAGTACTAATTCAATTAAAATTATCATGTTAAGGCTGGAAATGCTGATGGAATAAGTTTTGTCTTCCATGTACTTATTTCTATTTTCAAAATTTAAGGACTGAATTTTACTTTTATAATCAGAAAAAAATGTTAAGCCAAACTGTATTTACAAGTATTATCAAATAGTTAATATCCTTAATATAAAAGATTATAGGAATTATTTAGTAAGAACTACTAAAAACATTTGGATAAAACTGGGACACAGTTAATTAAAAAGAAAAAATGGTTAACATCTGAAAAATATTCAAATGTAATATTATTAATAATTAAAGAAATACGAACTTTTACAGAGACATTATTCTTAGATACCTATTAACTTAGCAAAAATTTCCAACTACCAGAACCAATCAAAGCATCCAATTTCAGGAAAATATGAAAATAGTAGCAATGTGTATGATGGATTTATATAACCATCAAATAGGAATTTAGGGTTTTTAATGTTGACAGAAAATGATTAGAACAATGTTAACAGGAAAAAGATGGATTAAAATAGTTAATGTATAGTATGAGCTCAAATATGTAAAATGATGTATAGAAAAAAGACAATGAAAAAATATTAACAATGGAGCTTCCAAGTAAACAAGGAGTGTTTTTCAATCTTTTCTACTAAGATTTTATGCAGTCTTAGTAGATTTTATGTAAACTATAACTCAAAGTTGATTAAAAAATAGAAATACTGATTTTTAGTGAGTTACAAGGAAACAGGTGTTCTAAACAGTGCCAGTGGGAGCTGAATTAGACAGCCTTTTGGAATCAAGTTAAAAGTGAGAATATACATAGGTCCAGAAATTCTACTGATAATTTATCTTAAGAACATCACAGTGTTCTAACAATCTGCTTAGATTTTCTGAAAATGTTACTTTTATAATCAGAAAGTATACTTTAAATGGTGAAATGGATTTATCACCCCTCAAAAATTAAGATCTATATCCCTCAAACTCTAGCAATTTTATAAATTCTATTAAGGATACATATATGCTAATGAAAATATTATAAATTTCTTTACAATAAGGTAGTGATGGTAAGAAAAAATTGAAACCTCATCTTATAAATCACCAAGACTTTTAAAGGGTGTTTAGTATTACTTACTTTTTTTTTTTTTTTTTTTTTTTTAAATTTTATTTTTTCCTTTTTCTCCCCAAAGCCCCCCGGTACATAGTTGTGTATTCTTCATTGTGGGTTCTTCTAGTTGTGGCATGTGGGACGCTGCCTCAGCGTGGTCTGATGAGCAGTGCCATGTCCGCGCCCAGGATTCGAACTAAGGAAACACTGGGCCGCCTGCAGCGGAGCGCGCGAACTTAACCACTCGGCCACGGGGCCAGCCCCTAGTATTACTTACTTTTATTTTTGACCAGCACAGGGCATTGCACATTTTAAGTGAAATTGAATTAAACTAAGTTATAAAAATATTTTACAAACACCAGCTAATCTTTCGAGGGAAGTAGCATGAAAACATGGTAGGTAAGTAGTAGAAACAATTCCAAGACATTTTTTGAAATAGATATAAATAAAAGTTGGTTGTTAAAAAAAACACAACTAAGATGACTATGACGACAGACAAGAAAAAACTTAAGGCACTAACACACTCGTGTCTGAATAACCTTAAAACTAAGAAAGTCTCAATCTAAGAGTTCGCAGTAACACAGGAGACCAAAATAGAAATCTGCTGACAGCAACAGTCATAGCTAAAGGCAGGGGATATTTAGGTGCTCCTATTTCTGTTTTGTTTCTCTTTTATCAATGTTGGACCCAAGGTCACGCTGTAGTCAACTTTACTGCTGCTAACTATGCATATATTTTCCCTCTCCCATGCCTTAGTTGTTCTAACTTCTCATCGGCCTTCCTATTCTTTCTTTTGGAGTTCTATTTCCTGGGCATCTCACCACCTAGCTTAGAATTTCTTCTCTGGCTAAGAACAGATGGGGTCTCAAAAGCTGACGCTCTTTTTGAAGAACAGAAGCAACTACAGAGGCTCTCCACTCCCTCCCAGCCCCATCTGTGCCTTCCAAGGAAAATCTACCCAGGCAGGCTCCCTGGGTGATGCAATTCATACACAGGTATAATTCTGTGCATTTGTATAGCACTCTTTATTCTACACAATACTTTGACATATGTCATTCCACACTGATCTTGTGACTGGGTTTAACATCTTCATTTTACAGATGAAACAACTAAGATTCAGAGAGGTAAGTGACTTGGCCCTAGGCTAGACTATAGAGCCAGCCAATGATAGGAGCAGGTCTTGAGCCCGGGTGTCCTAATTCCTATCTAGGACCTATTATCACGGTACCAAACTGTTTATATAAGCCAATGAGCTAAGAGTTAATGAACAGTTTTTCTTTTTTCTCCCTGAGTGAGAACATTTATGGATTGTCACGTGTAGAATGCTTTAGGACACTGCTACGGACTGAATGTTTGTATGCCCCCAAAATCCAGATGTTGAAGCCTAAATCCTCAATGTGATGGTATTTGGAGGTGGGGCCGTTCAGAAGTCATTAGGTTGGGACGATGGAGTCCTCATGAAGGGGATTAGTGCCCTTACTAAAACAGACATGAGAGGGATGCCCTCTCTCTGCTCTCCTTCATGGGAGGACACAGCAAGGAAGCAGCTGTCTGTGACCTGGGAAGAGTGCTCTCACCAGATACCAGACCTGCGGGTGCCTTGACCTTGGACTTCTAGCCTCCAGAACTGTGAGAAATAAATGTTTGCCATTTAGGCCACCCAGGCTGGTGTATTCTGAAACTGACGCTCGACTATATACCTGGACATTTTATTTGCCATAGTGTCCTTACAAGCTGCAAGCTTTGGTACATTTTCATTTCACAACAAATGTGGAAGAGAATCCATCAGATTCCAAGGAGAGAAGACTCATTTGTTGTCCCAGTAACAAATAAGGAATCCGAAGAGGTTGTTTCAAGCAAGTTCTGTGGTCTTAAACCAGTTGGCCTATAAGCCCTACTGCTTCTCTCCCTTCACCGTGCCGCCCTCCTCCACTGGAGACATGTGAGACTCACCAGGAATATGGTCACTCAGAAATTCACTGACTTGGGAGCACAGACCAAGCGCATTATGTTAATAGAAACATGATGTTACTCCATTAGTAAACAAATGTAGTATAAATAAGCATGTGTGACTTTTAGTGTAAGGTCATCTATCAACTCCTACTGGATTCCAAGCCTTTCTATTCCTGTGCCGCTTGAAGTTTTATTAGTAAATGCATGTTTTCCATTTCTCTTAGTTGAATAGATAGGACTGAAAGTTCTGGGTGTTATAAAGTATGTTTACCTTTTTAATTACATGAAATTGTCAAACTTTTCCTAAGTGATCGTGCCCTTTGACATCCCTACCAGCAATATTGAGAGTTTCAGCTGCTCTATATCCTCTGCAACAGCTGGCATTGCCAGTCCTTTTAATTTTGGCCAGTCTAGTGGTAAGAAGGGGAAAGGCAATAAAGAGCGGAAATCAATGAAATAGAAAAGGAAAAACTGCAAAGAAAAATTGAGGAAGCAAAAATCTGGTTTTTTGAAAATGTCTTTAAAATTGATAACCCTCAGCAAAACTGAGCAAGAAAAAGAAAACAAATTACCAATATCAGGAATGAAAGAGATGCTATCACTATAGATTCTATATACCTTAAATTAGGAACAACCTCATTCCAACACATTTAATGAAATGGACAAATTTCTTGAAAAATACAAACTATCAGTAGACCTCTATCTACGAAAAAAAATTGAATTTGTAGTTAGAAATCTTCCTAGAAAGAAAATTTCAAGCCCAAGGAGCTTCACTGATAAATTCAGTCGTTTAAGGGAAAGATACAGATTCTACATAAATTCTTTCAGACAACAGAGGAAGCAATGCTTCTCAATTCACATTATGAAGCCAACATTACCTTAATACAAAAACTTGACAAATATACTACAAGTAAAGGAAAATTACAGACAAAAATTCCTCATGGACTTATGCATAAAATTTGCTTATAAGTTTTATTTGCTTGAAATATTAATAAATCAAATCCAGCAATAAATAAGAAGAATATTACATTAGGGCAAAGAGAGGTTTATTCTTGGAACTCAAGGATGGGTCGATATTTGAAAATCCATGTAATTTGCCATATTAACAAAATAAAGAAGAAAAATCATATCAATAGATGCAGAAAAAGCATTTGGCAATTCAACACCCATTCATGATAAAAATTCTCAGCAAACTAGGAATAGAAGGAAAGTTCTTCAATCTGATTAAGGGCCATGGATAAAAAACCTATAGTTAACATCATCCTTCATGGTAAGAGACTGAATCCATTCTCTATAAGGTCAGAAATAAGGTCAGGATATTAGCACTTACTATTCCTATTCAGCATTGTGTTGGAGATCCTAGTGAGTACCTTAAGGCAAGAGAAAAAAAAAAGGGAAACTGGGGCTGGCCCCGTGGTGTAGTGGTTAAGTTCAGTGTGCTGTGCTTTGATAGCCTGGGGTTCACAGGTTTGGAATCCCAGGCACGGACTTACGCACCGCTCATCAAGCCATGCTGTGGTAGCATCCCACATACAAAAAATAGAGGAAGATTGGCACAGATGTTAGCTCATGGACAATCTTCCTCAGGCAAAAAGAGGAAGATTGGCAACAGATGTTAGCTCAGGGCCAATCTTCCTCACCAAAAAACAAAAAGAAAAGAAAGAAAGAAAAAGAAGAAAGAGAAAGAAAATTTTCTGTTCACAGATGAACAACTGTGTTTGCAGAAAATACTAAGCAATCTAATAAAAAGCTGCTAGAATTAATAAGTGAATTGAGCAAGCTTGCAGGATACAGTATCAATTTATAAAAATCACCATATTTCATAAAGAAATATACTAGCACTGAATAGTTGGTATTATTTTTTAATATTTTACCAGTTTTGTAGGTGAAAATTAGCATTGCATTATTTGTGTTTTTTACCAATAGTGAAATTAAGCCACTTTTAAAATATATTAGTCATTTGTATTTCTTCTTTTGTGAATTGCCTATTTATGTTTTTTGTTTAGTTTTCCATTTTCCTTGCCCTCCGGTTATCTTTTTCTTACTGGTTTCTACAAATTCTTTATATATTAAGCTGCAGATCTTGCCAAATGTCTAGACAGAGCTGACCTGAGGAACAACTTTTATACCTGGGAGTGCTTGCATAAGGCTACTGCCCTCCACACATGCAGCCTTGTAAGAAGCTCATCTACCTCCCTGTCACATGCCTCCAAACTCCCAGCAGTCTGCCACTGTAGAGCGCCAACAAAAGGGGAATGTTCTGATGAACTGCGCAGACAGAATCTCCACCTGGACTCTCTCCTTTGAGAAACTGAGTTAGTCACATTAAAATACAAGTCAACATTGCTCTTTTAAGTGGGGGTTGAGAGCTTTTAGATCTGAGTATCACTTTATTTACTCCCAGGTACCGGAGCCTCTGGAATTATTTGAATAAAGAGATCCCTGCTATTAATCGAAGGCATATGGCATTTGACTAAGTCCTGCCTTCAATTTCAGTGAGCAGTACAGGGCTGCGGAAAGTTATTAAAGGCAGCAGTAACGTCTGCACGGGCAGTGGCAAATCAAGGCCACACAGCTTAGAAGGCCATCCGTGTTACAAACGATTTTTTCATCAATTGCCATTTGCCTTTTAATTTAAATTGCCTTTTAATAAACATTTAAGTTAACTTTGTTTATGATGTTTGACAGAAATTTTACATTGTATGTAATCAAAGTTTTCAATTTTCACCTTTGGATTTCTTCCATTTCTTTTAGGTTTAGATTAATGGTTCTCATTTTGAATTTTTAAAAAGTTGACTTTTACAGACAACCCCTTGATCCATCTGAAATATTTTTTGGTGTATGGTATCGGGAAAGAACAACAGCGATGTTCCCCCCAAATAGCCAATTATCCTGGCATCATTTATCCAATGACAAAAAAATCCAAAAAACGACTTTGAAGTAACTTTAGACTCATCACAAGTTGCTCTGGTACCCCCTTCATTCAGCCTCCCTTGCTGGGTTCACCTACTTGATTAACTGGATTTACTGGGATGCCTCATGGCTTCCTTGTTATCTGTGAGTGTGGTTGTGTCTCTAATTTACAAGACTTAAGCTTCAACCTTGGTGACAAAAGTCATAAAATAGTGTTACAGGCTAGATAGGGCTTTCATTATTAGAATGAAATGTGATCTTAACATCAGAGCTGCGGACTTGATCAGGGAAACTTCCCTAATTTCAATTGTTTTCCTTAGAATCAGCCTAGTGCAGATAAGAAACAAATGCATGGCCAATGCTCAACCCCAAAGCTGTGAGATCATTGTTGGAACAGCCAACCATCAACCTCCTGCTTCTTCTAGACATGGAAATTATATGTGACAATCTAGGCTTTACCACCGGGGCTCATAAAATGCTAAACACCATCTTAAATTCTTTGTAAAATGATGTACAGTAGAAACATATAAATCAAGTTTGAATGAGGGGAAAATTAAGTAATATAAAATCTAAAATTATGGAAAAATCTAAATAGACTGTCAACTCAATGGAAAAATAACATTCTCAATTTTAAATGGAAGGACATAATGGAAAATGAGAAATTTAGATGTAATTATGTTTTTCACAATTGAAAATGAAAATAAAGCAATAGAGGCCAGCCTGATGGCTCAGCGGTTAAATGCACATGTTCTGCTTTGGCGACCCGGGGTTCGCCGGTTCGGATCCCGGGTGCACACATGGCACCGCTTGGCATGCCATGCTGTGGTAGGCGTCCCACATATAAAGTAGAGGAGGATGGGCACAGATGTTAGCTCAAGGCCAGTCTTCCTCAGCAAAAAGAGGAGGATTGGCAGCAGATGTTAGCTCAAGGCTAATCTTCCTCAAAAAAACAAAAAAAAAAAAGAAAAGAAAGCAATAGTGAGAGAAATATGACAGATTTTTTAATCTTTATTCGGAGCCTGTGATTTTTTTTTTTTAAATGACAATCTTCAATAGAAATATTGACGAAACATCTAAGAATAATTTACACAGGAAGAAATAAAATTAACTTGTGGAAATGTTCATTCTTGTAAGTGATAGTAAAAAGTAAGACAGAAAATTTATTATTTTTTCAAGAAATTCCCAATGATGTCATAATTATAACAAAGCCAGCAGACTTTTTTATTGCTAGTAACACCGTAACATTTTATGTACAACACTTCAAAAAACCCAAAATGGTTATACGTAAGAACAGCCATAATGATTCATTTCTTTTGATCAAATAATTTTGCTCCAATTGAGGTAGACATATGCACAACATTATTCATTATAGCACTTTTCAGGATGGTGACAATTGACATATCTAATATCTGGGGAGTAGTCCAATCACTATGATATATCTTGATAGAGTCTTATGTTGCCATTAAAATTCTAACAATGAACATGTAGAAAGTTGGACAATTATATATTGAAAATAATTGCCACTCTAAAATGTAAATATGTGGAAGGTAATCTGAAAACGATCTGAGTCAAAACGTAGGGATTATTGCTGCTTTAAAAATTTGCTCTGATTTCTGAACCTTGTTATGTTATTTCACCTTTTTTTTTAATCGCACAAATCCTTTGAGATGCTAGGATCCATTCCCAGTCCTCCTCTCTGTGTCTGTGCCCAACCAGAAAGGAATTCTACAGGGACTTGTTGGCCTTCAGTACTATTTGGTGTGATGGTAAATGACAGTATTTGAGAATCTGACTTTCTTCAGCAAGTACCAGTATCACATCTGTAAGGGTAAATTTGTAATCTTCACACCATGTTATAGCTGAGAGTGGCCACGGAGATCAGATAGTGGAACCCATCTATTCTGCATTGAAAAACACTGGCCCACTGAATTAGGGCTTGTCTGGGATCACAGTTAATTACAGAAGTTGACAGCACTCTGATACTTTCCTAACTTCCAGTTCTAATTATGACGTTCCTGACTTTTCCTCAGGCACCTACACCACTGACATTTACCCTGATGAGTATATAAATTTAATAATCCAAGAACTTGCTACTTAATTGATTTTATTTACCTGGATATGTCAAGGTTTCAGTGATATCTGTGAGAGTGTGGTTTTTCTATAATTTTTAATACTTAAGTTTGAAATATTGATGACTCTAAAATGTCACAGAAGGGTCACAAAGGCTACCTGAAGTCTTCACCACTAGAATGAACATTTAAACTGAGAGCTGCTGACTTGATCAGGAAACATTCTCTAATTTCAATTGTTGTCCTTAGAATCAGCCTAATACAGATAAGAAACAAATGCATGGCCAATGCTCAACCCAACAGCTGTGAGACCATTGTTGGGACAACCGACTATCAACCTCCTGCTTCTTCTAAACGTGGAAATTATATGAGAGAATCTGGGCTTTATTACTGGGACCCAGGATTCATGAGTTCCAGAGTAGAGACTGCAGATCTTTCTCCCTGTGGCATACCCCTAAAGCATGAAGTAACTTAAAGACTTTCCAAACTTTTAGCAGATGCCTGGACAGCAATCCAGGCTTGTGGCAAGTAATAAAATCTTTCTTTTCATGACTAAATCAGAATCAGTCTCACATTAAGAAAAAAAAATCTGTACTTCAGCCATCCAAAATAACATAGAAATTCTCTCTTTATGGATCCAATTAAGAAGTTTTTAATCAAGTCCTTTCTAAAGGGTTTCAGCTTATCTTCCTCTCTAGTGTTCTGTTTATACCTATAGCAAAAGAAGTACAAATCCATCCTTCTAAGACCAGAGACCCAGGAGGGAGCAGCCTCAGGAAGGAGACAGAGGAAGTGACATTTCTGGTGCCCCCAGCCCATACCGGCTCCAGAGAGAAGGTGGGGAGGTCTCCTCTCCTGCTCTGTGAGCACTTGGAAGAGAGGGCACAGTCTTATTTATGGTGGCCTCCTCTGCACTTGACCCAGTGCTCAGTACAAGTTCAGTGAAAGAATGAAAAACTTAAAGTGAGCTCACTGACCTTCTGGGCTCTCATTAAAATTCTGGTAACTTCAGTATCTGCAGTTCTCCTTCAAGTTAATATTTCCCTTCACCTCTAATTACATATGCAATTCTTGATACACTAGAGTAAGAGGATACTTCTTTGATATGATAAAAGAGATTTATTATGATCTGAGAGCCCTTTATTGGATATGTGGTTTGCAAATATTTTCTTAGAAATATAAAAATACATTTTTTTTTTGAGGAAGATTAGCCCTGAACCACCATCTGCCATCAACCCTCCTCTTTTTGCTGAGGAAGATTGGCGCTGAGCTAACATCCGTGCCCATCTTCCTCTATTTTATATGTGGGGTGCCTGCCACAGCATGGCTTGATAAGTAACACATAGGTCTGCACCCAGGATCCGAACCAGCAAACCCCGGGCCACCAAAGCAAAGCGTGTGAACTTAACTGCTATACCACCAGGCCAGCCCCTAAAAATACATTTTATAATGTACTTCTGTAGAAACAGATGGTTTCCTCAGAAAAACAACACAAATGGATCAATAAAACCCTTAAAGCTCCCAAAAGGCAAAAGTTATGGATTAAATTGAAAGTTAAAGATATTCCCTCCAAATATCCCCATTTTGGATCCTAACTTTTATGGGGAAATTCTGTCAGACTTTCAAGTAACAGCTAAGTCCTATGCTATGTAAATTGTTTCAGTGCACAAACTATAAAAATGTTCCCAATTCATTTTATAAAGCTATTAACCCTGACACCAAAACTTAGACTGCAAAGGTCTCCTAACTGTTCTTCACCTTTCTCCCCTTCTAATCCACACATCGCTACTAGACTGATTTTAACGACATGCAAATCTTATCACATCACCAAGAACCAGAACTCCTCCAATGAAAGGTTTAGAAAAGGGAGTAATGGTGGAAAGGAGTTGTTGGGTGATCTTTACACAGATAATTATAAAATCTGACAAAATATAAACAAGAACTATTTGAAGGCTTTAAAAAGTGACTAAAAGCAAGACAGAAACCAGAGGAGAGTTACCATGGGAAGATCTCAACTCTAACAGCTGAGAATTGTCTTGGTGGCTGTTCTGCCTGAGGGTATTCCCCAATGCCCTGAAGGTATGGCAGAAGAAAATGGCAGCTTTATTTGCTAGAAGTGGCAGAAGACAGTGTTCAGAGCTGGCAGAGCAGCTGGAAATTTAGGGAGAGAATTCTGGAAGCAAGAGAGCTACAGAACAGGTGAGACCCAAAATCTGACTCTAACTCTCCCATTATTCCTGGCTAATTGCACATATGGGCTGGTAGGAGGGGGACATCCTGGGGGATCTATTGAAAAAGCAGACAAAACAGGAAGGAGTCAATCCTTGAAAGAGAAAATTATGCTGAATAAGATTTGTACATTCACTGTCTTTTTTTTTTTTTTGATTGAGTGCATTCCCAAGCTTGAGAAATTGAAGCTTTACTGGTTTGAAGTGTCAAAGCAAAGGGCTCAGGACTGGCAGAGCAGCTGGAAATTTAGAGGAACCTCAAGGTGGATGGATCCCCAAATCTCAGTAGGAACTGTCCCATTCCTTGACTGCTAAACTCCACTGGCATAAGAGCACCAGGCTAGAAAAGCAGCAGCTAGAAGTTAAAAAAAAATTAAGCAGAGATATTAGCTGCTACACCCTGCTGGGAAGAGAGTTTGTAGTTTGAGTCTAGGAATGTTACTGCATGCTAGAATATAAAAAGATAATAATCCTCAGAAGAATAAAACAGAAACTAAATCAATAATATATTATCTACAATCTTTAGTTTCTGATCCAATATTACCAAACATATATCAAAACAGGAAAGTATGACCCACATTCAGGAAAAAGTCACTCCATTGTAACTTACTCAAAATGGGCCCAGCTGTTGGATTTATCAGATAAATATTTCAAATTGGCAATTATAAATATGCTCAAAGAAGTAAAGGGAAACATGGTCTCAGTGAGCAAACAGACAGGGAATCTTGAGGGATGGGAACTATAAAAAATACAAATAAGAATTCTAGAACTGAAAAATACAATATAGAAAAAAATTCAGAAGATAAGCACAATAGCAGATGGCAAATGGCAGACTTTAATTTATAGATTAAAGAAGTTCAATGAGCCCCAAGCTGAAAAGATACAAAGAAAACCACACTTAGGTGCATATAGTCAAGCTATTAAAAACCAGAACTGTACAATATATAAAGAGATCATTTTACTGTGTGCATATACACTGTGTGTGTGTACTTAATACCTCAATTAAAATATCTTAATGCAACCCAAAGAAGGAAATAAAGATAGGAGCAATAATCAATGAAATAGAAAAATAGGACAGTGAAGCTTATGAAAACAGAGCTGGGTATTTGAAAAAGCTGATAAAAGTAATAAATCACTAGCTAGACTGGTCAGGAGAAAAAAAGGCAAATTACGAATATCAAGAATGACAGAACGGACATCATCAAAGATCCTAAGGCATTAAAGGATGGTGGAGGATTATTACCAACAACTTTGTGCCAATAATTTGACAATTTAATTGAAATAAATGAATGACATCAAGGACAAATTACAAAAATTAACTCAAGAAATAAAACCTGAATAGCCTAATATCAATTAAGAAAATTGAATTTGTAACTAAAAACCTTCAAACAAAGTAAAATGCATGCCTTTATTGGTGAATTCTGTCCAACATTAAAGAAGAATAATATGAATGCCATGCAAACCCTCCCGAAAACAGAAGAGTGAATACTTTCCAAATCATTTTATGCAGCAAGCCTTATTACTCTGATCCCAAAACTAGACAAAGACATTACAAGAAAAGAAAACCATAGACCAATATCCCTCAGGAACATAGATATAAAATCCTCCACAAAATATTAATCAATCCAATCCAGTATTATATATATATACAGAGAATATATCATGAGAAAGTGGTATTTATCCCAGGAATTCAAAGTTGTTTTAACATTGAAAAAGCCATGTAACCTAACACAGAACAGAATAAAGAAGTTATCATACGATCATCTCAGAAAATAAAGAAAAAATATTTGAAAACATTTGACAACACATACATGACAAAAACTCTTAGTAAACTAGGGTTAGAAGGGAACTTCCTTAATTTGATAAAAAGCATTTACCCGTAAAACCTACAGCTAACATCATACTCAGTGTTGACAAACTGAATGCTTTCTCTCTAAAATCGGGGGACAAGATGTCCGCTCTCATCATTTCTATTTAGCATCAAATTGGAGGTCCTAACCATTGACATCAGGACAGGAAAAAAAGGAATATGGATTATAAAGGAAGAATAAAAGCTTCTTATTTGATCACGACATTATAGCATATATGGGAAATCTTAGAGATTCTATAAAAAAAAACTATTAGGACTAATAAGTGAGATTAGCAAGGCCTCAAGATTCAAGATGAATATAGAAAAGTCCATTTTATTTCTATATACTAGCAATAAAAACACCATTTATAGTAGCATTCAAAATGTGAAATAATTGATGATAAATTTAACAAAATATGTATAAAATCTGTCCAGGGAAGACCGTAATATATTACAGAGAGAAAGTAAAGAAGACCTAACTAGGGAGATATATTCATGTATTAGAAGGATCAATGTTAAAGTGTTAAATCTCTCTAACTTGACCTATAGATTGAATACAAACCCAATTACTATTCAAATGTCTAGAGAATTGACAAGCTTATTCTAAAATCTATATTAAAATGCAAAGGGTCGAGAATAGCCAAAATAACTTTGGATAAACAGAGCTGGAAGATTTATGTTACCTGACTTAAAGACTATTATATAGTTCATGAAACAAAATTGTTTTGGCTCTTCTAGTTCTTTTGCATTTCCAAGTGTAAAATACATAATTAAGTATGTAAAGCAATTAGAATTCTCATATATTGCTGGTAGAAATATGAATGGTACAACAGCCTGGATACTTCTCATATAGTTAAACATATACTTACCTTGTGGTTCGTAAAATCTCCTCTTAGGTGTTTACTCAAGAGAAATGAAAACAAGTTTGCACACTAGGATTCATAGTTAAATGTTCACAGCAGCTTTATTCATAATACCAAAAGCTGAAAACAATACAAATGTCCATTTATTGGTGAAGGGATAAATAAACTGTAGTATATCCATACGATGGAATACTACTCAGTGACCAAAGGGACCAACTGCTGATATGTGCAACGACATGGACGAATCCCAAGATCATTACGCTAAGTGAAAGAAGTCAGACACAACAGTATGACTCTATTTACATGAAATTCTAGAGAGCTAACACTAAATTATTGAGACAGAAAAGTCAGAGTGGGCTAGGACTGGGAGGGCTGAATACAAATGGGCAAGAGGGAATTTTTTTGGGTGGCAGAAATGTTCCATACCTTTTTTGGGGTGGTGATTATACAGTACTATCCATTTCCAAAACCTATGTAACTGTTTACTTTAAATTGGTGCATTTATGTATTTACATGCAATTGTATATAAATTGCATACCAAAGTTGATTTAAAAACCTTCAATGAATTCCTATAGGCATTAGGATAAATCCAATGAGGAAAGAAGTTCCTGTAATGTCTAACCTCTACTTATGTCTCCAGCTTGATCTTGAGCCAGTCTCTGCCTTACTCTCTGCTCCAGCCATGTTGGGCTTCTCTCGTTCAATGGAACACGTTATGCTCTCTCCCAGCTCTTTACCTTTGTAGCTCCTCTTCCTTAAGTGGTCCCTCTTCCGTCAACTCTTATTCATCCTTTAGTTCTTTCTCAAGAAAGCCATCCCCCAAATTTTGGACTAGGATAAGATCCTTGGGATACGCTCCAAGGGCAGCTCTACTTTTTCACTACTCTTTGCATAATAATAATTCTTTACTTTATTATCAAATATCATGTATAGAGTATGTTTTCGTCCTCTACATTAGAAGCTCCATGAAACCAGGGATATCTATTTTGTGCACCACTCTTTTCCCAGTGCCTGATATAAAGGAAACCTTTATATATTTGCTAACAAATCAAGCAAATAAAAAGATGAGGGGCCAGCCTGGTGGCACAGCAGTTAAGTTCGCACGTTCTGCTTCGGCGGCCCAGGGTTTGTCGGTTCAGATCCCATGTGCAGACATGGCACCGCTCGGCAAGCCATGCTGTGGTAGGTGTCCCACATAGAAAAAAAAAGTAGAGGAAGATGGGCACAGATGTTAGCTCAGGGCCAGTCTTCCTCAGTAAAAAGAGGAGGATTGGCGGCAGCAGTTAGCTCAGGGCTAATCTTCCTCAAAAAAAAAAAAAAATATATATATATAATCTTGGGGCTGGCCCCATGGCCAAGTGGTTAAGCTTGCATGCTCCACTTTGGTGGCCCAGGGTTTCCCTGGTTTGAATCCTGGGCACGGACATGGCACCACTCATCAAGCCATGCTGGCAGCGTCCCACATGCCACAACTAGAAGGACCCACAACTAAAAATACACAACTATGTACCAGGAGGCTTTGGGGAGAAAAAGGAAAAATAAAATCTTTAAAAAAAAAAGATGAATAAATAAAAATCTAAAAACCCTAAGTAAAATATTAGCAAATTGAATTTAACAATATATTAAAAATAATACATGATGTTAAGTAGGGTTTATTTTAGGAAATAAAGGGAAGTTTAGTATTTGAAAGTGTATTATATAATTATTCTGTTAACATAACAAAGAAGATAAATTGTCTTCATAGATAGGAAAAGGAATTAGATGAAATTCAACACATCTCCCAATTAAAAAAAGAATCTCTTAGTGAACTAGAAAAAGGTTGCTTTAACATGATGAATATTTGAAACTAACATTGTAGCTAACAGTGAAACCCTGGAGACAAGGGTACCCCTTGCCACCATTAGCAGGCAACATTATTCAAGAAACATTAGCCAATGTGATAAGGCCAGAAAAAGAAAATCAGAAATTGACACAGTTATATATGTAGATTATGTCTATCTGAAAAACCCAGGATCATTAAATGAAAAATTTTAGTAAGCAAGTTCTGTAAGATGGCCAGTTACAAAATACATGAACATATATTATAAAAGAAATCTATTTAAAACAACGCAGTACTGGCATGAGAATAGACAGATCAATGGAATATATTAGAAAGTGTACTGAGAGACATAAAACTTTCGCCATATAATAAATTACTATGAAACTGACCATTGGAGAAGCACGGATTATTTAATTACTTATATTGGGACATTATGGACAAATAGATTTCAATACGAAACCATGGATTGAAGTAATATTTCATAAGTTCATAGTATGTCATTTTATATATTTTCTTAATTGGAGATGTTGATTGTTTTCTTTTCCATTTGCCCTGGCACCACACCCCAACATTCCCAAACAAGCCTTACCGGCATGGTGATCTGAATGGGTTGCCGTTCTCCACTCTTGGTTGGGGCCACACCTTCTGTGTCATACGTGCCCGTATAAACAACTCTGTCCCCATCAGGCTCTTTAGACTTCAGCTCCAGTGGGACAACCACACCACCAATGGAAATGTTCCTGCAATGGACTTGAGTTGATTATATATGGTAGGAATTAGCTTAGGCACCCTGTCCTGGTCTGGACCACAACCCTAGGCAGGAACCCTATAGGGTGTCGCTAAAGGAGACACTGCAGTATGCTAGAAAGTTTGGAAAGTCTGGGAGGCTTGAGTTCTCCAGCTAACCAGTAATGTGGACCCTAGACCGACTACATAATCTCTCTGAACTGACCTCAGTATTCCCATCCAGAATACTTGTACAAGACCAAGTCAGACTCTATGAGCAGTCCTCCTCTTTAGTTTCCATCTGTGGAGCTATCAAAAACCTACCTATACCCAGCCCCATCCTAAACCCCAGAGATTAGGACTCAGTTGGTCTGGAGTGTGGTTTGGGCACCGGTACATTTATTTTGAAGTTCCCTAGGTGATTCTAATGTGCAGGTAGGATTGAAAGCCACTGAACTAGTTCTCTAATGATTTTTTCTGTTCCAGCAATCAGGGGTCCCATGATATGGGATACTCTTCCTCAAGCCAGCCACACCATGAGAAATTCTCACTAGCATTATTCCCTTGTGTTAGGGTAATGATTCTCAAAGTGTAGTCCCTGGACAAGCAGCATCAGTTTCACCTGCCAACCTATTAGAAATTAAATACTTAAGTCCTACTCTAGTCCAGGTAAACTAGAAACTCTAGGGTAGGGCTCAGTCAACTGTGTTTTAATAAGCCCACCAGGTGATTCTGATGTACACACAAATTTGAGAACCTTTGGGTTAGTGCACAGAAAAACACTTGAAAAAGTAAAGTGTAACTAGAAAAAAATAGTTTTACCTTTAACACAATTTGTTTTTAGATTAGCTTGAAAAATAGAGGAACTACCCTGAAGAAAATGGCATATAGAGTAGATAACTTGGGAAAAGAGGTTGCCAGGAAAGAAGGGAAAGGAAAAGTCTGGATCATATAGAGATGCACAGAACACTGGGAAATGTGAGGGTAATGGGGGCATGGAGCTGTGGGGGATGCTGACAAATAGATGGACTGGAAGCATCAGAAACAACCCAGGTTTGGTTCTAGGTCCTTGAATTCAGGCCTGCACCTAGAAAGCCCATACAGGTTTATTGAATGAACGACTACGGATGGACACTTGAGCTATAAAAGATGTCTGATGGATTCAAAGTCTGCCCCACCCCCACTCCCAGGCTCAGCATATGGTAGATACAATATATCCTGGTTTATTTTCTCTTTCCACACTAGACTTCACCCCATGCTTAGGCTGAAGCTGAGAGGTAAAGGACTCCACCCCTGGATCCTTCCCCATGGGCTAGTGCACCCTCCCATACTGACTTTCCAGCCAGAGGTCTACTGGGTGCATCAGTCTGTGGAGCAGGGAAGAGATAATCCCTGGCACGAATAAATCAGAAAATATCCTTTTGTTGTAAGGATGCTGCTAATCCCAGGCACCATCACAGGCTGAATGGACAACTCAGGGAAAGAGAAAAATGCCAGGCAAAGAAACCGTGAAACTAGGCCTAGGCACAGGCTGCCCTCTGACTTGTGGCTGCTCCTCCTGCCCCGGGGTCCCGGCCACGTAAGGGCAGATGGAGGAGTGCGGAGCATCCCTCAGGGAGCCCTAATAACGGCCCCCCCCCCGCCTTTACACCTCGTTCCTCAGCCTTTTTCTCTCCTTCAGCCTTGCAGGCAGAACGGGGCTGGACGCCAGGACCCGGGAGAGCAGCACCGGGATTGCGGTAGGTGAACCCCGCGGCAAGCTTCTCCCTTCTGGCCCAACCCGGCTGCTTGGGGGTCCGACTGATGGCTGGACAGAAGGGATGAGAAATTTATAAGAAAAGACACCCCACCCCCACCCCTGGCTTCCCGTCGCTGTTTTAAACATCCCTCACCGCAATGGGTGGAGGAAAGCGAGAACAGAGGAAAGATAAGCCTAAGGTAGAAGAGGGGACTAAGCGCAGCAGGGACCT
Organism: Equus asinus; assembly: GCF_041296235.1. Lineage (NCBI taxonomy): Eukaryota > Metazoa > Chordata > Mammalia > Perissodactyla > Equidae > Equus > Equus asinus. Next base: position 45,070,161 of record NC_091795.1, on the reverse strand, counting down.
GGCCTCTTCTCCCAACGCCCTGGGCCCGCTGGGCGCGGCGAGAGGCAAGAGGGGCCCTGGAGAGACTCAGGCTGTCCCGGGGTCCTCGGTCCTCCGCGCATACCCTAAGCGGGGCTGGTCAGCCGCGGCACGCGCCCACACTCACTCGACCTGCAGCGTGGGGGGCTTAATCTTCACCTCCACCTTGTAGGAGGAGCCGGTGAGCAGCTTGATGGTGCGGTTCTGGCCGAAGCGCTGCCCGTCCACCTTGAAGAAGACCGGGCCGTCATTGGGCTGGATGCGCAGCGCGATGGAGAGGCGCACGAGGCCCGGCAGGTCCCCCATGGCTGGGCGCGGGGCGGGCGTGGCGGCTTCGGGGGGCAGAGGACAGCGCTGGCTGCGGCCGAGCGGCTGGAGCGCGGTGGGCGGAGAGGAAGCGCCGGGAGGGAGAGGGAGGTGGCGGAGGGGAGGCTGCCTCTAGGAGCCCGCGCCGTCGCGGCCGTCCTCTCGGGCTTTTGAGGAGCAGCTCCAGAGGCTGTGGCCCCCCGCCCCACACAGCGAGCAAGCGCGCACCAGAGACAGCTCCGAGGCCCGCAGCTTCCCCATCCCCCGCTCTCAGTGCTGCGCCCACCGCGCACCCGTGGCCTCGCTCCGGCCCGCAGGCCGCTGGAAGATCAACGCAGCTGGGGACGAGAGAGTTAATCCTGTTTACGCACCGCAATCCCCTTCAGTGGGGGGAAGGGGACATTTAGGCTCCTCCTTGTGCGGCTCGGGGCGGGCGGAGGAGAGGATTGGGAGGGAGGAGGTAGGCACTGGGGTTAAGCGACACTACACCAAGGAGCGAGACCTCGGAATCTGGATATCACCTTGGTCAACTAAGGGATGTGGATACCATTGCTCACGGATCTGGCCCCAGTCAAGCAGGAGGAGGCTGAGAAGCGAAAGGGAGACGGGAAGCGAGGGCAGGAAACCGTTAGCCAGTGACTTAAATTTCAGGAAATCAGTCTTTCCAAAGCTTAGAGGAAATGGCCGAGGGAAGGCGCAATTCCATCTAATGTGGACAGCAAGCCACACTGGATTAGGAACGTGCGCAAAAAGTAAAAGAAAACCGATACATATGCGGAGAGCTACGCCTTCTCTTGGTGTGTATTTTCATTATGCATATCTTTGTCTCAAGAATGATTCGGTGTAATGAGTCACGTACATTTACAAAGATCTTAAAGGATGAGCTATTAATCCTGTAAAAGACAACCGGCGTGTGTGTCTAAGGCATAGCTGGTGACAATGGCCAAGAGGAGGGATTGGTCGAAAGATTATTGGTAGGGCACGCACAGCGACACCGCACAGTTTAGATTTACATATTAAGCGTGACTAGAGAGTCTTCATGGCAGAAGTCGGTTGACAGTTCGTGATTTTTGAATCAAAGGGAACCAAAGGTCTCAGGGCTCTACAGGGAACGGCTTCAGATAACAGAGTGAGCACCTGCTTCAGCACCACATAGGTGGATAGTACCAGAGCCGGTGAGCACACCTGGGGAGTGGAGAAGCTGGTTAGTGAGGACAAACGGGTAGAGATGGGTCTGTTTGGTTAGTTTTTGTCCACCCAGGTTAGTACTGCTTTTCTTTAGGAATAGCATCATCTCGAAAGTGATTTGTTTCCTACACTATTCTACAAAAATAAATCAGCGTTAGCTCTCATTTCAGAGTTGTTCGCAATATTCCCTACACTACCCTTTGAATAGTATTAAACTCCGTAGGGCTGCAGGATTTTGTGTGATTGTCTGCTTCTCTGACATTGGATAGATTTGCTGGCCACACCACAGTTACTGACATTAAATCTTATCCCTTCTTAAAAAAAAACTGATGTATATTCCTTATCAATAATGTATCTTGGTTCCCCAGTAAGATTTTGGGGGCAGGAGCTTTGCTTCCTCAGATCACCCGATAATGTCTGCCACAGAGGCTTCTGCAAGGAGACCCTTCAAATATTTGCTAATTTAACCACCTTGTTCAAGCTTCACTAAAAGGGAGCAAGTAAGACTGGAGGGAGTGGCTTGAAAATGTTCCTGGCAGCAAAGGCACTTTGTGTAGTGGTTAAGCCCAGAAGCACCACAATCAGACTGCTTAAAATCCCCACTTTACCACTTTGCCAGTTGTGTGACCTTGGGTAAGTTCATAACCTCTTGGAACTGGTTTTCTTACCTGTAAAATTTGTGAGTGGAAGCAGACACTACCTCTCTGAATGGGTTGTTGTGAGGATCAAATGAGATGATGCACCTTCCAGTGGCTGATTCTAATTCAATTATTATCAAGTGGAAATGCAAATGGTCAATAAACATGTATAGGATGCTCAACCATCTCTAGTAGAAGAGCCAGAGGAATGCAAATTAAATCAGTAGCATCAAACTATTTTTGGCCCATCAGCTTGGCAAATTTTTATGTGTGTTTGTGAGGAAGGTTGGCCCTGAGCTAACATCTGTTGCCAGTCTTCCTCTTTTCTTTTGGTTGAGGAAGATTGTCACTGATGTAATATTTGTGCCAACCTTCCTCTGCTTTATGTGGGATGCCACCATAGTGTGGCTTGAAGAGCACTGTTAGGTCTGTGCCCAGGATCTGAAACTGTGAACCCCGGGCCACCGAAGCGGAGGACATGAACTTAACCACTACGCCACTGGGCTGGCCCCTTGGCAAATTTTTAAAGACTTAAAACTCATTGTGGGTAAAGAGGGAGGGAAATCAAAACTATTATAAGCTGGTAGAAAAATATAATTGTTACAGCTTTTTATTAAAATTAATCTGATGAATTTATTAAAAGTTTAACCATGTATACATATATATGTTGAATCAGCAATCCTACATTTAAAAACCTATCCTTCAGAAGAGATAAAGGCTCATTACATTGAATACATGTAATATGAGTGTTTACTGCAGCACTGATTGTAAAAATCAAAACAAAGCATAAACTGAATGTCAAACAAATTAATGGCTAAATAAATTCTCATGTACCCATACTATAGAATTTATGCCACTGTTAAAATAATAAATTATATGTTGTATTGAAAAACATATGCTAAAACTGTTAATGATAAAAAGTGAATTGGCTATGCAGTGGCAAGCTGTGGAAGCGTGAGGGCAGTCATTTTTGTCTATGTGTTCATTGCTGTATCCCCAGAACGCACAGGACAGTACCTGACATATAGTAAATGCTCCATAAATGTTTCTTGAATTGAATTTCTGTCCTCATTTTAAACATGTTCGTATGTAAATTCTTCCATATCTTGAAAAGTAGCTAGTTAGATTCGTATGATTTATCTGGAAAAATGTAAAGAGAAGAAAATCTAATTGCAAATAATATTTATAGTATGATGGTATTTTAAACCACTAAAAAATTTTAAAATCATATAAATTTGTGTATGTTTCTATTAGCACTTAGAGGTATACAGCAAATGCAATGGTTACTCTGGTAGATGGGGACTAGAAAGAGGGTGATGCTCTTCTGGAATGATTATTATTAGTACTACTTTTTTGCTTGAGGAAGATTAGCCTTGAGCTAACATCTGTGCCAATCTTCCTCTATTTTGTTTGTTGGTCGCTGCCACAGCGTGGCTGATGGGTGGTGTAGGTCCATGCCCAGATCTGAACCTGTGAACCTGGGCTGCTGAAATGAAGCACACCAAGCTTAACCACTCTGCCACAGGGCTGGCCCCCCTCTTCTGGAATTATTTAGAACTCTTTTTGGAAATTTCGCTTTTTTCTCAACTTTTTGTTCCACAATCCCACAGTCTCAAGCCAACTTCCATCCGTGTACTGAAGAGAATGTTGGACATGGAGTAAGATGACTTCAGTTTGAATCCTGGCTCAGCTTCTAATTAGTTTCTTTATGCAGTGCACTTAAAATCTTTGCATTTCAGTTTTCACTATTTGTAAAATGGG